>NC_082683.1:130655333-131280333 GCF_949987515.2 Delphinus delphis
CCTCAGTGGCTTTGGAAATGGGAAGCAAAATGTGACTGTGGCCTCAAAACAGATGTTCTGGGAAAGAGGAGGGGTACTGGGATTGCTTTTGCCTTCAGTCCTTCCCAGGTTGTTATCAAACAGATCCTGCCAGACTGAATTTCCTCCTGCAAAAAGACCAGACCAGTTCTGCTGATGAGTTCCCACCGCAGGTCAGCTCAGGGGTCCTACCATCTAGTCATGACCCAGTACCGGACAAGCCCTGAGCCTCAAGATTCCGGGCCCTGTCCCCCGCCACCTCCCACTCCAAACTATGGTGTTAGTTGAAGATGACAAGAGGCATCACATGGGTGTGAATTCTTCGGTGTGAGTGATAGGAAGCAAGAGGTAGAAACACTGATCAGAGTAATTCACAGTAGACCCTCGGGGTCCAGGATATCCTACCATCTCCTAGTAGCCTGGGAGGGGGTTCCATCCACCTTTAATTACACTGCTCTTTGTTCTCTCAGCCTCCAGCCCTCCTGAGGCTCCCATAACTGGGTCAGAGAATATTGTCACCTGTCTCCTAACTCCAGTTCCTTTCTCTCTAATCTACTTGCTATATCTTGCACTGCTACGTCTTCACTCATCTTTCTGGGCAGTTACCCTCCCTCACCCACTCTCTCCTTGGCCTCTAAGCTTCCCAGGCCTTGGTCTAATAGATTCTTGTAAGGTGCAGACCCCATGAGTCCAGAGTGAGGCAGAGCCCAGCTCTTCCTTGGTGATATTTTCTCATATGTATTTTCTTGTCTCTCTGCCCTGGATGGCTGTGCTCTGGGACTTTCTGATTCTGACTACCTGCCCATACTTTGAACCACTCCCCTTGCATTGCTGGTGATCTCTGAGTCCTCCTGATTTCTACCTGCTTACTGAACTGGGGTCCTGTTGCTTTACTGTGACATTTGATATCTATCAGAGTACACCATGACTTAGAATAAAACAATCTGCCGAGATGGAAGGGAATCTCGAGATTATTTAGGCTAGTCTCTTTGTGTTGTGGAAAGGGAGGCTGAAGTCCAGAGAAGTGAAGTGACTGGCTGAGGGTCACCTCGATCTCTCTGTTTCCCTGTCCTGTTTGAGAGTTCAAGCTTTATGTTAGTTATATGTCGAAAGCTGTGTGCCATTTGCTGCGTGCCGGGTTGCTCTTACCCTAGGCTTGTGCTTGCGCGGATATGGTGGATCCTGGCGGTGCCCTGCCCGGATGCCCTTTATTTTTTAATTTTTTACTGTTTTTATTTTGAAGAAGGGAGATGTTACAGCATGTTTTCTAGTATAAGATGTATAGGGGAAAACTCAGTGAAGAAGTAGAGAGAAGAGAGAATTGTCAGAGGGGGAAGAATGGTCCTTCAAAGGCAAGTGGAAATAGGAGGCAGCACACATCTGGAGAGTTTGGTTAGATCACAGACAGTCCAGATGCCCTTTAACTGGACAGTGGACATAGCCCCCAGCCGCCAACAACTCACAGCTGCCTCCTTCTTGGATCATTGCCCTTGACCGAACAGGAGTTGCTCTACTCTGGAAGTTACCTGCTCCCTCCCCCATGCCTTGGGGCAGACCTCCATCAATACCTGATGAGGAGGTACCAAATCCCAGCCCCCTTGCTTGCCCCATTGGGGGCCAATCTGAGGAGCAGTTTATGCTCCAGAGCTTCCCTGAGGATCAGACTGAAGCTAATCTCCCACCAAGATCACACTGTTGCATTTTTTCCCCCGGCTCTATGCTATTTCCCTCATTCCCCTTCTGAGAGCACCCCCCTGATAAATCACTTGAACAAGAGCCCCTGTCTCAGGCTTTGCTTCTAGGGAACCCAACTTACAACATAAACCATGGGTCAGAGTGTTACCCCTAACCTGAGTATTGTCACCGAACTACACATCACCAGGCCGGGCTTCTATTTAAGAGCCCTCCCCGGCTCCCTATTACCTATGGCATTGAGTCAAACCTTCTCTTCCCCACTTTAGGTACCACAACACGCCTCTGTTCAACGCACCTTCCCTCATTTTCTTCTTTCCCTGAGCTGCATCTTCGCTCTGGTTGGATGGTTTTTCCATTGTCCCGTTTGCACATGTCAAAAGGATCCCTGCCTTCCCTCTTTTCTTGTGTGCTTCCCTCCTGCATTCTTCTTACTCATCCCTCAATGCCTTCTCCAGGAAGCTGACTCTTCCTTCTCTGAGTATCTGCAGCCTTCTTGTCAGTAGCTCATAGATTAGTACAGTGTTTCCCAATGTGGGAGGGCATCTCTGATGATATGAGAAGTATTTGGGGAATAAGGACTAAATAACTTTGGACAGGTAGGGAGAAAGATATTTCCAAATTCTCTCTTTTTCTTAATAGATTAAGGGGAAACCTTAACCCTGATCCTAACGGTAACTCTCCGTTTGGATCTTGTACTTTGTGGTTTACACCCAGCACTTTCTAATCTCCATTTTTAGTACCACCAACACAGCAACAGCTGGCATTTAATAATATATATACTGTTTTCTTTTCATTGCATTTATTTTTGAGACTCCCTTTTATTTATGGCACATGATGACTAGCTTTCCATTTTTGGCACTGCTGTAAAGTCTCTTTCACAAAACCGTAGATTTCTTTAAAAAGACAAGCGAGATATAGAAAATTCAAGTGCGTGATAGTTCAGATATTTCCCAGATATGGTAAAAATTGTGAACGTGGTGTACTGTAGCTGAGGTTTGGGAAACATGAGCACTGTCTGCTATGGGCGCATTGATTCCTCTGCTGTATACTTATCTCCCAAGCTGTTTGTAAACTCTTAGAAGGTAAGGATATTTTCCTGTTTACTTGACTTGTCTTTCAATGTTTTTATGTGATTTTTACCTTATATTTTTTATTATGTGCAACAGCAAATACAGATCTGGGCATCTAATAGGCACTCAATACATTCTTATTAATTGACTGATTGACGGATTGATTGTTATCTACACTTTAGGTACCTACTATCCCCGGCCACTGTGATAGGTAATGAGGTTAAAAATGAATACGGTTTGGTCCCAGCCCTGAAAGAAGTTTCCATAGTATAGTCAAGAGAGACAGAAAGGAAAATGGACGCTGATTTGGACCACAGAAGAGAAAGTAGCTAATTCTCCCACAGGCAAAGGGTGAGAAAAATGGGTAGGATAGGTCCTATGGAGGAAGAAGAGGTTAGCTGGGCCTTTGAATATGCACAGAGCACAGCAAGGTGTACGGGGGAGGGGAGAGTTGGGTGGCAGAGCGTTCCTTGCAGAGGAAACATGAGTGATCGTAAGGGTTTGGAGTTTGGGGTGGAGAGGGATAAATTGGGAATTTGGAATTAACAGGTACACACTACTATATATAAATAGATAAACAACAGGACTTACTTATAGCACAGGGAACTATATTTAATATCTTCTAATAACCTATAATGGAAAAGAATCTTAAAAAGTGTGTGTGTGTGTGTGTGTGTGTGTGTGTGTGTGTGTGTGTATATATATATATATATATACCTGAAACATTGTAAATCAACTATACTTCCATAAAAAAAGTGCATGGGGTCTGGTGTCGGTTGCGGGGCACAGGGAAGAGCAGCAGGGCTCTTGGAGGTGGGGCGTAGGCCCAAGATGAGGGCCTTGTACCACAGCCAAGGTGTTTAGTCTTCATGTGCTGGTGATGGGGAGTGGTTTAAAAGCTCCACAAATGGGGTTATGGCCGTTGCTCAGATTTGGGTATGAGGGAGATGATTCTCCTGGCCATGTGGACAATGGGTGGTCCAGGAGGCACGAAGGCCAGTGAGGGGTTGTTATATGAGCGTCCAGGAGAAAGATGTTGAGACTAAGCGGGATAGTGACAGGGGAGAGAGAGAGGAGACCACGAATACAGAACACAGTTATCCACCTTTCCCCTGCCTCCCTTTATAATCACTGTGAAAATCCAACCAAGAGGGAGACGCAGGGAAAAATAAATTTACTGCTTTCTAGGATTGGCTTCACTGCCATCTGCCTGGGTCAGGTGTGTGTTTACCTTCTCACACTAGTTCGGTTCTCAAGCTATACCTCCTGCTTGTGTCAGACCTCTAGGAAATTGCCGGTCACCTCTAATGTCATTTTCGTTTTTTCCTTTCCCGTCCCAAGTCAGTAATAACATTCTCCCAAGGAACTAGAGCCGAGCGACTGTCTCATTTCTCTTCCGACCTGCGGGCGGGCTGGCTGGTGTCTGGCTCCTGAGAGATGACCAGCCGTCCTTTTGCTCCCTCTGCCCCCTCCCCTCACCAGGCAGCTCTCTCCCTTTGTAAAAGTTGCCTCATGTCAAGACCCATCAGCATAAGAGACTATTAATGAGGATGGGAAGAGACAGAGCAAAGAGGAAAACACCACAACAAGATAGAAACAGATCAATAGTGGAGCCTAACAGAGCAAGAAGTACTGAAAGCAATTCACGAGCTGTCAGCTTTTCAACGGACACAGGGTTTCTGATAATCCCAGATGGACACAGAGAGGAGAAAGATGGACAAAGAACTGGAGCTGCATTCCAAGGGAAACAAAAGGAGGCGTTACCCAGCCAAAACTCATCCTCCAGGTTCCCGAAGCCAACGCGGTACTCAGCCCATTTCCGGAAAAAATCAGTTTGGCCATTCTGCCGCCTCTGGAATACCTGTGAAGAGAAAGAGGGGAAATGAAGAAAATGCTAAGGAAAATAAACTCTAACGAGTAAAACTGCTATAACTGGGTTTTATATCTGCAGTGACAAAGGTTCTCAGATTAAGCACCACTGCAGTACGGAGCTCGGTATTTGCACAGCAGTCGTAGGAGATGCTCAGAGCCCTTCTCTGAAGCGCAGTGGCACCTGATGAATAGGCCAGGGTGTAATGTTGACACTTATTTGCACCCCTGCAACGTAGAAAGGATACAAAGCCCCCAACTAGTTAAGGGAAATAGGCTTGGCTCTCAAATTAATCTTTTTGCACCACAGAATGCAGTAGAAAGCCTTTCTCACCAGAAGAATGGGACCAACTTCAGATCAGCTAGGAGCTGTCATCATCCTATTTCAGGCAAAGCAATTGCATGTCATTCACCTCCCGAACTGTTTAAGTGCTAATTTCATTTACCCTCCAATACATCAGCCTCGACTTCAATTTCCAATTAGGCTTTAAGAAGAAGGCACAAATATGTCAGAAACATAAAAGAAAATGCTTCCCAAGAAAAATCCAGCGCTGTGTGTTGGTGCTGGAGGAGGGATCCGCAGGAGGAGGGTGGGTGGAGGGGCTGGGTTTCCACCTGCCCTGACTGAGCTAATGCTGCTCCGCTTTCTGGCCGGGCTGCCGGAACTCGCCCATCTGTGTAGTGGCCTGTACTGATGTGTGAGGCCATTCGCCAGGCTGCCCTTCCTCTTCTTTCTGTACTGCCCTATCACACATGGGAGGAGGGTGGTGACAGGAAATGGTGTCTCTCTTTTCCCCACCACTTCTCCTCCCTGAAGGCTAGGACAGCTCTGGGGAAGAACCAGAGAGGCCAGGGAAGGATGGGGACGGGGGTGGCCTTGGTAACTAGAGGGGGCTATCCGGGTTCTTCCCCTCATCTGCTCCGCCATATGCAATTCTCCAATAGAAAGATCCTAATCATCTCCCCATAGAGACTCACCTCCTCCTGCAGGGGACTCATCTCCTCTCTTTCTTTATTTTTTCCACAGTCTTCATCAGGCAAGACCCCTGGGCCTCTCTGAGCCACTACTCCCTTTCCCTCCTGCATGAGCTATCCCCACAGAAGGAGCAGTTTTCCTGGGGCTGCCTCACTGGGCTGGGCCACTGCAGCCTCGATATTCTTATTCCTTCCTCTGCCTCACCAAACCTATGGGCTGCTGAGCAAGGCCCTGAGGACAATGCAAAGCCCCAGGTTGGGCATGAGAGGAGTGGGTGAAAGGATGGCCAGAGGATGGTGAAGTGTAGATGGATGGGTGCTGAGCCAGGTGGACTGAAGCATCCACGATGCTGGTGGGCAGGAAGAACAGATGCAGGTACTCACAATCCAGCCACCCCCGTCAGTCGTCATATCGCAGTACACCTGTAACTTCCGGCTTAGCTCTCCATTGAGGAAGATGGTGTAAACCCCGCTCAGAGTGTCTCCGTTCATCAAATGCTGGGCACAGTCTTGAGGATGAGGGAAGACCCGGCCCCCTGCACAAGAAAAGAGGCAATTTCCGGAAAGGGTCCTTCCTCCCACTATGCATAAGAGCCCCTTGGATCAGAGAACAGTTTAGAAGGTCTCACGGTACTTCATCAAGAACTGTAAGAAATCCTCACTGAATCTGTGTATGAATCCTGCATCATCTTGCATTCCCTCTTTTCAACTGATGTTGGGTTTATCAGACAGTATACAGCTTTACAGGATCTGAGGACCAAAGAGCTGTGTTCACTGTGTGGCTCCCCCATTCACCTACTTGTTCAGCTTAGGCAAATAGCCTGACTTCCTGGCATCATCTTTTTATCAGAAAGATGGGGATAATAAAAATATTCGTCCACCAAGGGTGAAGGTATGTTAATGTACCTAGTAATTGGTTACTTAGGCGATGATTACAGAAGCATGGAGCACATTAAAACACCGCAGAGTCCACCTTTCAAAAGAACAAGGGGGATTAAGCACAGCTGTCCGCCGGAGTGCCCAAACAAGCTTAGCTTAGCGTTATCAAGAAGATGGATATCTATTCCTCCTGCAAAATAATCTCCTGATTGCACTAAACAATCAAATGGCCATGTTTTACAGTTCAGTTTAAGTTTAAGGAGAGGGCAGAGGAAATAAATTGCTGCTCATCTTTCAGAGAGAACAGCCCTATTTGTAGAACAATATCTAATTAGCTGAAAGAAAAGCTTAAATCATGTGTCTTGAAGAGTTTAGCTTCAGGGCAGATTTTAATGCTTAACAGGCAAGCCAGAAAGCAGAGGTCCCATGGGAGGAGCTCTGCTGGACTGCAGGAGCTGATGGAGCAAGTTAAAGGCAGAGCTTGGCACAGGAGGAAAAGTGGTTTGGGTGCTCTGTAAATATATGATCTCTGGGTCAATGGAAAGTGTGGTGCAGTTGATGTGGTTCTGCATCCTTGAAGGGTAGCAGAGCTAGGAAGAGAGGTGGGGTAGGGACTTCACGGGACCTACAGTGCCCCCTAGTGGCAGAACTAGTGCACTGCAGGTGTGACAGAGCTGGGGGCGGGGGGGGGGGGGCCCTTGGAGAGTCAGCCGGTGGGCCAGAGCAAGTGGCAGCATAATGCCACACAAGGGAGGTAACATAGCAACCTCACCGAAGCATCCTGTGTTAGGGGGAGGTTGTAGGGGTTCGGTAGACTTTATGCAAGGCCCCTCTCGGAGATGTGTTAACTCCTCTTGCACAAGGACGGTCCAGCTTGCTTGCACACCATGGTCAAGGGTCACTCGCATTTCAGGTAGTTTAGAACAAGGCACCGCCTGCTTCAGGCATACACCAGGGAATAACAATATATTCCTATAGAACTAGTATTTTACCAAGTGTGCTTTGATTTCCATTTAATTCTTGCAAGAAACATCAGAGGAAGGCAGATTGTTATAGATTGAAGTCTTATTTTCCAGGGAAGGAAGCTATACTCAGAAAGATCGCATGACTTCCTCCATTCACTTGAACTCAAGTTTTCAGACCCCGAGTCAAGTGCTCCTTGAACTTTACTAAAACGGGATATAACATATGATTCAGTTTAGTGGATCTATATCTGTCCAGATGGCAAATGATTAACTAAAATCTATATTTATCTTATAAGCATATAAAGCCTCAGAGGTTAAAGTTACCTCAAAAAGTTCTATGTTCACATTAAATATCTTAACCCTCTCAAAACCTATTTCCTTCATAGCTGCAGAAAAGCTCTCAACTTTCATCTCCAGCCTGTCCTAGATCTCGGTAGAGTTCCTGATTTCACCTGTTCCTAGAGGGTCCAATTACGTTTCAGGGGTAGGTGTGGGTGAGTGCCTTCTCTCTCCCTGTTGCTTTGGGAGCACAGTGATTATTTCCTGGCTTCCAGGCCATTCTCTAGCGGATCTTTGGAGCAACCATCCTGTCTGTCTTCCTTTCTCCCCTCTTTTCTCACTGCCTGAGTGTCTCATTTTAGATCAATACAAAACATGCTTGGTCTTCAGCTCACTCCTACCTTATGCGCTAATAGCCCTTTCTCCTGAATCAACTCAGCACCATAAAGGGGCCAGAACCCCAAATTTCTTCCCAATATCCAACATGTCCTCCACAGAACAGCTTCTCCCAAACCTCAAAACGACAACCTCATCCAAATACACATACAAAACCAAATGAAACTTTAGAACAGACAAATAAATAATCTTATACAGGCTTCTTCACATTAATAAGATCAATTATTTAATTTTTCTATTACAGATACTTTCTAAAGGCTCAAACATATTAGTTGCTTTAAAGGTAGAACTACCAAAACCAAATATAGGAAAATGAGATGGTTTGCTCTGGAGGAGAGAAGTTTTTAAATATCTGAAGGGTGGTCATATGCCATGTGTAAAATAGGTAGCCAGTGGGAACCTGCTGTATAGCGCAGGGAGCTCAGCTCTGTGCTCCGTGGTGACCGAGATGGGTGGGATGGGGGAGGGTGGGAGGTCCAAGAGGGAGGGGATATATGTACACACATAGCTGATTCACTTCACTGTACAGCAGAAACTAACAACATTGTAAAGCAACTGTACCTCAATAAAAAAAAAATTTTTTAAAAAAGGGATCCATTTTTATAAAGTCAGAAAACGGGAATAAAATCAACTTAAGAAAAAAGTGTGACCTAAGGAGTGTCAAAAGTTCTGATGGGGGCTTCCCTGGTGGCGCAGCGGTTGAGAGTCCGCCTGCCGATGCAGGGGACACGGGTTCATGCCCCGGTCCGGGAAGATCCCACATGCCGCGGAGCGGCTGGGCCCGTGAGCCATGGCCGCTGAGCCTGCGCATCCGGAGCCTGTGCTCCACAACGGGAGAGGCCACAACAGTGAGAGGCCCGCGTACCGTAAAAAAAAAAAAAAAAAAAAAAAAAAGTTCTGATGGGCTGAAGGTCTCAGAGTGCACCTTGGGAGAGAAGGGGTCGTGTTTTCTTCCTTCTGGGCCTTCACGTTGGACTTGGTCGGCGGAGGCACTCACCAGATGTGTGGGACTGATGCATAGTTGCTGGGTGTGCTTGCCTTACCTTTGACAAATGGCAAGGCCACCTGGTGGTTTAGAGATTCCACTTATCATAATTTAGTCTGTGGCATTAATGGAAAGATGATAAAAAGTATTTTTCTTATGCAGAATATCCGCAGCGGCAATATTCACATCTTGGGAACTTGGAGACGACATTTATCGTGAAACCACGCTTCTCCACCCGCCTCCGACCCTTAACACTGTAGAAGTTTTACCTCATACCACCAATCCATGATCATTATTCCTTTTCACCTGAGGAGAGGAAGTAGGCTCACTAATTGTTCCCAAGCCAGGGACTATTAAAATACAGGTTCCTGGGTTCTGCAGCAGATCTACTGAATCAGAATGCTGGGGGGTAAGTGTCAGGAATCAGTGTTTCACCAGAGCTCTTCAGATGAGCCTGAAGACCAGCTGGACTTGAACTCTACTCTTTCTCCAGTATGTTTCCCTCTCCTCAGCGAGTGCAGAGGTGGAGCTGGTTAGCTAGACTGTGCCCCAAGGGGTGTGATGGTCTGTTTTCCCTGCTGAGATCCATATGGCAGGATGGATAAATAGACCGAGTGTCTGTCTGCCTGTCTCTCCCCCTCCTTCCCCTCTTTCCTTATTTTCTTTCCCTTTCTCCTTTTCCTTCTCTCCCCCTTTCCTTCCCTCTCTCTTTCTCAGTAAGCATGTCTTGAGTGGGCTGGTCCCAAGATGTAAATTGAGTGAGAGGGGATATGAGACTCTATCCTTGAGTTTAAGCCTTGTGTTCCAGTTTTAAACATTAGGTTCTCCTCTGGGGTTATTGGACTCAGGCTTAGCTAATAATAAAGAATACACTGATTCCCAGTCTGCTTTATTCATTGCGTGTATACTGTGGCTTCATACATTTTTAAGAGATAGGGCAGTTTTCAGGCATCCCTAGCTCTCTGGATGTTATCTCATCTAATATCATCAAAAACTCACCTTTAATCCTAACATAGATCATCCCAGTAATTTTTCCCAAGGCAGAAATTTTAGGATGAAGAGAAAAACTGGAAGGCTTTTCTTCCCTTCTCCTTTGATACAATTACTAGGGTCTGGCCTGACAAAGAGGCTTCTTTTCCCCCGCCCCCCTGCTTTTTTTGTTGTTGTTTTTTTTTAATGCAGGCTGTGATGATTACCATGTTAACAGGAAAGCAATGCCAAGTGATCGGTACACTGAAATGTCTCATGGTTAAGCATCTCTAGATGTAATTGGGAGCTCAACAGGGCTGGGGCACTCACTGGAAGAATTGCTCAGGAATTGGTTTGGGTTGGGCGTCCGGAAGCTGAATGCTGAGTAGAGGGAAGTG
Organism: Delphinus delphis; assembly: GCF_949987515.2. NCBI lineage: Eukaryota > Metazoa > Chordata > Mammalia > Artiodactyla > Delphinidae > Delphinus > Delphinus delphis. The sequence continues at coordinate 130,665,832 of NC_082683.1, forward strand.
AGCTATATGACACACAGTGCACATGGAGAGCCCCCAGCCAGCTGGAAGTGAAGGAGAGACTCTTTCTGTCCCTTACTTGCTTTGTGTTCTTGAATGTGGTCTTTAAAGTGGTCAGAGTTAATGGCTTTGGAAAGTTATCTGCCCACTGCCCACTCTTAATGGCCTTAGCATCAGGACCGAAACCATGATATCAGTGTTTCTCTCTGAAAATAACCTCAGCAAGTCTCTCTGCAACTGCAGAGAAAAGGGTGCTGCTCCACACCTCTGGCCACCCACACTTACATTTTTTTCACAGAAGTGGGTTTGTGGGTAGCAGGGTTTTGAGAGTGAGTCTGAGGCTGTGGACAGGGAAAAGTTATCTGTTTAGTCCACATGGGCTGTCAAACCTAACACCTTAGCCTCCTTCACAGCATCTTCCAGTTCATTTACCTGTTCATTCTTTTGTGTATTTATTCAACAAACATATAGGAAGTGTCTGTTGGGGGTCTAAATACTGGGCTAACAGATTGGAATACAAGGAAGAAGAAGACACAGTTCCATCTTTCAGGTTGCTGACACTCTGGTGGAAGAAATAGAACAATATAACCCCAAGTTCTAAGTACTCTGGAAAAGAGATAAACATAGAGAGGGATCAAAACATGGGAGTGGGCATGCAATGAATTCTCGGGCTGGTGAGGGTAGGGTGAGTGGTGGAGCCTGGTATGGGGCAGAGATTAGCAAGTGCTAATCAAAAAGTGCTTCTTAATTTAGGAACTGATGTAGAAGTTAACCACAAACTGGTGGAAGAGAGGTGTTCTAGGTCTGTGCAAAACATGGCCTATATAGGAAACTGCAGGTTTAGTTCCTCAACAAGAGGAAGAGCTGGGTTGGATGGATAAGGGAGAGTTTTGGGGAGATAAGAGGGACTGGATCATGCCATTTAAGGAGGTGGACCTTCTCCTGAAGGAAACAGGATGAAGAGTCCTGATGGACTTTAAGCTCAAGTTTTTAGAAAGATCATTCTCACTGTAGTGTAGAGAACAAATTAGATGAGGGTGAGAGTGGAGGTAAGACCCCATTCAGGAGGTAGCAGTGGGAATCAAGGTAGAGAGGTAACAAGAGTCTTTAAGGAGTCAATGAACACATAGAATTAACTGAGCAGTAGACAGCTTGAGTGTCTCTATCTTAAGCAGAGTTGCTGAGGAAGGTCTTAAGCACGGCAGACCACCTGCCTTCTACCCACAAAAGACAAATGCAACAGGCTTCCAAATCTTTCCTTTGAATTTACCTGACTATTGCTTGGATTTACTTATATCAGGAGACCCAATTCCATGGCAGATTAATTGATCACAGACTGGTAGCTTCCAGCCTGGCCCCTCTCTGTGTCCCTTGATTTACTATGGCAAGGAGAGGGTTGGGTTATGGTAAAGCCTCCTACTTGGTCTCTTCTTGCTATTCTGGCTCCACTTGCATCTTTTCTCCATATTTTAACCAGAGTAATCTTTCAATAATGTACATGTGATACTATCTCATCCTTTTTCTCACTTGCTGAAAACCCTCCAATAGCTTCTCCAGTGCAACAGCTCCGATTGCGATGGCTTCCTGCAATTAGAATAAAAACTAAAGTCCTGAACACATCCTGTAACTTCCTGCACGCTCTGACTCTGCCTTGCACTCCTCACACTTTCTCACTTTTATTTTTTTCTTTTATTTTAAAAATTATTTTATTTATTTATTTTTTGGTAATGTTGCCAATATTTTTTTAAATTTGATTTTATTATTTTTTTATACAGCAGGTTCTTATTAGTTATGTATTTTATACATATTAGTGTATATATGTCAATCCCAATCTCCCAGTTCATCCCACCACTACTGCCACCACCCCCTGCTCTGCTTTCCCCCCATGGTGTCCGTACGTTTCTTCTCTACAACTGTGTCTCTATTTCTGCCTTGCAAACTGGTTCATCTGTACCATTTTTCTAGATTCCACATATATGTGTTAATATATGATATTTGTTTCTTTCTGACTTACTTCACTCTGAATGACAGTCTCTAGGTCATCCACTACAAATGACCCAATTTCGTTCCTTTTTATGGCTGAGTAATAGTCCATTGTATATATGTACCACATCTTCTTTATCCATTTGTCTGTCTGTCGATGGGCATTTAGGTTGCTTCCATGACCTGGCTATTGTACATAGTGCTGCAATGAACCTTGGGGTGCATTTGTCTTTTGGAATTATGGTTTTCTCTGGGTATATGCCCAGTAGTGGGATTGCTGGGTCACATGGTAATTGTATTTTTAGTTTTTTAAGGAACCTCCATACTGTTCTCCATAGTGACTGTATCAATTTATATTCCCACCAACAGTACAGGAGGGTTCCCTTTTCTCCACACCCTCTCCAGCATTTGTTGTTTGTAGATTTTCTGATGATGCCCATTCTAACTGGTGTGAGGTGATACCTCATTGTAGTTTTGATCTGCATTTCTCTAATAATTAGTGATGTTGAGCAGCTTTTCTTGTGCCTCTTGGCCATCTGTATGTCTTCCTTGGAGAAATGTCTATTTAGGTCTTCTGCCCATTTTTTGATTGGGTTGTTTGTTCTTCTGATATTGAGCTGCATGAGCTGCTTGTATATTTTGGAGATTAATCCTTTGTCTCTTGATTTGTTTGCAAATATTTTCTCCCATTCTGAGAGTTGTCTTTTCATCTTCTTTATAGTTTCCTTTGCTGTGCAAAAGCTTTTGTTTCATTAAGTTCCATTTGTTTATTTTTATTTCCATTACTCTAGGAGGTGGGTCAAAAAAGATATTGCTGTGATTTATGTCAAAGAGTGTTCTTCCTATGTTTTCCTCTAAGAGTTTTATAATGTCTGGGCTTACATTTAGGTCTTTAATCCTTTTTTTTTTTTTTTTTTTTTTTTGCGGTACGCGGGCCTCTCACTGTTGTGGCCTCTCCTGTTGCGGAGCACAGGCTCCGGACGTGCAGGCTCAGCGGCCATGGCTCATGGGCCCAGCCACTCCACGGCATGTGGGATCTTCCCGGACCAGGGCACGAACCCGTGTCCCCTGCATCAGCAGGCGGACTCTCAACCACTGCACCACCAGGGAAGCCCGAATCCATTTTGAGTTTATTTTTGTGTATGGTGTTAGGGAGTGTTCTAATTTCATCCTTTTACATGTAGCTGTCCAGTTGTCCCAGCACCACTTATTGAAGAGACTGTCTTTTCTCCATTGTATATTCTTGCCTCCTTTGTCATAGATTAGTTGACCATAGGTGTGTGGGTTTATCTCTGGGCTTTCTATCCTGTATAATTGATCCGTATTTCTGTTTTTGTGCCAGTACCGTATTGTCTTGATTACTGTACCTTTGTAGTATAGTTTGAAGCCAGGGAGTCTGATTCCTCCAGCTCTGTTTTTTTCCCTGAAGATTGCTTTGGCTATTAGGGGTCTTTTGTCCTCCATACAAATTTTAAGATTTTTGTTCTAGTTCTGTAAAAATTGCCATTGGTAATTTGATAGGGATTCATTGAATCTGTAGATTGCTTTGGGTAGTATAATCATTTTCACAATATTGATTCTTCCAATCCAAGAACAAGGTATATCTCTCCATCTGTTAGTGTCATCTTTGATTTCTTTCATCAGTGTCATAGTCTTCTGAGTACAGGTCTCTTACCTCCTTAGGTAGGTTCATTCCTAGGTGTTTTATTCTTTTTGTTACAATGGTGAGTGGGATTATTTCCTTAGTTTCTCTTTCTGATCTTTCATTGTTAGTGTATAGGAACGCAAGAGATTTCTGTGCATTAATTTTGTATTCTGCAACTTTACCAAATTCATTGATTAGCTCTAGTAGTTTTCTGGTGGCATCTTTAGGGTTATCTATGTATCTGCAAACAGTGATAGTTTGATTTCTTCTTTTCCAATTTGTATTCCTTTTATTTCTTTTTCTTCTCTGATTGCCATGGCTAGGACTTCCAGAACTATGATGAATAATAGTGGCTAGAGTGGATATCCTTGTCTTGTTCCTGATCTTAGAGGAAATGCTTTCAGTTTTTCACCTTTGAGAATGATGTTTGCTGTGGGTTTGTCATATATGGCCTTTATTATGTTGAGGTAGCTTCCCTCTATGCCCACTTTCTGGAGAGTTTTTATTGTAAATGAGTGTTGAATTTTGTCAAAAGTTTTTTCTGCATCTATGGAGATGATTACGTGGCTTTTTTTCTTCAGTTTTTTAATATGGTGTATCACATTGATTGATTTGTGTATATGGAAGAAGGCTTGCATCCCTGGGATAAATCCCACTTGATCATGGTATATGATCCTTTTAATGTGTTGTTGGATTTAGTTTGCTAGTATTTTGTTGAGGATTTTTGAATCTACATTCATCAGTCATATTGGTTTGTAATTTTCTTTTTTTGTATTATCTCTGTCTGGTTTTGGTATCAGGGTGATGGTGGCCTCGTAGAATGAGTTTAGGAGTGTTCCTTCCTCTGCACTTTTTTGGAAGAGTTTGAGAAGGATGGGTGTTAGCTCTTCTCTAAATGTTTGATAGAATTCACCTGTGAAGCCATCTGGTCCTGGACTTTTCTTTGTTGGAAGATTTTTTTAAATTTATTCATTTTTATTTGTTTTTGGCTGCGTTAGGTCTTTGTTGCTGTGCGCAGGCTTCTCATTGCCGTGGCTTCTCTTGTGGCGGAGCATGGGCTCTAGGTGCACAGGCTCAGTAGTTGTGGCTCACAGGCTCTAGAGCGCAGGCTCAGTGGTTGTGGTGCATGGGCTAAGTTGCTCCGCGGCATGTGGGATCTTCCCAGACCAGGGTTTGAACCCGTGTCCCCTGCATTGGCAGGCAGATTCTTAACCACTGGGTCACCAGGGAAGCCCATGTTAGAAGATTTTTAATCACAGTTTCAATTTCATTACTTGTGATTGTTCTGTTCATATTTTCTATTTTTTCCTGGTTCAGTCTTGGAAGGTTATACCTTTCTAAGAATTTGTCCATTTCTTCCAGGTGTCCATTTTATTGACATAGAGTTGCTTGTAGTAGTCTCTTATGATGTTTTGTATTTCTGTGGTGTCCGTTGTACCTTCTCCCTTTTCATTTCTAATTTTATTGATTTGAGTCCTCTCCCTCTTTTTCTTGATGAGTCTGCCTAATGGTTTATCAATTTTGTTTATCTTCTCAAAGAACCAGCTTTTAGTTTTATTGATCTTTACTATTGTTTTCTTTGTTTCTATTTCATTTATTTCTGCTCTGATCTTTATGATTTCTTTCCTTCTACTAACTTTGGGTTTTGTTTGTTCTTCTTTCCCTAGTTTCTTAGGTGTAAGGTTAGATGGTTTATTTGAGGTGTTTCTTGAGGTAGGATTGTATTGCTATAACCTTCCCCTTTGAACTGCTTTTGCTGCATCCCATAGGTTTTGGATCATTGTGTTTTCATTGTCATTTGGCTGCGTTGGGTCTTTGTTGCTGTGCGCAAGCTTCTCATTGCCGTGGCTTCTCTTGTGGCGGAGCATGGGCTCTAGGCGCACGGGCTCAGTAGTTGTGGCTTACAGGCTGTAGAGCGCAGGCTCAGTAGTTGTGGTGCACGGGCTTAGTCTCTAGGTATGTTTTGATTTCCTCTTTGATTTCTTCAGTGGTCTCTTGGTTATTTAGTAATGTATTGTTTAGCCTCCATATGTTTGTGTTTTTTAAGTATTTTTCCCTGTAATTTACTTCTAATCTCATAGCGTTGTGGTTGGAAAAGATCCTTGATATGATTTCAAATTTCTTAATTTTACCAAGGCTTGATTTGTGATCCAATATGTGATCTATCCTGGAGAATGTTCCATGTGCACTTGAGACGAAAGTGTAATCTGCTGTTTTTGGATGGAATGTCCTATAAATATCAATTAAATCTATCTGGTCTATTGTGTCATTTGGTTGGAACATTTAATGCATTCACATTTAAGGTAATTATCAGTATGTATGTTCCTATTACCATTTTCTTAATTGTTTTGGGTTTGTTTTTGTAGGTCCTTTTCTTCTCTTGTGTTTCCCACTTAGAGAAGTTCCTTTAGCATTTGTCATAGAGCTGGTTTGGTGGTGCTGAATTGTCTTAGCTTTTGCTTGTCTGTAAAGCTTTTGATTTCTCCATCAAATCTGAATGAGATCCTTGCCAGGTAGAGTAATTTTGATTGTAGCTTCTTCCCTTTCATCACTTTAAATATATTGTGCCACTCCCTTCTGTCTTGGAGAGTTTCTGCTGAGAAATCAGCTGTCAACATTATGGGAGTTCTTTTGTATGTTATTTGTTGTTTTTCCCTTGTTGTTTTTAATAATTTTTCTTTGTCTTTAATTTTGTTCAATTTGATTACTATGTGTCTCGGCATGTTTCTCCTTGGGTTTATCCCGCCTGGGACTCTCTGTGCTTCCTGGACTTGGGTGGCTATTTCCTTTCCCATGTTAGGGAAGTTTTCAACTATAATCTCTTCAAATATTTTCTTGGGTCCTTTCCCTCTCTCTTCTCCTTCTGGGACACCTGTAATGCGAATGTTGGTGCGTTTAATGTTGTCCCAGAGGTCTCTTATGCTGTCTTCACTTCTTTTCATTCTGTTTTCTTTATTTTGTTCTGCTGCAGTGAATTCCATCAGTCTGTCTTCTAGGTCATTTATCTGTTCTTCTGCCTCAGTTATTCTGCTATTGATTCCTTCTAGTGTATTTTTCATTTAATTTATTGTATTGTTCATCTCTGTTTGTTTGTTGTTTAATTCTTCTAGGTGTTTCTTCTTTAATTCTTCTAGGTCTTTGTTAAACATTTCTTGCATCTTCTCGATCTTTGCCTCCATTCTTTTTCCGATGTCCTGGATCATCTTCACTATCATTATTCTGAATTCATTTTCTGGAAGGCTGCCTACCTCCACTTCATTTAGTTCTTTTTTTCTGGGGTTTTATCTTGCTCCTTCATCTAGTACATCGTCCTCTGCCTTTTCGTCTTGTCTATATTTCTGTGAATGTGGCTTTCATTCCACAGACTGCAGAATTGTAGTTCTTCTTGCTTCTGCTGTCTGCCCTCTGGTGGATGAGGCTATTTAAGAGGCTTATGCAAGCTTCCTGATGGGAGGGACTGGTGGTGGGTAGAGCTGGCTGTTGCTGTGGTGGGCAGAACTCAGTAAAACTTTAATCTGCTTGTCTGCTGATGGGTGGGGCTGAGTTCCCTCCCTGTTGGTTGTTTGGCCTGAGGCGACCCACCACTGGAAGCTACAGGCTCTTTGGTGGGACTAATGGCGGACTCCAGGAGGGCTCATGCCAAGGAGTTCTTCCCAGAGCTTCTGCTGCCAGTGTCCTTGTCCCTGTGGTGAGCCACAGCCACCCCCTGCTTCTGCAGGAGACCCTCCAACACTAGTTGGTAGATATGGTTCAGTCTCCTATGGGGTCACTGCTCCTTCCCCCTTGGTCCTGATGTGCACAGTACTTTGAGTGTGCCCTCCAGGAGTGGAGTCTTTGTTTCCCCTGGTCCAGTCTAAGTCATGCAAGCAAATCCCGCTAGCCTTCAAAGTCTGGTTCTCTGGGAATTCCTCCTCCCATTGCCAGAACCCAAGATTGGGAAGCCTGACGTGGGGCTCAGAACCTTCAATCCAGTGGGTGGACTTCTGTGGTAAAATTGTTCTCCAGTTTGTGAGTCACCCACCCAGCAGTTATGGGATTTGATTTTATTGTGATTGCACCCCTCCTACCATCTCATTGTGGCTTCTCCTTTGTCTTTGGATGTGGAGTATCTTTTGTGGTGAGTTCCAGTGTCTTCCTGTAGATGATTGTTCAGCAGTTAGTTGTGATTTCACTGCTCTCGCAAGAGGGACTGAGAGCACGTCCTTCTACTCCGCCATCTTGAACCAGTTTCCTGGCTTTCTTTTAATCTGTTGAACATGGCAAAGTTATTCCTCCCTCGAGTTGTAGTAATTACTCTTCTCTAGGCTTGGAATGCTTTTCTTGTGTGATTCACTCTCATCTTGCAACTCCTGGCTGAAATGTCTCAGCTCAAAGAGAGGCCTTTCCTGACCATCCTAGTTGAGGCCAGGGTCTGCGATGGGGGGGAGATAGTGGCAAGTGAGTCCCAGTGCAGAGGCAGGAATTTGAACGAAGCCTGGATCAGACCCACTTGCTTTTCTTGGAGAGCCTCCCAAAGAGGCAGGAGGCAACTGGGATGCCCCCTGGGGACATAGATGTTGGTGGCAGGCATTTTGGGGAGCTTGTCCTACAGCAAGGACACTGGTGCTGGCAAGTGCCACTTTGGGATCCTCCTTCTAGCCTATTAGCACCAGGGGCTTACCTTCCCACTAGTGGTCTGGCACTAGCCTTGGATCCCCTGGACTACACAGCTAGCCTCGCCAGAACCTGGCCCTGTCCACCATGGGCCAGCAACCGCCACATGGGTCAGGGCCAGGCAGCCAGCCAGGCCAGAGGCCAGTCCCACCTACGAGCACACCCACAATAGTCAGCCCTGCCACAACAGAAGGGCCCACACAGCCCACGTAGGGGGAACTTCTAGAGTATATAGCTCTGGTGACCAGAGAGCAGTGTGCTGCTGGGCCCCATAGGACGTCTCCTACATAAGGCTACCAATCCGAGATGGGGAAACATAACTGACCTACTTAATATGTAGAAATAAAAATAGAGAATGAGGCAAAATGAGAAGACATAGGAATATGTTCCAATGAAAGAACAAGACAAAACCTCAAAAGAACTAAACAAAGTGGAGATAAGCAATCTACCCAGTAGACTTCAAGGTAACAATCATAACGATGGTTGAACTCAGGAGAAGAATGAATGAATATAGTGAGGAGTTTGACAAAGAGTTAGAAAATATAAAGAAGACCCAAAGAGAACCAAAGAATACAATAACTGAATTAAACAAAACACAAAAACTAAAAGAAATCAACAGTGGATTAGACGATACAGAGGAACAGATCAGAGAACTGGAAGACAGAGTAGTGGAAATTGCCCAAGCTGAACAGAAAAAAGAAAAATAACTTAAGAAAATGAGGATAGTTAAAGAGACCTCTGGAATGACATTAAGTGTACTAACATTCACGTTATTGGGGTCCCAGAAGGAGAAGAGAGAGAAAAGAGGGCAAAGAATTTAGTTGAAGAAATAATAGCTGAAAACTTTCCTAACCTGGGAAAGGAAAGAGACATCCAAGTTCAGGAAGGACAGGGTCCCAAACAAGATGAGCCCAAAGGTCCACATCAGGACACTTTATAATTCAAATGGCAAAAATTAAAGAGAAAGAATTTTAAAAGCAGCAAGTGAAAAGCAACTAGTTTCATACAAGGGGACTCCCATGAGACTTTCAGCTGACTTTTCAGTAGAAGCTTTTCAGGCCAGAGGGTGTAGCATGATATATTCAAAGTGATAAAAGGAAAGAACCTACAACCATAGTCTACCCAGCAGGCCTATCTTACTGATTTGAAGGAGAGATCAAGAATTTTATGGACAAACAAAAGCTAAAAGAGTTCAGCACAACTAAACTGGCATTACAGGACATGTTAAGAGACTTCTTTAAGTGGAAAGGAAAAGACCATTATTAGAAACATGAAAATTACGAAAGGAAAAATCTCCCTGGTAAAGGCAAACATACAGTAAAGGTAGTAGATCAACCACTTATAAAGCTAGTAGGAAGTTTAAAAGACAAAAGTAGTAAAGTCACCTATATTCACAATAAGTAGTTAAGGGATACACAAAACAAAAAGATGTAGAATATGATGTCAAAAACATTAAACGTTGGGGGAGGCTAAAAAAAGCACAATGTACTGTTGGCAAAAGAACAGATAAATAGAGCATGGAATAGAATAGGAGTTCAGAGTCCAGAGACAGAGCCATGTATATATGGGAATTTAATATACAATACAGCACCACAAATCAGTGGAGAATAGATGGACTATTCAGTAGAAGATGCTGGGGAAATTGGCTCACTGTATCCCTACTTAGTACTGTGTACAAAATAGACTAGATATACAAATAAATCCAGTAAGTTAGTAGAAGGATATATAGAAAAATATGTTTGTGTCCTACAGGCAAGGGAAAGATTTTTTTAAGAAAGACTTCAAAAGTTCAAATAATAATAGCTAATACTTATCTAGCACAGGAACCCTGATGGACAAAGGAGAAGGTGGGCCTCTCCTTTTAGGGGTTTGCTTGTCTCAGTGAAGTTTACTCAGAGCTGTTTACTCAGCTCTACTCAGAGCTGTTTCTAAGTAGTGGAGCGGAGAGAAGCCCCTTCAGTTCCCTACTCTGGTGCGGGGAAGTGTGGCATATAGAGGAGTAGATTGCAATGAACAGTGGTCATCAGGCTTTCCTTGCCCACTGATAACTATGTGGACTTGCATGGTCCACCACCTATTGTTCCAGAACCTAGGGTTTGCCCATTTTCCTTAATTTTCACAACCTCAAAAACTGAAGCTTGTGTTAGAGTACACTCCCGGAGTTTTCCTTAAAAGCCCCAGAGAGCAGCTCAGCCTGACTTTGGAAGAGCAGGGACGGAAGCACAGGCAATAAAGAAAACTTCTCATTACCCATCTCTGGGGGCTTCCGAAAATGATTGTCTTCGCTTGACCTCAAGGTCAAGACAACCAGTTTTATTGTGTTCACTGTCTCGGAGGACAAGCTTTAGTGAGCGCCTTGTTTGCTTCTTATAGTATTAAAATAGACAACGAAATTGGCTTCTCAGAAGATCATTTCACAAAGTCCCTGTTGCTCTGTGGGGAATATTTGTTTCCTCATTTATATTCATGTTTCTAAAAGACAAGTAGACCTTGAATGAAATTTCAGGCGACAGTAAATTATAAATAATGCGTCCATATTTTTTTTTCTCTTCCATACTACTTGTATTTAATTCCCCCCAGAGTCTTGTGCAAACAGCAGAGACAAGAGGACAGGAAGCTATTAACATGATGGAAAAAATGAAATGGGCTTATGTTATATGGCAGGAATGCAACAAGGGGAGACATCTTGATCAAAGGAGTTTTTTGAGGTTTTGTGGGAGCCAGTTCTTCCCTTTTGTCTCTCTCTCTTTTATTTTTATTTTATTTTTTGTAACATCTGAACTTTTTTCTAGACCCTTAAGTAGGCATCTACTTGAAATGAGTCTCTTTACTTGGCCCACCCAGGACAAGATGAGGGCTTGTCAATGGTTGGAGGCCACTTTGGGGTCCAGCTTTAAGCTCTTTTGTTCCCTAAGACACAACATAAAAATGCTTAGAAAGATCAGCTGAGATCAGCCTGTCCTAAGAATAGGATGCTGATGAGTGGAAAGCTCAGGTACTGTCAGTGAAGTCAGAAAGGATGCCAGTTATTAGAATGAAATTAGCCTCTAAATCCATCAGCCCTGGTTTGCCATAACATAGGATGCTCTGGTGTTCCTCAGCCCTCTTGCCCAGCAGGAGTGATTCATGGGGTTCAGGCCAGCAGGCCTCCAATCTTTCGAGTAAGGGCAGATACTCTGCTCTTTGTTTTTGTTTCTTTCTCTTTTCCTCTCTCTCTCTCTCTCTGTCTCTCTCTCTCTCTCTCTTTTAAGCAAGTGACAGGATCCTGCAGATGGAGCTTGCAGGGTACACTATGTGGCTTCAGAGGTGTGAAGGGAATAAGTGCTGGTCCTGATGGAGGGGCAGGAAGAGGATGGTTTGGGATGTGCTGAGTGTTGGGGGTGTTCAGAGAAGAGCAGAATCAGACCTGAGGCACTGCTGCCCCAACCTCTCTTCCCAGAGGAAGCCCACTCTCGGGGCATCTCAGGAGATATACGGGCAGACAGGGGAGTTCTGGGATGAGAAGCACCTGGGCGCTCAGGTGCCGGAGGCCTCTCTTTACCCAGACTCCTTGTAAAGGAGTCTAGCTCATGCCACCTATCAAGTAAACCCCAATCCTCTTCTTGAGGACAAATCCACCCCCATACTTAGGAAGCTGGTACCCTTGTACTCTCTTCTTCTTTAATAAAATTTGCTTTTTTGGTGGGGCAATTGGAGGATGGGGGTAGAAAAGGGGGAGGGCGTGGCACAGGCAATGAGGACTCATTAATATTGACACGCAAATGACTCTGTAGGCTTTGTGTAATTTATTCAGGGAAATTTGCATGTGGGGTGGCAGAAAAAGCCTGCAATCAGAGGGACGCTGGGCATCATACTCTGCAGGCAGTAGCTTTTTGCCTGTGTCTTCCCTTTGAAGGATACTGAGAATCCTCTCCTCCTAGAGCTTTCTTTAGCCAGAAACCCCTCTTCTGTGCTCTGCAGCTGGGATTTAACTATTCCACTCAACCACCATTTATTATGTCTGCTGTGTGCCAGGCTTTGTGCAAGGTGATGTCACATGCATTACTTCTGTCCGTGAACTTTTCATTCTGTAACTGGTCAGTTCAGGGGGTTCTGATAAATTTCCAAGACAAAGCCAGCAGGGTTTGGTATGCATCAGTGATTGAGATTTAAAGTTGAGCTTTGCAGTAAAACTCTGTGAAAACTTCTAAACGTGGACCCATCTTTGCCATGTACCACTGTAGTTGTAGTAGCAAGTCCTTCCCCAAACTGCTTGGGGCAACTGATTCCCCAAACTGCTTGGAGCAACTCAGGCAGTAACTTACATTGAGGGTACAGGCAAGTGGGCTCTTCAGTGTTCTCCTTTCCGAGGGGTATTGGTCATGCTGCAGTCGCCCAGTGTCAGTTGAAGTCTCATACAAACAAACGAAGAAATATCTAAATACATCCTGATGGTCCCCCTGTGCTGTCCTCCGAACAAAGCCACTCCCCTGGGCTCTTCCCCAAATTTCCACGAACTGTCAACCCTCTGTTTATTGGATCTTGCTGGGCCCCCACCTGGATTTGGGATTCTAACTATTGCACACCCGCTGGAGGCAGCTTCGTCTAAGAGAGGCCAGCGGTGGGCACAGAAGCTGGCATATTTTACAGCCCAGGCAGACCTGGAGCAAGGCACAACTGCAAGATACTGCAGAAACCTCAGGCATATTGCCGTCCTGCTCACAACCACTAGCTGTGGCGTTACCAGGATGGGAATTGAAAGCTCATACTACACTGAGCAAGCCTTGAAACCCATGCATTTTTGGAATGAAATGATTAGTTTAGACCTAATAAATATGCAGATCAGGGGCTCTGTTTATGTTTCTGTCATCTGTATTTGTTTTAGGGGAAGGAAAATTTTAATTCAGTGAAAAAGCTCCAATCCATGGGTCTTAGAGTGTTGGCTTAGGAAAGGAAAGCCTAGAGGACCCTTTAATTAACCTGTGAATGTGCAGGGAAGAGCTTGACCAAGAAGAGGGTGTTGCCTTGGTTCTGAGATAAGATACCCCTAGAAAGGTCATGGAGTGTGAGCGTAACCGACGTCAGCCCATAAAAGAGATCAAGTGTCCTCCAAATTCCACCTGTCAAGGACCCATCTTGGATTCATTTCTTAGTTGTGTGAGCAAGGTTTATTTTTATTTTTTAATTAAAAATTATTTTTCTGATTAATGTGCTCATTGTCGACACTTTGCAAGATATTGAAAAGTATAAAACAGAAAGAAAAAGGGGACTCACTCATAATCTCACTACCCTAAAGAATCACTAGCGATGTTTTAATGTATTTGATCCAGTGTCCTGCTTTGTTATTCAGAACAAGTCTAGGCGGGGAGGCACCTGGGTAGGGATGGGGGAATTTCTGTCACTTCTCTCTGGTGATGGGAGGATGGGCTCTGGGGTGTGGACAGGAATCCAATCACCCTGGTGCTCTAAGACAGCAGGCAGAAGTGTGTCTAGGGGTAAGGAACATGCCTACACTTGCCCCACACTGTGTAGAGCCAACCCCCTCCGAACATGGGAGGCGGAGAGAATTCAAGGTCTGGACTGGGCAGTCCCACATTACAGACTGTAGAGAGGTACCGTGGGAAGTGTTAGAAAGGGTTGCTAACAGCACAGACCCCAGAGGCAGAACAACTGGGGGTCAATCCCAGGTCTCCTACTTGAGAGCTATGGGATCTTAGGTGAGTTACCTCACCTCTCTGTGGCCCAATTTCCTCATCTGTAAATAAGGATACTAGAACATACCTCACAGGCTATCATGAGAATTAAATAGTACACGTAATGCAGTTAGAACAGCAGTACCTGTCAGGTAGCTCTCAAAGGTCAGGTGTTAGTTAATTTCCTGTTATACACATTAGGACAACCTTATCCCTTAAGGGCATTTCCAGTATCTTCTGCTGATACTTAAATGAGGGAAGGCAGGAAGAATGCTGGATTTAGAAGGAGAAGACCTTGGTTCAAGTTCTGACCCAGCCACTTACTACCGTGTAAGTTATTTGATCTCCATGCACCTGAGTTTCATCATCTGAGATGAAATGAGGATAATAAGGCCCTTCTCACCAGTTGTTATAAGGATGAGTTGAGACCATAGAAATGCAAAAGTGCTTTGTGTGTGGAGAAGAACCACAATTTTAATATTGGGGCTTTACTCCTGTGACTTTTACTAGGTGAATCTGATTACAGGCAGCAGAGGAAGGAAGGAGGGAAGGACAAACTGTGCTGGAAAGACCCTTGCAGAAAATCTAAACAGGAGCCTGCTCTCTTACTTGGTGCATTTAGTTGGTGCAGGTGGACCAGGACTTTGCACTGCTGGCTCCTGTGGTTGCCTTGGTAGTGAGAGGTTCCTGGCAGGGCCTTGGAAGGCAGGAGTGGAGGGAATAATTATTTTCCTTTGCCGGAAGAGGCAGTTGAGTTTCTCTGATGGGCTCCTCCCTGGCCAAGTCTCAGCAGAGGCAGCCGAGGAGCCAGACACCACCCAGGGGAGGAGAAGGCATCAGGGCAGCAGGAAATCTCTCACCTGTGGTGAAGGCGGTGGAGGTGATGCTGCTCCGCTCGGTGTCCTGGGCTGCCTGCAGGAGCACCGTGTAGTCTGTGCTCTCAGACAGGCCCTCCAGTCGGATCCACGTGTCCTCCGCATCCACAATCAGCTCCTGTGGGATAAGCGGAGGAGGGAGGTGGAAAGGGGTGAGCAGAGGGGTCACCATGGAGGGCAGTGGAGAAGGGAAGTTCAGACCCCAAGGTCGGTATTGCAGTGGCCATTTTTATCCTCTCCATCCCACATTATGTAAGAAGGAAACCGTTCCAATAAGCAGGGAAAACAGCTCCTACGTGAGACTGAGGCCAGCTCCTATCTCACGGATGCACATTGGGAGAAACTTAGGCCCGGCATTATTGAACCCAGTGGTTTTCGGATTGCACAGGGCCTCCTGGAGCCCTGAGATGCAGGAACCTAGGCTTCCCTCTTCCACATCCAACAGTCTAGCTCTATTCTCTGTATTTGGCTTCTGAATATGATTTCACTTTTAAAAAGGATTCCACTGTTAACAAAAACTTGACAACCAGTGCTCTAGGTGAACTGTTTCAACTGGTCACCTAAAACCGAAATTTGTCATCTCTACTTCGGGCCATATAGATGTAGCCTTTATCATGCTTATCTAGAGGCATAGGAGACTGTCCAGTTTGGTATCCAGCTCATGGTTGCTTGGCCCTGTCAGTGCAAAACCGTTCCAATACTGTGTCCTTATATTGCCTTGGAAGCTGGTGCGTCGTCATATTGGTCGCATCACCACAACTAAGTGAAGTTGCAGGGTAGATGCCCCCATTACCTAGAGAAGGAACGGAGGCTCAGAGAGGTTGAGTGCTTTGCCTCAACGTGTATGGAGAGTAGTAGTGGAGGCAACACTAGCACCCAGATCGCTGGCTTGCAGATGAGGGCTCTTTCCTCAATAGCACGCTGGGTATCCGTAGTGGCAAACCTAGCTTGTTCCCTTGCGGATTGCTGGACAGCAACGGTCTTTCCCCTCTCCAGAAAAATCTCACCTTGCGGCTTCCATCGGTGGATTTGTAGGTCAAGATGTAATTCTCAGTCTCTGCTCTGGGAGGCTGCCAGGAGATCAGGGCACTTTGTCTGGTGACTTCACTTGCTGTCAGATTGGCAGGAGCGTCCAGGACTGAAGAGAGGAGAAAATGCCAGTAGTGCCTGCCCGTCTGTCTCCTTTCTCTTTGATTCCAGGCACGTAGATCAGTCTGTCTACCTGTGTGGTCTCTGGGCTGCTCACATGCTAACCCGAGTTCTAGCTTGGACAGGAGCCCAAAGGGCACTCCTGGGTCAGAAGGTAATCGTCATGTCGTGATCATTCCTCCAGCTATTCCCCCTTCCCTCACCTGACCCTCCGGGCCTAGATGTGATATCTTCCGATCTGACCCTCTAGGTCTGAAACCATGACCTTGTTAAACCTGCATGTCTGTGAGTTCACTCTTGAACATATAACATTCCCACATCTATACCTTTGTCTACTGTTCTCCTGGCCATGACCATACCCAGCAACTCCCTCCCCAATATTAAGCTCTTTAATATCTATCAGATTTTTCCGGGCCAGATGCATTCTCAGTACTGGCCTCTGTTGGCCTGGTTGTACTGCTGTCAGCCAGACCCAGGAAGAGAGCTGCAACTCACTTTCACTGGCATTTGGGCAGCAGTTAACTAAAATAAGGATAGGTCACAGCTGCATTGTCCAAAACCTATAGACTATAATCTAGTTGAGCACATGGAAACTGATCATTTTCAGGATCAATAAAAGCCTCTCAGGATACTAGATAGGTAGCTGACCATGTACTCACGGGTAGAGAAGTTGGTGCTGATCGTGCCACTGGTGAGAGGCCCACTGGCGGCATACATAGTGACGGTATAGTGGGTCCTAGGAAGCAGGTCAACAAGCTGGAATTCCTCACGGTCTCCATCAACCAGGATGGTCTCTCCAGCAACTGAAATCAGATGGTTATGGATAAGGAATGAATAAGGCTCTTCAACTTAGGAAAGACCTATCAAATCCAAAGGCATTTCATAAAGATGCAATATTAGAGAATTTTGGAAAAAATCTTTTCGAGGTTATTGAGCTTAGCATTTTATTCCATACAAAGCTCCCCTCTCTTCTTGTTTTGCATCTTAATTGAGAAATTATTTGGAGGCCAAATTGTCTTTTGTATAACTTCTACTCGGGTCTCTGGAGTTACAAGGATAAACCAAATCCTTTGTCTACCTGACTTCTTCCTGCCCCCCACCCTTCCTAGTCAAGTCTTCTCTCTTCTAGACTGAGAAAATTCAGCCCCCAGTCCCCATTATATGTATGTGATGATTCTAAAACTGTCACAATCCTGGCTACCTTTCTCTAAACGAGTAGCAGTCTATCAGTGTCCCTGCTGAAATACAAAACTCAGAAGAGAATTGAAAACAATCATTGAGATTGTTTCATTACAATACATTGTAACGTCAGTACATTGTCGGTTTTCATTGTACTGACAATGAAAGAAACAGGGTCAGTCTCTGCTTCTACTTGTGCCAGTTATGTATATTAACCCATAGGTTTTGAGACAGTCATGGGATATTGTTATCACATGCTGAGATGATTATTCATCAGAGATCTTGTTTATAACCCACTCCCCAGCCTTACCTTGTGTAGTTGGTTTTAGTTGATTTTTTGCACCCATGGGAAGAGCTTTGCATTCATTTCTACTGCATTTTGCCTTGTTGACTGAGTTTTGGGCCACTGTTTCAGTTTATTAAAATATATGTGAATTTGGCTTCTATTGATCACAGTTTTGCCTTTTGGAAGAGCTCACATAATGGCTCTATTTCTTTAATATCTTCCTTTGCATATGCTGCCAACCGTCAGCTCCCCGGCCGCATCAACTACAACACTTCCTCAAACTCCCCACTCTCTCCCTCCATACAGGGTACTGTTTTTCTTGGAACGCCACTTCTTCTCCTATTCTCTTTGTCTTTAACTTTATCTAAGATCTGCCTTCTTTCTTCCCCTCAACACCTTCACCCCAAATCACAGTGGCCCATCAGAGGTGGCACACTGGTGTTCTGTGCTTGCCCAAATCATGACACTGCCCACGTTGGGTTGTAACTCTTTACTTGTCTCCATCATCACCAGCAGTGAGTTCTGCAAAGACAAGAACTCATATTTGGTCTCTGAATCATTATAGCCTTAGAGAGTGCATGGCACATGGGAGGGCAGCAAAAGTAGTTGTTGAATGAATGGAAATTAATGGCTATGATGGAGCTCTGTGCTTCGTATCTGTGAGCAGGTGAATATGACTGCCTTAGGGGAATAATGGAGATAGTGTTGAAACTAAGGCTTAAAGGATGGGTTTACTAGGCAGATAAGTAGGGAGAGCATTTCCTGGTAGAGGCAAGAGCATGTGCACGGTGGTTTGAGAAGGCAGGTGAGAATTAAGAAATTCAGGGTCATAATGTGCAAGGAGGAGTGGTAGGGATTGAAGCGGCTTTTGCATGCACACAGGGAGGTTAGGATGTATCCATAGTAATGATATTCATTCTCTGAGGAGGGTCAATCATTCAATCAGCTATGTAACTCCAAATGTGGTCCACCATGTGTTTTTCCATCTAAGTGGTGAGTGGGTCTTTTTAATGCCTTGCTGAGATACTAATGTGCTCTCAGACTTGCCAATTAAAAAAAAGGACATAAAGTGGTTTTGGTGAAACTCATACTTAGTGAACCTGTGCTGGTATGTAGTAATCACTGATTCCCTTCCAGCTTATTTAATAGTCTGTTTTGGTTTTTACTTCCCCAAGCTTTGAAAATCAGTTTACTTTTCAGCTTACAGAATTGACTTAATCTGTCATTTTTGAAAATTAAGACATCTGCCTGCCTTCTCTTTTCTGGTATCTTTGTTCTCTGGATTCCTGCCTATAACCCACAATATTCTGTGAGCACATGTATAATTTAGGCAGGGAAATAATTTTCCTTGGCTTCGGAACTTGAATTACTCAACATTATTTTGCTTTGTGCTTCTCTGTGCAACTTCAAATAGTGTTAATGTGAACAAGTAAGGTGAAGAAGACGTTGCAACTCAGGATTTCATGTTGGCTCAACCTTTTGGGATGGATATGAGTAGAGAAGATCAAAGCAACAGAAGAGCTTAGTAGTTCTGAATCCTTTGTCACCTGTTACCACGGCTGGTCCTTTAGTGTTTTGTTCGCTTTTTAAATATCTAGAAAAGTCAGCTTTCTCGCCTGCAGCATTTTGGGGCAAGTTCTGAGTTTTGTCCTCCAAGTGCTGTTTCTGTTTTTGTTTTCCTCTTGGTTACATACCCTTCTTATACCTTTTAGATTCGGCTTTCTCAATTCTCATAGTTGATACAGTTCACAGAGTGTGGGGGCTATCTTGAGGGCTTTATGGTGAAATTAAGGCAGGAAAATTTCCAGTTTTCTCTCAGATGGATAAAATGTTTTGGTTTTTTTTGCTTTCACACTAGCCTTCAGCCCCAATCCCCGCCGTTCTCCCCTGATGCCTAGAACCGCAGACACCCACCTGCAAAGTGTGTGAGAACAATGACGTAGTTCTCCACTTCACTCACTGGTGCCTTCCACTGCAGCAGAGCTCCTGTTGGAGTGATGTTGGTAGCAGTCAGATCCACAGGATTGTCCATGGCTGAAACAGTACAGGAAAATATCAGGTAAAGGTAAGAGGAACTGCAGGATGGAAGAGCAGAGAACCGTCTCCTATAGTTTCACCCAGGATGCATGTCTGCTGCTGCACTATACAAAATAATGAAGTGAGTGAGGACCTCTTTCCTTTCTCCCTTTCTTATTCCATCAGCCCCTTCCCCTTCACCCATTCCTCCTTCCTCTCAAGCACCCCATGCTCCCCTAATTGCCCTCAGATCTTCCTTTTTAATTCATTCATTAACTTCTTATGTGCAGAGGGCTGTCAGGTGTTACGGGGGTGTCCAAGGTATGGATGTTGTGTTTTAGATATTTAAACCTAGATGGAAAAACTAAGAACATGCTATAGAAACTATTATATTTCTAGTTAATGAGCTAATATGCTTCCCAGGCTCTTTGTTCTTTGATAAATACAAGGGGCATGCCTTGTGGAACAGTCTCTGTTGATGAACGTCAGGAAGTATGGTGGGAGTTCCATGAAGTCAGGGAGTAACCCCAGCACCTGGAACTTAGAAGTTACTCAGTAAATACTTGTGGAATGAAGAATGGGACTCAGGTTGCCTTTAAAGTCAGATCTGATTACTGAATTCTTGCTTTGCTACTTACGAGGCTGACTCTGTACTGAGTCCTGGGGATCCTTTTTGTGGCATAGAAAGTCAAGGGACTTCGTCCAGGCTTAAAGCCAGGAGTGCCTGCTGAGGAACAGAGGTTGCTCATCATAGCACCATGTTCTTATTCTCACTTGCCTAGGCTCCATGCATTTGTTTCCTTACTGTGCCTCCCTTCCATAAAGTTGGGATTTATCTTAGAAATGCAGGTTATTACAGTAGTTTAGGCATCAGCTCACCCTACGTGTCATGGAATTTACTTTTGGGGACCAAGATATGCTGTTGATCTGGTCCTGTTCTGTGACTGAAGGTTCTTATCGCTTGTCTATGTCTTTTATTTCAAAGAAACAACCATAAAGTGTGTTTACAATTTTAACATCTGAATTGTATCCACAATCTGTGCCTTGAACAAGGTCTTCGAATGCAACCTTATTGAAAAGAAACAAAGAAGAAAAGTCTTATGAGACTACAATTAGCTTGACCTCTCTGAGATTGACCGTGAGACTCCGAGGAGTACTCATTGCCAAAAGTTGTAAAATCATAGACATCATATTAAAACAACAAAATAAAACATTTCTGTGAGTAATCTGGTTATTGGGAGTTGCCAAAATAGCTCTGCCTAAACTTGAAGGGGGACAGTTTGGGTTGGTGCACTACTGAATACCTGCGTTAGAGAGACTTGCTTATGACCAAGAACCCAAGGAATGAGTTTTTGACCTGAATTGTTGTTCTCCTTTACTTCCGGGGTAGGAGGCTCTTGAAGTCCATTTTATTGTCCTCACTGAGAAAAATCCTAATTTCTTTAACATGATTTCTAAGACTTTGAGGAAAGTATGGGGAGTGGGGAGAGGCTTCTTTTTACTCATTGGAGATCACTTCAGGTCAATATCAGTTGATACTTTAATGGTCATAGATAACTTGATAGAAAGGGTAAGATTAAACCAAAAACATGGCTGCATTATCTGTAGTCATAGGCATGGAAGGAGATTAGGGAAGATTAGAACATCCTGTGGTATCTTTAAATGAATAATTTTTTGAGTTTCTGAAGGAATGTTTCTTTGGCCATGGCAATAGGGATGTTCTTCCTGGGCTAGTGAGTGTATCTACAGAAGCAGTGAGGAATTCCAAGTTGCCCTCGTTCAGAAAATACGATTCTCTGAGGGAAGTAAGCAGCCTCAGGAAATCCAGGTGTTCTCCTCATGAGGCAAGCTGGATGTTTTCCTGTGTGCTACAGGAACGATAGCCTCATGGAGACTTAGGTCTGGGGTTGCAACAGGAAACTTTGGCTGTTCCCTCTTGTGTCTTCTACAGCAAATCTTTCCTAGTTTTGCATGATGGGCTGGCTGAGGGGTCAGAGAAGGAGAGCAGGGGAGCTGCTGCCAGAGCCCTGTCCTCTGGCCCATCATTTTTCTACAGAAAAGCGCCTCCTTCCTCCTCCCTGGAGCATAAAGCAAGAACAAGTGCAGCTACTTGGTGGTTTCTGGTCACATAGGATGAGGAGTTTCATGACTCCAAGGGTCATTACTGGAATAACAGCCCCCTTTTGTTTTTTTCTCTAAGGTAAAGTTTCCTTGTCTGAGTCTTTTTAACAATTAGACGGGATGAATCAGATGTCCGTTCTGGAATTCATTCTGTCATGAGTCTTTGGAAGGTTCCTTTTCATACTGGAAGTTCCATGAAAATGTCTGACCTAAACCAGTAAGACTCTTAGAAGGTGTCTCTCTAAACTGCTGGTGTTACAGAGGAGGTCAAAGGGGAGACCATTGCAAATTGTTTTACATAACAATGTGAGTCAGAGGAGCACCCAGGAGAGGAGCCTGGGATCCCAGGATCAGTGTCCTCTGCATTAGCCAGGACAACTTCACTCTTTCCCTCTTTTGTTGGTTGCAGGTCCTCAGCCAGGGTCCCGACTTGGCCCACCATAGGGAGACATGCCCACCTGTGTGCACAAGAGTGCAGATCCGCTCACTCTCCTCCCTGCCCCGCACACTGTTGAGGCTGATTTCATATTCGGTAGCTGGGTACAGCTTGCTGATGGTGAATTCTGTCACTGTGTTGGGCACCACCGAGCTGTCCAGTCGTCCCACTAAGGAAGAACAGAAGCCACAGGTCAAGTTCAGTGGATCCCGTATATACGCAGCTCACAATACAGGAGCTCCTGGTGGCACTCTTTCTTTCATGAAGCCAGTATGGGTGCAAGGCTCAGCACCCAGTTGGGGGATGGGGAAGCTGGGAATGTTGGAACTTGAAGAGACCTTGCATGCTGATCCCACCCCCTCATTATATAGGATCCCAGAAGCAAAGGGAAAAAAACCTATTTATTAGGTGGTTTTCTAACAAACTAGTCTTAAAGCAGTATAGAGGGAATGGCAGAAAAGAGTGGTCCATGCAGCCCAGAGAAAGGGTAGTCTGGAAAATTATCCCACCCCCTCACTGGAAGTGATTGTACCCTCTACTTCATTAACAATTCCACATGCACCAGCAAGAACTGTTAGGATGCAAGTGAGGTCTGGGCCAACTTCTTCTGACTCCTAACTTGGCTGGAGTGGCCATAACAGGACCACCGTCACTGTGGTTCCCTCCAGGGCTCCATCTGGCTCTGTGGTGTCTTTAGGCATCCCCTGGGGTGTTTAGCCTTGGACTTTAATTCTCTCAGAAAAGTGCACGTGACCCTGGCTCTTGGTAGACTCTTTTAGAGTTCTTTGTTTCTCGCTACACTGTCTGGATAATGACGACCGATTACCATGGTTCACTCTACTGGTGAAGGGCCTGCTTTTTGAGTGAATGTAATCAAGCCTTTTGTGGGAGGAGTTGGTGAGTTCTGGATTCCTTGGGTGCTCCTCATCAACCCATTCTGATGCAGCATGCTGCAGAGAGGAAGGAAATTGCAGGCAGGAGGGTGATATCCCCTGGGATACGCTAGTTCTCCCATAACAGTCGTCATCCAGCTCCAAATCCCATTCATCTTTGAGAAACCAGGAAACTTTATTACCTTGTGTTGGCCGATATGATACTCGGTAGTAATCAAAAGACGCAACAGGGGGGCTCCAGGAGACCATAACTGAGTCCTTGGTCACATTGCTGATTGTGATGTCTTTGGGGGGATCAATTCCTACAAGGCCCGGGTGGTTATGGGAAAAAGACAGGAAGCACAGTGTGAAAAACAAATTCCTATTTTTGGTTTTATGTGGACCAAGAGCTAATGGTGTCCCAGAGGCAGACAAGACCTTACTTTATACTAGGGCAACCTTAAAACCATGATCAGGCTGAAGTCTCTCTTGAAACCTCATAGGAGTGGCCAGTGTCATGCTCCTGGAGAATATTTTAACAACATGAAGTCAAATTGTCAAGGTCTGTGCCTATGCAGCAACTGTTACCTATATGTAGGCCAACTGGGAAATTTCCTTTAAGTTTGTATGTTTTATTTTGAACTGGGAGTAATGGTCATTCTCTCTGGGGCAGCTTCTCTTGGACAAACCCAACTCTCTCTCTATCTCTGTTAAGCAGCTGCCTTTTGTTCAATTTGGAAAAATTGCTCTTGACTGAAGAGGGATTTCAGAGCACAAGTCCAGAACAAATCCACTTCCCTAAACTGTATTTTATTTATACTATATACTTTGTTTTTTTGACTACTGGAAGATTGCAGGATCAAAACCAGCTGAGTGTTTAATCCACTTGTTCAGTTTATGAATTCTTGTAAGTATGTAGGAAACCACCCAAACACACGTGTCCTCACCCACATGCACACTCATATTTGTGATTATAGATGAGAAGGATGAGATACAAGTGATCCAATTCAGCTGAGAGTACCTGTGTTTTCCAAACAACATGCAGATCACCCCATTCTCCGAGTACCAGGTCCCTGTATGGTTGCATGCTAGTCGCATATGATCCTGAGGAAGCATCATTCACATCAGTGAACTTACTGGGCCGTCAAGAGATGGCCCTCCAGAATAGGAACAGATGTCTCCTCACTGTAGAAGGGTTTCCTCTTGGAGACTAGCTCTCTCCAGGGCTTTCTCCTAAGTTGATAGTGGGAAGACATCTGGACCAATGCATTAAAGGCCTGGCCTCCTCAAGACATTGAATCCATCCTACCTTCTAAATGGAAGTTTCCCATCTTATACATTTCGTGCGGCCCTGGAAGAGGTGGCTGTTTCAGAACAACTCATAGACGCTCTCTTGATAAATGAGATGGTCCCTTACTCCTTGGGTGTTTCTCCTTGTAAATTTCATTGACTTGTTGAAGGCTACTGTGGGAACCCCCCTCACCACCTGCTGTCAAGTCCTCCAGCCTCACCTGTGGTGATGGAGCCCATGATGGGCTCAGAGGTCACTGTGCCGTGGACTGCCACCAAGTTCACAATATACTCGGTGGCTGGCTGCAGGCCCATCAGGACAGCATGCCTCTTGGTGGCATCCAGAGAGACCTCCATCGTCTCTTCCTCTTCATCCCGGGGGCTGTAGTTCAGAATGAGTCTGTCTGCTGGAGGGGATGGGTCACTCCAGGTGATGTTCACACTGGAGGAGGTCACGTGAGAAAAGTGCAAATGGGAGATGGGGCGGAAGCCTGCAAAGCAGAGGACATGGATGGTTCTGAAATCCACATGAGGTGGTGGGGCCACTGGGATAGAAGAGGCATCTGACTGAAGAGATCTCCTTTCCTTGCAGATAAGGACTACACCTTCACCTGTTGACCCAGAGCTTCCACATTCTCACTCTCCTGTCCTGTCTACTCTCCTTTCTCCAAGCCATACACTGAAAAATGAATGCCCTCAGCAGTATAAAACCAGCATTACCTCTGAGTTATTCATAATACTGATCTAGGATTTAAAACCTCTGTCCTGGAAGGAATTTAACATGATCCCATGGATCCTCAGAATGCCCACTGATTTTGTGCAGGCAGGGAATTATGAACAGAATCAACCACTGTGTGCAGCCTATAGGAAACCAGATACAAAATTTCAGGCGTGCAGGTAGCCTTGTTCATCACCCCCTTCACCTCCAACCATTCCCTCTTGAGGTATTTATTAGTTTCTCCTCTATCTCTTCTTTCTCTACCTACATTCTTCCTTTCTCTAAAGGATATGAGGCATTGGAAGAGTGGGTTGCCTAGATGACCTTCTCACACTAAGATCCGTTGATCCCTGAACCCAGCCGAGATTTCTGCTGTCCTGGTACCTGTGAAGGCATCCACCGTGGACTCCAAGCTCTGCTGCCGACCCCTCTCAGCTGTGATTGAAATGATGTACTCTGCCCCGGGCTCTAGATCTGTCAGTGTGTACGAGGTCCTGTCCTTGGGCACAGTGACTTCGGAGGCAATCCCAGAGGATGGGGTGAATGTGATTCGGTAGTGGTCAATGGGGCCGCTGGCCTTGGTCCAGATGAGGGAGATGGAGGTTTCTGAGGAGGCTGTCACCATGAGGTCTCGAGGACTGTCAAGTTCTGTGGATCAACATAAGTGGCCTATTTTACATAAGTGCCACACGAGGGCCAGTATTTATTGGAATTGGACCCCCTGTGGATTTCTAAGCTATCAGCGGGTCTGCTGACCATGAAAATTGGCTTGTCACTGCTGACATTACCTCACACTTTGTTAAGCACCTTTCCTTTGAAAGATGGCCGGGGGCTTGGCATATAGATGAACAATCTGCAGAAGGGCATTAGTAACTCAAACACCACTGGAATACACCCACCTCTGGGACAGAGCTGGCTGCTGACTTTTAAGCTCTCCATAATCCTTTTCTCCCAGCCTTTCTCAGTAAACCAACCAGGGCAAAACAGGTACCACCATCAAGTAGGGATATGCCATTCCTGGCAACCGTAGCTACCTCTGTTCCTGGTGCCATTTTGACTGACCTGGCCATGGTTGTGCAGGCAACAAGGTCTGAGGATTCCTGGGGACCCATGTCCATGTGGTTCTCTAGAGAGGTGGTCTATGCTGGACAGCCTTGGGACAGGGATTGGTTCAAAATCCCCAGCCCAGCCCAGGCTGCTTGTACTTAAGTTACTAAAGTGACTTTGGAATTTGCAAGCAAAACTGCTGGATCCAGAATAGCAAGGGTCTCAGTGGACTTCTCCATTGCCCTTAGATTGAATGGGTTGTTTCCATGCCTAGACCTTCAGCCTGTGGCTTTTCTGAGGGCTTCTGTCCTACACGGTGAGGAGTCCCACATTCTGCCTGCTGTGGGGTGATCTAGAAGGGAATATGACTTGCTACAACTCCCACTTATTTGGGGTTTTCCACCTCCGTTCTCCACAGCTGTGGGCAGCCCTTCAGACTGTGGGGGACCACGTGCAGATCTGTGGGGAGAGGGTGGGAGTCCATCCTGCACATCAGATGTCAGAGAGTAGGCACAGGGAATCAAAATGCTGCCGGTAGATGGTGTTCTTTGACGGATAATCATCACCCAGGGACCTGTTCACTAGGAGGCATTGCCTTCTGACCAGTCCTTGCTGGGCTAAGCTTCCATGGCCCCTCAGGCTTGCAGACTGTCCCGGTCTCCTTCCACAGCAATCTTCCTACTCACCAGTCCTGGCATTCATGGTGGCTGGTACGCTTTGCTGTGAGTTCATGATGGCGGATATTCCAATTCCATACTCAGTGCCAGGCACCAGATCTGTTGGTAGATGCAGAAACAGACATTATTCCGTGTGTGTCAGGGATGGGGAAGGCTGGATGGAGGGAAGCAAATGACCTTAGGTTCTTGTTCAGATCTTGTGTTTAATCCTTCCCGAATCCACTCCTATTTTTACCTATTAGGAAATCCCAATTTCACCACTTAGGAAATCCATACCAAGTCAACAGGACAAACTGATCCGTGCAGAGCTTCCTTCTTGCTGCTGGTCTCCTCGGGAGGGCAGTGAGGCTGCCCTTGTCAGTGACCTTCAGAACAGTGTTCTGCTGTGGAAGGTCTCCCTGAGGTACTTAGAGTCTCAGGTTGGCTACAACTGGTGAAGGGATTTCTTGCTTACATTGTGAATCGGGGGAGTGTGTAATCGAGAAGGACTGTGTGGACATAAGCCTGTAAAGCATTTCTTGAACATTGTGGATGAAGACCAAGCTGTACCTTTTATAGACAGGGACTGAGGCCATGTGGGGACGTTTGCATCCTTTCTGGGGAGCAACTGTGGATGGACTGTCTCGCTGAGCACAGGGCTCTCAGGCCTTTAATGTAGGGGCATGCAGAAGCCCTGTTGCTGTGGGCTCCCTACCAAGGGCACTCAAAGCTGTGGATTCAATGTTAGGATGACTTCTGGGGGACCTGAGGAAGCTGGAGAAAATGAAAAAAACTGCCCAACTACAGGGGGAAATTCTTTAGGGTTCAGTATAAAGGACCTAGAAGTATTTGGGATGTCTCCCTACCCTCTCCCACATTCATTTTCAGATTAACTCGTTTGACTGGTATATTAATTTCCTATTTCTGTTGCAACAAATTACCACAACCCAGTGGCTCAAAACAACACACATCTGTTATTTTATAGTTCAGGAGGTCTGAAGTCTGAAATGGTTCAGCAGGGCTGTGTTCCTTCTGGAGGCTCTAGGAAAGAATTTGTTTCTTCACCTTTTGTAGCTTCTAGAGGTTGCCTGCATCCCTTGGCTTGTGTCCCCATAACCCATCTTCAAAGTCAGCGGTGTAACATTTTCAAATCTGTTTTTCTCTCTGAGCTCTGCTTCCGTGGTCCCATCTTCTCCTCCGTCTTATAAGGACCCTGGTGATTACATTGGCCCTACCTGGACAGGACAGGCTGTTCTCCCCATCTTAAGATCCTTAACCTAATTACATCTGTACTTTCCTTTTTGCCATGTAGGATGACATAGTCACACGTTCCAGGGAGTAGAATGTGGGCATCATTGGGGGCCTTTATTCAGTACCAAACCCGCATCAAACTCACCCTCATTTATTAGGACTGGAGCTGCAGGAATATGCAACAAGATCAGATTATCACCTGTAGGGCCCCTCATTGTCTGCCTTGTGAGGAAAGTGGGTTGGGGATCCCTTTCACCATCTGCATTAATTTCCTGTGGCTGCCATGACAAAGGACGACAAGCTGCATGGCTTAAAAACAACAGAAATGTATTCTCTTGCAGTTCTGGTGTCTAGCGGGCCAAAATCAAGGTGTTGGTAAGCCCGTGCTCCTTCCAAATACTCTATGGGGGGAATCTTGCCTTGCCTCTTCCTAGCTGCTGGTAGTTGCTGGCAATCCTTGGTATTTCTTGACTTACAGCTGCGTCACTCCAGGCTCTGCCTCTCCTCTGTTGGTACGTGGTGTCTTAGTCTGTTTGGGCTGCTATAGGCCAGGCAACTTAAACAATACATATTTGTTTCCCACAGTTCTGGAGGCTGAGAAGTTCAAGATCAAGGCACCAGCAGATTTGATGTCTGTTGAGCCCCAGCTTCCTGGTTCACAGACCATCTTCTCACTGTGTTCTCATACAGCGAAAGAGCAAGAAAACTCTCTGAGGTCTCTTTTATAAGGTCACTAGTCCCATTTATGAGGGCTCCACCCTCATGACCTAGTCACCTCCCGTAGGCCCCCATTTCACATTGGGAATGAGGATTACAATATATGAATTTGTGGGGAGGGACACAAACATTTAGTCCATAACACATGGCCTTCTCCCTGTGTGTCTGTGTCTTCTCCTAATCTTTTGAAGACACTGGTCACATTGTATTTAGGGCCCACCCTCATCTTAACTTGATTTCATCTGTAAAGATCCTCTTTCCGAATAAGGTCACATTCACAGGTTTCAGGTGGAAATGGATATTTTTGGGGGGAGGAGGTTGGAGGTGGGGGGGGACACTATTCAAATCAGTAGTTATTTCTTTATAAAAAGAAACTATGGCAAAGAGTAAGTCTGTGACCAGCTGGAGATGATCCCCAGGCTTCTGGCCTCAGGGTTCAGGGCTTTTAGGACTGAATGCCTTATCCTTCCCTTCATTTCATCCCCTCCCCGGAGCAGCTGTGACTTCCCCAGGAGCCCTGAGGTAATAGGAATGATTTTGACAGGAAATGCATTGAGCAACCTTTCCTTAACAGCCACTTGGATTAAGGAAGGTGAATGCTGCCTGGAAACCAGAGGGTTCTGCACTCCCTCCTCATTGTGGCTTTCAGTACAGCCTGTGCGGTGAATCCCTCGTGCTCCGGTACGGCAGAACCTTCCAGGCCTTACTGACCAGGCTCTCTGGACAGAATGTGTTAGAATCAGCCCTCTTTTTCCCTTCTCAAACCAGCTCCATTCATTTCCTAACCTTTAGTTCTTTCTTTCTCTAAAGCGTCAATACTGGTGGAGGTCAACTTTGACTTTGAGGTCTGCCGTACTTACATTAATATTCAGGCTCTGCCGCTTTCTACACGTGTAACTGATTACGTCACATCTTTGAGCTTCAGTTTCTGTAGAATGGGAAGAATAATAGTATCTATCTCAGAGGGTCATCGTGAGGATTAAGTGAACCAATGTGTGTGAAGAATGGTGCCTGGCCCACTGCGATCGTAGCTCATAGTATTATTACCTTGCTCAGAGAACTATTCCAGGATTTTGAGTTGTTTTTTGGTGAGCCCCAGGAAGGTACAGGTTGGTCCTCGGCACACCTCATGTCAGTTTGCTGAAGCTTAGCCTGTTGGCTCTGATGAGACCAGTGATTTAGGGAGTCCCGGTGTCAGTGAGGAGCTGGCCCCTGGCTGGGCCGAGTACCTATCACTAGAATGAGTTGGGCGATTGCAACACCCCAGATCCATTCAAAGCACACATTTTTATCTGTCAGGATGTTCAGCGAGTCCCAGGTACATCCTTGGTTGGAGAAATTAGATTACCTTTGGGACATAAACTGCTTTTCTCAGACAACTGATTGAGACCTTCAATTGCCTATGATAAAGTAGAAATTCTCCGACGTAGATGAAGGGTGACAGATCGAGGGAGGAAGACAGAAATTACATGTTGCCAAACGGATCTACCATGTAACGTTTTCATCCGAGTTTCTTATTTATGAAGCTTAAATGAAATGTTCAATAATTTACAACGGAATCATCTTCTCCCAGAAAAGTGCAGAGCAGAATTTAAAGTACTCTCTTCCCAGGCTTTCTGACTAGGTGATGCGGAAGTGAGACTTGCCTATAGGTTCCTGTCTGCCGCTTCCTTTGATTTTCAACAGCTTTCTTCCTGTGCTACACGTGAATTGTTGCTCTTTGCCAGCAGGTAAAATACACCTCTGCTGGAAAAGAAAATGCGTATCTGAGGCATACCCAGTACACTTATATATCAGCACTTGGAGGACTCCTAGGGATTTCTCACTTTTTAAAGCCCCCTTGCTCTCTACCAATGCTCACTTTATCTTTCCATCCAGCTCCTGCAAGTAGTAGCCTGTGAATGGCTCTGTTCCCTTTCTTAACAATAGCTCAGAAAATTCATCTCATAGGAAACCACCGCTCTGCATCCCTTATAGAACTTCCTTTGTTCAGCTTAGAGGGTGATGCTTTTCTCAACTCTTTCATTGCATATCCATTCTTCTTTGAATTCCCAAAGCACACAGTTCATTCACTCAACAGACATTACTGAGGGTGTCCTTTGTGCCAGGCACAGGGTTGTATACTGGGGATGCCAGGGTGAGCTGAATGGAATCACCCTCGTCCTTAATGAGATAAAAAGAAATCTGTACTGAAGAAGGAAATTAATTACTTACTGAGTACCCATAATATGCCAAGCAATGAGCTGCATGCAGTAATCTAGAAGAATAATGAAGAAAAAAGAGAGGGAAGAAAGGAGGGATGAAAATCAAAAGAGAATTTTAAGTGTCTGGTGGCCAGGAGGTCTATTATTAACTTTAGTTTCTTAGCGATTCATACCTGTTACCTCGTTTTCCCCTGCAGCTCTGCCAGAGGGCCTTACTCATGGGTAAACAGAGGATCAGAGAAGTCCATTTCTTTACCAAGGTCACAGAGATAATATACAATAAAACTGGGTTTAGAACCCAGGTTCATTGTTCTTTCTGACACATCATAGCATGGTCCCTGTCCCTAAGAGTCTTACAGGCTAGGAGAGGGGAGTGGAGTAAGCACATTGGAATTTGAAGGTGATTTTGCACTACACCATGGGCTGCTAACTAAGAAAACCATTTCAGAGTGGGGATGAGATCAGCATGGGCTGGAGTAGCCAGAGAAGGCTTTCTAGAGAAGGGACTTGAACCTTGAAAGCTAGCCAAGATTAGGAAAGGTTGAGGGACAACGGAGGTGTGGAATTTTCTGATCGGTAGGATGGGACATAGTGAGCAGGAAGAGATTAATTAGAGCTAGAGAGCAAGAGGAACTAGCAGCTTCTCACCTGCACTGCAAGGACTGTGGGTGGGTGATAAAGACAGGATGACTCACTTCCCTCTGTTAGGAAACCTATTCTTCATGCTTCCTGCTGCTAGCAGGAAAACAGTGGGAGAAGGAGGCCCAGGAAACTGAGATTGCTGTGTCTTGCCAGCAGAAACATAAACAATACACCTGGGGTCTGCAGGCTTGATTAGGTTCAGATGGCCATGCAGAAAGATGGACCCTTTCCGTCTCTGAATCCCTGGACTCATCTCCAGAATATCTGTGAAGTTCAAGTCTACCAAACTGGGGTTGGGGGTTTGGTTGTCTCTAGTGCAGGGGTCCCCAACCCCTGGGCTGCAGACCCCTACTGGTCTGCGGCCTGTTAGGACCCGGGCCGCACAGCAGGAGGTGAGCGGCGGGCGAGCCAGCGAGGCGTCATCTGCGGCTCCCCATCGCTCCCCATCGCTCGCATTACCGCCTGCACCATCCCCCCCACCCATCGTCCTTGGAAACACTGCCTTCCACGAAACTGGTCGCTGGTGCCAA
This sequence comes from Delphinus delphis, assembly GCF_949987515.2. NCBI lineage: Eukaryota > Metazoa > Chordata > Mammalia > Artiodactyla > Delphinidae > Delphinus > Delphinus delphis. The sequence goes on from NC_082683.1 coordinate 130,697,771, forward strand.
AAAGGTTGGGGATCGCTGCTCCAGTGCATTTGAAGGACATCTGCCTTCAAAGGGAGGGGCAAACTGATGACCCTGTTCCCAAGGAGCTTGCAGTCAGTCTCTTAGTTTTTATCACAATCATGCTATTATGTTGTTATTGTTAGCTTTCTTGCTGGTCTCCTCAGTAGACTCTTAGGTCTTTGGGTCAAGGGATTTGATTTTTTTAATATTTTAATTCAGTATGTCGTATAGTGAAAAAAACAATGATGCGTAGAAGCAGCATGGCGGGGGCAATGGTGGTGTTGGGAAGACTTCTATGAGAGAATACCTGAGCTGGATTTTGAAGGATCAGGGGACATTTGGTTGGGGAAAGGGCAGGCTGAGGGAGTAACATATGCAAAGGTATATCTGGTAAAAGAACTCATGAAAACCAGGGACCTAATGTAGGGCCCCTCATAGGGAAATTTCCAGCAGGGAATTTGGGTACCAGACGTTTCATAGATGGGGAGATATTTGGAGACAGAGAATCTTCTGGGAACCCCTAAAATCATACCAGATAGGCAACAATCTACTTTTCAATGTACTGAGATGTAAGCTCCCAGGCTCCGCATTCTGATATTCTCGGGGAATGGCAGGTGCTTCTCCAGGGTTCCCTGAATGAGTCAGGCTTTGGAGGACATCTCCCCACTTTTTGGGTGGGGATGATGTTCGAGCATCAAGAGAAGACTCTATGTTGACTTTAAGGAAGGGACTGGTCCTACAAACTTATATTTAAAAAGAAAATCATAACACCAAGGACTGTTTTCAGATGCAACTTTCTTGTTGCCAGTGGGATTAATGAGGAACATGGGTCTTCACCCCCTGTCCTACAGGAACATCCCATGTCCGGGTGTTTGCTGTAAACAAGCATTCGCTGCTGAAGAAGTCAAAGCAGAAACGGAAAAATTCCCACCTGGCTTTACTCTTGGTTCCCTTGCGCTAATGCAAGCCCTTTAATGCAAATAAGGGGACAGATGCCCTTACATGCCAGCTGTGAGGAGGAGGACGGCGTGGAAGCCACTGCCCCTTATCTCCTCTCTTCTGCTTAGGTCTCTGCAGCCCCTGGAAGGTGGCGCTGTGCTCAGAGGGTGCCTTACCAAAGTGACCACTTGGGGTCACTGTGACTTCGCCCAAAGCAGGATGAGCACCATCTGGCCCAGGCCCCGGGCCCATTGCCTGACTCCTCCTCCTCAGAGGAGCCTGCAGGGCATTGAAGGTCTGGCACTCGGTCCGGAGCTTGTGCCCTGGCATGTCAGGGAGTGCAGACAGGGTGAAGTGAACGTCAAGTGCCTCGGTCAGCGCTGATTTGCTAGCTGGACTCCTCTGGGGGTCTCGGATTTCTTCATGGAACATCTTCCCGTGGACAAGCACCTCGCGGAGCCCACCTTCTCACCACGAGATCTCCATTTGAGCCCCAAGGAGACGATGAGGGATTTGGTAGAGGCCTTGGTTTCCTGTCCCCAGCAACCAGAGGCCTGGAAGGTGGCAATTCACAGGGCCTGACTGGGGCATGCTTGCACACATCAGCCTTGTGCAAGTGTGCGTGTGTGAGTGAGTGTGTGTTGGGGGGTGTCGTGTGTGGCTGGCTGCAGGTCTTTGTTTTCTTGCGATCCATTGTTGCACCATGAAGTCTGTAGGAATCTTCAAGCCTCTGGGCTTCCTAAGCCCTGGTGATGAGTTTTCTGATTAGCACCTTGTTGACTGGAGATCCGGGTAGTCGCTGTGCAGAGAGGCAGCTGGTTGGGAAGCATCATCAAGAGGTGTGTAGGAGGCGCCCCATCGAGTGGGTGAGGGACGTGATGACCGGGCCCCGGAGCGGGGTTAGAGCCCAGTGCTCACGTGGCCATACGGGCCAGTTCCTTTTGCCCTTCTCCTGGTCCTCAAGTGTGGGCTTCTGTTCCTGAGGGAGGACCAGGCAAGAGACGTAGATGACTGAAGACAAACCCCTTTCCCCTGTTCGCAAAACACCGAAGCCACAGGCTTTTCTGATGACAGGTTAGTGGAGTCCCCTCCGACAGAGACCAGGGCAGTGTTTATAATTTGCGTTGGTCACAGGCAGGGTTTTGGTTTTTTGTTTGTTTTTTGAATCAAATTCCAGTCAAAGAATGAAAATTTCCTTCCTTTCCTCCTCCCTCCCTTCCTCCCTCTGTCCCTCCACTAGGAGTTTTCTGTATGGTTTATGGTTTTTCACTGCTACTCAGAAAACAGTGATGGTGCCAGTTCCTGGTACATGCTTCTGGTTCTAACCTAGAGGGCCCTTGGTGAGCCTGTAAGGTACATAACACTCGGGGACCCCTTTGGGACTCCAGATATGGTTCACAGGCCAAGCAGACATGGTCCAGGCTGAGAGGCTGAGCCTAAAAAAAGACTTTATCATTAGGGACGCAGAAGCCACCAGAGCAGAGAAAAAAATCATTGCAGACACCGAGTCTGTTGTTGAGAAACAAATTCACACTCCAGAGGGAATTTGCTGGGCATTGCCTAGAGAGAATAATGGAAAAGAAATGTTTGGTATTCTGTGCCCCAGCCTGGTCTCTGTGTTGCAAAGGGGGAGGTACATGATGGAGGATGCAGTGGGGTGCGGTGAGCCCGCCGTGTGACTCTGAGCCCCAGAGTCAGGAAGGGCTTGCATTCCACAGCGAAGGGGTAGGTGGCGGCTGCAGAGACAAGGGCTTCTGCAAGGAGTATCCAGTACAGATTCCATAGGACTTGAAGGACTTGGAGTCAGCTGGCTGTGAGAATAAAGGGTCTGTGAAGTTCTGCCTGGGAGAGGCCAGGTTGCCAGAGATCCAGGCTGAGTTTTGTAGGAATTAAAAACAATAAAAGGTCAAATGGCTATTGAAGGTTTTCTATGTACCAGTGCTCAGATATATAAATATATATGAGTTCATTGAATCCTCCCAACAACCTATGAGGTAGACATGATGTCCTTCAGACCAGGAAGCGGAAGCACAGAAATTGAAGAAATTTGCCCAGAGATGCACATCAGTGAAGTTGGTCTCAAGCCTGAGTGGGTGACTTCAGAAACCATGCTCTAAGTGAGTGCTTCTTGACCATTAATGTGCACACAAATCCCCCGAGGGGCTTGTAAAATGCAGGCTCTGATTCCACAGATCTAGGGGGAGAGGGCTCTGACATCTCCTGGGGGGATGCCCTTGCCACTGGACCCCACTTTGAGAAGCAGGGTCTCCACTCTGTGCCACACTTATTACAGGGGATCGTCCCAAAGCATCCTTTAGCTCACAGACCTTCTCCTCTGCCTCCTTATTTCTCCTCCTCTCCTGCCCCTCCTTCCCCCCACCATCATCATCACCATCATCCACGTATTGAATACTTTGCTATGTTAGAAGAATGGTCTTAAACTCCTTCAGTACACGATCTCATTAAAGCCCCTTCAAACACTATGAGGTAAGTGGCATTATTCCCCTTTTACCAATGATGAAACAGAGGCTTAGAAAGGTCGAGTCAATGGCTCCAAATCCCACAGTGAGTAACTGGGCCTAGATACAGAGTCTAGAGTCCCAGCTCTTAACATGTCCCACAGGACCGAGCATTCAAATAAAACTGAGACAAGAGAGAATGGTACCTTCTTGCTAAGGTTGCAGTTATTTTTGACTGGAGATAAGGAAGGTGGGGACAGCTGAAGTTTCTAGTCCTTCATACTCTTTCTGGCCAGGGAGGAATTGCTTCAGATGAGCCTGGAATGCCCTTCCCACTGAGTCCAGGGTCTTGTTTTATATATACAAGCAAATAACTTGTTTGGAACTAAAAACAAACAAACAAAACCCCCCAAAACAAAAACAAGTCTCGGAAGCTGAAAAAACTCTCCTCTTTAGCATCCAAGTTGGAGAATGAGGGAGAAAACACAACTATTTAGAGCTGGGGTCAAACTTCTCGCTCTTTTTGGCTTCCTTCCTTCCAGGTCCTTCCTTCTTTTTCCCCAGCTACCACAGCGAGAGTGCCAGCAATCCTTGTAATCTGCATCTCAGCAAGTACAGATATACTTGATTTCCTTACATTCCTATAATCTCTTTTTAAATCACATAAGGCTATTTGCCTTTATAAATCTTCCCAGCAGTGAGCTCCCTGGGATAATTATGTGTAATATATATTTATAATTTTATTTCATAAGCCCAATTCAAATATAAAAAAAATCAACCTATCTGAGCTCACTCCTCACTAATAACCTTTCCATTCCTTGTAAGTCTGCAAGATTTGACTGTTCCTTTCATGTTACTTCTTTAGTAGGAGCAGCCATGAAAAGGGATGGGGACTTTTGACTAGAATTCAGAACTGCCTTTGAGTCACAGCCCCCTTGCTAGCTTTGTGAACTCGGGCAAGTTTCCAAAATCCCTGAGTCTCAATTTCCTCATCCGTAAAATGGAGATGCTGACTGGGGCGCCTATGATGTGATGGCTGATGGCTGTGACATCCTTTGTTTGCTGATGCGGCAGGCAATATTTTAGTTCACCTGTCCCTCATGAGTTGTTGTTGTGAAGATTAAATAAGCTAAAACTATGTGAAGGTGCCTGGAATAACAGAGATGATCAAATGGATGTAGAATCTTCTTCCCCGCCCCCCGCCCCCGGTAATGGGAAATAATAGGATGATTATTAGTAGGATGTGACTGAGTTCTTCTCTATATCTCATGATTTTAAAGTGTGTCCTCCATCCAAACAACTAGCCATCATCTTTGTAAAATTGCTAATTGCCAAAGCAGCCTGCAGCTCTGGGCAGAGATGGGCTGCGCCTAGAACCAGTTCCCTCCTGTATCACTGCAGGGGTTTTTGTTTAGCTTAATTTTTGTGAATGTCTCCAGCTCTCTGTAAAGGCTCTGTGCCAGATGGTCTGTTCCTGCTATGTTTAATTCACCCCCGTTAACCTGCTTGGTCAGCATATCTTTCCATCTCCTTGCTGTGTTTGAGGAGTGCGTCTGTTTGGAAAAAACATTTATTATATTTACTTTAACTGGCCTCATTTGGCAATGTGGTCTGGGATTTCAGTTCAGGAGGAAAACAGATTTGATTATACTGCCCTTGTTTACTGTACGCACTCTTCTGTGTGGATCTCTTGTCTACTAATGCTTTTGCAAGAAGCCAAGACACAGGATAAACAAAGTCTCTGCGAGCATACTGGTGGCCCCTGGTCCATGGCTGCTTTGCACAGTCTCCATCTGAAAACTGTGCCCCACATTTCCAGCCATCTACCTTTCAGCAAAGTCCAGCAGGTAGGTTTTCCTGGCGGGTGTGTCTAAGGCCCCAGGAGGAGCACTGGTTGGACGCCACATCCTCATGGGGACCCTGAATGCTCCCCAGCCAGGCGTCATGGTGACCTGGGTCATCGTCTTAGTTCATACCACCATTCTCTCTCTCTTTGACTCCGTGCAGCCGCCTGACCTCTCCCTGCCTTTGGCCTTGTCCTCCTCCTGTCTGTTCTCCACACTGTAGCTGCCCAAATCTGGTCATTGCATCATCTTATTTCAGACCTTTCAACAACCCTCCACTCACACTCTTTATAGGGTACATAAGGCATAACCGGCTCTTACCTTATCACTGGCCTCTTGTAGCCTATGCCCCAGTCATAGTGAACATGTGCAGTTTCTCTCATCATTCATGCATGCGTTTATTCATTCGTTCATCACTTATCCAGGACCTGTAAGTGCTAGATGCTGTGCTGAACGCTGGGGAGTCATGATGAGTGAAACCAAATATGGTCCCCCTTTCACAGAGTTTAGTCTAAGATGGAGACTGACAATCCAATAATCACACCCACAAGCGTACAGTGATAACTTGAGGAGTGCTGTGAGTGGTAACCAGTAAGATGAGGCTGCCAGACAGGATGACCTGACCTCGCCTGGGGACCAGGGAGGGTTCCAGAGAAGTGACAGGTGAACTGAGAGCTGGAAGGGAAGCAGACGTCACGAGGTAAAGAGGGTGGTGGGAGAGGCTGGCAGGTAGAGGGAACAGCACGTGCCAAGCACTGTGGCAGGAGGGAGAAGGTGTTTGAGGAACTGAAAAAAGTAGACTTGTGCGCCTGGAGCACAGGGGGCACCAGGGAACGCGGGAGGGAGAGGAGACTGGAGAAGATGGTAAGGAAACCAAGGCCGTGCAGGGGTTTGGAGTTTATCCCAAGAGCAGTCGGAATCCCTGAAATGGCTGCAAAATGGGATGGCATAATCAGAAATGTAATTTTTTTTTTTTTTTTTTTGCGGTACGCGGGCCTCTCACTGTCGCGGCTTCTCCCATTGCGGAGCACGGGCTCCGGACGCGCAGGCTCAGTGGCCATGGCTCACAGGCCCAGCCGCTCCACGGCATGTGGGATCTTCCCGGACCGGGGCACGAACCCGTGTCCCCTGCATCGGCAGGTGGACTCTCAACCACTGCGCCACCAGGGAAGCCCTGGAAATGTATTTTGAAAAGATAACTGATGGAGTGAAGAGGAGAGGAGAGCAGAGGGGAGAGAAAGTGGGGAGGTTATCGCAGTGGCGAAGACAAGATAGGGTAGTAGCTTAGACCAGGTGATGGCAGTACAATGGAGAACAGCAGACGTATGTGATAGGTACTTTAGGGATTAAGTCAATGGGATTTGGCGACAGTTGGATGTGGGGTTGGATAGCCGGGGAGAGAGCTGGGAGGGTATGGACTCAGGAACTGCCATGCCCCCAGGACCTTACTTACCTGTGAGTGTGGCTCTGGTGGTTGGACCGATGCTCTTGGGGACCAACAGCTCATGGTACTGCTCGCCTGCCAAGGTGCTGTACACAATCTTGTACTCCTGAACCTCTGCTTCACTGTTGTCCCACTCAAGGTCAAGGCTGGTTGCTGTGCGGGAACCAAGCCGCAGGTTCTTGGGGGCGTCAATCTCTAAAAAATTCCAGACATCACCAACATCACACGGGATAATGTGCATTTGTCATGCATCTTGAACTTGAACAGGCTTTGGGGTGAGAGTCCATGACCCTCTGCCTCATGTTTGAGTGAACCCAGGGGCTGCCCCTCAGCTTTTGGTCTGCCAGGTTGGCCATGACAGATTACGTGGGCAGGTTGGAGAGTTTTACTCGGGAGTTAGATATCAACACACTTCACACGTCCCCCATTCCCATTCAGGAGTTCTAGTGGTGTTCTAGAAATTGAAGAATGAACCAGTTAGTATCATAAGGTTGAGACTAAGCAAGAGAAACCCTGGAAAGTGGAAATCAGAGATGGCATCCAAGTGATTAAGATGAAATAATTTCAAATTTGATCACTGAGCAGAAAGCAGAGGATTGACTGCAAGATTTTGAAGTATAAGATGCCTTCCCCTGGATTTACTTGCATAGACACTGTTGAAAGTTTTGCATGTAGAGAGGGGATGTGATGTATTGGAAATCAGTCAGCTTTAGAGCCAGGTCCCAGTTTGAGCCCTACCTCCAACTCTTATTGTAATGGGACCGTGGGCAAGTCTTCATCTCGCTGGGTCTTGATGGCCACATCTGTAAAATGGGCTAATAATACTGCCTTTTCAGGGAGTTGTACAAATTAGACAATGCATGTAGAAGTGAGTAGCATGGTGCCTGGTACAAAATTAGGTGCCCAAGTCCTGGGCTGGCTTCCTGGTGCCTCCAAAGCTCTCCCTGAGTTCCAACAATCTGGCGCCCCCAATGCTTGCTCCTTGGGGTTCCAAGAATTCCACAACAATGAAAAGACCATTGGCATTGGGGTCTTTTCTGCAGTTGTGGGGGGCTGGTTCTCTCTTCCAGGACTGATCATCTCTTCAGGCTTATTTGAGCAGAAACAACATAACTTACAGGATAAGAAGGTGCTGTCTTGACAACCTGCCACTTAAAAAGTTCCAAATAGGTCTTGACTTTGAGACTTGAATTTAACTTTGGAGTGGACCAGCCATTTGTTCTGGGAAAACCTCAAGTGGACTGTTTTAATTTGCAAACGCCAGGCAAGTCTCCACCGATTGTTCTTTCAGAAGATGGGACTGTTGTGAATCAATCTGAGTGCAGCTGCTGCAGGGTGAGAAGTGTTCTGTTTAGTGATGTAAATTGGGTGAATCTTTTAGCAGATTTATGCCTCTGCAGCTTATTTTTCTGAGAAACGTTTCCTTACTCAGTGTGGGTTTAGCATGCTGGAAACTGTGCATTATCCACGTGCTGTGTGTGGGATTTCTCGAGCAGTTGGATGGAAAGAGGAGCTTGAGTAGAGGGGTATGTAGGAGGAATGCTCTGGGCTGCAGATCCCTAAATCTCACGTGGGAGGAGAGGCTGGCAAAGGACTGGGTGGGGCTTGGGGGGTGTGTGGCCTGAATGGAACTGGAGCAAAAAGAGATTCACTTAAGGTTCAGGTTGAGTCTTGTATTTACCTACTGCTCTTCACAACTAAAGACCTCAGACCTGGGAAATGTTTGTTAGACTATGGATTTGTTTTTTGCTTTTTTGGCCTTAGGACCTGTGCCCTGTGGATAGGCAGCAGTGTTTCCTCTGAAGGGACTGGACATTTCCAATGTCAATGATCCCCAAGGAGATCAATCCTGAGAATGAGGGCTGGAGAAGGCAGGTGTCTTAGGACTGGGGTGGAGTGAAATGGTTTGCTCCCCCTAGGTCTTGAAGCCTGACCTCTAGGAGGCGCAGCTGAAGGGCACCCTGGCAAGTGGGAGCTGTGCTGGTCTCTGCAACACACCAGCAAGCTAGGGGCAAGGTAAAGCCAGGTGTCCAGTGGGGGCCCTGTGGAGAGGCTGCGGCTGTGGACTCTCACCTCTAAAACATAAATTAAATCAAGCAGTTCTGCTGAAAACTTTCCGCGGCTTCCTATTACGAACTCCTAATCGTGGCAGGGCTCTACGTGATCTGGCCCTGCCTGCTTCTCAGGTGGCACCTTGGAACATTCTACGCTTACTCACCGTGCTCCAGCTGCACTGCCTTTCTCCTATTCCTGAATCACAGCAAGCTTATTCTCACCCCAGGGCTTTTGCACTGGTTGGTATGTTTGCCTGGAACGCTCTTCCCCAGACCCTCACATGACTGAGGTCACTTAGGTCTTGGTTAAAACTTTAGCTCCTCAGAGAGGCCTTTCTGACTACTCCCTCTGTATCATCCATTTCATTTTTTTAGCATAATCCTCGTGATTGAAATGATCCCATATGTTTCTTTCCTTCTTCCTTATTTAGTTTCCCCCCCTGGAATGTAACTCCTGTGAACTGGGATCTTATCTGTCTTGTTCATTCTGCATCCTCACTGCCTAGGACAGTGCTTGGCACCTACTAGGTGTTCATTAAGCACATGTGAAGTGGCTGGATGGGTACTGGCAGTTCTCTGTCTTGTCTGCTCCCTCAAAGCCTTTGGGAAAGTCTTGTTAAATATTCCAGCTGGGGACTTTGAGGATGCTTGGGGCCAGGTGGTACAGGGACAAGAACAGCTTTGACTGAGGGCAGCTGGTCTTGGCTGGCTGACAAGGGCCATCCAGGTTGAACTTGTGGAGGCATTTCCTGGAGAATCCCGGAGTACAGTCCCTGCCCAGCAGGTGGGAGCTCCAGCTGTTGTGACTTGGGCCTTTGTTGCGTTTCCTGGGGCTGCCACCACCAAGGGCCACACACTGGGTGGCTTCAAGGATAGAAATGTATCGTCTCACAAACTGGAAGTCTGAGATCAGCGTGTTGGCTCCCTTCCAAGGGCTGTGAGGGAGAATCTGTTCCGTGCTTCTCTCCTGCGGTTTGCCAAAGGATCCACCAAAAGAGTCCCGGGAATGCCCCCGTGAGGGCAACTGCAACCAGAGCTACGGAGGGCAGGGAGGTTCGGGAGACTGGCCTCCGGGTTTCCCTGGGCGGCCTTCTCTCTAACCATTGGCCTTAGTGGGCTTCCATCGGTGCTTTCCTTTTTCCGAGCGGCTCTAAGACCCAGACAGATCTGCTCACCACGCAGGAAGCAAATCCCCGTTTTAATTGCCTGTGCAATTAGTGCGCTCCTAGTGTTGAAGCCATCACCTGGAAAAGCACTTTGGCTAATTTGAGTTTAAGCAGAGCTCTGAAATGACTGAGGGCCCTGCCGTGAGGGTCCAGGCACCTTCTCCTCATTCAACCAGCACCTGCCAACCCCAGGCCTTGAGAGCTGGGCTGCACAGCTGTCCGCGGCAACGCACCCCACCCCTGTTGCCCCCTCATCCGCTTCGGGCAGAGGGGGGCAGCTTGGAGGTACGGGCTGCTGCTGCCTGCAGAAGGTAGCCACCTAGCAGCTGCGCATCCTCCAGGCAACCGCAAACAGAGAATCACGCAACGATCGGAAACTCCGGGGGAGCTTCTAGGAGGCAGAATGTAATTGTCTTGATTGGAATTTTCCTGGGCCACCAGCCAGTCCTGCTTCCATCTCGTTGACGTAAACATCAAGAATTATGCTTTCCGTCCTGCTGCTGGAGAGCTCTTGTCTCATTTTCTGCCTCTTCAAACTCCTTATCTGAGTAAAGCACAAAGAAACCACTTTTCACACAAAAACTGTGTTGAAATTAAAAAAGAATGCAGGACTCATGGCCCTCAGGAGGTCCCAGCACCAGAGCAGACCGTGTCCTGGGGGTGCAAAGGCTGGGGGGTGGGCAGGGCTGACCTTGAATTCACCAAGAAGGGAGCTTGTGTGTGAGGCCCTGAGCAGTTTTGGTTCAGTGTGGGAAAAGACGGCAAGAGAAATGGGCAGAATGTAGTCCCTTTATTTTAAAGACATATGCACAGTCACTGGGGATCCCAACGTGTGTTCAGTAAAACATCTGACCAGCGACCCGTGGCTGGGGTGGAGTCTAACACAGGGGCTGGAGAGCAAACCTGAGAGGGCCTCTTTCAGAATCAAGCTGCCGTCTCTGGTTCGTCAGTGTCCATGCTTGCTCCCTTGTAACAGGGAATGTTTCCTTTGGGGTGGAGGGAAACCCGTTATGAGATTCCCGGCCTCCCTCTTTCTTCTGCTGGGGAAGACGGACTTGCTTCCATGGTGAGTTTTGTGGCAGGCCTGGGCACGGCCCTCCTGCTACCCTCTCTCATGGGAGCCGTCTGCACATGGGGATCGGCCTCTGCTTGTTCCTCTGTGCTGTAAGCCCTAACCTGCGTAGCCCCACAGCTTCTGCCAGATGGGGGTCTTGCCCAGGTCCACAGGGTTCATCCGTTGGCGAGCCCATCCAACACTAAGCTACATGCTCCAATCTAGGGGATATTTTGGCCTCCATCTGTCTTACTCTTTGCCTTATTTATCAGCTGATTTTAAACACAGGTGGAGGGTAATGGTGCTGTTTATTGAACCTCCCTGCAGCCCCTTGGCTGGCTTACCCCATCCCGTAACAGACGCTTAGGCCACCACTCAATGTAGGATGCCTGAATTAGTGATTCTCCTACTTTACCCCATCAGGAGATGCTGGTTCTTAGATCTTACAGAAGCCGGCAGTTTCCTTTGATCTCTGCAACAACTGGGGAGTTGTCGGAGACATTCCTTGATGTGTGACCACCCCCCTGCTGCCCCCCAACAGGGCAGAGAGGCCGAGACTGGGTATCTGGGTTAGACAGAGACTCACTGTCGGATCACAGCCCCCAATCACCCAGTGAGAGTGCCAGGGAGCCTGTCTTTGGATGGTGCCTGACCTTCCTGTCCACTAGCTGGTTGGCCTGATGGGCTCCTAGAGAGCCAGGGAGCAGGTCGTGAGGTCTGGCCTTTCCCGACTATTGGAGCCGGGTCTACATTAGCCTTCTTGCCGGTGCCCGCAAACGGCAGGATGAGTCACAGACTCTCAGGTGGAAGGCCTGCTTCCAGGCACGCAGGCCCGGCTTTGCACAACTCCAAGGGGCGCCATTGTGCTGGTGTAGTCACTGTGGATTTATGCAGTCATTACAGCCATTTCCGGCAAATTGCAATAAAGTGACTCCAGGAAGGGGTACTGAACCCTCACAAAATTTCCCTTTGGGCTAGCGATGGGGATGTCAAGTGACTTCAGGACAAACTTTTCATTTTATAAAGGAGAAACCTGAAACCTGAGGGGAAGAGACTTCTGTCAAGTCACAGATCTGGCTGGTAGCAGAGGTAGGACAGGAACCCAGCTCTCCCATCCACTGGTGCTGTGCGCTCCTCTGCCCTGAGATGTGACCTCACCAGGATGCCCTGAAACCCCTCGCTTCCTTCTTGCAGTGTCTGTGATACGTGGATGCCCAAGCACACGTCATCTCTCTCCCTGGATGCCCCTCTTGCCATGAGGATACCAGCTGGCTCAGCACCCTCTCCCCTCCTCAGGCTCTGCTCCCCGCCCCTGCCCCACCCCACCTACAGCCTCACCTGTTATGAACTGGGTGGTGGTGGACTCGCTCTCGTTGGTTCCACGGACTGCGCTGACCCACACCTCGTATTGGGAGCCGGGCCGCAGGGCCTGTACCGAGTACTGGCTCAGGGGAGGCTGCAGTCGGAAGGTGGTCTTCCCGCCTTCCCCGCCCACCAAGCCGTACTTCAAGAGAATGAAATCGACTTTGGCTCGAGGTGGGGTCCACTCCACGAAGGCTACAGTGTCGGAGACATCTCGAACCAGGATGTGCGTGGGCCCATCAATGACTAAATGAGAAAGATCCAATAGAAAAAAAAAAAGTTTGAGAAGTGAGCCTCTGACTGAAGCTCTTTCCTTTCCTTTCCTCCTTACATTAGCCTGGTCGGTCAGAGAGAGTATAGGTATTATCATCCCATTTTACAGATGGGGAAATTGAGACACAGTGAGATAAAATCTCTTTCCTGAGGACACATGGTTTTTCAGTGGGGGAACAGACACTGGATCTTAGGTCCCCTGAATCTTGCCGTCACGGGGCTGTGGTTTTTAGGATTGGCACTTCCCAGTTTAGGCAGGGGAAGGGCACTTACTGGCTTGAGAGGGCCAGCACTGTTCTGTCAGGAGGTTATGGGACAGACAACAGAGAACTGTGTTTCTCGTGTGTGCCCAGCTGCCCAGCTCTCACATTCCGTGAGCCCCAAGGAAAGACCTATGAAATTGGCAGCCCTGTCTAAACATCTGAGACTTCCAACTTGGTTGCCAATGAGGGCATCACGAGTATCCAGAAGACGTCCCTGCTCAGCTGTACCGACAACTCAGTCAACCAGCTGCTAAGACAGTCAAAAACCCAACAGACATTTGTATTTGTGGATATGAAATATGCCTTCTGGGGAAACTTGCTCTTCTGTAAAAACAAGGATCTCTGTTTTGGAACAGCGTCTTGTGGGCTATTTTTTCCCCACCGGTTCTTGCGTATTCCTGAGCCAGGAGGGCACTGCAGTCACACACAGTCCCTCCAGGTTATTCAGCATGTGTCCCTCATGAGTCCTGGCCTCTGGCACTGAGCACCTGAAGGGAACACCATTGTGGGATGGTGTTACCTAGGAAAAGCTGGTTGGTTTCCTAGGGGTCCTACCACCCTGGTTCCAGCACCCACTTGGGGTCCTGTTCATATTGAATTAGATGATGGTGGCGGTGGGGCAAGGTGAGAGAATGTAGAAGGGAAATAGAAAGGGCTTAGTGAGTAGAATAGAAAATGGTGTTCTCAACTCCTCATGGTGTGTCTGGATGGCTGACGTGCCCTCCTTTGAATTACTCATTACCTTCTAAAAAGAGCTGGCCTGGCTTCCGTGTTTGCATTTATTATGGACTACACCCCTCTAGCTGGGGCTGATTAACATGAATATTCATATTCTTCAAGGATTTGGAACTGGAACCACAGACTCTGGCTTTCTGGTTAGCTGGTTTTGGACCATGTAGAGCCAGGGCAGGTCTGGCCATTCTCTACCATATTCACAAATAAATAGAAAACATCTGATCTGGGGAGAGAGAGACAGAGAGACAGAGAGACAGAGCGAGAGCGAGAGCGAGAGAGAGAGCGAGAGAGAGAGAAGAGGAGAGGAGAAAGGGGAAAAGGTGATTTTTTAATAAATACATATTTGGTTTTCCCTTCTTAGTGCAGAGCTCCTAAAACCCTGGGAATTTTCTAAGTGATGAGAGTGATCAAGTTGTCTTTTGTTATGTTAATAAAGCGAGGGAGAAAGCTGGTTGCCAAGGGACCCAACCAGGTGATTAGAGGGTTGGAACTTTCAGTCCCACCCCTGACATCTGGTCAGTCCATCAATCATGCCTATGTAATGAAGCCTCCATAAAAACCCAAAAGGACTGGGTTTGGAGAGCTTCCAGGTTGGGGAACCAGAATGCTTCCATGTGCCACTGCCGTGGGCCCCAAATTCCACAGGAGCAGAAGCTCCTTTGTTCAGGACCTCACCTGTGTATCTCTTCATCTGGCTGTTGATTTGTATTCTTTAATATCCTTTGTGATAAACCAGTAATTCAGTGAGAAAATGAGTTTCCTCATGAGTTATATGAGCTTCTCTAGCAAATTAATCAAACCCAAGGAGGGGTTGTAGGAACCTCCAATCTGTAGCTGGTCAGTCAGAAGCACGGGTGACAACCTGGACTCGTGATTGGCATCAGAAGTGGAGGGTAGTCTTGTGGGACTGAGCCCTCCAACCTGTGGAATCCGATGCTCTCTCCGGGTAGATGTGTTGGAATTGAGTCGAATGGTAGGACGCCCAGCTGGTGTTGCAGAGAATTGCTTGGTGTGGGGAACCCCTCCCCCAGTCACACACATACTGGAACTGGGTGCAGAATTTTAGGAGCAAATACACAGAGAGAAGCAGAAGTGAGTGACCTTGTGGCGCTTCTAGAAAGGTATAGAGAATAACTCGGTTCTTGACTGTCCAGTTTTTGGTTCAAGTCTTTTGTGAGACTCAGATGCATTTCTGGCCCTGGGGTTTCATAAGACACTCTGTGTCCTTCCAGTAAATTATCTTTTTTGCTACAGCTAGTTTAAGAAAGTGTTTTTCCCTTGTTACCAGAGAGTCTTGACGGAGACTGTTTTCTGTTTTTTTTAACCAGTCTGCACTGGACCACCTCCTCGTCTGTCTCCAGAATGGAGTGTCTCCCTCAGGACTGTCTCAGCCTGACTTGGAGCCTCTCTCTCTTTCTGAGTTGGGCCTTTCGCTGGGTACCCCACCCTCCTTCTGGGTGTAGCCCAGTCCTGTTCTCTGTTAAGCATCTTAGGAGTTTTGGTCTGGCACCAGCCAAAATGAAAATCACCAGACCATTTTGGGTTTGGTGCCACCTGGTTTGGAGTGAAAGTGAAGTTCTGTTTTTCATATTTGGAGTAATAATGAGATTTAACAGAATATATCCAGATGTTTTCTTTTCTGCACGCTATGTTTAGTGGTTTTAGGTAACTTGGGCCTTTTAAATTCCATTTAATTTAATAATGAGATGGAGGAAATTATCTCCTAACTGCTGAATAAGCATAGTGCTTGAAACATAGTAGACACTCAGTAAATGGGTGTTGAGTAAATGAAGTAAATAGATGACTCTCTATATGCATGAGAAAGAAAGTGAAGCATTTCAATGAATTGGAGCTTCTTGAAAAAAAAAAAGATGTCACCAAAACTCAAATGACCATGTAGGGCTTTTGTCCATCAGCTCTTTTAAGTCCCCAAATCCTAATCATAATGATTGCTCATATTAAAATGTGACTGTGTAGCACCGAGGACTCTGGCTGCAGGAGGTCTTGTAATTTGAATTCCCAAAATGGCCTGCCTGGAAGAAGCCAGCCTGCGTGCCTGATGAGGACTCAGAGCTTAGCAGCAGGGGGTTGGTGTGGGTCAGACATAAGCGTAGGGAAATAATTAAACAATCGTTTCTTAAAAACAGCAGACAGGGCTGGGAGCCAACCATCTTTTCTGCAGCCGTCCTTGGATTCGGCCCTTCAGTTGGCCATTGGGTAACCATGTCCCATTCCAGTCAAGGAGGTATCAGCTTACTTTCAAGTTAGGCCCTAATTTTTAAACAAACACACATCCTACTCAAAAAGTAAACTGGAATAAATATTTGTCTTTCCATTTCTTCGTAATTCTGTACACAATCCCAAAATATGAACTAGGAGTTTTTTTCTTAATTGAAAAAATTCTGCCTGGCTTTACCACAGATGACTAGATCTGGAACTTTTAATTTTAATCTTAAGGAAATTCCAAACCAAAAAATACTGCAAATGTTGTCAAAATGTGGTTTTAAGTAGAAGACTAAAGCAGAGTTGGACTGTCTTCTCTAAGTGCTGTCAGTACTTTGGAAGAAAAGCATCCTCCCTCTGTAATGTTCTTCTCTGCCCTCTCATGAACCATCTCCTTCTAGCTTTTTTTTTTTTTTCCTACTAATACTTTCTTAATATCAAATCACAGAAGTGATTTGGGGACCCTGAAACATTCCGCATCAGAAGAGGAGAATCTACACGTGTTACCAAATCAACCCTTCAGGGTCCAGCCTAACCTTGGGAAGCAGAACTGGGGAAAAACTCGGGCCACTGGTGTCTGGAGAGATTCTTGGACACTGGTGTCCAGAGTACTTTTAGACTTTAGGGCTATAGCGTTTCTTCTAAAATGTATTTGGATTAATATAGTGGTTTTAAAGCCTGTGGGGAGGAGAGGGCTAATATTCTTTTTTAAAAGAACAGAATCTTAAATGATTGTACAAAATATAAAACAGACAAAAGTGGAGCTGCCTCGGTTGGAGGGTGTGAGGGGCATGGGAGTGGGAGTAATTAGAGACCTGCATCTCCACTTCCTCCTTGCCTTGAGGCGTGGCCCTGGAAAACCGGTGCTCTAATGGAGCATAATCTAATGCCACAGTAGTTTTAAACCAGTGTTTTCTAGTCTGAGCATAAGCCTCAGCACCTGATGCTGTTTAGTTTGGATCCAATTAACAAAGTATGAATCACTAATCCATAAACATGGGCTCATTATATAGTGTTGTGATTCCCTTTTCTGGCCAACTTGGCCTTTGTCCTGCACTCATGACTGGTTTTCTTAGGTGTCAGTTTCTGTTCATGAAAAATAAAGCTGTACCGATATTCGCCTACCTCAGTCTCTTGTTACTAACAGGGACCATTGCTTAACCTTCGAGTTTCAACTCTCCCATCAATAAAATGAGGGCCAAAAATGATACCAGAAGCTATTTATAACTTCTGAGAAATTCTTCGTGAGGGCACACACACATGCATCATAATCGTTAATTTACAGCATCGTTTGTCAGCTAAGGAAACAATAAAGCAAAATGCGATACAGTTAATTAATCAAACCTAGAAATAGAATGGTCTTGCATGAGAGGCACTGTGGGGGTGAAATAATAATCAACTTAAGTCATCACCTTGAACAGTGACCCAACCCACAATTTACTGGTTTTGAACGACGTTTCCCGCTCTCACTTCTAAAAGTGTTCTCTGAGTGTATGTATACACACAAGCTATCGAGCACTCACTGTCATTGACACAGTGCTAATCACTTTGTGTGCTTTATCTGATTTAATCCTCATGTCATTTCTATGAAGTTCATCATTGTCAAATGAATCAAGGTTTGGGAAGGTCAAATGACTTTCTGCAAATCTCACAATAAATAAGAGTGAATTAGCTCTTGCTGGCTCCAAAGCTCAAGATACTAGGGGCTGACAAACAAGGCCTCTTAGTGAGTAAGATCAGAAGACATACACTGGAGATCCTAACAAAGAATTTCCCCGTAGAATACTCTTGCAGATTTTTGTGCTTGCAAGGATAAGGAAGACGTTCGAGCATCTGGTCGAATAGCTCCGTCTCCAGGTACCCAAATTAATCTCAGCTGTGGGAGAAATCCTAGCACCCCTTTGTCTCTCTACTTCCTGAGTGCGTCTGCAGTTTTTCCTGAGTGACCTAATGGTTAGCCATAAAGTGAAAGGTTGGGGGCACTCACCAGTGGAGACGCTGGCCGAGGTAGGGGGGCTCCGGGCTTGCTCTTTCAGAGCCACCACATTGACAGTATATTCCTCCCCAGGCTTTAATCCCGTCTGATTGAAGGATGTAACATCACTGGGGAGCTGGGCAATCACCCCTCCTTCATTGTTCTGTAGGGCAGGGGTGGGGAGGGGGGAAGGGAGAAGCAGAGAAAGCAAAAGAGGAAATCAATGGGAGGGAAATGTGTGGGACACCGACTGTGGATTAAAGATGGGGACCACTTCTCTGCCCTCCAGGCTGACAGCTGAGGGTCTGGGGCCAGGAATGACTCCCAGCAGGATCAAGAAGAATGCCACCACTCTATGAGGATTTGGCAAACGGAGAACCAATTTTCAAGAACATTTCTTTGGCCTCTCCTGAGTCTACTGAGTTTGCCAATAAAAATTAGTCATGAGGTGATGTAGATTGGCTCTTGCCAAAAATGAAATGTCTGGTGCTTACCATCTATGAGAGTTTTTGGCATTTATCATGGTGAGCATGCCCTTGGCTATTCAGAAGAGTCTAGTTGTGTATGTATGTGTGTAAACATCTTTATGTACATGACAACATGTTTCAAACTAAGACATTCCCAGTTTTTTAATGAGCCGGAGCTGTTATTTTGCTGTATCTGGAGTTTGTCATGGTGTTACACTGGCTGCAAGTCTGTCATTGTCTTATTACCCAGATGAGTTAGGAATCCGTGACACAACCAGCTGTGAAGCACAAGGAAGAGAAAAGGGGTAGAACAAAGAATAATACAGAGGAGAGAAGAAAGAGACAAGTTGGTGGAAGAGGAAATGAAAAAGATCAACTTGATGATGCTGGGTCCAGGATTTTGTATCTTTCTACCCACCTGTCTGTCTGTCTGTCTGTTTGCCTATTATTATACATTTTCTCTGTGTGCCTCTGGAAATGGAGGCGACAAGAGGGCTCTTTTTTGTGGCACTGCACTTCTCCACTATTCTTTGGTCTCTGTTCATGTCACCTGGAGTGCCCTATTATGTAATTTATAGCCACACTTTTATAAATCAGCGTGACCTCCCACTGGCCTCAACCTACAGATGATACAGCTATTCTCTGTGGCTGTATATATGACCTTGGCATGCTCTGGCTAGCCCCACTCTTAGAGTTTTACATATCGGATATAAAACAGGCAAACCTGGCATTGGTTTTTTTCCTGCCTGAGTGGCAGAGTGACATGATTCTCTCTGCCCTGTTATAAATCCAATTGCCCACCATACTTTACTGGCCATTTTAATGCAGATAAGACATATAAGAACATATGTGTAGAGAATGTCTGCTTCGATGTATTTAGCTTGCCATGGCATGACTATATCCACATAAGAGAAGTGGACAGAGCCCTGGAATAGGAAGTGGAGACCCAATTCTTCTTTTAAGCCTGCCGCCAACTAGCTGTCTGAAATCATTTAAGTTCACTGAGTCTTAGTCTCTATAAACTAAACAAACTAGATATAAAATGAAGGGTCATCAGTTCCAACAGTCCATGCCTCTAAGAATTTTGAAGTAAAACAATGGTGAAATCATAGTCATTGGCCAAAAATGTGTCATCTGTCATTAAGTCTGATGAATGACTGAAAAAATCCTCTTTGATATTGAAAGATGAAGACAGAGGAAAGGACTGTGATTAAACATTATACCCTTATGAGTGGTATAGTTAGGGAAACCATCAGTGGCGTTAATAAATCCTGGAAAACTAGAACTAGTCAGGCGCCTCTGGCACCTTAGAAAAGTAGTTTTAGGGTTAATAAAATAAAATACTTCTTTGATGAATGCAAAGGACTCTTGGGATAATTTTTAACTCAAAGACTAATAATATAATTTGCTTAAGGAAAAATTTTCTCAATGAATAGTTTGTGAAAGGTGTTTTTATGTTACATCTCTGACCTTTAGAGACTGAAGCCATGCAAGCTGACTTTTGGGGCATCTGCCGGCACAGAAGGAAGCTGTGGGTTGATTGTAAGACCGATTCAGTTTGGCTTTTCTTATGTCCTAAAGAGACACCCCAACTTTTTGAAGGTCTCAGTTTTCAGACTTGCTAAAATGACAGCTTGCTAAACCCTAGAGCTTTCTGAGCAGAGAGCTGGGGCTGGTGGCTGCTTCCGCATTCTCTTGTCATCCAAGGCTCAGGTGCCAGGCTCAGGGCCATTACTCAGTCCTTACCAAGCCTTTTTGAAAGAAATGTTCTGTAGCCCATATACCCACAAAATGCCCCTTTGTGTCCTGATGGCATGGAGAGAGAGATTGGGGGGAGTGCCTTTTTTGCTGCCCCGATTCCAAGTTGAGGGTATGAATACCCCAAATAAGGCTGTTCGGCAGTCTGACAGGTGGGGGTTACCTTTGGAATGAAGCTGATCTCCCACCCATCGAAGGAGAATGAGAAGGGCTCCCACTGCACCTCCACGGTGGTCTCTGTGATTGTCTTGAATCGTAGCCCTTGAGGAGTGGAGAGATCTGGAACACAGCAATGTGGGTGACCATGTCATGGCTCTCCCTGGCAGGGGCAGAGAGCATTACCTGGGGCTCCCTCCACGCCATGGGTGTGGTGGCGTGTGATGGGCAGGCTATCCCAATCTCATTACAGAGGTGGTGGGTTCCAGGTAAGGGATCAGCCCATGTCACTGTGGTCTTGGCACTCAGTGTGGGCGAAGATACGAATAAAGTAAACAAACATAACCTAATAAATACTTTTATATGCTTTCTGTTACATAATAGGTTACTATTAAAATAAAAAAACACACTTTCCTTTCCTTACTAAGGTGGTGAATCTTGGCATTTAACATAATGCCTTTTTCAGAGAAACTGAACACTGTCTTCAGAGGCTTTAAGGGTTCCCGAGAGACAATATAAAGGCTAACATCACTGTTTCCATTTCACACCCAGGAAACCGTGGCACAGAGAGAGTAATGAAAGACGTGGAGGAAGCCAACTTCAGAATATAGTCTGGAATGCTTTTCTCGATCACGTGATGTGCCCTAAGAATATCTTGTTTAGCTCAAATCGTCTAGGATGGTCTGAAATTTCCATTTCATGTATACAAGCAAAGCAAGGGCATAACCGAGGGACAGTAGTAGATACTGGGGTTTTCACTCTCACTCCACTAGCTTCTTCTTTTCTCCAGCTGTTCCTTCATTCTCTCTCCCTTCTCTCCTTCACTCACCTTTGCCTCATGTATCTCGTGTTTAGTTCCTCTGCTTATCTCCCTCTTTTTCCATTCCCTACACCCTCCCCCCGGCCCCCTCCCCAACAACACACACACACACACACACACACACACACACGCACATGCACACGCACACGCACACGCACACGCACATGCACACGCACAGGCACAGGTGGAAGTATGCTTGTCCTAATGGAGTTCCAATTACCAGCCCTGAAATACGACAGCACGACTTTTCTCAGTTCTCCAGCGAGCCTGCTCCCATTTCAGCTGTGCCTCTCCTGGGATATTCCCATTGGAAAATTGACAGATTCTCATCCTTCCTGTTTGGAAGCTTCCTCAGGCTTCTTGGTGAAAGGCAGGGCTGATTCTGAACCCACTTGAAGGCGTGTCAGGGGAGCTTACATGATTCTGTCCTTGTCACCTGGGAGCTTGCCTGAGGGGATGCCCTGAATTGGTGTAATAAAGGCCATGGGAGATGGAAACCTCGTCACGGCATGTGCACGTGGACGAGAGAAGAGACGCCTGGGAGTTGGGCCAGGCTCTTGCTGAGCTGACCCATCCTGGAGCAAGGTGGGAAAAGCGGCAGATGGTGACCTGCCTCTCTACACGATCATTGCAAATATTTTAAATTAGTTCTCAGGCACGAGAGGAGTTGAAGAAAAAGGTCAAATATAAACAGTGATAATTACAGGCATATTAAAAAAAAGGCAGCATTCATAGGGGGAGTCCAATATTATAACAGGATCTTTGTCACCTGAAAAGCAAGGGGACAAAATGACTTCTTAAATCCTTTTCCCTCTGCTTGCCCCTATGCTTACATCCTTCAAAGCACAACTCAAGTCCCTGGGCCTCCATGAAGACTTCAAAGCCAACTCTTCCTACTTCAACCTCTTCTTATTCTGAACTTTCATGACATTTGTTACCCAGATACCATCTTGTCATTTAAGAGCTACATAAAATGGGCTCAGATCTCTCATCCCATATTTGGTGATAAGTCCCATTTACCAACCCAGGGGCTTATGTTTCATGGTCACATCTTGTTCCCATTTCCTGCTACTGCTAAATTCTCTGCATTATGTAATAAAAAATAAGTATTTGGTCTTTGTCCTGGCACACAGCTCCCAAAACCCTAGGAATTCCCAGAGTGATAAGAGTATCTTTTGTATGATTATGAGATAACTGGTAGTTGGGACCTCCTAGATGGCTGGTCTGCAGAAAAACCCAGGCATGATTTAGAGAGAGGGTTGGAACTTTCAGCCCCACCTCCCAACCTCCAGGGAGGGGAAAGGGGCTGACTTGAGTTAATCACCAATGGCTAGTGGTTTCGTCAATCATGCCTGTGTAATGAAACCTCCATAAAAAAAACCCTAAACGACGGGGTTCAGAGGGCTCCTGGGTGGGTGAACACATGGAGGTACTGAGAAGGGTGCTTGTCCAGAAAGAACGTGGAAAACTCCACACCCCATACTTCACCCTATGCATGTCTTCCATTTGGTTGTTCCTGAGTTGTATCCTTTATAAGAAACTGGTAATAGAGAGTAAAGCTCTGTGAGTTCTAAGGAATTACCAAAAGTAAGCAGGGGTTGTGGGAACTCCTTAAATTTATAGCTGGTCAGTCAGAAGTCCTGGTGACAACCTGGGACTTGTAAAGGCAACTGACGTGGAGGCCCTGTGAGACTGAGGACTTAGCTTGTGGGATCTGATGCTAACTCCAGGTGGATAGATACTGAACTGAATTGAACTGGATTGTTGGACACCCAGCTGGCATTTGAGAGCTGGACAAGTGGTGTTGGAAAGATAATTGAAGAATTCGGCGGTGTAAAAAGAAAACTAAATAGCAGCCCCTTCCCATCTCTTTCTTATTCTGCTCTTCGATGTAGTCAATGTTAATAGTTGGCATGCAATTTTCAAAAAATTTTCTGTGCTTAAATAAACATACAAAATATAGATACATACCTATAGCAGTTTCTCTATTATAAATAGAACACTTCCATTTCTCATGGAGAAGAGTTTAGTGTGTGTCTGTGTCTGTCTGTCTCTCTTTTACCCCGTTGTCTTTCTAGACGATGCTTTAGAGCCTCAACGTTTATAATCAAAATGGACTATCAGGATATTTTACTAAATAAACGATCACGAAGAAATATGCTATGAGGAGAGGTGGGAGTTTTCAGTTGTGGTTTTAAATAAGATTTTTTTTTCCACTCTGTTATACACTTACCATCTGTAACATACCATTTACACTTGCTTATTATACATCCTATCTCATATCTCCTGGTTTCTAGTCTCTAACTAGATTTGAAGTCTATATAAGTCTCATACTTTCCCTGACTTCTAATCAGACTAGCTTATAACAAGTCAGAACTCAATAATTAAAGTACTTTTTGTCCTTTTGGTTCTATAATTGATAGGGGTTGCCTAGATTTGGAAACTCATTTTTGGAAGTGCCTTTTTAATGAGGTACCCTTTCCTAAGTGGGTCACGTTGGAAGCCCTTCCCCTCAAGAGCAATGATTATTGCAGGCATCCCTGAAGAATTAAGAAAAGACACTGCTATCATGAATGCCCATGGTCTCCTGTAGGAGAAAAGAAGAATGAAACAGGATGGGGAAATGGTACGTACGGGTGGCCACCTTGGCCGTGATGGGAAGGCTGAGGATGTTGCTAATGACAGCGTAGACGCTGATGTTGTAGGTGAGACCTGGCTCCAGCTCCGAGATGGTGACACCACTCCAATCTCCAGGCACCCGCTGCTGGAGCTGGAGGCCCCCCAGGGCCATCGGCTGGTAAGAGATCACATATTCCGTCACTGCCATCGGCCCGTCCCATTCCAGCTCAATGGACCTGTCGCTGATACCAGCCACTCGCAAGTCCTCTGGAGGGGCAACTACCAGGAGGCAATACACAGATAGCATGAGCTCAGAGGACTGCCTTCCCCATCCTGGACCCAACTTCCTTCCTCACATCTCACCCCACATGCCCTGTCTGTATATTCTGCTCAGCTCATTGCCTTTGAGTGAATGGTAATTCCCTTTGCAGGCAGGTTCTTATCTTTTCTGTGCTCAGTACTCCCATCCCTATAGGGCCGTGAGTTAGTGGTGTGCTGGAGCCGGCTTCTACTGGCTCAGGAAAGTTGATTGTCGAATTTTGCAAGACAGTTTTAAATAGTCATTATTAAAGATTAAATTGTACTCAGTATTAACTTACAATTAAGTAAATTATCTTAAAAACAAAATTATGAATACTCCAAACTCATCACTGGCAAATTACTTCACTACATTTTACTATTATCTATGCCCTTGAGTCAATTTACATGTGTTGTATCTCTCTGGTAGAAATACTATGTAACAGTGTGCTAATGCACAGCTGTTTCCAACTCTACATTTAGTGACTTCATGTTGGTAGTTTGAAATTGGCCACAGAGGGAGTATTTACACCATGGAAGTTGGCAAATGCTACAAAGTGGGGCTTTTTATTTTTTCCCTCAGAGATCTAGTTGTTAGATATTTAACAGCATACATTGGCTAATATTTTTGGTAGTTTAATAAATTATTGTTACCAGATTACCCTGGGAGCCAGTATTTGATTTGGCAAGTGGAAATAAAGGCTTATTCCTGGTTATATTGCAAAATACAAGAAGCCAAAACAGTAAATCCTAGATACCATGGACTGATGAAGACATTCAATAACACTTTATTTTCCCTGTTAAAAGGAGACTGTTTAAGTTTTGAAAGAAATGTAACTCGTGTTAAACAAATTTTATTAGCCTTGATTTTGGGGATGATGAGAAAGGAGCATACCTGAGGGCTTTGCTTTTCTCTCTTGTTCTACTTTTCAAATGCTATTCAGAGAATCACCAAAAACTAAACCTCATTGAAATAGCCTTTCATGTATGGTTCCCTTGGGAAGTGAAGATTCACCAGTAGTGGGGGTATTAAATGACTGAAACTTTAAGATCAATTAGGATTAATGCCAGTATACCTGTAATTGGACCTGCCCATAGATTAACTCGAAGATCAGGCCAGTATTTAAATAGTCATAATTAACTTATAAATTTATATGCAGTGGAGGTTTTGGTTAGTTTAAAAGTTGTCATTGGTATTGAATTTCTCCTCTGAGAATTCTCACTCTTTCACCTTTACAAGAGCAGAGGACTGAGGCAGCTGCTAGTCACAGGGCCATGTGAAAAGAAGGTGCCTGCGCTCCCTGTGGTGCTCAGCCTCAAATTCTTGACAGAGGTGTAAATGAGGACTCATAAGATGGAAATTAGGAACATATATTTACAATGTTGGGCATATGCTTTGATTGCTTTTGCCCCAAATTGTGAATGGTATAAAACAATCTAGATAGCAGAGCTTCCTCTGATTAAAGATGGCAAATGTTGACCAAAACAAAAAAAATTTTAATTTATTTTTTTAGAATTTATAAAACTAGATGAATGTAAATGAAATTTAAATAATCAAACTTTCAAATGATTGTTTATAAGCATGTATCATTTCTAACTCTGGCATGATGAAAGCTTTGAATTGCACTAAGATCTTTGGGGTAGCCTGTATAATGCATACCAGATGACTCCTGGACCAGGGAAAGAAGAGTTGGTATATACAACTATCAGTATTTTGCTTGGTTATATAGAGCATTTATTATGCACCAAGGACAATGCTATACATTCTGACATAGATTTTCTTATTTCACCCTCTCACCAACACTATGGAATTGGTATTATTTTTACCCCTGTTTTATAGAGAAGAAAACTGAGTCACAGAGTCAGCAAACACAGAAGCTAGGATTTGAACCCAGGCACAATGCTTCTAGAATCTCTAAGCCAGTGTACGATACCACTTTATATTTGCATAGCATTTCAGTCTATAAAACATGTTTAGATAAACCATCTAACTAGACTTTAAAAAAAAATCCTTTAATTGCAGCTCTATGAGGTAGATTGGGTAGATATAATTATCCCAACTTAACAAATGGAGAAACTGAGACCCAGGCTAAAGGACTTGCCAAAAGTAAGGGAGTTGGGTCATAGCTGAGCTGATAATCAAACCAAGATCAATACTTAATGTGTTCTTTCCCCTACAATTTGTAGGATGGGTCACTGATTGTACCAGATGCTTTCCTTCATTTATACACAGCCCTCAAAAATAAACTACATCAGTGAATAATTCAGACTATCGTTTAGGATACCAATTCCAGACTGGTGCTTATCCTAGAGGTAAGAAACTTCTTTTAAGAAGGATTCTCTAAAATTTCACAATTTGTATGGAAACACAAAAGACCCCAAATAGCCAAAGCAATCTTGGGAAAGAAAAACGGAGCTGGAGGAATCAGGCTCCCTGACTTCAGACTATACTACAAACCTACAGTAATCAAGACAGTATGGTACTGGCACAAAAACAGAAATATACATCAATGGAACAGGATAGAAAGCCCAGAGATAAACCCACACACATACGGTCACCTTATCTCTGATAAAGGAAGCAAGAATATACAATGGAGAAAAGACAGCCTCTTCAATAAGTGATGCTGGGAAAACTGGACAGCTACATGTAAAAGAATGAAATTAGAACACTCCCTAACACCATACACAAAAATAAACTCAAAATGGATTAAAGACCTAAATGTTAGGGCAGACACTATAAAACTCTTAGAGGAAAACATAGGCAGAACACTCTATGACATACATCACAGCAAGATCCTTTTTGACCCACCTCTTAGAGAAATGGAAATAAAAACAAAAATAAACAAATGGGACCTAATGAAACATAAAAGCTTTTGCACAGCAAAGGAAACCATAAACAAGATGAAAAGACAACCCTCAGAATGGGAGAAAATATTTGCAAATGAAGCAACTGACAAAGGATTAATCTCCAAAATATACAAGCAGCTCATGCAGCTCAATATCAAAAAACAAACAACCCAATCCAAAAATGGGCAGAAGACCTAAATAGACATTTTTCCAAAGAAGATATACAGACTGCCAACAAACACATGAAAGAATGCTTAACATCACTAATCATCAGAGAAATGCAAATCAAAACTACAATGAGGTATCACCTCATGCCAGTCAGAATGGCCATTCATCCAAAAAATTTATAAACAATAAATGCTGGAGAGGGTGTGGAGAAAAGGGAACACTCTTGCATTGCTGGTGGGAATGTAAATTGATAGAGCCACTATGGAGAACAGTATGGAGGTTCCTTAAAAAACTAAAAATAGAACTGTCATATGACCCAGCAATCCCACTACTGGGCATATACCCTGAGAAAACCATAATTCAAAAAGTCATGTACCATAATGTTCATTGCAGCACTATTTACAATAGCCAGGACATGGAAGCAACCTAAGTGTCCATCAACAGATGAATGGATAAAGAAGATGTGGCATATATACAATGGAATATTACTCAGCCATAAAAACAAACAAAATTGAGTTATTTGTAGTGAGGTGGATGGACCTAGAGTCTATCATACAGAGTGAAGTAAGTCAGAAAGAGAAAAACAAATACCGTTTGCTGACACATATATATGGAATCTAAAAAAAAAAAAAAATGGTTCTGAAGAACCTAGGGGCCGAACAGGAGTAAAGATGCAGACACAGAGAATGGACTTGAGGACACGGGGAGGGGGAAGGGTAAGCTGGGACGAAGTGAGAGAGTGGCATGGACATATATACACTACCAAATGTAAAATAGATAGCTAGTGGGAAGCAGCCTCATAGCACAGGGAGATCCGGTCGGTGCTTTGTGACCACCTAGAGGGGTGGGATAGGGAGGGTGGGAGGGAGACGCAAGAGGGAGGGGACATGGGGATATATGTATACGTATGGCTGATTCACTTTGTTATATAGCATCAACTAACACAACAATGTAAAGCAATTATACTCCAATAAAGATGTTAAAAAAAAAATAAATAAAAGCACAACAACAAGAAAAAAAAAGAAAGAAAGGCTTCTCTAGGGCCTGCCTTTTGTTATTCAACATGCTGATTCCAAGTTTCCTGTGTGGGACTCCTCCTGTCATGGTGACAGAAACAGCCATTCCAAATTTCAAGTCACCAGCAATTCTTAGGGCATTTGGGACAAGTCAGTGTATTCATTTTTAGTGCCTTTCTCCAGAAAATAAAGCTAATCACGACGAAGGAGAATGATCCAAGCAGAGCATTTGGGGATTTTAAAGTAAAAAACAGGTGCAGAAGGATTTTTTCATCTTGACAACTTCACTTGGCAAGTTTTTTATCTTGAGACCTGAGCCTGGTGGTGGTAATGATGAGAAAGAAGCAATGGTGTCTATTGTGGGAGAAGCATTCTTGAGAGCGGTGGCTCCAAGGAGGAGACCATCACCTTTCACCCTATAACTTAGCAGCAGCTGTGTACATTGGGTGTCAGTAATTCTTATAAAATGAAATGGTATTGCTAGAAAGCAAACTGTAAAAGAGCCGTATGCCTTGATTCAAGGAATTTAGTATGTGGCGGGGGGGCTGCGAATTATTCTTAGTATTACTTTCTTTGGGGCTCCAAGTTGGGAACTTGGGGAAGAGCAGGCAGTTAAAAAGGAGTAAACTGCGGCTTGAGGAATTGGAGTTGCTTATCTGCAAAGATGCCATGCTGTTTACTTTTTAGATCTCGCATCAATTTTGCACATATGTGGTGAGAGCAGTTGGAATTAGTTCCATGAAGTGTCTCGCTCGGAGGAGCGAGTGATTTCAGGTGCCAAAGGTTGGGCTGGCCGCAGTGCTAGCAGACGCAGAGGCTGAGGGTGATGAATCTCTGCAGGTCTGACTGAAGTCCAGGGAACAGCTTTCTGGATTGTTTCAAGCCCCTGCTCTGGTTGTTCTTTCATCCTGTTGCTTTGTAGGGAGTTGTGGCCAAACCTCCTTCCCTGGGGGCAGGCGTGGACAAATGGTTGGACGTGCTTCCTTACCCCGTCTCCAACACCTAATATTTTTTATCATTTGACAGAGCTCAGCTTTCATGTCAAAAGACTATTTCTTTGTGTATGTGGCTTTCAAAATTTTTATTTTCTGATTCCACTCTACTTAGCATCCCAGGGAGGATTAAAGAGTTCTAGAAGTTGGTAGGAGACCAGCGTTCTTATTTTTGCCCTGCCATTAATTAGCTGTCTGGCTGTGGAAAAATCTTCCTGTCTCTCAGGGCTGCTGCTTTTTTCAATTTGTAAAATGAGAAGCCCAGAGTAGCTTCTTTCAAAGCCTGTTTTAAGTGCTCATATTCATGAATTTTTTTGTTCTATTGTCTTTACCGGGCCAGAGAACAGAGGCAGAAAGGTTGAGATCTGGTCCCATGGCCCGCTATGAGAACGATCAAGGCTGGGAGTCAAATAGAGTGGCCTTGTCGACTCTATTCAATTGCATTTAAGCTCTAGCGGCCTAAGGAGCCTCAGAATGAAGTCCACACAATGGGCAGCCACTTTCCATGCCCTTGCCAGAGAGAAAAGAATGACCTGTGGAGAAGTGCATTTTGTGGCTCTCCATGTTTTCACCTTACCCGTTCTCTTCTTTCCTCTCCTCACTGCTGTTGGCGAGGGGAGCAGTAATGCTGGAGTGGGTGCATCTGGCCAGAAAAGTCAAGCAGTGGATAAGCAGCCCCTCTCCTAGAGCCGTCTCACAAAGAGCAAGTGAAGTAGCACTTTAGATAATGACCTAGTTACTTCTCTGGAAAAGACCCATGGCATTTGGTTTAAAAGACAAGAAAGCCTTGAGAGCAGCACCTGCTGAATCAGTGGTGGCTCCATGGTTGCTATAGAAACAGATGGAGATTATGCAACTGTCCCTCCTCACATGCTTTGGGAACCTGTAAAGTAATTTATCTGGGCATCCAGAAGTCTTCCTCAAACAGCACAGAGGTAGCGTGTTGGAGGTAACATGTGCTCATGGTTTGGGCTCAACCCAGTTGTAGTTACGCTAGCAGCTCCTGAGTCTTCCCTGCGTGACCAGAAGGGCTTATCTCCAGTTCAGTTTGGACCCTGGATCAGATTAAGATTCTGTTTGCAAATGAACCCATCCCTGTGGAAAAGGAGGGTCAAGAACATGAGAAGTATGTACAACCCAACAGAGATCAATTTTATTAAGAAGGATGTGAACTACAGAATAGCCGTACATAGAAAAGGGCCCAAATGGACCCTTAGCATCCTCTGATGGGGCCTCATGGAGCCTCCTTAGCATCCTCTGATGGGGCCTCATGGAGCCTTGTCCTGTGGGTGGGAATAGGATCATGCTTCAGCCTCCTCTTCCCAGCAATTACCTAGGACTTTGGATTCAGAAAGACGAAGCTTAACTTCTGCTTGACTTTTCCGTCTGAACAACTGGTATAACAGCTATTTATATTTTCAGTAAGATATTCAGTAAACAAAATTAGGAGGCTAAATGAAATCATTGACTGTGGAAAAAAATAGAAGAACGTGAAAATATTTTTCTTCCTAAGCAGTGGGTTGTTGTTTATCTTTTAGTTGTTGCCATCGATCTTTTAAAAAATTTTAGGTTGAAGTTGCAGGTGCAGGAGACTTGTCTGACTGGTCTGGTACCTAGGTGGGAATCACTGATGATGCTCAAGAATAAAAGGCTTGTGAAGCTGGCCTCCCAGGATTTCCCCCTTAAACCAAGGTCAGAAGGTTGATCAGAAAATTCCTGGAATCAACCCATCAGAAAGCTTAACAATGTTCGTTTGTTGTTATTTTTTATTTTCAATTTTCCCAATGAGCACTCTGAGCCCACTGTTACAGATTGAACTACAAATGGAAAAGATCAAGATCAGTCACTCAATCTGTACTGTTTAAAACACAAATTTATCAGTGAGAGTCACTGGTTTAGTCAGAAGATGAGCAATAATGGTGAGATAGTGACAATAATCTGATTTTAGGCAAAAGAAAATGATCTCCAGTGAGATATTGGTATTTTCCCACTGATAGATTTAGGTCCTCCTTTTGGGACATCACCTTTGGATTGGTTTCCATGGTGCAGACACATATGGGGTTGGTTCCAATTTGCTATGTCATCTGGAACAAAGCGACTCGTGACCTTTTAATATGCTGTACTAATAGTTAGAACGTGCGTTGTTGCTCGATGCCTTTAGTAGTTTATTCCTAGTGACAAGTAATTCCTTGCCTATGAATACTTTTATCCATGTGGACACTAGATGATTTCAAAAATTAATAGCACTTTGCAACATGCAAGCTCTAAAATAGCCAGAGTGCCCTGCTAGTCTGACTATCACAGACTAACCGCCATCGCATGCCCTAGCACTGTGAAAGGACGTGTCCCCAGACTATGGCAACAGGCAAGGGGCATATTCTGGAGCAGGTGGAGCTCTGGGAAGCCCGCTGAGTTAGGGTGGTCCCTTGCCTAAGGTGTTGCCATGGTCTGACTCTCCGCTTTCTTCCATCTCAAGGACAGTGAAATGCTGTCACCATCATTACCATTGACTTTGTTCCGGTCTTGGGGTAAGATTCAGCTTTCAGCCTGAACTTGACCTTTTCTGGTTTCCACCCTTCCCCCCCCTTAAATCTGCCTCGTCAATTGTGATTGACTCAAGAAATCAGCTGTCTTGGAAAGCAAGTGTACATGACCCAGTTGGGAATTCTTCGGCCTAAAATTCACCTTCCCTCTCATCTCTCTTCCCACCTCCAGCCAGTTTGCTGGACCACCCTTGACAAAGGCCCCGCCGAGCTCCCCTCCCTACCTGCCGAGCAGTCAGGGCCCTGGTAGCCCTCTTCACAGAAGCAGATCCCCTCCTGGCAGTGTCCTCGCCCACTGCAGGCGTTCAGACACCACTGCTGGCCGCAGTCCTCACCAGCGTAGCCCTCCTGGCACAGGCAGGTACCGTTGGTACATCTCCCCTTCCCTGAACAGTCCCCAGGGCACCTCAGCTCGCTGCAGCCCTCGCCAGTGTAGGCCTCTTCACAGACACACTCCCCGTCCACGCACAGCCCCCGGGAGCTGCAGTCTGTCGGGCACCGGAGCTCTGAGCAGTCGTCGCCGCTGTACTCGCTGTCACAGATGCACTGGCCATCCACACACACGCCCCGACTGGAGCAGCCTAGGGGGCAGTAGGGCTCCGAGCAGTTCTTGCCAAACCAGCCTTGATCGCAGATGCAGCCGCAGGACTCGAGGCTAAAGTTGCCGTGGCCACTGCAGTGAGGGATGTAATCCAGTTGTCCTGGAAGGGCCAATGAGAAAGTCAAAGGGCAGCCGTGCAACCTCCTGTAAATGGGGTATGGGAGGGGTGGGCAGAGACCTCTCCTCACTCTCTGATCAGGTTTGTGTTGCTGAGAATTAAGCTCAAGCTAGTTTGGTACATCATCGACTTCATGAATGTTTTCATCTGATAGGGGTTGTGTCTGGCACAGCCCTGGGGGCGACGATGAGTGAGATCAGGTCCCTCGTCCTTCAGGGGCTCACCTTCAGTGTGTCTTGGCTCGGGTTCCCTAGAATCAGACTTTAGGTGAGAATTCAGATGAGAGTGACTTACTGGGAAGTGCTCCCAGGAAAAACCTGTCAGGGAGAAGGGGAGACTCAGGA
The DNA here is from genome assembly GCF_949987515.2 of Delphinus delphis. NCBI lineage: Eukaryota > Metazoa > Chordata > Mammalia > Artiodactyla > Delphinidae > Delphinus > Delphinus delphis. The sequence goes on from NC_082683.1 coordinate 130,730,308, forward strand.
GGTTGGAGCCCAAGCCAGACACATTATCAGGCAAGGTCCTGGGGGTGTCACATGGGTTCAGTCCTGCAGGGTCTTCTGGACACAGTGTAAGCCACACCTCAACTGGGACGAAAGGCTGCCCTTGGAGGGTATAAATGTCCATTGTCTCCCTGGGCCAGGCCAAAGAGGTTCTTACAGCCCAAGGACAGCCCCTGACCAAGACACCCAGGTGCTGGCTATGGGGACGGAAGGGGATCTGAGGGCTTGTATGCTGAGTACCAGGCCTGTGATGCAGGACAAGGTCACATGCGCTGCAGCCACACCCCACTGCCTCTCCTTCCTGCCATCTAACTAACTCTGCTCATTCATCACAACTTAGCACTAGGGTCACTTCAAAGGCTTCCCAGAACTTGTCTCATTTGGTGACTGTTTGCTGTGATCTTTTTAGGATTCTATGCATATCTCCTGCCCCTAGCCCTTACCATGCTATAACTATAGTGGTTAATTTAAACCACTATAAAAGGTAAAAGCTTGAACCCGAGATAGTAAGGAAGATACAGTCCTCTTGTTAAAGAATAAATTTCATGGGTTGAAGGTACCTTTTGGGTGAGAGGAGCTGGGCACAAAAAGGGACACACTTTCTGCTCATTGGGGGTCAGCTGATAACAGCTATTGCATGTGAGGTCCCTACTAGAAGCCAGGCTTTCATCTGAATGGAGGCTTTTATATGTAATAACTCCTGATGTTCTAGTCTGTCACCATTTGTCAATGGAGAAAGGAAGTCATGGGTTATGCAACTTGCTTAAGTCACAAGCTAGTAAGTAGCAGAGCTAGGATTTGAAGTCAGGAAGTCTGGCTCTGACTTCTCCCAGAGAGGTCAAGATAGTCATTGGTAAGTGTTACTAGTCAGGGGGTGGGTGAGACTAGAGGTATAAGTCCTGGATACTCAGCCTTTGGAGGGGAGGGGGTTGTAATAAGCTCTGTGAGTGGGTGTGTGCATGCACGTGCGTGTACATCCACATGCGTCCGTGGAGGGGGCAGGGGCTGAAACTTCCATCTTGCTGGAGAAGATGGGGCCAGGTCCTCTGAGACTATAATGACTATCATTTACTCAGATGGGAGAAAGACTGAGATGGAGTGAACAGAGCGCCTGAATTCTCTAGTCCCTCAGGTTAACATGGATAGATATCAATTCAACAGCCTGTGAAAACCAAAGATGAATGAAGACAGACGTCAAATTCCCTGCTCACCACAGAAGTTGCTGTGCTGAACCGATGTATCGTTACCTGACTCATCCCCCCAAAATCAGGTTAATGTATTTCAAACTGACTATGCGCTGTAGAGAATCCCTACGCCAAATCCCCCGGGAAGGACCACATTTAGATCTTAGAGACGTCTGAACAGAGAGCTACAGACTAGGGCACTTCTCTCCCTCTGTGTGAAGAGGAGCCAGGTTTGAGGGGAGCGGTGGCTCACGCTCATTCACTCTCCCTCTCTGCTCAGCGCCCTCCCTCCCTCCTGAGACCGGCTGCAAACTCCCAGACTCTACCTGTGGCCGCACTTTCCTGGCAGCAGCTGCTGGTGCACTGGTCCCGAAGCACTGACACCTCCCTCTCCAGCATCTCGATGCGGCTCAGCAGCTCCTGCAGCACCTGGGCAGAGCTGGCGCATGGGCAGGCCTTTTTGGGGAGGTTGATCCTGTGGGTGAAGGTGACCTGGCTCGCGTGGTCCGAGGTCTGGCCCGTGTACTCTGTCAGCACCTCGTCTTCGGCACTCACCTCCTGCTCGGCCGAGGCCTCCAGCCCCGAGGAGCAGAGGCTGTCCAGGGGCACGTTAATGTTGTACACGTGGTTGAAGACCACCGGCTGCTCTTTGCCGGATGTATTGTAGCCGTCAGCGCCTCCTTCCTCCTCCACCGCCTGTCTCTGGACCCTTTCCGTGGTGACCTCCAGCTGACACTCCGAGGGCTTGAGCATGGAGCCCAGAAGGATCAGGTTGACGCCAATGAGCATGTTCTTCAAGACCACTGTTTCCCCGTCTGCCCCCATCCTCTCAGCAGAGCACTGGGTTCAAGACCGGCCTGCAGCAGAAAGCATGGTGTTGTGGAAATTTGCAAGAGAAACCAAGGAACGAACGAGATGGCCTCTGAGACCTGCGCTTGGGCACCACGCTATGCACAGTCCTACAAAGCTAAAGGATAGCAGTGAGGATTTCAAGGGGAAGGTTGGGAAGTGACTACCAGGGTCATGAAAGCCCAGAGCTTTTTGTTCCCTAGAGGAATGAACCCCTGAAAATGGACTCTGCTTCTGCAGAAGGGCATTTTGATTTCCCAAAAGGCTTATCTAGAACACATGAGTCTGGCCTCCACAGTGGGCAAGTGGTTCCAACAAAGAGGACATGTGAGGACTCGGGGCAGGGGCACTGTGGCTAGCCTCGTCCTCCAAGGAGAACTCAGAGCATCCTTTCACTTCTGAGTGAGAATTAAGATGAAGGGTACCATGGAGCCTTAGGCATACCCTCATATTTCGCCAGATATTTATAATGAAGGGGTCCCGCCAGCCACTTCAAAATAACCTATTAACTCCTCTAAGCTCATCTGTTCAAATACAAGTTGACTTTAGAATAACCAACCAGGCAGATAATATAGTTCCAGGTAACTGTGGTTGTTAATAATCCTTAGGTACATTTGTGATTATCTGGGACTGTGTGAGCCGAACTTTCTTTTAATGTTCTCATTAGTATAGTCCCAGTGCTTTGTGATCACAGGGTGCCTTTCTTCCGAGGTCCTGTTTAAATTGCTAAACTAATGTATTAGCTCCTCTACTGGTTACCTAGTCACCAAGACCCATGGAGAACGATAAATTTCCTGTAATGCAAATCAGTTTTACAGAAATTATATTTCTTCTGTATTCCCTGTGTAAAAGAGAAAAGAGGCTTACAAATTTTTGGTTCTAAAGGTAATGTTAGAGCTAAGAAGATTAAGGACAAAGGAACAGAGTGAGAGTAAATGTGAATTTGGGAAGAAGGCGATAAGCAACAGCTAACATCAACTGAATGTGTCCTGTGTACAGACTGTGCCGTGCACCTCACGGGGGATCTTACTTGACCCTTAGAACAAACCTATGATGGGATGTTATGATTATCCCCATCCTGTAATGGAGTGAATTCTGCCTAGAAAGCTTAAAATTTGAATGCAGGTCTGACTCCAAAACCTGTGTTCTTAACTGCTATGCTCCAGTGCTTGTCTTGATAAGCACGTTCAATGTTCTGTTGTCTCTGATGGAAATTGTGTTAGTTATAGGATCTTCCCAAGAATATTGAGATTAGAAAATTTTGCTAGGGCCGGATCCAATGTTCCTTCCTCCACGAAGCATTCTCCTCTCATCTTTTTCTTCCTGTTCCCTCAGGAGGCAAAGGAGCATCCCCAGCACAGGTTAAATTTATCTCTCACTCCTTATAAAGCCCCTCTGACAGCATTTGCCACACTAGACTGTGGGTTTCCTTTGTCTGCTCCTGCCCCCCCACCAGCTTCGTCCCCTGCCTCCCCCCACTGGCCCCGAACTGCTAAGTCAATTTAGGTCAGACCACATCTTATTCACAGTATTTGATGTGTGTCTAGGACAGCAAAAGTGTTCTGTACTATGGCTGTTGAATGAATAAGTGAGTAGATACATGGAAGATGGTTAAGCAGATGAATTAATGAGTAAATGCCCTGTGAGCACAAGGTTCAATCATTCTCCAACTCATTTAATCTCTTTCCATTATCCTCACGTTATTCACTATTTTCTTCAATTTCAATTCAATTGGACAATTTCTGAGGGATGATTTTATTAGGAGTCATCTGTATTAGTGACTATTTTGGAAACCATGTCTTATGACTCAGTCTTTATATTATATATTGGACTAAAATCTTTGTTTCCAATATGAAGAAGAAGCAGAACAGAATAGAGCTATTAAGATTCTGGACTCTGGAGCCAGACTGCCTGGTTCTTCCCCTATCCCAGGACTACCCTGAAATCACTGGCACATGTGAGAAATCTCTTCCATCATTTGACAGCCAGAAAGCCCAACCTTAGCATACCCTTGTTCAAAGAAGGGTGAGGTTGTTGGAGTGATGGGAGAGGTGGTGATCCACTGGTTACGTCAGATGAGGTAAATCAACCTTGGGGACACATGGAGTGACATGTCTGAACCGAATTTCTCTCATGACTGTAAGCTCTTTTCAAGCCCCTCTATCTGAGGTATTACCTGCCTTCCCATTTTCAGCTGCTCTAGGCGTTTCATCCTTGGAGTGGCACTCTGCCCTTATGTCATTGAAAGTTTCCCAGGAATGGCTCTGATATAAATCATTTACGCTTACATTTACATTGAAGGCTAGGGAGCCTTAGCCATCTCACTTGCTAAACTAAAGTTGGTTTGTCTGATCCATGTTGATATTGCTGAATAGTTGGTTGTTTTTGGGGAATCATAAAATTATCATGTAGCACCCATAGCACTTAACAGAACTTTCTGCACAGAACAGACACTCAATAAATAAGTGAAAGAATAAATGACATTATAAATGAAAAGGAAGACAAGTGACAGGAAAATTAAAAGGGAAAAATGTTAGTTGCACACCAGTCCAAAGCAACAACTATAAAATTATATGTGGAGAGAAAAGTATAGTTTTATGTGTGAAAAACACAAGATTTTAGTCAGTAACCAAACTGACTATGAATTAGTCAACAGTGTGATTTTTGTAACCTCCAAAACCTTTTTTAGACTCAGGATTTATTGACTGATTGATTGATTGATTGAAGTATAGTTGATTTACAGACTCAGGCTTTATTAATTGCAATTATAGACTAGGATGTGCAGGGGACTGTTTTGCTCTGTACTGCACTTGTCATTGATTACTTCTGGGTAGAGAGGATGCTGAAGGTTCTCAAAATCTTGTTGTAGGAGAGGGAGGAACTTAGCATTTTTGTCCAGAGAAGTGACAACCCCAGAGCTATCGTTCCTTTATCATTCATTCCTTTGACAGATATTTATTGAGTACCTACTATATGCTGGTTCCTTTATTCACAGAAGTTATATTTAAGTGTGTGTGTGGGGGGGAGAGGGTGGGAGGGGGAGGACATACAATACATAAATACCCACAATAATTCTGTATGTCATATATAATGTATGATATAATGCATATTATATGGTATTTAATATATGATGATGTAACATTCACTTGTGTGTGTTGTGTCAGCAAGTGGTAACTGCTGTGGAGGAAAAGAAAAGAAGAGAGCAGAGGAGGTACCAGGACAGGGAAGTCACATGGATATTTTGTAGAGCCCAGCCAGGGAAAGCTTGTCTAATGAGGTGACCACTGAGCAGAGACCTGAAGGAAGTGAGGGGTGGGCTTAGCAGACGGCTGAGGAAGTGCATTCCAGGCACAGGGAACGGCAAGGGTGAGGGCTCTGAGGCAGGAGCCGGCCTGGTGAGTTTGAGTGACAGTGAGACTGGAGGCGAGTGAATGAGGGAGCAGATGTGGGGAGATGAGATCAGAGAAGGAGTGGGGGCCGGGTCAGAGAAGGCCTGTGAACCACTGTAAGGACTTGGGCTCTTATTGTGGCTATACAGTCATTGCCCTCAAATGCATCCACATATTAAATGTTTATGATGATCTAGTTCTTGTCATTGAGAAACTCTCAGCCTCATGAGAGAGATGGAAACACAAGTAAATATAATTACAATGCAATGTGATCATTATCATGACCAAAAAACACACAAAATGTCCCTAGAGGGCTGGAGCTGACACAGCAACTTTGTCTGGGGCAGCAGGGGAAGCTACGCAGAGGGTGTGGGGTAATCGTCAGTCCTGTTTGCCAAGTATTTCTGGCCTGGCTTTCCAGACATGTGGTAGGACTACATTCTCCAGGGCTGTGTTTTCCGGCCCCCTGTTGGTTAGGTGAGGCCATGTCACTAGTACTGGCCGATGGTTGTGAGAGGAAGTGATGTGGGTCACTTCTGGGAGGGGGCATTCATTGCTGACAGGAGACCCCCCAGAGCTTTCTTTTTCCCATCCATGGTGACTGGCAATGTTCAGGATGGTGGCTGCTTTCTCAGTCTGGGTCCCTGAGTGACCATGATAAAGGGTGCCCTGGCCGCGTACAGTAGGTGTGTAGTGCATGAGAGAGAAATAAACTTTTGGTTTTGAAGCACAGATTTTTCCTACAGCATAACCTAGTGTATCAGAAGATAATACTGAACTGGGTTTTAATAGATGACTCTTTAAGTAGAGAAGACAGAAGTTCATTATAGACAAAAGGAATTGCATTTGCTAAAACTCTGACATGTGCACGAATATGGCTTATTCAAGGAATTCAAGTATTTGAAGGGCTGTTAAATGCTATGGGTTTGGACTTTTATACAGCAAAAGGTCCAAGGGAGGGAATTTCCCCCAAATGGGGGAATCTACAGGGAAACAGATTTTGGCTCCATGTAAAGAATAGCTTTTATAATAGTCAGAGCTATTGGGTTGTCATGGTAGGTAGTGAGTTCCTGGTCACTGGAGGTGTTCAAGCACAAGCCACAAGACTACTTAGTGAGAATGTTGAAGATGGGCTTTCAAGCATCACATCAGAGAGTGGACTAAAATGAACATTAAGGTTTTCTCTTTCCTGTTACTTTATGAATTCAGGGTCTTACGTGTCCTTTGAGGAGTCTACCCACTATAATATTGTATTAGTTTCCTAGGGCTGCCATAACAAGTTACCACAAACTGGGTAGCTTAAAACTATAGAACTCTATTCTCTCACAGTTCTGGAGACTGGAATAGAAGGCCAAAACCAATATGTCATCAGGGTTAATCCCTTCTGAGGCTCTGAAGGAAAATCTGTTTCATGCCTCTCTCCTAGTTTCTGGTGATGGTGGGCAATGCTTGGCATTCCTTGGCTAGTAGATGCCTCACTCCAGTCTCTGCCTCCATCCTCATATTGCGCTCTGCCTGTGTCTCTGTGTCTTCACGGGGCCATCTTCCTTCAAGGACATCAGTCATCTTGGATTAGGGGCCCATCATGCCAATATGACCTCGTCTTAACTAATTACATCTACGATGACCCGATTTCCAAATAAGGTCACATTCTGAGGTACTGGGGGTTAGAACTTCAACATTATCTTCTTTGTGGGACACAATTCAATCCACAATACATAACAATAGCAAACTGAGTATTGACCAGGTACCAAGCTAAGCATTTTCCTTATAGTACTTCATTCATTCCTGACAACAACCCTATAAGCTAGGAGGGGTGCTATTTAGGAGCCAAGATATTTAGCAACTGGTATGGCTCAGGCAACAACCAATCAGAAGGGGGCATCCATCAATCAGACCTGCTGTAAACAACCAGCAGGGCTCTGTGGTGATTTCACCATGATGGTAGGTCCTCTTTCAAGTTCCGTTATTGGAGACAAGGAAAATGAGCTTCAGGAAAGGCCAAGGAATGTGACCAAGACTGCACAGCTAATGAGCGCAGGAGCCAGGACTGAACCCAGATCTTGCTGACCATAGTCTGTCCTCTTAACTGCTGTTTTCAGCCAGCTTTAATTAGCAGCCACATAGCACTCTCAAGAAAAGACTTAGAGCTCTTACAAATCAACACCCTCCTCCCCCTGGATCAGATTTAGGACCTCCTGACAGCGATGACTTTTCGCTTAATGTTTTCTCCACCAATCCCGGCTACTACCCCAGATATTGCTTTAGTCTCTTACCCTGGAGGGAAGGCTCGTCTGCTGGCTTTTTATTTAAAAGTGCCCAGCCTCCACTGTGTCCCAGAGAATCAAGAACAACGCTAAGCAAGTAAACCTTGATCCTAGAGGGATCAGGAGACATTTTTTACGCTTGTCCTTTCCTAGGACGGCTCCCCTCCAGCCAGCAGCTACAGAAAACCAGGGCTTGCCCTGGCCCCTGCCGGCTTCATTCACTTCTCTGAGCTCCCTTTGGCTTGTCCCCAGCAGGCTCAGTCACAAGCCGTTGTTAACCACACCGCTGACCTCTCTGCTTCTCCCCGTTTGCATATGGCTGAGGATGCGTTCTGAAGGCAGGCAGTGAGAGGGGGTGGGGTGAATGGCATGGAGGCTTCATTTTTCTCATTTCATCTGAAGCCTGCTGGAGGGGGAAGGGGAATGAAACTCATGGTTATTTCATGCCTACTTAATAAATGTGCTCTTCGTTTTGCTAAGCTCACGTCACTTAATAATTATTTCAAAGTGGCTTTTCTTTCTTGTATCCCTGAAAGCTTCCCTTTCAGGCTTCATTCTCTACTTCCACCACCTGTTCCTCTGGATCACAAGGAATACCGACTGTTCTGCAGGCGGGCCCCTTTCCGTGGCACTCTTCAGTGATGCTGCTGGGCAGGTTTTTGCAGCTTCCTATGAGGAAGGCCTGTTCTAATCCCGTGGCATATCCAAGAACGCGACGTGGATGTGTTTGTCGCCTTTAGAGGGGTCCTGCTTGCTCTGGCTTTGGTGTGAAATGGTGGCTGCACCTCTAAGCTAGATGCAAGATCTCTGTCACTAAAAGCAACGTTGGAGGCTGGAGGGGACCAGCAGAGCCCCTCTCCTCCCTCACTCTCTTCCTGTTTCTCAGATGAGTCATCCGACTAGAGCTGTAAGACTCCAGGATAGAAGCCAAACAGGCCAGTCAGAGGATGAAGTGGTGGTGAGAGAGGGGAAGAGGAGGAGAAACCTGAGAAGATGGAGAAGAAAAATATGGCAGAGTGCCAGGCTGGCGAGAGCAACAGACAGAGTTCTACAGGTAGAGGGAGAAAACATAAACCTGAGGGACAGATAATACATTCAGGGTTCAATGGTACACTGACAGTTGTAAGCATGACAGGTAGCTAATGACCCTCCAAATGAAAGTGCAAGCAAGTTGCAGCAATTCGATAGATCGATACTCAGGAAATCCGTGCAGTGCCATTGATTCATTTCCTCCACTCCAGCCTCCTTATCAATATAATTATCATGGCGGGCACCACAGGGGTCTCCGGGTCATGTGTAAGAGGCGAGTGGACAGCTGGACGGGCCTCCAGGCCCAGGTGGTACCGTGCTGCTGGGGTCTGCGCTCGTCCCCCCGGGTAGCCTGCGGAGAGAGTGCGGGTCACCCGGGCCCGGCCAAGTCTTGCCCCAGCTAAAGTTGTCCTTCAGTGGCTTTTCTTTCCCTTGCCTCCCTCCGCATGCCTTCTCCTGGCTTCGTTTCTTCACGTTGAAGGGCTTTGCTACTGTTACAGAAAAATGTTCTGGGAGCCATCACCTTTAGGCAGGCTGGGAGGAGGGGAGAAGTGGTCTCAGGAGGGTGGGATGTGGGGCGGGAGGGAGGAGGGGGAGGGGACGACGAGGGACAGAAAGAGCCACATCACGTTGAAGCTCTGCCTTTGTGTTTTCTCCTTTTTATTTTCTCTTAGAGCCAGAGAGGGCGTGAAAGAGACAAACACAGGTAGAGGAGCTTCAGAAAAAAAAAGAAAAAGAAAGAAAAGAAATGAGTGTCTAGGTTGTCCGGGGGCGGGGGGCGGGCAAGGAGAGGTGAGCAGCCAGTGCTTTGTTTAGATTTTCTAGCTTCTGCCAACCTTACACCCCACGCTGTCCCTGGGGGTGATTTTATAAACCAGAACCATATCTGTGAAAAAAAATGACACTCTTTTTTTTTTTTTAGTTAGAATTAGTTTAAAAATAGTTCCCCGCCTGCCGTTGGGATGCTCTGTCACTTGGAGAAAGAGGGTAATTATGAAAGACGAGGGTGTAATGTGATTACTGCCGGCCCCATTGTGTCAGCGTCAGGAGGCAGCATCAGGGCTGCTGGGAGGACTCCGGGCCGCTTGTCTCCATCAGCCCCAGGCCTTTATTGGGCATGTCAGGTTTCTGAAAAGAACCCGAGGGCAGAAAACTCCCTGCAGACAGGACTCGGTGGCTGGCCCAGAGCTGTCAAGAAAGACGCGGGAGGAGATGCAAGGCCAGGCTGGGGAGTCGCCTCCCCCCAGGACTGGCCGCCTCACCCCGGCTCCAGGACCACGTCCCTTGACGTGCCTCCAGGTGGGATCTGCCGGAAGGGTCTTTGGTTCAGAATGTGATGGAGCCACACTCATTTTTTGGCACAAGTGGGTCAGCCCAGTATATTTGTGTGTGTGTGTCCCTGCGGGATAGAGAAACCGCATTGGCTGGGTGGAGGAATCTGGCTTCTGGTCTCGTCCTCTGGCTCTGTCTTGTGCTGTCTTTGAGAATTCCAACTGACCTGGCCTTGCAGAGCAGTTCCTTCTTCATCTGAAAAGTGGGGTCCTCAAGGTCCATCAAGGGAATAACACCAAAGGAGTAATAAAGTCTTCCGATGGGAAGTGAGGGGGAGGCCGTCCAGGTTTGCCTTCCTGCTTTACAGTCTAAGGGGAGAGGCTGGGCAAGTGTTCCTGCTGGGAGCCTCTGCTTCCTTTTGCGGCAGCTAAGGTTGACAGTCTACCTCCAGGTTTCCCCATGATTTTTGGTAAATAGAGATCCCATTTAGGTGAGAATTTATCCAACGTCTATAGATCCCAGAGAATTCTTAACATCTGTAGAGCATTTGACTATATACATACGTATATATGTACAAATATATATATAACCACATATATATATAGTTATATATCTATGTGTGTGTGTGTGTGTGTATATATATATATATATAGAGAGAGAGAGAGAGAGAGAGAGAGAGAGAGAGAGGGAGTCATATATACAGAGCCCTATTTAATCCTCATAATGGGCAATGGGATTATTCCAGTTTTATAGACAAGGCTCAAAGTATGGGAGTGATTTGCCCAGTTACACACAGTGAGTTAGAGCCAAACTAAATCCTGAGTCATATTTCCAGACTCTCAGTTCATTCGTAGATGCCACAACCTCCCTCCGTCAGCCACCTTTGTCCTTTGGAAGTAGGTAGGATATAAAAAATGAATTCCTAATTAATCTCCACCATTTTGGATCAGAAATTCTTCTAAGAGCCTGACCTTTTGCTATCATTAATATCTATTTTTCATCTGTGTTTCTCAAGCTGGGAGAACAGCATGTCACCGTTTGCTGTTCAGTCACTCTTCTTGAACAGTCATCATCCTGCTTTTCATCTTTCTTTTCTTTACATTTAATAAAACTGCAAAGCAAAGTTTCTTCTAAGAAAGATGACCACACAGACTGCAGCCCAAATCGATGCTTTTTTTTTTTTCCTTGCCCAAGATACTCATTAGAACAGCCGGAGAAATTGGTTTAGAATATAAAAAGTGGTCTCTGCCCTCATGGGGCTTATAATCTAGCTGAGAAGACTAGACTCATACACGTGAAACTGGACGACAAGGCAAGGCTGTCCTTTTGTATTATTAGTCACTTACTTTAAGTTTAATAGATGCCCCTCACAGTGTGGGACAGGTGACCAGAAGAGGCTTCCTGAAGGGGTGGTGTCCCAGTCCACACGGAGGGGTGGTGTTGGAAAGGTGGATACGAGTTGTGGGGAGTGGGTGAGGAGGGGGGGTGAAGGGCACAGCATAAGCAGAGTTGATTGCAGCATCAAGGCCAAATGCAAGGAAGTTCTGCCTCTGAAGGGACTACCTTCAGTCTTCACGAAGGTTTAAAATCAATTAAAACTATGTTACGAAAATGTATGAAAATAATCCCTACATGCCCTGTGTGTGCCTGAGGTAAGGGAGCTGGTCATGTCTTAGTAGTGCTTCCAGGGCTTTATGTCCAGGAGGCCAACTTGGGGCCAGGCCGATTTATAAACATGGGCTCAGAACTTCTAATTAATTATAACTATAAATGTAGGAAGTGTTCGCTTGATTACTTGGACATTGAAACCCTTTAGAAACAAACAAATCTTGGGAGTAGTTACCTGTAGAAATTATATTCACCCACATCCAGAAGACCAGATAATTCATCTGCTCTAAAAGTAGCTAATGACAGGTTCAAATATCAGATTCATGCTGTTTCCAATTATATGACATAACTACATTGGATTTGGTCCTTCTATCAGGAACTGAATAATTGCTTTAATATCTGATATCCATTAACTTCTCCAGATAACACGTATGTTGGAGGTGACAACTTATGAACGTTTAGCTCTAGAGGTCTAGAGGAGTTATTTACTTTATTGTGCAAATTATCAATGTGTTTTCGAGCATGAAAGAGCACCACTCTGACCCAAAGACTACACACAGATGAATTCTATTTTCTAGTGCATGAAATAGCGTTTTGAAATTTGAGGAAGCTCCAACGGTACTGGTATATGGAGCACAGCCTGTTTAATTAAATGCAGATGCACACTGATTGCATGCCAGGAACTGGGCTAGGTTCCATTCGAGATGTCGGGGTGAGCTAGAGAAATCTCAGGTAACTCCCTGTATAACTAGGAGGAAGGTATTTACATAACAAGAATAAATAGCAAACCATGATAAGTAGCATATCCCAGGTATGGAGAAATTCTTCTGGGAGCCCAGCAGAAGGAATCATTTCAACTGTAAGACTCTCTAGAGAAATCTCGATGTTTTCCATCGATGTAGCCTTTGAGCTGGGTCTTGAAGAATTAGAAAGATTTTGAAAGGAGGAGACAGGGGAATGGACAGTAAAGTGAGTGAGGAAGAAGGGCACAGTTCCAGGGGTGTTTGTGTGTGTTCAGGATTGAGGGGACTAAGAAGACGTCAGAGAGCCTTGATTGGCATCTTTAGAAATTTCCTCTGTATTCTGTGGGCTGGTGGAGCCTCAGTGTTTTTTAAGCAGGGCGTGACATGATTAAAGAAATCCTTTAATATCTGCAGTTGCAGTTGGCCCCAGAGATGAATTCTAATCTGAAAAACTCAAAAGATTTTTTTTTTTTGCTTGTCGTTTATCTTATTTTGTAGTTATTCAGTCAGTAAGGCCTGGATTAGCCTTGCTTATTACTTTAGAGAGTGGTTTTTCAGGGTACATAATTTCTTAAATTCCTTTTCTCTCACTCTCTGTCTTGACAAAATGCATTTTGCTCTCCATTAAGTTATACTGCGTCATCTTTGTTCATTGTTGTTAAAAGGGGGCTCCAGCAGAATTCAAATGTTGTTTTATTAACTGCTAAATCCAGGATATGTGTTGTACAATTTGGGGCTTTTTAAATGTTTTCAATCTGAATAAAGATAAGAATTGACCATTTAGCTCCAAGCAGCTGCCTTTCTGACAAATTGAGAACGCAGACAGCACTGAGTTGGCTCTGAACGTAACCAGGCTTTGGTGAGCAAAGCACGGTTTTGAGGGTTCCCAAGTCCACGTATGATCCACTTAGGGTACAGAACAGCCCAAAAGAGGATGCAGAATGTCCCCGGTGGGCTGGGGTTGATGCCTGAAATAACTTGTGCCTGGCGCCCTCTTCTCTTTGATGGGAGTTCTCCTTCCCCAGAGCAACTCTCCTCCCTCCCCAGCCTCTGTGCGCACTGCCTGGGCCCGCCTTCCTCTCCTGCACACACAGTTGGAGTTCTCCCTTTGCCCCTCCAGACCCTCTCTCCATCCTTTTCTTCTTGGACCTGACCTCTTTTCCTAGAGAGCTTCCCATTCAGCTAAAGGAGATCCCCAGTAGGGGAGCTGCAGCTCCAGCCAGAGGGGAGTGGGGTCCTGACTTCCTTCCTGGAAGGTCACCCGCTGGTTTTGTCCCTCAGCTGAAGGGCGTAGTTTCTCTCAAGGTGACCTTTTCATAGGACTGACTCTCTTTCCAGGTTCTGGTAACCTCTCTGCCAACTCCCTTCACCTCCTTTGGGGCTTAAGGATGGCAACAGCTCAGCTGCTCCTAACCCCAGATGGTCTGGATGCAGTGTCCTCACTGACTGACCCGTGGCTGTCTAGTGCTCATTCCTGCAGGTCTCCACAGGGGCCTGCCTTCCTGGGAAGGGCTGTTTACCCCAGACATTTCCTCCTGGCCCCAACTCTGCCTAAAACGTACCGGTCCTCTGTGCCTCATTCCCTCGGTAGTCAAATGCCAAAGTAATACAAGATACAGTGTTGGCAATAAATTAACACCTTCTGAAAACCTATTTGGAAAGAGGTAGGCCTTAAACCATAAATAACAGTCACATTTTCATTTTAACAACAGCCTTCAACTAACCTAACAGTGGACATGGTTCAGTGTGGTTTCATGCTGTAGCAGAGAATAAGATTCATTGCCTGTAAAAGGTTTCAACATTTTTTTTCTCACATTGATCTTTCTACCTTTCCCCTGTTGAAAAGCACTAAAATGAGTCAGAGTAACAGAACACCTGGCATCTGCAGAGCTCATTATAGTTTTCAAGACGTTTTCATAAACGTAATCTCGATTGATTGTTCTATGAATTTTGTAAAGTATGCAAGGTGGGTATACTACCCCACATTACAGATGAGTACACTGAGGCTTATTCCTATGAGTAACATGCCATAAAGCTGGTATTAAAGAAATCAGATTTTCTGAGGAAAACTTGAGAAATTTGTCTCTGAGAACTTTACAGTGTTAAAAGGAATTTGACTCACATCTTCTTGAGTTTGTTTTTCTGATGGGGAAACTGGAAAAGTACAGTGACATTAAAAAATCATAATGATAAAGGTACGGGTTTATTTATTCCTCAGCAAGAATGTGTTTCTCTGAGTTAAAAAATAGTTCCAGCCTTATACTTTTTCAACTCTTTGGCCATGTATAGGGGCTTTAACGAGCACTTGGCTGGGGTAGGGGTTTGGGGGTGCAGCCATTGACTCTTGGCCGCAGGGCTGGGTGTGGGATGGGGTCTGGCAGCGGAGGGTCAGAGGAGAGAGAGGGAGGAGCCCAAGGTGGTCAGGGCACAGGGAACCTTTCTGTTTCTCTCTGGATTTACTCAACAACTCTCCTTCTTGAGGGTTGGAGGACTATACTCCAAGGGGCTCTCAGATTCCCCAGTAACAACTCAAGAGTGAATCCTTTCTCTGGAGTTCGTAATGGGAAAACCTATCCCTTTGATCCTAGTTTGCATTATCAAACAGGACTCCTGCAGGGAAATCATTATGAAAGAGTTCCCCCTGCTGAGCAAGACACCAGCCTGATTCACTGAATGAGAAGCCCAACACAGGTGACCTGTTTCCCAAGCCAGCTCTGAGAATTTTCCATGCTTTATCCTGTATTTGAAGATAATTTTGAAGTAGGCAGTGACGTGCCTTCCTACTGTTCTGGAATATTATACCTTCATTAGTCTAGAGCCTAATGTCTAGAATGAAACAAACTTTTGATCAACAAGACGAATCCACATTTTTTTTTAACTTTAAAAGTTTCTTTTATTATTTTATTTTTTATACAGCAGGTTCTTATTAGTTATCTATTTTATACATATTAGTGTATATATGTCAATCGCAATCTCCCAATTCATCCCGCCACCACCCCCCGCCCCACTTTCCCCCCTTGGTGTCCATACGGTTGTTATCTACATCTGTGTCTCTATTTCTGCCTTGCAAACTGGTTCATCTGTACCATTTTTCTAGATTCCACATAGATGCCGTTAATATACGATATTTGTTTTTCTCTTTCTGACTTACTTCACTCTGTATGACAGCCTCTAGGTCCATCCACTTCTCTACAAATGACCCAGTTTCGTTCCTTTTTATGGCTGAGCAATATTCCATTGTATATATGTACTACATCTTCTTTATCCATTCGTCTGTTGATAGGCATTTAGGTTGCTTCCATGTCCTGGCTATTGTAAATAGAGCTGTAATGAACATTGTGTTACATGACTCTTTTTGAATTATGGTTTTCTCAGGGTATATGCCCAGTAGTGGGATTGCTGGATCCTATGGTAATTGTATTTTTAGTTTTTTAGGGAACCTCCATACTGTTCTCCACAGTGGCTGTATCAATTTACATTCCCACCAACAGTGCAAGAGGGTTCCCTTTTCTCCACAGCCTCTCCAGCATTTGTTGCTTGTAGATTTTCTGATGATGCCCATTCTGACTGGTGTGAGGTGGTACCTCATTGGAGTTTTGATTTGCATTTCTCTAATAATTAGTGATGTTGAGCAGCTTTTCATGTGCCTCTTGGCCGTCTGCATGTCTTCTTTGGGGAAATGTCTATTTAGGTCTTCTGCCCATTTTTGATTGGGTTGTTCGTTTTTTTTTAATATCCAGCTGTATGATCTGTTTATATATATGGAGATTAATCCTTTGTCCATTGACTCATTTGCAAATATTTTCTCCCATTCTGAGTGTTGTCTTTTTGTAAATCAACAATGAGTATGTATTGCCTTTCTCCAAAATAGCAAGATCGCTGGGCTTTTCTTTGAAGACTGAGCATGTGGGACTGGTGGCTGGGTTTGTCCAAACCGGCTGCTTTTGATTAGGAAGGTAAAATCCCTGCCACCTTCCCCTTCACGCATAACTGCATGACCCAGGATTTGTGCAATTGACCGCATTGCAATGTGTGTGCAGGATTGTTCTGTGAAGGAAAGGAGTGGCTTTTTCTGACTGATACCTGCATATCCCAGGCATAGTCCAGGCACTCATCCAAGGGCATTACATATTAACTCAATCCCCACAGCAACCATACTTGTCCCCACTTTACAGATGAGGAAACTGAGTCACAGAGAGTTTAAGTGACTTGCCTAAAATCACAAAGCATTTGAGCAAGGGCACCAAGATTCAATTTTTTTTGTCAAGGGACGCATCCAGTGTGTCTGGAAGCCTCCATATGAGAAGGAATTTGTGACAGTAATCTCCCTCTCTGAGCTCCAACAGAACTTGTTATTACACTTATCACAAGAGTTACCTGCAAAGTTGTTCCCCACCCCCCCACCCCCACCAACAGAGAGTCCCTAGAGGGCAGGTGTATAATCTACTTGTCTTTGGTCCCAGCATATAGCACAGATCCTGGAGTCTAGTAGATTCTCTCTCTCTCCAAATACATACATACACAAACCTGTGATATATTTCCAGCCAACCTTACCTACTCAGGTGTCTGCATACCCCCACAACCTGGTTTTTCCTGCTGCCTGAGTTTCTGAAACATTCCTCTCTGCAGTGTTAGCCAGGAGAACTGCTGCTGGGAGTGTGTGAGGTGACCCCAATGGGACCGAGGACACACTGTGCTGCTGGCCATCAGCACGGTTTATTGTTAGGGCGATAAATGTCCTGCCCACCCCCTTCCAGGCTTCCTTGCTGATAGCTTCAGGATTGCAGTCTTCCCCGCACACTTATTTTGATTACTGCTGCCTGTCACGTTGTTTCTTATTATTGACCTTGGTACCTGTCAGACCGTTCACACCCCCTAATTGTCTTTACCTGCTACCCGTCCATCTTTACTGAAAGGCTGGTTTCTCTGATTACTCAGTCCCTGTCAGTTTCTCATGGATTTACTTGATTCTTCTCAGAAGTGAAGGAGTGCTTTGTGGCCTCCTTTGCCCTCGGATTGATGAAGGTTTTGGGCTGTGAGCCAGGTCACAGACGGTCCTCTCCAGAGGGCCACCTCAGGGAGGTTTTAGAGAGGGGTCATTGCCTAGGGGGCAGGGCCCTGCCTTGAAGACAGCATCTCTCTGAGTCTCCTGCCATTTTCATTTATTTCATGTATTCAATTTTATTTATTCAAGCTTTCTGAGCTTGAGCAAGTCAGGAGACTGCTCTGACTACCTGCGAAGTGGGAATTATTTATAGTGAGAATCAAGTCTATGTGAAAATACTGCTCTCTCCAAATGAATCTTCTCCTAGGTACTGCTCTCAACCTTTTAGACCCTCATTGTCAGGAGGAGGTTTAAGAATTGTGTCCTGCATAGAGAACAGACTTGTGGTTGCCAAGGGGGAGGAAGGGTGGGGGAGGGATGGATTGGGAGTTTGGGGTTAGCAGATGCAAACTATTATATATAGGATGGATAAACAACGAGATCCTACTGTATAGCACAGGGAACTATATTCAATATCCTGTGGTAAACCATCATGGAAAAGAATATGAAAAATAATGTATATATATGTACTTTGCTGCACAGCAGAAATTAACACAACACTGTAAGTCAACTATACTTCAATTAAAAAAGAAAAAGAATTATGTCCAGGGGGGCGGAATATTGTATCATCTATGAAGTGGCACATCAGTGGGAAGGTCTCAGCATCGCTAATGTATGACAAATAAAGAAGCACATGGTCTCCATTTCTGCATGGATCAGAGTTCCATTATTTGACATCCAGCCATGGAATTGTATTTCCTTCTCAGTCTTCCCTCAGCCCCAGCATTTAGAGGGGGCACGAGCAGGATGAGGAGTCCTCACTTGTTGCTAAGTTGGTAATTGTTGGATTGAGTGGAACTGAGGATGCTCAGGTGGTGAAGAGTGACAAATCCCATGGTAGCATTTGTGGTGTGTCTTCTTGACCCACAAGTATAGAGAAGGACCATCACTTCATGTAGATGATCAACAACTCCCAGGGAATTGTCTGCTTTCCAGAGTTGGGTTGATTCGAATGTAAGAAGAGAACTCAATCCCCTAAGAATCACAAGGATTTCTGAATTATTCTATGGCTGTTCCTAGGCTGAGTTTGCACCCTGAAACTGGACTCTAAGAAACCAGGGATCAAAAGCTATACACCTGATTACAGCAACCAGACATGGGGCCTGGGAGGCCAACTTTGGGGTCTGAGGCCAAGGTGGGGCTGTACTGAGCTGGACAAGACACTAGGGTGGACAATGTGGGGTATCCAGGGCATAGCCAGGGTCAACTGAAAGTCACAGAGCTGGACCAAAGCCACCAGAGTCAGAAACTAAAGAAGAGGAGACACATCAACAGAACCAGGATGCAAATCCCACGTGTCACAGGGTGTAAAGCTGGGTGTGTGCCGGCCAATGCCATAAGCCTTGGGAGTTACAATACCCACACCAATGGCCTAAAGCAAACGAACAATTCTCTATTAAAAAAAATTAATTTCCTGGTGGCACAGTGGTTAAGAATCTGCCTGCAAATGCAGGGGACACGGGTTCGAGCCCTGGGTCCTGGAGGATCCCACATGCTGCGGAGCAGCTAAGCCCGTGCGCCACAACTACTGAGCCTGTGCCCTAGAGCCCGCGAGCCACAACTACTGAGGCCACATGCCACAACTACTGAAGCCCGTGGCGCCTAGAGCCCGTGCTTCACAACAAGAGAAGCCACTGCAGTGAGAAGCCTGTGCACCACAGCGAAGAGCAGCCCCCGCTCGCTGCAACTAGAGAAAGCCCGCGCGCAGCAACGAAGACCCAATGCAGCCAAAAAATAAATAAATAAATAAAGTGTTTCTCTAAAGAAAAAAAGAGAGAGAGAGAAAAGAAAGTGATCGGCAGTCCTGGGTTCTCCAACTAGCAGCGAGACCTGTGCCAAACCTCCTTAAAAAAAAAAAAATTTTTTTTTTTTTCTGATTCGAAGTAAAACACATATTCATTATAAACTAATCAGAACATACAGGTTGAATTTTTAATAACTTGACCCAGTGAAAGCCACTAGTGTTTTGGTATATTTTTCCCCAATGTTTTTTTCTGTGTTTATTCACATAATTGGGATGGAATACTATTTGAATTGACACTTTAAACAAATAAATTGCTTGGGTAAGCACCACCCAGTGACAGTTCAGGCAGACTCAGAAGGTAGGTCTCAGGCCAACTCGGGTCTGTATCAGCTGCCAGGCTGCAGGGTTGCACAGGTAAGGCAGGGGCCAGGCCTGGCCAGGGGGTAGGGGGGCGGCTAGGCGGATCTCACTCAGGGAGCAGCTTTTGTATTTTTCCCTCCTCCCCTGGCAACAAGCACATTTCTCTGTTCGTTGGGAGCCTGGGCAAGTGTTGACAGTGTGACTAGTTTCCTCTGCACAGTCCTCCCCATTAAGACGCGTGCAGAATCGTGTCTGAATGCACGGCTCTTGTGGGGGACATTCCGTTTCAGTCCAGATCGGAATAAAGAACGAGGTCTATTAGGGAGTCCTGAGGGAGAGCAGGGGGACTCCCGACTCTGTGGTTTCTGACCGATCTGAACAGCAGGGCCCTCAGGCAGGTGGACCTGAAGCTCTGGAGGAGAGAAGTTTCAGCAGGGTGGGCGTGCCCGGAGCACAGAGCAGACACGATGGGTGTGGGTGAAGTCCCTCAGTTCCCGCGCACCACCCTGCACCGCTAGGTTCCATCAGAGCGAGTTAGGAAGGGCCAGCTGCCAAGTTTGTGTGCAAGACAGAAGCTGCTGGCCAAGATGGAATTGTGCTCAGAAAGAGCTTCAGGAACTTTTTGAAAACTGTGATGTCAGTTCCTGAAGTAGTGTCCTCATTAGCTATGAAAATGGCCTTTGGTGACAACCACTGGGCAGGATAGAGGGCAGCCGGCAGCAATGGGATGTGTCTGCATCCTTTCTCCTTACATATTGCCTACGGCCACTGAATTTGCAAAGACAAGCCTTTTGTCAGCACCCCCATGGACTGGGGCCTGGGAACATAGGAGGCCTCTGACCCTTCTTCCCAGGGCTGAGACTTCCCAGGGCTGAGGCAGAGTTGGGCTTGAGCAGCTGTTAAAATGCAGGGAGCTGCAGCTTATGAACTTGCATCACTGGGGTGAGGTCAGGACCAGCCCCGGGGTGGACCTCAACCTCTGCCACCAGTGAGGTTGTTCAAAGCACAGCTCATCACCTTGCTGCTGTGGGGTCTTAAATCAACCTGGAGCTGGCCTTTGACTTCCAGGGAGTGCTGCCTTGGGAGCCTGCTGAGATCACTGAGGCTCAGTCTCTGGGAAGTGCAGGGTGGGTTGCATTTTTCTGATTTAACTCCCTGGAGGGAAGAGGTCTTTGAGTTTTGGATTCCCTGACTGTTCTGGAGAGGAACCTTCTCAGGTCATGCTGGGATAGGCTGAAGGAAAGAGCAGACCTCGATGGGTAAACTAGTAACACAAGGTCTAATTTGCCTTCGAGTGGGCATTACTTCCTGCTCCTCGGGGTACTTGGATGCTGTTTGCCCCCTGCCTTGATGTGCCAGGGCCCCAGGAGCCCTCAGGGAGTCTCAGGGCAGTGCTTAGCTGCTTTCTCCTCAGGCCTCTGTACTTATATGACTCACAGAGGTGGATTAATGGGCAGTGCAGGTGCCCTTCTTTCCCGCTTTACTGCATCAGGAGAGGCTGCGAGGTTTCCATAAGCAGAACTTAAAAATTGCAGCATCGACCCGACTCATTGCTCAATCTCCCTAGTCAGATACCAGTCGTATAGCCTTTGTTTTTATGCCAGAACATTCTGATCTAAGGAAGTACTGTCTCATCCTATATAACTTACAAAAGGGGTGTTGAAACACTTTTTTTACTCCATTGGCAGTGAAAAATATTTCTTACCTTGTAACTCAATACATCATGCATAAATTCTATATACATATAAAATTGAATCCAAATTTCACAAAACAATACTTACTATTTTGACTGTTTCAGTCCTATCTATTACAGAATATATATTCTATTCTCCTTCATTAAGGAAGAATGGGTTGTAACCCACTAAACTGGTTTCCTGCTCCACTAATACACAACCCACAATTTAGAAATCATTGCTTTAGAGCAGTACTGTCCAATAAAAGTATAAGGCAAGTCACTAATGCGAGTCACGTATGTAATTTAAAAGTTTCTAGTTAGCCACACTAAAAAGGCAAAGATAAGCAGGTGAAATTAATTTTAGTAATATGTTTTCCATAGCTAAAAGATTACGATTTCAACATGTAATCAGTATTAAACGTTGTTAACAAGCTATTTTCCTTTTTTTAATACTGTTTCTGAAATCCAGTATGTACTTGATGCTCATAGCACATCTCAATTTGGACTAGCCACATTTCAGCAAGTGCTCTATAGTCACATGGGGCTGCTCCCCTTCTGGCCAAGGTTAGAGGATACTTCAGGAAGAAGAATCAAATGTTTATCCTGGTGTTTACAGGTGTATGAGGTCCTGGCAACATATATATATATATATATATATATATATATATATATATATATAGTTTGGAAGCTGCATTTTCCAGGCACCTCTGCTCCAGCACCAAGAAATACATTGCAACGGAATGGATTTGGGCTTGGTATCTGGATTTATTATTAGAAATCCTATCTTTTGTGTAGTTTGGGGAGACATTCAAGGAGGATGTTCAGGGAGACAACATTCTATCTCCTAAGTAAACCTTAAGGTGTAAAGTTAGCTGAATTCAACAAACCATTATTGAACAGTTACTGTGTATCAAGTATAAACCAATGTCTCAACATCTAAGTGTTTTTCGGAGGGCTCTTTTACTCAGAGCCAGAAGGTGATTTGCATAGGGATTGTCCCTGCTTTGTCCCTAGTGGCCTTTCTTTTAACTCTTTCTGTACCAGGGGCTTTCTTCTCCCTGCAAGCCTGCCACTACCCAGCGTCCCCTACTCAGGGTGTGACTCAGGTGGAGACCTGGCTGAGAGAGCTGATGTAAACTGGGACGGCTGTGCTTCGGATCCAACTAAGTTTATTATTGTTGATGATGACAGCGCTTGCAGCTGACATTTACATCAGCCTTTAAAATTAACACTCACAAATACATCATCTGATTGAATTTTCACAGCAACCCTGGAAGTTGAAATCCCTATTATCTTCTCCATTTTATACATGAGCAAACAAAGGCTCAGGAAGGTTAAGAAAATTGTTCAATATCAAACATTCATTTGAGTCAACATACATTTCTTTTGAGCACCTACCAGACACAATATTATATGTTGAGCTTATAAGAAGGAATAAAGTTCTAGGTATTGGTTGAATTGGGGCTCAAATGAAAATCTCTAGTCCAGATTTCAAGCTTTTTATGCCATCCCACACTATTCTCATTTTATGTAGGTGGAAATGCTCACCATCTATATTAGTTTGTTCTAGGCTTGACTTGACTGACCTGTTTTTCATGGATCATCAATTACTTAAAAATTTCATTGGGAATTCAGGGTTGGAGTCCATTCTGTTCTCTACACTTACTAACTCCCTTTAAACTCATTTAGGACCTGAAAAATTGGATAACTCTCGTATGGATTTTTGAGTCATTCGGTTATACTAATGTTGGTCTAATATTGTATACTAATATCACTAACAATGGTAAATTAAGCAGAGAGTGAGTCTAGGATTCAAGATTCTCATCCTTCCTTCAGAAAACCCTCAAAAGCATATTTTCTTTGTGCTCTAGAACATTCTATAGCATGAGTTGTTAGTAGAAGCTAAGCAAAGACGGGGAAAAAAGTGTCGGTAGGGGGCTTCTTGTGTCAAATTAATTTAGAAATCACTGAAACAGAGTTAAATAAATTTCTTTATGGAAGGAATTTTAAGAGCTTTAACATGCTCATGTGATTTGTGAGTCATGAAGATAGATACAGATGTAGAGGTAAGTATAGATTTATAGTATATATGTAGATAAAGATACACAGTATAAAGATAGATAGATACAGAAATGGGAGGCAACATAATGTAATGGTTAAAAGAATGGATTCTAGATTTGGATTGCCAGATTGAAACTTGGCTCCAATATTTGCTAGTTGTGTGACCTCTCTTGCCTCAGTTTCCTCATCTGTAAAATGGACATTGTGATAGGGTTGTTGTGAGAATCAACTAAAACATGCAAAGCACTTAAATCAAAATTTGTGACATGACGAATGCTCAATAACTCTTAGATGAAAATGTTAGCTATATTTAGCATGTGACATTTCCCAAATGTCAGATCAAAAGCCCTTCTTTTAGTAGCATCTTCTAGGGTTAATATTACAGAAATACTCTTTGTAAAATGCTTCTCAAGAACTTAGAGTACAGGTTGGAACTGGAGAAAAGGGGTAGGAGCTGGGAGCTCTGTTTTGGACGGTGGGCGGAGACTGTTGTATGAGGTCACTGGTTGAGGAGAGATTTTGTCACTGGAGGAATGGGGTCCTCACCATTGTAGTTTCATCTCCATGAAGGCACAAGTTGGTCGTCCAAGAGCTTGGGGCCCAGGGACAGCAAATAAGTAGCATGTATGTCATGACTTCTGTCTTCTTCCCTCATGGCAGACATTGCCAACTGATCATGATGCACTCTCCTGCCAACCTTCTTAACACGGGACTTCATGCAACTCTACAAGAAGGGTGGAATCTGTGTGTGAGAGAAAACCTACTTTCTAGCCCTGGGTCAGTCATCGTTTGGTGGGGAAGAAAGTAGCAGTGATTCAACACAGCTGGTTGCTGAAACCCCAATGCATGGGTCAGACAACTAATTCTACTGAGACACCAGCTTTTCAGCTAACTTTGTTTAGAGTTGGCTCTGTATAGAGGCTGAGGAAATTAACAACAAAAGTCATGGTAGTCATAATAGTAGCAAAAGTGAGAAAGAAATTGGTGGGCAGGTAGTTGAATGGCAACTTGGACAGCCTTTAGGAAATAACTTCTGAAGAAGGAATTAAGTCAGGGTTCCTGAAGCAAGAATTAGACAAAAGTCTTAGAATATTTGTAACCTCCTATCTCAGGCTAAAAGGATCGTTCTAGTGGCTGAGATTACATCATGTTCTAGAACAGTTTCCCGTACTCCTCACTCCCATCTCCTTGTACTTCCAATGGGTACAGACTCCAAGTGGCATCAGCAGGGTTTAGAGCTCCCTTTAGATCTTTCCGTTTGACTGGAGAAGAAGCAACCCGATTCTCAGTGGTAGATCTGAGATTAGAAAGCAGGTCTCCTGACGCCTGGCTCTATGTTCTTTCCACTGTACAATCTTCCTCCTCGATGTACCCTCAGAGTTTTCCTTTAAACCCAGCAGAGAACCATGTTTTTCATTGGAATCCTTCAAATTTCTTCTCTACTCCCCTTTCACAGTCTTTAGATAAAAGTTGTTTATATCTACTGTATAGAGAAGAGGACCCAGTGAAACATCACTATTTAAAGGGAAATTATGACTGCAATAATGAGTTCTTTCATATTTTGGAGTGAAGAAAACATCATTCTTGGAGAGGAGAAGGAAAATTTTGTTTTAGTGCCACTCTAAGTATTTTGGAGTCTCTCTTGGGCCCAATTTGGGCATCCTTATTTTGCAGGTATAGATATGAACTGGGGGAGACATTTGACCTCATCATCTGCTTTTTCCTCATATAAGTACCTATTCCAGGAACTGAATTGTTCACAGCTCCCCACAGAGCCCAGGGAGCAGCCTGCATTTTTGCATAATCATCTGTGTGACATTCAGCCTCGGACATCCTCAAAACTGCCTTTTCATTTGGGGACCTGTACCAAATGTACGTTTAGGAAGGAATGAATCAGTTAGGAGAAAAATCAGAACCTGAACCTTTTCCTAGGAAGTTTTTCATATTAACTTGTTATTTAAAAAAAAATTTAAGGTTTGTGTCTCAGCTGTGTAGAGCTGAGAAAATAGACATTTTCTCATATATTTATTTAACAGGTATTATCAACTGTCTACCATGTGAGGAGAGCACTGTGTTGGTATTGAGAGTAATATAAAATAGATGGAAGATCTCAGTCTCTGTTCTACAGAACGTTCTATGTTCTAACTATGGTGATACCATAGGCGACATCCTCCCTTCTCCTCTTCCCTTCCTTCCACTGGGGTATGAACTAGCCTCCACCCAGTGCTTTAGGTTCTAGGAAGGTCCAGAATAAAAATAATTTAATCAGCATGGGTGCTTTTCCTCTCAGGTGGCCAGGAGGGCTTCTGCTGTGATGTTTCTCTTGTACTGGGGCCCGGCCTCAGGCAGAGCAGTAAAGAATCAATGCCTCTCAGAACAATCATAGAAGGGGGTCAAGACCATGATGGTGGTCTTCTATTCCTAAAGGGCAGGGTCAAAAGCTGAGGAAAACCAAAGCTTGCCTCTGTGAAAGGTGATTACTTGATAGGCAACCTAGTAAGGGCATCAGTCAGTCTTCAGCCCTCACTGGGCATCCACATCCCCTTGTCTATGGACCTTAATCTGTCTCTCCCTCTGCAGGCTACTGATGGAGGTGAGAATACCAATGCCCTCTGCCAAAGCTTAATGCATCGTTGCCTCAACTGGCAAGATGCAAAGAGGAATGTGGATGAGCCTCCTGCTGTGTGGAGGGCTGGAGAGGGGCTGGGTGGCTGACTGGGATTCTTTACCCAGGGGCTACATGTCCTGGCTGAAGGAGGCAATCACAGAGAACACCATGTTGCAGAGGCCAGTCCAGAAGGGGCTGTCTAAGGTAGCAGCAACTTCCACACTGGAGGTATGCCTGATGCTATAGGAATGAACCCCGAGTATGTACATTGGGTACCGGGGTGCTTGGTTTGGTGAAAGCTTACGGTCAAGGACAGAGATAGAGGAACCTGGCTGGCCCCATTTCCTAGGCATTGCAGGAGAAGGGGCTGGAACATCTATGGTTACAAGCAGAAGCAGGGAGCCCTGCTCCTAGGAAGGCACAGAAGAAGACCCTAGGTTTGCGAAAGAGGAAGCCAAAACTTACCCGGTAATAAAAGTCATTCCTAAAAATGGAAACTGGAGGCACCATGAAACACCTGGGTTACATTTTCCTTTTCCTCCTTCCTTTAACCCTCTTTTGTTTCTCCTTTTTTCTGATTTCCAGCTCTCTTTTCTAGTCTCCTTTTTCCCCTTCTTCCTTTCATTTCCATTTCCTTCCCTCCTTGATCATTCTTTCCTTCCTCTCCTCTCAATCCTTCCATGCTTCTTGGACTCATTCCCTTTGCGGAGAATTTGCTGTTATTTTAGGTTCCATGATATCAGATTAGGAGCTAGGGTCCTCTGCTCCTCATATGATTACAACCTAACTGTAACCGAGACTGCTGGATTCCACCCAGTTTTCATTCTCCTCTTCTCTCTTAGTGGCAAACACATAATATTATATGGGGCCATATTGCATCCGACTAAGACTATATTTCCCAATCTTTCTTGCTAGGAGTGGCCAGGTAATCAAGGTAGGGCCAGTAAGATGTAAGCATAGTGTTGTGTGGAAGTCTGGAAAAGTTGCCCAAAGGAAGCTGAGCCACTGAGAATTGCATCCTTCTTGCCCTTCCACCTTCCTCCTTCCGTTGACTGGAGCATGGACCTGACAGCTGGAGCTCCAGAAGCCGTCTTGAACCATGCAGTGAACTTGAGGACGGAAACTACACAATAAGAAGTGTAGAGAGAAGATAGAAGGAGTCTAGGTTCATGATGACACTGTGTGTCTGCTATACCAGCCCTGGACTGGATGTCTCTGGACTTTTTATATTTGAGAGAGAAATAAATTTTTAAGTTGTTTTAGCCATTGTTATTTCCAGTCTCTGTCCCATAGCTGAACTCAGTCCTAAATGATCCACTAACCTCACCAAAAACTGTTTCCCGTGCTCCATTATCCCCTCCTAGGTCATTGACCCTTCTCTCTTCACTATCAGGTAGGACACGAGGCTTTAAGGGGCAGTCTGGTCATTCTCATATTAGATGGCTCATCACAAACAATGGACCATCCCTGACTCTGTTCTCCATCCAACACACCCTTCACAGGCACAATGTAGAACTTTGGGGAGTTTGGAATTGTAGCAGCTGGAGGTTTGAGTCCCTTGTACCCACAGCAGAGTGTCCTAGAGAAATGTCCTATGGGGAAGCAAAGACAATCTGTCTGAGGCTGTCAGCTGTCCAGGAGGCTGGACAGGGCAACAATTGATGGGGTGCCTTCAGACACTGAATGTAAGAGAGGGCTTCATCAAGCAGATTTTGCTGGCTGTGTTGTATGTACATTCACAAAGTAATTTACAGTTCCCTTGGAAACATGAAATAGTTTGGGTCTAAATTTAGAGTGTTCATTCTGAGCTGTTGTAATGAGCTCAAAGAATATTCAGAGTGAAGGAACAGAAGGAAAGGATGTGGGACAAATCATCCATCAGTCTAAGCGCCAACCCATCCACTGGGTCACAGAGACGGGAGTTGCTCCTGCAGGAGGTCAGTACCCCTCCCAGTCATACCAAGTCAAGGGGCAGAGGGCAGGTGACCACTTCTTTGCTTGCTCTAGGAACTCTGTTCCTAGCGCTTCATTTCTGGGTTTACTCCTTTGTTTCCTCTGTTGTGTGAGGCCCCACGACATTTGCCATCTGTTTTCTGTTAAATTTTCTTGCAAAGTGTCTCAGTGTGTGGTCCCAGAGAAGCAGCATGTGAAATTCTCAGGATGTAGCCAGACTGAATTTTCAAGATTCATCTACGTGCTGGTTTCCCAGGAAGGTTCTGGCAGCCTGTGAGGTAACATACATCCATTTCCAGAGAGCAGGTGTTAGATGAAGTACTGGAAGAGGAGTGAAGATTCCAGATAAACTCTACCTTTTATGATCACAACATACGGGGTGTCAACTGTTTCTGAGAACACTGTTCCTTCCCTGGGTTTGATAATTTATCATCTCTTGCCTGAATTGGAATATGAGTTCTCCAGCTGATCTTTCACTCCTTCCTGTGTGTTTCCCTCCATGTTGCTGGGGAGGTGATCTGGCTCAGATCGTACTCCATTCCTGCCTACACTGTAGCTGCTCACTGACATCCCTACTGGACCATAACTGTGACCGCAGTGCCATTTGCCCAGCAGTTGGCACATTGCCTATATTAATTCAAAAGAAGTTTATTGAGTCCCTGAGTAAATAACGCCATCATACCTCTGCATATAACCTTGAAATGTCTCACTGTCATCTACATCCCAAGCTCATTAACTTGGCATTGAAGGTCCTCCATGATATGACTCTCTTTCGGCCTCCAACCTCATCTCTTGCCACTCCTGGCCTCTTGGTTGAAGCTTAGGAATATGATTCTACCTTTTCTGGTTCCTACCGTGTTCTGGCATGTGGCACAGAGTTTCTGAGTTCTCTGGATTTGTTCCCACTGACCCTCTGCCTATAAGCTCTCGACAGTGCTTCCCATTCGTTACTCTCTCTCCACCGATGCATCTCACCTAGCTGACTCCTCCTTAATGTTAATACTCTGATTATCACCTCTTCCAGGATGCTTTCTATGATCTTCCCCAATTTGGGGTAGTAATTGTGTCTCTTTTTTGCTTCCAGAGCTTTCTGTCATTGACCTCCTACATTGCCTTGTGAGTGTATTTTTATATTTCTGGCTGCTCTGCTAGACTATGAGCTCCTTAAGGGCAAGGACTGAGCTTGTACTTCTGTTCACTGATCTGTATTTATTGAGTATCTAGTATGTTTTATGTAATGGGGACATTGCAATGAACAAAGTAGCTCCCAAGGAACTTACACCCCAGGGGTGGAAGAGAGAAAAGAGATATATAAATATAGTATACCAAGTATGATAAGTGCTATAAGGAAAGTTCAAATAGAGTAAACATGGATAGTAAAGTGGTGCTAGGAGGTCTAAGGACACCTCTTATGAGAAATATTTAAGCAGAGACTTGAAGGAAGTGGTGGGACAAACCATGCAGATATGTAGAGGAGAAGCATTCTAGTCAGAGAGACCAGCAAGTGCAAAGATCCTGAGGTGGGATTATATTTGTGATATTCTGAGAATAGTATGAAGGCAAGTAAGAAGGAGAGTAATAGGAGATAAAGTCAGAAGTGTCTGAAAGCAGTGCCCATTATGTAGAGCCTTGGAAGCCACAGTTAGGACTGCAGGTTTTCTCTGGGTAGGATGGGGAACCATTGGAGGGTTATGAGCAGAGGAGTGACATGATGTGACTTATGTAACATTTTGAAGGAGGAACTAATGGAGTTTCCTGATGGATTGAATACAGTAAGTGAGAGAAATAAAGAGTGAAAGATAGCACCAAGATTTTTGCTCTATGCAAATAGTAGGATTGCAACGCAATTAACTAGGATGGAAAAGGCCAGGAAGGACCAGGTTTAGAGCATGGAGGTTCATTTGGGGATATATAAAGTTAGTGGTCACTATTAGAACTCCAAGAGGTCATACTGAGGAGGAAGTTGGATATAAGTGTCTATAATTCAAGGAAGATGTTAGGCTAGAGATATATATTTGAAAGTTATCAGTGAATATTCATGGAAATGGATGGAGTCAGTGTATGAGGAGAAGGGGATTCCAAGGACGGAAGCGGAGGGTGCACTGACATTTAGAGATGTAATTAATGATGAGGAACCAGCAAGGATGAAAGAGAAAGAGGACCTACTGAGGCACAAGGAGAGCCAAGAGAGAGTGGACTCATCCATACCAAGGGAAGACAGTGTTTCAAGGAGCAGGGAAGATTCAATTGTGTTAAGAGCTGTGAATCTATCCAGTAAGATGAGAACTGAGAATTGACCATTGGATTTGGCAATGTGGAAGTCATAAGTGACTTCAAAGCAGAGGAAAATAGATGATGCAGAATAGAGAGGATGTTCAGTGGACTAGTGTCCTTAAGTGGGCAAGAGAGGATGAGATCCAGTATTCAGAGAGAGCTGGATTTAGATAAGAGCCTAGTCACTGGAGGGAAGGCAGAGTACAAGCAAGTGGGTTGGTAAATGGGAAAGTGGGAGGGGACAGAATTTCTCTTCTGATTGCTTGCATTTCTCAAAGAAGCAGGTCATCAGCTGAGAGTGAAGGTAAAGGCATGGATCTTTTTATTTATTTATTTTTGTTGTACGCGGGCCTCTCACTGTTGTGGCCTCTCCCATTGCGGAGCACAGGCTCCGGACGCGCAGGCTCAGCGGCCGTGGCTCACGGGCCCAGCCGCTCCACGGCATGTGGGATCTTCCCGGACCGGGGCACGAACCTGCGTCCCCTGCATCGGCAGGCGGACTCTCACCCACTGCACCACCAGGGAAGCCCAAGACATGGATCTTATTCACTTCTGTGTCCCTAGCAATTAACATGGTGCCTAGCACATGGTTGGTATCACCACATGGTGGATGGATTAAGCTCTATCCAGTGACTTGGCGTTTTCTGCTTATCTGGGAAATGAAACATCACTCTAGTTTTGTGCTGTTTGTGTGGTCAGAACGCTTGCTGGCATAGTATAAGATGAGAAGATGGGATACCATGGGAGAAACAAAACGCTTTTTGATCAAAAATTTGTGTGCATATTCATATACTATATGTAAATATATTTACTTCTATATACACATATATATTACATGTATGTTACATATACATACTTAAAAATTAAACCAATTTAAACATTATCAATTATTATATATTAGATAAACGCATCTTAGATCATTGTTCTTCCTTGTAATAGCCATGGGCAGCATTCTGCCAGCTATAGAAATATACTGACTTTCAAAGGACTGTGGGAAGGCAGGTCCGTGGGAGGCCAGTGGAGGAGCTATGGTGAGGAAAGGGGACCTCAAGGTAACCCCTTGAGCTACACTAGGGAAATCACTACATCTCATCCACCAGCCCTAACACTGGCTGCGGGAGGTCCTGGTTCCCCTTCCTAGCTGATGATTTCCAACCAGCTACTCATCAGTGACTTGATCCAAATACTTCTAATACACTATCATCCTGCCAAAGAAGAGTATGAAGAAGGGCTTCTAAAACGAATCGAAAAACCAAGGTGCGGGTTAGATAAGCAAGGAAAGGGAGTGTGAATGACTAAAAAACAGAATTTAAAAGTTATGTCTAAATGTGACATATTTTGCATTTGGAAGTCTTCCTAGTCTGGAACTAGCTGCAGTGGGAACAGAGGGGCAAAGCCTGACATCCGTTGGCTGCTGGTGGCTTCTCGGGGATGTTGTAGCTTCAGTCTGCAGAGAGGCGGCATGTTTTTCCTCTCTGAAGTGGGAGCTCTGGAGGAATCCACGAGGTAAAGCAGTGCAGTCAATTTTAGTTTGCCTCACTGACCTACCTTTTTTTACATCTTATTTTGCTCTTGGTTTTTTCCCCCTCTCCCTTCTCCTTCTCCAACCAGTTTATAGAATTCACTGTGAATAGCAAGCAGCAGGATATGTAAAATAGCCTCATAAATTAGGACAAGATGACTCCCATCAGTTTGACTTAGAACCACGAAAGTGATTGGAGACTTAAGCAGAAACAAGATGAAAGTGAATGAAGGTAGAGAGTAGCTCAGGGGTCATGCCTGACGACAGGCTGTAAGACGGGAGAGATCTGGGTTGAAACATTGATGTTGAATTCTAGGCTCTGAAATTATATTGGCCGGATTACTAGCACATTCAAAGTGAGAGGGTGGTCTCAGAGCCAACTACAGAGGTGAAGAGAGATTGCGTTTGGAATCCCTGGACCATAACTAGATGTACTGTCTATCAAGATAGATGCATACAGAACGACCAGAGGAAAGAGGCAAAAGCTTTCACCCGCATCCTTCCCGGCACACCTCAGCCATAAGATCTTCTGTTTCCAAGCGTTAAAAAGTACAATAAATATGAAAAGCCCTGTCAGCTGCCTCAAAACACATTTATTCAAATCAGCTGGAAGAGGTTTTTAAAAGTAAATGTCTACATATCAGAAAGATGAAGGGATCTGGGAAAAGAAGTCCTAAGAGAAAACTCCCAAATACGTTCTCACACTCTGACAATTGGTGTATTTCCAGGATCTGCAAATTTACCCATGCTGTATACTTTGTTGTAAAATACCCATACCTTTCCAAGTACTCAGTGCTAGTTTGGTTTCAGAAGGGTGAAGTCAGTGTGAAATGAGTTGTAGAGATAGTAACATATTCGCCATGTATATTTCAAACACATTCCTGCAGGCAACTTGTAGCTCAATGGAACATTTACTCTGTAACATAATTTTTCAAAAATATTACATGCATTAATAAAGGTAATTTAGAAAAAGCCTCATAAAGTCGTTTGACTTTTTTGCCAATTGCCAGTGTAGTAAAACGCCTTTCCATTATGCTGCAATAGAAAAGCTGTGCCCTTTTGCTTGATTAAGTTAAGTCCCTTCCACGTTTACAACTGGGTATTTGTGTGTCACTTTATTGCCACTTTATTTTAATTTGAACTATGGATTTCCTGTCTCTGGATGGCACTGCCCTTATGGTTTTGGAGAAGGGAACTCTTACTTCTCACACCAGGAGGATCAGGGACATGAATGCTAGCCTAGAATGTTCTATCACTACCAAGCGTTCATGATATTTACGCTTTACCCCCCCAGGACCCCCAGGTCAACCAGGTCCTCCAGTCAGTGTTCAGCAAGTCTTTTCTATCACCTACTGTGTGCTTGGCATTTTGGAAGAGATGGTAGAGGATATTGAAGCAAGATCATAAGCTGAGGTGAGACATTTTAAAAAGGCTTTGCTGTGTTGAGCCTGGAGTGGAGTGTGAGACACCCCTAATGCGTGTTTCAGCTTCCGTAGATAATCACTACTTTTCTCTGCCAGAGACAAGGAGAATTGTTTTGGTTCCGAGAAAGAGGGGGAAAAGGAGAGGTGGGAACTAAAGGAAAAGAGGACCCTAAGGAAAGATTATGGAGTCTGGATGGATAGTTGGGAAGGAATCGGGTAGAAAGGAATGCAAAAAGATGGGTTCTGAGATTGACTGCTCCAGGAATTGAGATATGATTTATTTCTTTGCGGTGTCCAAAACCTTCAGGAAGTTTTACTGTCCCTATAAATGTTCTGTTTGGGCGTTGATTTTTTGAGGGGTGCTCCTCTTCAAAGGAAACTGAAAAAAACGGAATCCCTCATTGACTGGAGCTTGAGGCAGAGGGATTCGTGAAACCACAAGCCCATGGGAGAGCATTAGGACTCGTCTGGGGCGGGGGAGGTCTGTGTCCACTACAGCTAGAACTCTCAGGATAGCGAGGCACCAGAATCAGAGACTCTAATCAAAATACTTATCATCTGATAGGAAAATCACAACCAGCATACAAAGCCAAGGTGCCTGATAGAGACAGAACACAAGTAGTGAATTGAGAGTTAGGGCCATGATTGTTAGAGGGATAGGAAGGAGCCCTGTAGCATGAAGAAGGGTGTTAAGGAGTCTCTTGATTTTCTGACTGAGGAAGCTAGAACCTTTTTAAAGGAGGAAATGCGACTTGATGGGGACTTAAAAGAGCTAAGGATTTTGAAGGGCTAAGGGGAATTTGGGTGCATGGCAAAAGAGAGGCCCACATTGACAGGTGCAATGGGGGAGACACGAAGTACAGCTGGTCTACCCCTGGGTGCCTTACCTCTTGGTCTGTGGGCAGAGCTTCCTGGACTCTAATCCCTGTGACTGTGTCATAGGTCCTGACTCAAATCTGCCATTTACACATTACATCCCCCAAATAACAAATAGCAACAAATAGCATGGTTCGTCCACCCATCCATCTTATTGCTAGAATTATGGTGGTAAATGATACAGACACAATCTCTGCCATCCTGTCCCCTGGGAGAGACATAGGCCTGGCGTGTAAACTCACAACTAAACCACTCTAAACTGCAAGCAGTGACCTAGAGGAGACCAGCAGGATGCTGAGATGATATTGGTGGGCAGGTAGAAGCTACTTAAGAGAAGGCATTCAGGGAAGACCTCACTGAGGAGGTGATATTTAAACTGAGACTTGAAGAAAGAGAAAGAGAAAGTCAGGTAGAGAGTGTGGGAGCAGAGATGAATGGCTCAGGGAGAGGGGAAAGCATGTGCAAAGACCCTGAGTTGGAAAAGAACTTGACACCTTTGAAGACTCTTGAAGAGCAAGATGGCTGATGCAGAGAAGGTCAGGAAGCAATAGACATGACACAGAATAGGGGGCCAGATCATGGGAGGCCTTATAAACCAAACGGAAGAGTTTACATTCTATTCTGATTGCAGTGAGAATGCATCAAAAAATTTTGAGCAGAAGTTTTAAACCTGTTCAAGGCTGTTTTCATTTCCTGGTCTCTATAAAAATGTCCAGTAACAAATTCTCAGTACTTTACCTGGGTGTATATGCCCCAGCCACTGTGCTACAGAAGGTGGCGTGAACCTGCTAAGGTTTACTGATTACAGGTCCTTGAACAACCAACAGATGGATAATAACGTTTAGTCATTGCGGACTGGCAATTACAGTATATATTTAAAGAAGAAATAAAAACATTTCCTGCTTCAACCTCTCTCATATGAAATGGAGAACCAGTATCTGCCAAACTGTATACCAGAGACTCAATCCATAGTTCTCAGAACGGATAGAAAACTCCCCGAGGTTAATCATTCATGCCTGACCTGTGATTGCAGTGGTACGTTTTATCTGTTTTCATTAGATGTTCTCCTTTATTGAGTTTTCACAGTGCACATCAGTAGCCTCTGTGTGCCCCTGTTTGAAATAAGCTGCTTGCTTTTAAAATGTTCTGGACAATATAATTTCATCTGAACCATTATGGGGAGCACATGTTTCCTGTGTGCCTGGCTTTTCAAGTCTTTTCACACGGGTCTCTAAGACTGTGGTGGGATGTTGATCTCAAGCTTCTGGGGGTCTAAAGAGTTGGGACTCTCACTGTCTTAGGGATCAACTTGCCCCCTTCTGCTCCCCAGTGCATATCTCTCTGATCCTGAGAGGAGGGTTTCTAACTCAGGGCATTTTGCAAGTATTGCACATACTTGGAAATGAACTAAGTCCTGGGTCTGCAGGCAACAGGGAGAGAATGACAGCTCGGCCCCGCTGGGCCTGACACTGGCACCCAGGGCATCCCAGCATCAGGACCAGAGCTCAGAGTCTGGCCTGGTCTGCACGGTATCCTTGGGTCAGAAGCTGGACTCCGTCCCTTCTTTCCCCTGAGGTACATTCTTCCAGCCACAAGATGGCTATGACTTTTCCTTTATTTTATCTTTATGGGACTATATGGAAATTCCTGAATTAAGGGCAGCCTTGTAATTACTGGTGACATAGTCTAACTTATGGCTATAGTCCTTCCCAATCTGACTGTAAAACCAGTTGGAAACTGTATTGCTATAAAAATACACCTAACTTGCATAGATCTATAGGTAGACATGCACATACACACAAATTATTAATAGTGAGCATCTCTGGATGGCGGGATTTTAATTATTTTTCCTTTTGCTTAACTGTAATTTCTTTTTTGCCATGAAAATGTTATTCAGGTTATAATATACTGAATTATTTATGCAATAAAAAAGCAAAGAAAGAAAAACACTTGCCCAGTCAGTCTTGGTGCCCAGAGCAAGAGACCTGGCCATCACAGTGAGCTGGGGGAAGGAGAGAAATGACAGCCCTTAAGACATCTAACAGGACCAGCCCCCACCCCTGGCACTCAGGGTGTGTGGGTGCCCCAGACGTTTGCTATGTGTCTGTGTATGTGTGTGTGTTCCGGAGGCTCAAAACCTCCCTCTGCTGCTCCGTGCAGCATAAACCCAGGAAACACTTCAGCTGGGTTTCTCGCATCTTCTGAAAGTAGTGATGGCATGGAGAGGGTGCAGGGTGGGTGCAGAGAGAGCGGGGAGGAGAGAGCCCTGGCTCCTCTCAGAGACCCGCACCAACAGTGAATTTGGTTCCTCTCCTTTCTGGTCTTCGGCCTGCTTCTCTGTAGATTGTCCGCTTCTTCTCCCTCCTTCTCCTCCCACCATCCCTTTTTATTTTATTCCTGCTCCTTTTTTTTTTTTTTTTTTTTGACTGTGTGGGAGGAAGGCATCGTTCTTAAACCATTCATCATCCTGCCTTCTTCCCAGTCCCTGTTGTTGGCAGACGCTTTCAGCAGCCAGTCCCTCCCGCTCTGCCTCTTCATAATCCAAGTCAAACTTTTGGAATGTAGAAAATACATTCTCTATAAAACATCAAAGCAAAAAGTCCCAGTGCTTTTGTCAATCAAAACCCCTGGGACTTCAGGACTATGGTCTCTGCTATGATTCTTACAATGCCTGTTAGGAGACACGATCAATTTCTGTGTTTTCTCTATTTTTTTATTAGTTGTTTTTTTTTTTTTTTTCGGTACACGGGCCTCTCACTGTTGTGGCCTCTCCCGTTGCGGAGCACAGGCTCCGGACACGCAGGCTCAGCGGCCATGGCTCACGGGCCTAGCCGCTCCGCGGCATGTGGGATCTTCCCGGACCGGGGCACGAACCCATGTCCCCTGCATCGGCAGGCGGACTCTCACCCACTGAGCCACCAGGGAAGCCCATTAGTTGGTTGTTTTCTGTTCTTGATTTTGTATCCTCTGCGCCCACCACCTGTGGGCAAGGCATAGCTTCTGAGGCAATGAAGGCTGCGGCTCCACGTAGGGAGGGAGGTGTGTGGCACTCAACAAGGGAACATTCCTCACTTGATATCATCAAATTTTATTTCGACACATGTAATACGGGACCAATTATGTACCTCTCTTCAGGTTGTTATGAGGATTTAATGAGCTAATCCATGAGAACCTTCAACACACTGCCTGGTAGTAAGGCGTAGTAAGGGCTCAGTAAATGCCACTTATTATTATCATTACTGTTGCTATCATGCTGTGCATCACTTTCCATGGGGAAAAGATAACAGATGCCTGACTCGCCTTTCCCAGGTGTGAACGGGGGTGGTTTGGAGCCACATCGGAGCTCCAGTGAACCACACCTGGCTTCCCTGCCCCACATGGGCTCTGAGCCCTGGCGCGATAGCTCTACCTTTATCTCCCACGCCCTGCTCTCAGGGGCTTTTGGGGGTCTTGCTGGCTTGCCATTCTGCGGTCAGTGGCCCACTCAGCCCCCTTGTGTACCTCTGATCCATCAACGTGAATAGTCACATGGGACACAGAGACCTGGCTCAGCTCAAGAAGGGCAGAGTCAATTAGAAGCCGCTAGAGGAGGCTGGCCAGTCACACACCCTCCTGGGCGGGAAGCAGATGCTTCCAGGTTCAAGGTTCCTGATGTTCACTTTGGCGGCCCCTGCAAGTCCACCAGCGAACCTGCGGTCTAGGATTGAGCCTGGAGCTGTTCCTCCCTCTAAGGCAGGCAGGGGAGCTCGGGGAGGGAGTGGGCTGTGCCTCTGAGCCGTCTTACTTTCCTCCATGCCAAGAGCCGCCTGGGTCTGTCCTGTACCCCACACAGAGGGATGGTCCAGGGGAGGTTGAAGCTGCTTGGGCACATTTCAGCCCTTCCTTGGGGCTGGCTCCCATCTAAGAGAATTGGTTTTCTGTAGGGTCCTGTCTTCTGACCCAGCGATCAGCCTGCTGGCATTGCCACCTGCTGACACATTTAAGTGATAGCAGATCATGGGAGCTTCTGCAAAGACCCTAGGTTGTTTTTTATCTGAAATAGCAGAGACCACTTGTAGTAGAAAACACTGTGGAAATTGCTGCCTCCCAAGCAGCCTGATGGGATTGCATCCATAGACTGCCACAGAACCGACTGGCAAGACCTCAAATTCCCCAGGGAACCCTGCTACTCCCCTCTCACATACAGGCACACATTCAGTCACACATGCATGCATGCACACACACATACACAGGCACCTGGGCACACATACAGACGCACACACATGCAGACACAGTGTACACACAAATGCACGCATGTGTACACACATGGACACATACATGCCCACAGCAGTGTCCAGGGCACCCGCACATCCTCAATACCTCTGAGGTGGGCTGGTCCTGCAGGATGTCTTAAGGGCATCGTTCCCCTCTCTTTCCCTCTTCTTTTTCCTGCTCCTCTACAAATGCTAGATTCTTGAAAATATTGAGTGGTTGTGCAGACCAGTTAGGAGACATTTACATTTTGTGCTGGGTCGGTTGCTAAATGAATGGCCCTGGAGATCAGATACTCATGGCTGCCATCTGTCCCAAGAAGGCATTTGTGGAGCCTAAGGTGCAGAGCAGACAAAAAAGATGGAGCTCTAAGGAAATGCTGAGGCTTTACTAACATGTCAGAGGAGGCAGGGGATCCCATCTGGCTGCATCCCCACGGATCTGGGCTGGGTTTAGGGGGATCCTTTCTCATCTGCTCATGTAGGAGGGAGGAGGAAACCTCCTCAAGTTCAGAGGGCCGGGGAAGCTCTGCCCTTTTCCTTAGAGATTCGGGAGCTTCCCTCCTCAAGGCTTCCTTCTTTGTAGCCCAGGGAGTCTCCGTGTTTCTGCCTGACACAGGTTGGCTTCATCTGCAACCTCACCGCCTACCTTCAGCATACTCAGGCTTTGCTTCTGCAACACTGGCTCGTCCTCCCACGCTGGCTCACCAGTCCCCCTTGCCTCCGTTTTCTCCTGGGCCCTCTCCCTCTTGGTGCCCCTTCCTTCTCCCCATCTGGCTTAGACCCCCGGCCTGTCACATAAACCACTCTCCTATCAGGAAGGCCAGCTCTCTTGCTCTCTTGTCCACCTACTACGTCTCCTGGAATAATGTCAGTCCATCAATGGAACCCTCCACCTTACCTGGTATGATGGGAAAAAACCTATCCCCCATCCTTGTCATTTAGTGTCATTAAAGATTTATGACCAAGTGCGGCTTCATAATCCCTCTCTCTGTCCCTCCATCAGACCCTCAACTCCTCTTCCCAAATCCTGGAACCACTATTTCTCCATAGTCCCTTGCAGCTGTGAGCTGATCTTAACCTTTAGCAATGACAAAAATAGAGATATTTGGGTAGAATCTTCTAAGACAAGCTCAGGTGTCACCTCCTCCAGGGAGACCTCCTTGATAGCAGAGTACTCCTCCCAACTCTGGGTTAAGTTCTCTGCTCTGGGTTCCCATAGCAGCCTGTGCTTCTCTTTTCCATAGCACTTATCACACCTGACTGCTGTGGCCTGATCACTCTATTTACTTGTCTCTCTGAATGGGGAACTCCTGGAGAACAAGGACTGTATCTTGCATCTCTGTGTCTAGAGTTCCTGGCACAAAGTGAGTGCTTAAGACATTTTTTTTTTCATCTCAGACTTTCGAGTTGGAAGTGATTGCTCTTGACACCTTAAAACATTGTTTTTTAAATACCTTTATTATTTTACATTTTTTAAAAAGAAAAATGTTTTTATTATTGTATATTTATATATGTATATGTTACTTTTATATTTTATATATCATAAAATATATTTAAATTATTTTTATGATTAGCTCTTATGCAAATTCTTGGTGTTAAAGTTGGTCTGATATAAGTTATTCCATCATCGCCAGAGATGGAAGTTCTCTGGGCCATTTTTAAAAAATTGTTTATTTATTTATTTTTTATACAACAGGTTCTTATTAGTTATCTATTTTATACATATTAGTGCATATATGTCAATCCCAATCTCCCAATTCATCACACCACCACATCCCCCCACCCCTGCTTTCTCAAGACATTTTTTTTTGATGAATGAATGAATGATTGAAACCCATTCTTCATGGAAACATGGACCCTGACCAGGCAGACTGTATGGGCCAGAGTAGTCAGGGCCAGGGGCTCTCCCTAAAGGGACCCGTGGAAATCCAAGGGGGCCCCGAGAATCTGTCTGCGGCACGGTGATCTAGAAGCATAGCCAGTAGCATCCTTATAATAATGAGAAAGCTATTTTTGTCAACTGCAATTCTGTAGATTTTTAACTGATCATTTTGGGGGGAGGGGAAATAATTTCTTCTCCTACTTTTCTTTTCCACAAAGATAAATTCGCCCTTGGCTTGGAGTCCTGAAGTGTCCTACCCAACTGCAAGCTGGTGCAAGGCAAAACGTGAAGGGGATGAAAGCAGCGATAGGTTCCCCTCTCTCCCTCACATCTCTCTCTGCACGCTACACCTGCGTTAGAATGTCCAGGCTTTAAGGGGGCTTGAGAACCATCTGGCTCAATTATTTGCTTTTGCACTTTATGGAATAGAGACCCAAAGAGGTTAGTTCAAAGACTTGTCAGTGCCACCTGGTTACTAGAAGAGGTGCACCTGAGCCAGGCCTCCAGGCTTCCAGCTTGCACCTGTGTCCAGCATGCAGCATCTTTCCAGCAGAAGTCTTGGTTATGTCTCTCCAGTGACGGATGTCATCACTGTGGCCCTAGGATAGGCCATCCAGCTGTAACACCCCCCCTTCCAAGGATGAGAGCCTCTGATAGCTCTTAAGAGCAGCCGTGTGGAACCTGCTGAGCATAGGATGGTGGCTGGCACCCCCTTCTTACGTTAGTCGTAGACCATTAAGTACCTTTTACAAAGCTGCCTATCTCAGCAGCAGGTAGAGCTATCTGTTCCCAGCTTGGCAGGATTGTAGCTCTTATTGATGAAAGAGAAATCAAGCCAAGCCTGAAAAATGACTTAACATTTTGAACGTTGAAGAGACACAGACTAATGGGTTTTCTCCTTATATATATTACGTGGTACAGTGACCTGGGGACACGCCTATTAAGAATTGCTCCGGCTGCACCCAGCCAGGTTTCCCCTGTCACCTCCAAGCTCTCTGGGAGCTCAAAGGCTGACATAGCTGGGAGTGGACACGTGCCTTGGGCTTTATGGTGCCAGGTGTGCCCTTCCATGCCATATGTTCCTCTACCCAGGGCTCCCACGTGGAGGCGGCCAACGCAGCTGCTGAAGGAAGAGTTCACAGCAGAGGCTGGAGTGTAACAGGAACCAACACTGTTCCCCCAGTCAGCTCCTTTCGGAGCCCTGTGACTCCCCTGTCCTGCTATGCTTCCACTCGGCACTGTCAGATCTGACTTTCGGATGTATTCATTCCACAAACACACAGTGCCCCCTGTGTGCCGGGCCCTGTCTGGGCTCTGGGATTCAGCAGTGAGCGAGGCAGCCTGCTCTACAGTCTAGAATGGGGAGAAGGCAGCACCCAACAGGGATGTTATGTGATGTCAGGGGTGCAGCTGTTTGGGAACAAACTAGGAGCAGGACCTGGTGACTGGATGGACGCTTGGGCTCCTGCAGCTCAGGTGCACGGAGAAGTCCTGAATGAAAAGGAGCTGGCCACTCTCGAGTCTAGGGGGAAAGCAATCCAGGCAGGGGGAAGAGCATGTGCAAAAGCCCTCAGGAGGACATGCTTGGTGAGTTTGAGAAGCGAACAGGGGCTGGTACGGCTAGAGCCTGGTGAGCTCGGGGGAGAGAGAGAGGCCAGAGAGGGAACCTGTAGAAATTAGTGGACAAGGGAAAGG
Organism: Delphinus delphis; assembly: GCF_949987515.2. Lineage (NCBI taxonomy): Eukaryota > Metazoa > Chordata > Mammalia > Artiodactyla > Delphinidae > Delphinus > Delphinus delphis. Next base: position 130,772,098 of record NC_082683.1, read on the forward strand.
AGTTTAGATTTTATTTTTACATAAAGCTTTGGAGAGCTTTAAAGGAGTGGAGAGTGACAGGAACCGATTTGTATTTTAAAAGATGGCCCTGTATGCCAGCCTTCATAGCAGCATTATCCACAATAGCCGAAAGGGGGGAAACAACCCACCTGTCCACCAACTGATGAATGGATAAACAAAATGTGGTCTATCCATGCAATGAAATATTATTCAGTGTTAGAGGGAAGGGAATTCTAACGTGCTACAGCATGGGTGAACCTTGAAGACATTGTGCTGCGGGAAATAAGCCAGACGCAAGAGGACAAACACTGTAGGTTTCCCTTATGTGAGGGAGCTGGAGAGAGAGATCTATGGTCCCAGGGAGCTCAAATTCAGAGACAGAAAGTAGAATGGTGGCTACCAGGGGCTGGGGTTGGGGGAGTATGGGGAGTCACTGTTTAATGGGTAGAGAGTTTCAGTTTGAGATGATGCAGAAGTTCTGGAGATGGATGGTGGTGATGGTCGCACAAGCATGTGAATGTCCTTAATATTAATAAATTGTACACTCAAAAAGAGTTAAAATGGTAAACTTCATATCATGCATGTTTTACAAAAATTAAGAAAAACACAAACAAAAACGAACTAAAGACCTCCTGGCTTCTTTGTGGAGAATGTATGGTAAAGAGCAAGCGTTGAAGCAGAAAAACAAACAACAAACAATAGTAGAGGCAAATGTAATAACCCAGGTGATGGAGGTTTGGACCAGGGTGGAAGGAATGGATAGAGGAACAAAAAAAGGATGGAGATAATTTCAAACTTAGAGAAAAGTTGCAAAAATAGGACAGAAATTCCCAATAACCCTTCACCCAGGTGATTGTTGAAATATTTTGGAAATAAAGTTGAGCCAGACTTGATGATGGAGCAGTGTGAGGGCTGGAAGGAGAGAAATGTATAGCCCAGTTCCTGAACTTCAGGAAGTTAGATGTGATAGTTAGATGTGAAGGGCAGGGATCAAGTCGTAGACCATTAAGTGCCAGCCGACAAAGCCAGGGCCCAGAGAGGTGAGGTGAGTTCTCCTGGGACACACAGCGAACACATGGCAGGGCTAGGGTGTGAGCTCAGGTCTCTGATTTGTAGTTTTTGATCAAGGGTGAAACTGCTTTCGTATTAGCCACATTTCGCCTTTATGAAAAGGTCAGGGAGGGGTGGGCAGAGTCAGATTCTCAGAGATGGACCCTGACTTCCTGCTCTCAGGCTCCTGTTATCCTTACAGGGAAAGGAAGGTGAGCTGAGGCCTGTTAACTGCTGAAGACACCAGACAGTTGCACAGTCTCTCCATCTTCTAAATGAGTCTAACAATCTGTCTGCTGGGGCTGGGAATGGAAGTAAAAGAACATTTCTTTCCATGAAAAGGGTTTTAACAGGCAGAGTTCTACCCAAAACATCTCTCCACACCCCCACGTGTATTCCACACCTCTTGCCAGAGTGACTGAACTCTCAGTGATAGAATCATTCCTTAGGGTTGTAAGCAGAGGTCAGAGAATGCTCAGAAGCAGCCAGTCATGCTGCATTCATTCATTCATTCATAACGTGCCCAACGATGCCAAGCACAGCACGATAGAACGGAAACATCCTCTCTTCCCCACAACGGTCATCTGGTATTGTAGAAAGAACGTGTGCTTTGCAGACAGAGCGCTCTGAGTACTGGCTCCATCATGTTTTAGTTGTATGATGTTGAACAAGTGTCCCTCACTGTCTGAGCCATGGTTGCTTCATCTGCAACATGGAAACCATGGCAGTTTTAAAGCATGGCTGCAAATTCTTTTATACTCTTCTCATTGAGACATAGGGCCTGAGGCACCTGACACGTAGTAGGCACCCGATAAACATCCCGTGAAAGATTTCCTAAGCAACAGTAGTTGGCTGGTCTCCTTAATGAAATAGAGTCTAGCAACGGATAGTTCAGGCAGTTCAGGCTAAAGGTACTGAAGAATGTTTTGCATGAGAGATTTTTAAGTTAGTAGCTTTTGAAAATAGCCAAGAGCCACGTCTAAAACACGATTTTCTGTTGTAAACTTTCCCTCTGCATCTCTTAGTATCATAAATTATTATAGCTGGGAGAAATCAGCTCTAAAATTCTCTGTTTCTAAGTGAAAAGCTCTATTATATCTTTAAAAAATTGAAATGATATTTTTTTCTGGATAGTAAAGAAAACCAAAGGTCAGGGTAGCAAGGGGAAACTGAGGATTTTTGCAATTTATGAGTCAATTTCTTGGGTCGGCAGACAATTGGGATTTCTCCCAGTTGCTATGAGGGGTATTTCCATCCTGTATCTAGCTGCTGGAATCATTCTTCTTCCATTTCTCTAGCTCCCCACAAAAGTCTGCAGATTCTGGTGGATAAATTGTCAGTAGTCCTTCCCATTTCTGAGGCATTAAGTTTAAATCCCATTAAGATTCCTCATATATTAAAAATAAAACTTCTATTAACTTTTCCCCTGTCAGTGCGATCAGAGTTAAATTAATTTTTAACACTTGGGTGAAGCAGCACAGGAGAAATATGCCCCTAGAGCTGCCACATGTGGGCTGCCGGTGAGTCAGGGAGGCCCGATTGGCTGACTCCCTACAGAAGCTGCCCCGTGGCACCAGCTGATTGTATTTGGAGGGGCTCCGTCTCCAGAGACAGTGCTCCTGGCAGTATAATAAGATGTGGTGGGATCCCAGGCTGTGGTCGATGGGCCAGATGCAGGTGGATGGCTAAACAAGACGTTGACTTTGTAGACAGGCGCTGGACCACTGAGACGGCCCACCAAACTGGCCTGCCTGGGTTCTCACTGATTTGATCATGTGGCATCATCACCGCTGGAGATGCCCTGTGACTCACCCTCAGTGCCCAGGGAAAGAGCTCATTTTTGAAGCTGAATATATGGTTTGTGAGAGCATGCGCTTAGGTATAGTTGATGTATAACCAGACATGTAGTTGAACCCCTGTTTTCATCACTTGAAAGCTGTAAGACCTTAAGCAGAAAAATAAAGGAGGGTGGAAACAGAGCAACTATTTATTGAACACTTACTTTGTTTTGGGCCCTGAGCTAAGGTGTATGTGTGTGTGTGTGTGTGTGTCTGCAAAACTTATTATAATAAATAATCACATACATTAACTACATGTATGTGAATAGTATGTTAACTACATCATATTAACTACATCTGTTATCACATACATTAAATATATATTATGTATATTACAAGAAAAGCCATTTAACTGTTAAATGACAGAGTTCTTATTTGAACCCAGGTCTATCTGATTCCAAAGCTAGTACTTTTTAAGGTTTTAGTATAAATTATTGAAACTCCCTGTTCCTCAGTTTCCCATCTATAAAATGGGGAAATAGTACCTACTTCATAAGCCCACTGTGAAGATCAAAGGAGATAATGTGTGTGGAATGCTTAGCAGAGAGCCTGGTGCAGAGCTCAATACATGCTAGCGACTACTGCAGTAGTAATAGTAGTAGTAATTAAATTCCCTCTTTCTTGCAAAGGCAGAGAAGATCCTTATGTGCAAATTAATTAATTTCTTGACTGTTGTATGCACCATTTGGGGAGAAAATGGTAACACCAGAGGTTCATTGATTCATTCATTCATTTGTTCAATGTATATTTATTTAAAAGGTATAGGATTTAAGAAACACAAGACATGTACCCCATCTTCAGGGAGTTTACAATCCGGTTGAGACTGATGGACATATGCACAAGATCAAATAAATAATAAAGAAAGCAATAAATGTGTTAAGCAAAATAGGTAAGGTTTGAGGAGGGGAGTCACCGTGGGCTAGAGGTGTGGAGCTGACTGGAGCTGGGCTCTAAAGCTTTGGCTTTCAGGAGAGAAGATGGTCAGGACCCCTCGTCCCAAAGTCAAGAAAGTACCTTGGGCCCCAGCAGGCAGTCGGTCTCTCAGAAATGGAACTTTCATTTTGCAACTTCTACTCTGAGCTACACAGAATTGGACAGGATTCAGAGAAGGGGTTTTATGGAAACTTGAAATAGAAGCAAACCCTTTCAAAAGAAGTGTCCTGTTTCTTGATAAAAATTCTCTTGAATACAAAGATTATATTGTCACACTCTACCATAATCCATAGACCATCACCACTACCTCACCATCACTGTCGTTGTGATCATCACTGCCTCTGTCATCCCTCCACTAGCATCATCATCTCTACTGCTGCCACAGTCATCACCTCCATCACATTAACAGACCACCAGACCCTCCCCATCACCACCACCACCATCACCACCACCATTATCACCTCCACCACCACCACCACCGTCACCTCACCATCACCTCCACCACCACCATTGCTACCAAAACCTCCAGCACCATCTTCATTAACTCACTGCCGCCGCTGTTACCACCAACCCCCCACCAGGCAAAACGCCTAACTCTGAGCCAAGATGGTCACATAAATGAGTGGACCTCACCTAAAGGTTTACACCAGTCTAAACGGAGTGAGAGATTTATTTCTTCTGTTCCCTCATGTGAGACGAAGTGGGAGCTGGTCTTGGCCCCAAACAGACCTATCGGGAATACATTCCCCACCTTGTGATCATTTGGCAAAGCTGATGTTACAAAGGAAGTGCATTTAAAAGTTACTTGCCTTCCTCTGAGCTAAGGTTCCCACCTCCTTCAGGTGTGCCTGGAGAGCTGAAGAGAGGTCCAGTTGTTCACAGTTCCAGGAGGTGGAGGTGGGTGGCGGCCCTGGAGGGGGGAGCCTGAGAAAACCTGGAAGACAGGAGCTGTTTCCTTCCCACTCGAAGCAGCCCACTCCCTTCAGGCAATAGGCAACTCTGACTTCAAACCCTAGCCAGGGATACTGCTGCATGAGTAATGCCCAGAAAGATGCTATAAATGGTTTCTTTCATCTCCTACTGAAATGAAAGAACAAGAGAGAGCGAGAGTAGAAATGAATTGTATTCCTACTGCAGAGAGTTCATTTGATAAATAATGTATATAGAGTTTGCAGTAATAACTGCTCTTTTCTGATTCAGCATGTGCGGGTGAGTTTTGACATATATTCTCTGTATTTCTAACAGACCGTAAATGACTGGTGTATGGATTGGCATTATGAAAGGCAGGGCAGACTGTTAACATTTGCTGTAGTGTCAGAAAGGTTAATCTGGCTTTTCCCTTGAGCTGGGAGCAGGGTGCCTTCGCCTTTCAGTGGAGATGTAGGAGGAGAGGCAGGAGACAGATGGAGGATTCTTCTTCTTCCCCTGGGCTCCTAGGAACAGGTGGCAAGCAGATGACACATGCCACCAAGGTGGAGAGACCAGGACCCAGGCGGGCAAGGAAATGTGTATCTTGAGTCTTGCTCTGCTGCCTTCTGCAGGCTTCTTTTCTCTTATCATGAAAGCAAGTCCAAGAGACCCACTGGGTGCTGGCAAGAGTGCGGAGATATGCACCCAAGCTTTCCAGGTGGACTTCCCTGGAGGCCTGGGGGCAGGGGGCACGTGCCCCTACCAAGACAGAAAAAGCACCAGGATATTGGAAAACTTCCCCATTTCTGCCAGCCCTTGGATTTCCAGGAGACAAACACTGGACTCAAGTTGAAAAATTAGTAATTTGATCATCATATATTATCTTCCATTTTGCCCCTAAAAGAGTGTTTTTACTATGTGTTTTGCTTTGCAAAGTATCCTCACATATCTTATCTCATTTGGTCCTCACAACAACGGGGCAAGAATTGTTACCCCCAGTTTATGATGAGGAAACAGGCTAGGAAAGGTTTGAGAACTTGTCCATGGTGGCAAAACAGGTAAGAGGAAGAATTTACTCAAAATATGCTCCAAGTTAGGTTTTCTGGCTTTAAGCTCAGTGCTTTTACTACTCAAGGTTTCCTCCCTAGAGACATTTCTGCAGAGACTTCATTGTGCTTTGTATGTGTGTGTTGGGGACAGGAGCAGGCGTGTGGGCATGTACGTGCACACATCCACACACGCTCAGGTGCACACACACATGCACTGTACACACGTGCACAGGACACAGATCACACAGATGCACACTCGCTCATGGACCCACATGTGTGCACACAGGGATGCATGTGCACACACAGTGCAGGTGCGCGCACATGTGCACGCACGCTTGCACAGCTGAAGCCACAGGAGCATTCCCAGCAGGGGAGGGTTTCTGCTATCCAGTTTATTTCCCTTCCCTTCAGTGAGAAATCACTCAAAACCTCAAGAATCACTCCTTCTGGCCCCAGATGGTTGGGTGGAGCAACCTGAGAACCCCAGGAAATAATTTCCACCCTGCAGGGGTCTGCGATTCTGGAGAATCATGATCCACGGCCTCTTTTAGCGACTGACCTCCGGTTGGGGTTCGGAGAGGTTGGTGGCTGCAATTTGCTGGGAGTAAGATTTATAATGCTCGGTGTTCAAGAAGATGTAATTTACCTCCCAAAAGGGACAACTTTTGCTCCCAAGAAAATGTTTTCCCTCCCCTGGCTCACCTTTAGATTTAAGAAATTGCTCTGAGAGGTGAGAAGTACCTAAAATCTTAAATATTGGATTCCCTTCCCCAAAGATTAGACAACATTAATGTCAGAGCTGACTCATGTTTTTCCTCAAAGTTTTTTTTTCTTGATTCTCCACTCAAATAACCTACAAGGAACTTTCCATGAAATAACAGAAAACAAATTCTCTACATCTAATATTTTTCTCCCCATACCCCTTCTTTCTTCTCATCTTTTACTTTGATTTCTTTCTGCAACATCTCTTGGGAAATCTTACTTCTTATTTTCAAGCTTTTACTGCTTCTGCTCATACTTTTTTTTTTATGTCAATTTTTAGGGTTTTTTTTCCTCAATGAGACCGTTTCCTTCCACTCCCATGAATTCTTAATGGCTTCCTTCAGATGGTCCCTTATTTCTGCAGTTTATTCGCTTTTCCTTTCCTTGTGCCCTGGGTCTTGTCCTCGTCTTTGCCTTACATTTCCTCCTCCATCTTTGCAGGGAGGTGTTCTAAGCAGAGTGAGGCTTTGGGATTGGGATGGGCCTACGTTTGACTCCAGACTCTACCACTTGCATAGCAGCGTGAGCTTGGTCAGCCAATTTCACTGTTCTCAGAGCCTTTGCTTCTATATTTGAAATGTACGGTATTAACATCTGTAACGCAGAGTTGTTTTGAGAATTAAGTGAGATCTTAAGGGAAGCACCTCTCCCAAGACCTGACACGTAATGTATCTCTACAATATCCATCCGCCCTCTGTGCTTTCTCTTTTAACCATAAAACGTGTCCTCTTCCAGTCCTGTTTGATTCTTTAACTTACCTGGATTAAGTTGCATGGGTTAACTGGCCCCATAAAGGCAGAAATGTCCTTAACATGGTGAAGGACCAAAGAAGATCCCAAATAAGACAGGCTTGATTTGATGCCAATGCAAATGAAAATGCAGAAGCAAATTAAACAATGAAGGAAATGCTGAGGCTGAAATGTGTCGAAGGTTCAGTCCCGTCGCACTGTGTGTGTACTGAAAACATTTTGATAAATGGGAGAGAAGAAAAATCAAATTGTGCTCCTTGGTTCAAACAAGCCGTCATGGCTTGTAAGATAAAGATGTACGCGTCTAGGGAAGTCAGTTTCTAGACACACACCATCATTATGCGCAATTTAATAATATACACAGACATTCTTCCGAGCTCTTGTTTGGCAGTGGCCGACATTCCAAGAGCTGATCTTGATCATTTTGATTCTGCGGTAAAACAAGCAGTCTCAATATTTGGGTTCACTGGGAATGGGTTCTGGAATTGTAATGATGATTAAGCGGGGGAACGTCCTGTTGCCTTGAAACTTAGTTCACTCACACTGACAGGGTGAGCTTGATGATTTGTGTAAAGAGCACCACCCCTATCAACAATAACAACACACCACCACCACCTCAAATAATAGCAACAGCCAGCAAGGCGAGGACAGCTGGTCAAAGAAAGTGCACAGTGGCTGAAAGGGCTGTAGGAGAGGGGCAAAAATTTGCACCCTGGAGGGGTAGGGTTTTTTGTGGGTGTGTGAATAATCAGGTTTGCCAGCAAGATAGTTTTAATTCTTTTGACATAGTGATAGACCATTTTAGAAGCTGTTTCTGTAAAGTGTAGAATTGTGTTATTGTACCTTTATTAGAGGAGGAAACAGGCCAACAGTAACTTTCTAGAAGTCAGGGCCTAGAGCAGAAGGGCAGTTTTTCTCTGAATCACATTGGAGAAGCTCTGCCTTAAAAGATTCTATATCTATTTTCATCTTTAAAGAGCCTAGAGTCCAAAGCAAGAGTGCTAGAGGGAGCAGATGACCTTAGGTAGATTCACATCTACCACCTGCTTGAAGGTTTCAACAGAGGCTTCCAATTCCTCTATGTTTTCCAAAGATTTCAGCCCTTTCCTCGTTTTATTTCAGAAAGTCTATTATGTAGGCTCTTGCCAGCACCCTCAGTCTTTCCTCTTTTACCATCCTTTCAATGTATACACTGTCCAAAGCCAAAGCGTGGGCAAAAGCAGCTTACTTAGCTCAATGTATCGTCAAGAAATTAGGTTATTTCTGTTTTCTTGCACTGACATTCTCATTATGTTGGCTTTTGTTCTCAGGCTAGACTCCTCTTGATCCCAAATAGTTGCCTCAGCTCCAGTTATCACATCCTTACCCAGCAATGTCCAAAGTTTGGAAGTGGGGTAAGAGGGACATTCCCATTCTTGTATCTCTTTTTAAAATTGAGAACATCCCCTAAAACTGCCTCACAGCTCATTGGCCAGAATTGTGTATGTGCCCATTTCCATGACAATTCCTTGCAAGGAAGAAGAGAGTTACCATCATTGGTTTAGACTGATCAAGACCCACTCATCTCTACTCCTGTCAGGGTCTAGAGAAAGAGCCATCCTAAACTGATTGCCATTAGACACTTGAACCAAATTGGGATTATGCTACAAAGAGGAAAAGAGAGAAGGCCATTGGGTAGATACCCACAGAGTATATGCTTCCCAGTGGAGTTGGTAACATAATCGGGAGTATATAAAGCAGAGGGCTGCTGAGGAATGACATTCCCTTCTTCTCTGGTCTGACCTGCCTCAGGATTCTTGAATCTGAAGCACAGGTGTGCTGTCAAAAAAGATGTGTAGCTACCGCATAGGCTTGTTCATTCTGAATAATTGCTCCCTTGATGTTCACGTGACTAATCACTTCCATCACAAGAACTAAGCCACAGATCTCTTCTCCCCAGCACTTGATAGAAAGCCTTGAACTCAAAGGGGAATAATCAAAGAAAAGAATTATTTGATAACAAGACAAATCCCAGCTGCATTGAACTCAGCACTTTGGAATGAGGGGCAAATCCATTTTGCCCACCAGGTTAAATAGACATGGGTTAACTTTTGTCCTAGGAGCCCCAGGGCTTCAGAAATCCAATATCCAGAATTAAAGTATTTAGCAAAATGCGAACAATCCTGAAGGAGAGCAAGAATCCCATTAATAAAGACTGTACATTGTACCGAGCTGGAAGACATTGCCAGTCCCAAGGAAAATGAGAAGTTAGCCAAAGGAGCTAGACGTGAAGAACCAGGGGTCAGCAATGAGAAGGTCAGGAGTTGCTGGGAAAGCCACACACTTCAGATGTCATAGCAGCCGGAACACAGGCGTTCGAGCACCTGGGAAATTTCTGGATTGTACACTGGATCATTCCTCAGCAATGAGCTGAGCAAACGTTACAAACTGAAAGGATGCACGGGAACAACAGTTCACGTGAGCTGAGGTCATTTTCTAGAGCAGAAAAGCAGCCCTTTCGGGACCTTCCACTGTCATATTGCACTCACATGAGCCAGAAAATGTTCATTATGATAGATATCATTTGTTTTTCATTGTCTTCTACCATATCAATCGACTTTATTTAAAAATTTTCGCTGTTCTGATACCATAGACAGGGCACTAAAAATGAAGAAAATTATTCAAATACAGAGCTTGAGAAATCCAGCCACCAGATAGCTGCTGGAGAGTGGGCTTTGCCACCTGGAGGACTCTGCCTCTCCTGGAACGGGGAGAGGGCAGAGGGCTGTTAGCTTTGCCCTGCTCCTACCGAAGCGGGCCCTGAGTTGGGCCAGGCCTGGAAAGCCAGTATGCAGATTAGGCCATTTGTTTCTGAGCTTTCACAGACTGGTAGGAGAGACATCAGTGCATCCCAGGCCTGTATGCCAGGTGGCAGCCAGGCGTCCTGGAGGAATGAGCGAGGGCCCTCTTGGCCTTGGACCAGAGTTCTATGACACATGGCTGTTCAAAGCTGGGCTGGCCATGATGGAGATCCCAAGTCTACTTCTTAATTATTGTAAGACCTTGCGCAAGTTCCTTTCCTTCTTTTAGCCTCTGTTTTCTGATCTATAAAAGAGGGATAATGGGACTTCCCTGGTGGCGCAGTGTTTAAGAATCCGCCTGCCAACGCAGGGGACACGGGTTCGAGCCCTGGTCCGGGAAGATCCCACATGCCACGGAACAACTAAGCCCGTGCGCCACAACTACTGAGCCTGTGCTCTAGAGCCCACGAGCCACAACTACTGAGCCCATGTGCCACAACTACTGAAGCCCGTGCTCCCTAGGGCCCGTGCTCCACAACAAAGAGAAACCACTGCAATGAGAAGCCCGCACACTGCAACAAAGCATAGCCCCCGCTCGCCACAACTAGAGAAAGCCCGTGCGCAGCAGTGAAGACCCAACACAGCCAAAAATAAGTAAATAAATAAATTTATTTTTTAAAAAAAGAGGGATAATAATCCTGCAGAAGCTTCTAGATTGGGATGGTTAAAGTAAATAATCCATGTAAATTTTTAGCTCGGTGCCGGGCATGTTGTAAGTACTAGATAAATGCCAACTGTTATTTTATATAAGTCAGTGGAATAAAATGGGACTTGATGACAAATGCTTAAGTAGATTTCAAAGCATATTGATAATTTGGCAACTAAGTGCCCTTATGTGATTTTTTTTAATGAGCTTTTTTAAAAGTTAGGAGGTGCTTGCTTTTCCCCTGGTGTTGGTGCAGCCTGCTTGCCAGTCTCTGTATCTCCCACAGGTTCAGCTCTGTTCAGGGTTCTAGGCTCAAACCTCCAATGCTTGGCACACGGTAGGGGACCCAGAAATACATGTTGAAAGAAAGAGGTAGGGATGGGGAAAGTAAAGAAGTATCCAAGAACTCCACTTTGTCCTTGCTCTGAAACAGCCCTGCCCATGGCCCAGACTGACCTCTGCAGCCAGCACTGCCCCCCTGAACTGGATGCCTAGTGTGGCAATCTGTGCCCCCCACCCCCCCACCTCTGGTCCCTTAAGGCCCCCCAATAAGCAGACCTGCTGGTTGACGTAACCAAGGTGGTGTGGGGTGGCTTAAGTCAGCTCTTGCTTGGTCCCCACCTTTTCATACTCCAACCCTGTTTTACTAACTTGGACCTTAGCTCTGCAACCTTGACCTCAGCTCTGCCTGTGGTCTCTTGAACGTGCTGTGCAGAAGTGGTCTTTCCACCGTTACACTAACCATAGGGTTTTTATTACTTGAGCCCCTACTTGCCACATATGGGCATCATATTGGGCATTATTATGCCCTTAATCCTCAGAAAAATCCTGGGAGTTAAATTCTGTGAACCCTATGTTATAGATTGGGTAACTGAGGCTCAGAGGGGTGAAGAGCCTGAGTCAGGACCACACAGCTAGGAATCAAATACCAGTCTCTGGCTTCAAAGCTCATGTTCTAGTCATTCTTCAGCCTTGCCTTTTCTAGTGGACACCAACTTGGCTCTCTGAGTCCTGAGGCCTCAGAAAAGACTCCCGCCTCCTCCTGGTTTCTGTGGAACCCACTTTCCCCAGCTTGTCACTTGGCTGCTATCTCAGCTAGATTCTTTCCACAGTTCCTCCATCTCCCAGGAGGTCTGTATGCTCCTGGCCCCATCTCTCCAGGCTTGGACTGCAGGGACCCAAGTCCTGTTCTGAATCTCTGTCCAGTTATGGGGCCCTGACACCATGACCGTGTCTTCCTGAGCCTGCCAGGGTGTCTACCACCTCCCTGTCTGGGGGTCCCATCATTGATCTGCTATGTCAGGAAATCCTGTTTCTTCTCCCAGATGTCTGATGCACACTGCTTGTTGGAATGACAGTCATTGTCTGGCCCGTGGATAACTCGTTCAACCTGACAGATTGTCTAGCTCCTACAACTGCATCTTATGTCACCATCCCACTCAAATGGTCCACACACAGCAGACAAAAACCTGTTTAGGGATCTGAGCTATCTATCCTTCCCTACTAGGCTCCCCAGACATATACAAGCTGCCCAGACCCACATCCGGGACATGGCACAGTCCCCAAACTCCCTGGCCTTTGCTCTCTGGAGTCTGATTAAGTGGTGGCAGAGGTGGGAGAAATAGGTCTTAACCCCTGAATCCTCAGAAGAGGGAGGCTGGGATTCTAGGGCCTGGCAGATGATTAATAGACCTGGCATATTAGATTCAACACATCAGGGCAACATTAAATGTGATTTATGACTTGGTTTTAATCAAGATTTTACTGAATTATTATTCAATGCAGAGCGCAGACCCGGACCCATATTCCTAAGTGTGCCAGGCATCCTGTGCTTAGAGCTGGGCGAATATCTTCCGCCCAGGGGTGATGTCCATGCTCTCCCAGCATGGTGCCAGAGGCAGCGTCTTGCTCTGCCTGCCCCCCACCCCTCCCCCTCCCTGCCAGGGAGGGTCAACCTTGGAAGAACAGCACAGGCAGAGTAGTTTGCCTCTGTCACTTCTTTCTCCTTAACCTTTTCAAACCCAAGGTCAAACCACAGATTGACGTGGTTTGCAAAATGAAGCAGTGAACTCCATGAAGTGAAGGTATAAATGACTTCATGGAGCCTTTACATTCTAAAAGAGAATAGAAGAGTTAGGCAGTGTTTTAACTCAGGGGAATGACCTTTCCAGGGGTGGAATTTCAGCCCACTGGGGAGAAGCTTGAGGGGCTTGTCCACAGGCAGACATCAAGAGACAGCCATGAGTTTTGGAGGTGGGAGAGGAGATGACATGGCAGTCTTGAGGCCCCCCTTGACCCATGGTGCTTGGGAGTGCGGCTGCCACGCTGGCCAGCTGTGATGGTTATACTGAGGGTACTGATGTCTGCGGGGATGATGGGTGTGAGGGCAGGGAGGAGGACAAGGAAATATGTGGGAACTTTCTCCCCACCCCCACGAGGCTGCCCTCTGACCTACACGTGGGAACATTGGGCTTAAACTACATTTATTGAATTTTGAACTGCATTGGTCCAAGAAAATTACTCGTTAATATATAAAGCACTGCATTTCCCATAATGTGAATGCCAGTGAAAAATGGATTCATGCTTGCTTCTCTCATAGAGAGAAGCTTGCCTTTAAAGTACTAACGTAAATGTGTCCTTAGGGAGAGAAGGAACGGCAAATTAGATAGAAGCTTGCAGTATGATATGGCAGCCAGGGTAGCTCGCGCTCAGCTCCGCGCCTGCAGACACACAGAGCTGAAGCAGGAGCTTGGCAGAGTAGCAGGGGCAACTAGGGCAGCGAGTCTCGATCTCCAGGAAGTCGGGCCCCCAGCCTTCCTTCCTGGACACCTGCTGGGGGTGAGAGAGCTTGCTGCTGTGGGTCACGTAAGAGAGGTTGCCCAATGTGGAGGGAAGGGCATGGTCACGGAGGTATAGATATGGGTTTGAATCCCTCCTGCTCATCTCTGGGCAAGTTACTTACCCTCTCTGAGCCTTAGTTTCCTCAGTGGTATATGGATGGGGACAAAATACTTGCCATGTGGAGTTCATGTGGGACTTCACTGAGGTACTGCATACAAAGTATCTGGCATCTAACAATGTTCATTCCCTTTACCTTTAACATTAAACGACAAATTTAACAAAATATGGTAGCACTCTCCAAACAGAAGACCATTTGGAGAGTGCTACCATTCCTATAACAAAATATGCTCATTTATCCCACATTTGTTGAGTTCCTGTCATGCACAACATGGCCCTTGACCCCAAGGAGCATAGAATGTTCTGGTAGTTGCAACAGTAGTGACATTCAGGGGAGATTATAGAAATACAGAGGAGGTGGAATTAAGCCAATGTGAGGACGTGGGGGAAATCTGAGAAAGGTGCCAGGAGGACGAGGAGACACCTAAGCAGGAGTTAGCTAAGGGAAGGGACGTTCTGGGCAGAGGGGTGGGCAGGAGGCAAGGCGAGGTGGTAGGAATCGGTGTGGTGTGTTTAGGGCTTCAGTGTGGCATGAGGCAGAGTCAGGGGCAGAAGCAGCTGAGGCCAGCCAGGCCGTCAGCCATCAGGCCACGGAAGGTCCATACCGAGCAGGTGGACTTTTCTTTGAGTGGTGAAAGGCAGCTGTTGAAGGTGACCGTGGGTCTGGCAGCGTGTGGAGGCTGGCCCGGGGAGGCTGGGGCAGAATGGCTGGTTGGGAGGCTCTTGCTGAGGCCAATGAAGGTGACAGTCACTGAAGGTCAGAAATGGAGTGTTGGAGCTGCGGTGGGGTGGAGGGCACAGACAAGAGACATGTTTTAGGAAGGAAAATGGGAAGAAAACAGGCCTGAGGAAGGCGTCAAAATGGTCTTCAGTTTGGAGAGTTCTACTGACAGACAGAGAATTCGGAAAGAGGAACATTTGGTGAAGAAATCACTGAGCTAGGTTTCAGACTTGTTGAGTCTGATGGACCTACAGGACTGCTAGCGGGAGATGACCAGTGAGCGCGGGGCCACAGAGAGCAGGATGGCAGATATGCCCTGGCTCTCTGCTAGATGTTCTGGGGCTTCAAGAGCAAGGAAGCCATAGCCTCTGCCCTTGAGGAATTCATGGTCCTGCCGGGAGGCCTCGTTGTCATGAGAACACAGCTCAAAGGGCGATTGACTATGTGTGGTTGGGTCAGAGAAGGTTCAGAGAGCAGGACAGTTTTGAGCTGGACCCTAAAGGATGAGTAGAAATGTACCAGGTGGGGAGCTGAGGTTGGCATGGGGGTTGGGGCTCCCTCACTGGTGAGAAAGGTACATAAAGACATAGAGGAGCTGAAACACTGGGTATGAGGAAGGTTGCGTGGCCTCTTCCAGCTGGACTGGGGGCTGCCCTGGTAGCCAGGGGAGCAGGAGATGAGAGAGGAAAGGAGGTCTAGAGTCAGACTGTGAGGGCGTTCGCAAAGCAGGCTCAGGTTCCTCTGGCATGATCCTAGAGGAAGTGGGATCTAACAGTTTTAGGAATGGCAGACCTGGGTTTTGGATAGATTTCTCTGGCATCAGTGTGGTGCCTAGACTGGAGAGAAGAGATACCGAGGCTGAAAACGTGGAAACCAGCCTGGAGACAACTGTAGTGGTCCAGGTAGGAGAATGCGAGGGCGAACGCAAGAGCCACT
Organism: Delphinus delphis; assembly: GCF_949987515.2. NCBI lineage: Eukaryota > Metazoa > Chordata > Mammalia > Artiodactyla > Delphinidae > Delphinus > Delphinus delphis. The sequence goes on from NC_082683.1 coordinate 130,787,489, forward strand.
TCAGAGGGAGAATGTGCAGTGACAACCATTAGGCTGGGGGCAGGGGAATGGGGGTGGGCGGGGAAGAGGCAGGGATGCCTGCAAGATCTCTAGCCGGGATGATGGCGTGGTATGATCAACTGTGAAAAGGAATTGTGACAAGAGTAAAAAGTGGAGAGGTGGACGTACAGAGAATGAGTTCAGACTTGGAAAGGTTGCGTTTGAGTTGTCTACGGAGATATCAGATAAGCAGCTGGTATGTGGATCTAGAGCTCAGGAGAGAGGTTCAGATTTAAGAGTCACCAGTGTAAATGTGATAGTTGTATCCTTGGGAATGGATTGGATCATTCAAAGAAAATGTGCAGAGTGAAAAGAAAAGAAGACAGAAGATGAAGCAGGGAGAACACCAGCATGGAAAGGGCTGGTGGAGGAGAACATCTGTAGAAAGAGCAGAGTCACAGTGATGAAGGACTCAAAAGAGACTCAGCCTAAAGTAAAGTCCTAAACACTCAGAGAGAAAAACATGCCTCCTTTAGGCTCCTCGGTATTCCCAGTCCCCTTTGAACACAGGATGTATCTCTGTGCTATGTAATTGTTTACTCACTTCCTCATTAGCGCATCAGTGATGTGTCCTGCGTCACTGTTGGCTGAACACTTGGCACAGGGCTGGCACTAGGTGGGGACTCAATGAACCCTTGCCAAATCATGGAGTAAGAGGTCAGTGCTACCAAATGTTGCAGAAGATCAGGTAAAATGAAGAAATGGAGGTAACTAGATGGCACTGGAAACTTGAGCGGATTCTGTGTGATGGTGGTGGGATGGCTGGACCACTGGGGTGGGGTTGTGGGTAGAAGAGAGAAACCAGTCTGTACTGTCAAGAACAGGAAGCTCACAGCTAATTCGCATCTGAATTAGATAGCAAAGAGAGAAGAGCAATAAATATACTGCAATTAGTAAAACAGAGGAACTGTCTTATGAGTCATGACAAGATTGAAGTTAATACATTGGTCTGAATAATAAACTCACTCATGTCCTTCCCCTCCCATCGCTGTACTTGTTGTATCCCAGCTTGTCAAAATCTTTATTTCGGGTCCTTGACAGAACCAGTGATCATGTCAGTCTGTACTTGTTGCAATATTAATAATTTGTGCTGTATGTTGACATGTGTTGATTGGTAGAGCTGTTTAGTTGGGGAGGGATGATATCTGAGAGGAAGGGGGTATCTTATTATCTGGGTCCCTTTTGGGTACTTGAGTCTCTCTTGAATCTTCTAACATTTACCACCATTGGCTTAGCCAACAATGAGTCAGGCCTGTCATCTGCTCTTCCAAACCAGCACCTGGAGTACCCCACTGGGGCCTATGTCACAGACCATATTTGTGCCTGAGGATTAAGGGCCTCTAGATTTTGAGAATTACACTGAGGTACAAGTTAAGATGGGATATAAGGACAGAAGGGTCTGGAGTACAGGTGGGGAATATAGTAGTGATGGCTTTTAAAATAAGTGGTGGTCCTGGAAGAAATTATTTTTCTGGCAGGATTAGCCCTTACTGCTTAAGCTCCACTCACTCCTCTTGAATTGGTATATTTTAGCAGACAGATATCATAGTGAGGATTGTCCAACTCTCCCAGACAAGTACAGACTCTATCTCAGCATCTAGTAAACCCCAAACACAGGATTTCTTCATAAAACTTCTTTCCCAGCTGCCAAATGCATTTTCCTCCTCTTTCCATTAAACATCTGGTTTCTGTTCTTGTCAGTGTGGTAACACAAACATGCACACACACATGTTAATCATTAGCAGACCTCAAAGATGCCCCCGGCCCTTATCTTGAATTACACTGTTCCCTTGATGAAGAAACACAAAAGAGAAACATGATCCTGTGCATGCTTCTAGCTGAACTGTTGTTCCTAAGAAATGGAACATCTCAGACCCTCTCCTGGGGATCAGAAGCTCCAGGTTGGAAAGAGAACCCAGTAAACTGGCAGTGACCTCCCATCCATGGGGAAAGGCCAGTTGGGTGGGCAGAGAAGATGGTCAAGTCCCAAAGGTCTAAAAAGCTTTGGAAATGAGATTTGGATGACTCCTACCCCTTGTCGGATTCTGCCCATTCAACCCCGCTGGGTGGCCATAGTGACGTTGGAAGGATAAGGCTGAAGCACTTTACCTTTGATTCTTGCTTCCCTTTTATGTGTGAGCGGCTAACAGCCTGAGAAAGTACACTCTTTAATGTACAATCTACCCGGAAAGATCAATGGCAGCTTAACATGCATTTCTGTCTAATATTCACTTTGGCAGGTCTTTGTCGTAAAAATGCTGGTTTTAATGAAGTGCATTAAAATGAGAAGATTCATGCCTAGCCTGTGTGCTTTTATCACTGTTGGCTCCCCTTGGGCTGTCAGAGCACAAGCCACTCTGTGGGAAGCAGACAGAGGGATGTCATTTTAGGAATCACAAACACAAAAATTCCCCGTTTCTGGAAAGATCCATGTTACATGCATATATTTTAATTTAATTCACTTTATTTCCATCACATGATGTCTTTCCAAAGATGTGTCTTTGGGAGAAAGTTGAGCTATGAGCCAGGAAGTTGCGGGTGATAGGGAGAAGAGTCCTACTATGGGCTATACTGCGTCTCCACAAAACTCATATGTTGAAGTCCTAACCCCCCAGAACTTCAGAATGTGACCATGTTTAGAGATAAGATCTTTAAAGAGGTGATTAAGTTAAAATAAGACTGATATACACCCACTAATCCAATCTGACTAGTGCCCTTATAAGAAGAGGAGGATTAGGGCACACAGAGACATCAGAGGCATATGTGGCAGAGAAAAGACCATGTGAAGCAACAGCAAGAGGACGGCTATCTACAAGCCAGGAGAGAGACCTCAGAGGAAACGAACCCCGCTGACACCTTGATTTTGGGTGTCCAGCCTCTACACCATGAGAAAATAGGTTTCTTCTGTTTAATCTGTGGTATTTTGTTATGGCAGCCCTAGCAAACTAATATGAGACCCAAAGCTTGAGACTGGAGTAGTGGGTTATGAGCTCATTCTTTGGAAGAAGAAAGGCATGAGAGGGCAGCCCGCAGCCATGTATTCCCTGGAATGAGGTTGATGGGAACATCTGGAAACTTCTGGAAAACAGAGAATGAAGGTGTTGATAGGAGTGGCAGTCTCTGTCTTTGAATGCCTGGGAGGCTACCACTGGTAAGAAAGAATACACTTAGAACATGCAGCATAAGGGGACTGCGCTTACAGCAGCAGGTAAGGAGTTTCATAGATAGGTAGGTAGACAGGTGTTCAACTAATATTTATTGAATGCTACTGAATGAACTGAGAGGGGGCACAGCATAGTTGTTAGAAGCACAGACACTGGGACCCCAGGTCCACCACACACCAGCTATGTGACCCCTCCGTGCTTCAATTTTTCCATCCATGAAGTGAGAATAACAGCAGTTCCTACCTCATGGGCTGCTGTGAGGAAACTAGTTAATATTTTTTGCGTGCTTAGAGCAATGCCAGACACATGGAGAGTGTGCTGTCTTTGTTAAGTAAGTGAGTGGTTTGGGCTCAGTGTGAGGAGGTCCATGCAACAGCCACTCCTGTAATAGCAGAACAGGATGCCCTGGGGTGGTGAGCTCTTTATCTCCAAGTCATCTGCTGGCTCAGTGTCCCCTGGTCCCTCCCCTTCTGTTCCCTGGCGCTGCTTTCCTTTAAGTTCTCACTGACTCATCTAGACTCTCCCCAACCTCTTCTATCAAATCTCCTTGCCCCTAATGTCTTCTCCCCCCATTTCCCTTCCACCATTCTGTCAAAGCAAAATTTTAAAAAATCATGGCACATTTCTACCTATATCTGCATATCTCCATTACCTAAGGGCTTGGGGAGGAGGTGCGGGGATGCTGGTGAATTGGTTAAGGAACTGCAGGAAATGATATTCAAGTGCTGAGGATATGCTAGCTTTTCAGGGGTGAGAGGGATAAAATCAAGCTCTTTGGCACAAAAACGGTCTTTTACAATCTGGTCCTTTGTATACTTCTCTGACTTTATTTCCTATTATTTCCTATTACTCAAAAGTTTATGCTAAACCAATGCAGAATACTAGCAGTATTAAGAATATGTGGTTCTGGGCCGATGCTACTGTGCCTTGACATACGCTCTGCCCTGTGTACACTCTTGTGCCCTGGAATACCATTTTCCTTCTTCTTCTTTTTTTTTTTAATTTTTTTTAAATCTGGTAAATTTATGTTCATCATCCCAAGTCCAGGTGACATCCTTCAGGAAAGTGCCCCTGATTACTGTCCAAATAGAATTCAGAGCTCCCAAATCATCCTGCTCTTATCCTGGATAAGAAAAGAAAACTTGTTTCTTTCCAGTGCCCTTACTATCAATAAATAAATATCAGAAGGAGAATTCAAGAAGTAATTAGGAATTTGAAATCATCTAAGGACTAAATCTGGCATTTCTTCCAGTGTAGCTGGCTGCCCCTCAAAACTTCAACAGTCCTATAATAAAATGGTATTTTAAGAAGCAAGCTAGCTCTGCAGTCAAAGGTGGGGGGGCATTCGAGTCAATGGAGTAAAGAGTAAAGCTCTGTGGTGGTAAAAGAGAGCTGGACAGGAAGACCCCATACAGCCCAAATGGGAGAATCAAAGGAATGTCATGTTGGTTGTCATCCCAAAGGCCATAAATCCATCGACACACCTATGCATGGTCGCCTGCGGTCCTGTTCTCACTCCACTCCATCTTTGGACATCTGACACTACAGGCGAGAATCCTTGGTGACCATATAACTATCTTCCAGATCTTAGAAGCAAGCTAGCACACTCCATGATCATGGGACAGGGAGAGCTCAGGAAAACCGGTCTCAATGAGCATCAGTTTGTAAAACCACCCAGAGGACTAAGTAGACGATGAATGACAAAAAAGTGCTTTTCTTTTTTTTTGCATCTTTCTTGGAGTATAATTGCTTTACAATGTTTTGTTAGTTTCTGCTATACAACAAAGTGAATCAGCTATATGTATACATATATCACCATATCCCCTCCCTCTGTTTTTTGAATTTTATTTTATTTTATTCTTTTATATGGCAGGTTATTAGTTATATATTTTATACATATTAATGTATATATATCAACCCCAATCTCCAAATTCATCCCACCACCACCCACCCCCAGTTTCCCCCCTTGGTGTCCATACATTTTTCCTCTACATCCGTGTCCCTATTTCTGCCTTGCAAACCGGTTCATCTGTACCATTTTTCTAGATTCCACATATATGCATTAATATACGATATTTGTTTTTCTCTTTCTGACTTACTTCACTCTGTATGACAGTCTCTAGGTCCATCGATGTCTCAGCAAATGACACAATTTTGTTCCTTTTTATAGCTGGGTAGTATTCCATTGTATATATGTACCACATTTTCTTTACCCATTCCTCTGTCTGTAGATGGGCATTTAGGTTGCTTCCATGACTTGGCTATTGTTAATAGTGCTGCAATGAACATTGGGGTGCATGTGTCTTTTTGAATTATGGTTTTCTCTAGGTATATGCCCAATGGTGGGATTGCTGGGTCGTATGGTAGTTCTATTTTTAAGGAACCTCCATACTGTTCTCCATAGTGGCTCTATCAATTTACATTCCCACCAACAGTGCAAGAGGGTTCCCTTTTCTCCACACCCTCTCCAGCATTTATTGTTTGTAGATTTTTTGTTGATGGCCATTCTGACCACTGTGAGGTGATATACCTCATTGTAGTTTTGATTTGCATTTCTCTAATGATTAGTAACGTTGAGCATCCTTTCATGTGTTTGTTGGTAATCTGTATATCTTCTTTGGAAAAAATGTCTATTTAGATCTTCTACCCATTTTTGGATTGGGTTGTTTCTTTTTTTGACATTGAGCTGCATGAGCTGCTCATATATTTTGGCAATTAATCCTTTGTCAGTTGCTTCATTTGCAAATATTTTCTCCCATTCTAATGGCTGTCTTTTTGTCTTGTTTATGGTTTCCTTTGCTGTGCAAAAGCTTTGAAGTTTCATTAGGTCCCATTTGTTTATTTTTGTTTTTATTTCCATTTCTCTAGGAGATAAGTCAAAAAGGATCTTGCTGTGATGTATGTCAAATAGTGTTCTGCCTATGTGTTCCTCTAACGGTTTTATAGTGTCTGCTCTTACATTTAGGTCTTTAATCCATTTTGAGTTTATTTTTGTGTATGGTGTTAGGGAGTGTTCTAATTTCATTCTTTTAAATGTAGCTGTCCAGTTTTCCCAGCATCACTTTTTGAAGAGGCTGTCTTTTCTCCATTGTATACTCTTGCCTCCTTTTTCAAAGATAAGGTGACAATATGTGTGTGGGTTTATCTCTGGGCTTTCTATCCTGTTCCATTGATCTATATTTCTGTTTTTGTGCCAGTAACCATACTGTTGTGATTCCTGTAACTTTGTAGTATAGTCTGAAGTCAGGGAGCCTGATTCCTCCAGGTCCATTTTTCTTTCTCAAGATTGCTTTGGCTATTTGGGGTCTTTTGTGTTTCATACAAATTGTGAAATTTTTTGTTCTAGTTCTGTGAAAAATGCCATTGGTAGTTTGATAGGGATGGCACTGAACCTGTAGATTGCTTTGGATCTAATAGTTATTTTCACAATGTTGATTCTTCCAATCCAAGAACATGGTATATCTAGCCATCTGTTTGTATCCTCTTTAATTTCTTTCATCAGTGTCTTATAGTTTTCTGCATACAGGTCTTTTGTTTTCTTAGGTAGGTTTATTCCTAGGTATTTTATTCTTTTTGTTGCAATGGTAAATGGAAGTGTTTCCTTAATTTCTCTTTCAGATTTTTCATCATTAGTGTATAGGAATGCAAGAGATTTCTGTGCATTAATTTCGTATCCTGCTACTTTACCAAATTCATTGATTAGCTCTAGTAATTTTCCGGTAGAATCTTTAGGGTTCTCTATGTATAGTATCATGTCATCTGCAGACATTGACAGTTTTACTTCTTCTTTTCCAATTTGGATTCCTTTTATTTTTTTTTCTTCTCTGATTGTTGTGGCTAAAACTTCCAAAACTATGTTGAATTATAGTGGTGAGAGTGGGCATCCTTGTCTTGTTCCTGATTTTAGAGGAAATGGTTTCAGTTTTTCACCACTGAGAATGATATTGGCTGTGGGTTTGTCATATATGGCCTTTATTATGTTGAGGTAAGTTCCCTCTGTGCCTCTTACTGGAGAGTTTTTATCATAAATGGGTGTTGAATTTTGTCAAAAGCTTTTTTTTCATCTGTTGAGATGATCATATGGTTTTTATTCATCAAGTTGTTAATATGGTGTATCACATTGATTGATTTGCATGTATTGAAGAATCCTTGCATCCCTGGGATAAATCACACTTGATCATGAAGTATGATCCTTTTAATGTGTTGTTGGATTCTGTTTGCTAGTATTTTGTTCAGGATTTTTGCATCCATATTCATCAGTGATATTGGTCTGTATTTTTCTTTTTTTGTTGTATCTCTGTCTGGTTTTGGTATCAGGGTGATGGTGGCCTCGTAGAATGAGTTTGGGAGTGTTCCTTCCTCTGCAATTTTTTGGAAGAGTTTGAGAAGGATGGGTGTTAGCTCTTCTCTAAATGTTTGATAGAATTCTCCTGTGAAGCTATCTGGTCCTGGACTTTTGTTTGTTGGAAGATGTTTAGTCCCAGTTACAGTTTCATTACTTGGGATTGGTCTGTTCATATTTTCTATTTCTTCCTGGTTCAGTCTTGGAAGGTTATACCTTTCTGAGAATTGGTCCATTGCTTCCAGGTTGTCCATTTTATTGGCATAGAGTTGCTTGTAGTAGTCTCTTATGATGCTTTGTATTTTTGCGGTGTCCGTTGTAACTTCCCCTGTTTGATTTCTAATTTTATTGATTTGAGTCCTCTCCCTCTTTTTCTTGATGAGTCTGGCTAAAGGTTTATAAATTTTGTTTATCTTCTCAAAGAACCAGATTTTACTTTTCTTGATCTTTGCTATTGTTTTCTTTGTTTCTATTTCATTTATTTCTGCCCTGATCTTTATAATTTCTTTCCTTCTACTAACTTTGGGGTTTTTTTGTTCTTCTTTCTCTAGTTCCTTTAGGTGTAAGTTTAGATTGTTTATTTGAGATTTTTCTTCCTTCTTGAAGTAGGATTGTATTGCTATAAACTTTCCTCTTAGAACTGCTTTTGCTGCATCCCACAGGTTTTGGATCGTTGTGTTTTCATTGCCATTTGTCTCTAGGCATTTTTTAAAATTTCTTCTTTGATTTCTCCAGTGATCTCTTAGTTATTTAGTAACGTATTGTTTAGCCTCCATGTGTTTGTGTTTTTTACATTTTTTCCCTGTAATTGATTTCTAATCTCATAGCATTGCTGTCAGAAAAGATGCTTGATATGATGATTTCAATTTTCTTAAATTTACTGAGGCTTGATTTGTGACCTAAGATTGATCTGTCCTGGAGAATGTCCCATGTGCACTTGAGGAGAAAGTGTAATCTGCTGTTTTTGGATGGGATGTCCTATAAATATCAATTAAATCTATCTGGTCTATTGTGTCTTTTTTTTTTTTTTTTTTTTTTGCGTTACGCGGGCCTCTCACTGTTGTGGCCTCTCCCGTTGCAGAGCACAGGCTCCGGACGTGCAGGCTCAGTGGCCATGGCTCATGGGCCCAGCTGCTCCACGGCATGTGGGGTCTTCCCAGACCGAGGCACGAACCCCTGTTCCCTGCATCGGCAGGCGGACTCAACCACTGTGCCACCAGGGAAGCCCTACTGTGTCATTTAAAGCTTGTGTTTCCTCATTAATTTTCTGTCTGGATCATCTGTCTACTGGTGTAAGTGAGGAGTTAAATTCCCCTACTATTATTATGTTACTGTCGATTTCCTCTTTTATAGCTGTTAGCAGTTGCCTTATGTATTGAGGTGCTCCTGTGTTGGGTGCATATATATTCATAATTGTTATATCTTATTCTTGGATTGATCCCTTGATCATTACATAGTGTCCTTCCTTGTCTCTTGTAACATTCTTTATTTTAAAGTATTTTATCTGATATGAGTATTGCTACTCCAGCTTTCTTTTGATTTCCATTTGCATGTAATATCTTTTTCCATCCCCTCACTTTCAGTCTGTATGTGTCCCTAGGTCTGAAGTGGGTCTCTTGTGGATAGCATATGTATGGGTCTTGTTTTTGTATCCATTCAGCAAGCCTGTGTATTTTGGTTGGAGCATTTAATCCATTCACATTTAAGGTAATTATCGATATGTATGTTCCTACTACCATTTTCTTAATTTTGGGGGGTTTGTTTTTGTAGGTATTTTTCTTCTCTTGTGTTTCCCACTTAGAGAAGTTCCTTTAGCATTTGCTGTAGAGCTGGTTTGGTGGTGCTGAATTCTCTTAGCTTTTGCTTGTCTGTAAAGCTTTTGATTTCTGCGTCAAATTGAATGAAATCCTTGTCGGGTAGAGTAATCTTGGTTGTTGGTTTTTCCCGTCCATCACTTTAAATATACCATACCATTCCCTTCTGGCTTATAGAGTTTCTGCTGAAATCAGCTCTTAACCTTATGTGAGTTCCCTTGTATGTTATTTGTCCTTTTTCCCTTGTTGCTTTCAAAATTTTTTCTTTGTCTTTAATTTTTTTCAATTTGATTACTAGGTGTCTCAGCTTGTTTCTCCTTGGGTGTATCTTGCCTGGGACTCTCTGCACTTCCTGGACTTGGGTGGCTATTTCCTTTCTCATGTTAGGGAAGTTTTCAACTATAATCTCTTCAAATATTTTCTCAGGTCCTTTCTCTCTCTTCTCCTTCTGGACCCCCTATAATGTGAATGTTGTTGCATTTAATGTTGTCCCAGAGGTCTCTTAGGCTGTCTTCATTTCTTTTCATTCTTTTTTCTTTATTCTGTTTCATGGCAGTGAATTCCACCATTCTGTCTTCCAGGTCACTTATCTGTTCTTTTTCCTCAGTTATTCTGCTATTTATTCCTTCTAGTGTATTTTTCATTTCAGTTATTGTATTGTTCATCTCTGTTTGTTTGTTCTTTAATTCTTCTAGGTGTTTGTTCTTTAATTCTTCTAGGTCTTTGTTGAACATTTCTTGCATCTTCTCGATCTTTGCCTCCATTCTTTTTCCAAGGTCCTGGATCATCTTCACTATCATTATTCTGAATTCTTTTTCTGGAAGGTTGCCTATCTCCACTTCATTTAGTTGTTTTTTGGGGTTTTTATCTTGTTTCTTTATCTGGTACATAGTCCTTTGCCTTTTCATTTTGTCTCTCTGTGGATGTGGTTTTTGTTCCACAGGCTGCAGAATTGTAGTTCTTCTTGCTTCTGCTGTCTGCCCTCTGGTAGATGAGGCTGTCTAAGAGGCTTGTGCAAGCTTCCTGATGGCAGGGACTGGTGGTGCCTAGAGCTGGGTGTTGCTCTGGTGGGCAGAGCTCAGTAAAACTTTAATCTGCTTGTCTGCTGATGGCTAGGGCTGGGTTCCCTCACTGTTGGTTGTTTAGCCTGAGGTAACCCAGTACTGGAGACTACAGGCTCTTTGATGGGGCTAATGGCTGACTCTGGGAATGCTCATGCCAAGGACTATTTCCCAGAACTTCTGCTGCCAGTGTCCTTGTCCTCACGGTGAGACACAGCCACCCCCTGCCTCTGCAGGAGACCCTCCAACACTAGCAGGTAGGTCTGGTTCAGTCTCCTCTGGGGTCACTGCTTCTTCCCCTGGGTCCTGATGCATACTACTTTGTGTGTGCCTTCCAAGAGTAGCGTCTCTGTTTCTCCCAGTCCTTTCGAAGTCCTGCAATCAAATAGCCTTCAAAGTCTGATTCTCTGGGAATTCCTTCTCCCATTGCTGGACCCCCAGATTGGGAAGCCTGACGTGGGGCTCAGAACCTTCACTCCAGTGGAGGGACTTCTGTGGTATAAGTGTTCTCCAGTTTGTGAGTCACCCACCTGGCAGTTAATGGGATTTGACTTTTGTGATTGCACCCATCCTACCATCTCACTGTGTCTTCTCCTTTGTCTTCTCCTTTGTCTTTTTTGGTGAGTTTCAGGGTCTTCCTGTCAATGGTTGTTTAGCAGTTGGTTGTGATTCTGATGTTCTTGCAACAGGGAGTGAGCTCACCTCCTCAAAAGTGCTTTTCTAACTCAGATCACTGAACAGATTTGGTTTTGCTTTGGGCAGAATTGCTTGATAGTTGACTTGGGTGTTCCTCACTCCCTGGATCACCTGACTGATCCACAGACCCCCTGCCTCAAGGCCTGCCTCTGAAGTGTGCCCCCTGAGCCTCCCCTCTTTGGAGGCAGCTGAAACAATTCACACTCCACACTCCCTCCCTAGTCCCCCAAAGTCACACCTCTCAAGCAAAAAACTGGTGGTCTCTATGCAATAATCCCTTCTGTGCTTGCTGGAAAGTGGATTAATTTATCTGCTAAGTAATTTTTGCAAAAGCATTAGCAGGTAATAGCAGCTTGGTGTGCAGCTCTGTAAAGTAATAGAGGCATATCACCTGATATTCTCCTTGAACCCCAAATGGTGACCCTTTGGGGAGTTTGAACTTCCTGGAAGCTCAGGATGGGGCTTGGGGGAAGCAAACGCAGGGCTGTTGGTCTTTCCAGACTCATCACAGCACCAGCGAGGCATCTGCTATGTAAGCCTATGAATAAACTGCCCGATCCCATAATGGGATTACCGCTCCTTCCCCTAACCACATTTCAGGGAGAGTGTAATGGAAAGGTAGGCCTGCATAGGAAAGGAGAGCCAAAAGAATTGACTCTTAAGTGTGTCTGTATTTTGGTAATATGCTAGCAAAATATAAGTGAAAAAAAATCTGCAAGGATAAATGAGATAATAATAACCACGGATCATTTTTAGTTCCTGGGAAGAAAAACACCATATAGATTTGAGGTGTTATTATTATGCATATAATATATATAGACATTGTATATTTATTCACAGCAAAGCTCACATATGTCATTCCCACTAATAACATTTTCTTTTCTAGCTCTGGCATAAAAGGAGATATGCCATTTTCATATGTTCTACACATACTCAGAGGAACCTGCTTAGAATATTTTTGCTGATGAAAGTTTCTGGGTTGTAACATTTATCTTTTTGAAGAGCACAATTTCTATCACCCCACGTGGAGGGCTGTGCTTTTACCTCTCATTGTGATGCCATCTACATGGGGATTTTTGTGTCAACCGCTTATCTCAGGCATTAACCAATTTCTTGTCTGTTTGTATTGTTTTTAAAGTGCCGGACATGCACAGTGCTTTGCCGATGCATGCGTGGGGTCCCGGCTCCCTGCCCTGTGGCAAGCAGCATCTAATGAAAAGAGACAAGCCCAACATACTGGAAATCATACAAATTCAAGACCTGGAAAGATGCTGCTGGCTTGAGAATTGGAAAAGGCCAGTCAGGGCTTAGAGGATCTGAAGAAAGAGAGAGAAGTATTTGGAGGAAACTTAGGTGCAGAATGTAGTAATTGAGGCACACACATAAAGCACACACAGTGAGTTCTTACACAAACACTAAAAGGTTGGAAAGAACCTTTAGAAGTTATCCGTCCCCTCCACGTCCCCTTGTGTTTCTCTCCCTCCTCCTGTGCATCCCTTGGTCTTGACCATCCCCAGTGGTGGGGATGGGCCATTTAAATGCCGATCTTTGCAGAGCAAGTGTTTAATCTCCAGCTGGCTTCCTCTGCCACCCAGCATGCTTCTGGGTGGCCTGCTCCCTCTGCTGTCACTTGCAGGGTGCTCAAAGAATGCAAATTCACTAGAGGATTAGTGATAGCAAGTCATAATAGAGAAATTAAATGTGCTGCAAACAGAGGGGCACAACTTTCATTCTCACACTAAAAATAAACCATTTGGGGTTATGTGTAATTGCTCTCTTGGCTTTTTCACTTCATCGGCAATTCTCTTTAGAGTGGATGATTGGAAACTTCCAGTTTAATTTATACACACAGTCCTACCCAGCTTCGGGTGAGAAAACTTGCACCAACTTTCAAGAAGTGTGCATACTTGGTTCACACGGAGCGATGTGAGTACGAGTGGAAGAGAAGAAGAGAAAGAGGGGGGAATGGAGCAGGCGGGACTCAGTCGTGTGAATTTAGAAAGAAAGCAGAGTGCAACAGAGAGCAGAAATAGGGTCCAATGCAAACACTGATTCGTGGTCTGACCTTGCACAAGTCACTTAATCTCTCTGTGCTTGTTTCTCCATCTGCTTATGCACTTTGTAAACATTAGATTACCTTTCTGGTGTGGCTCAAGAGGTAGAGTAAAGCCAACCCTGGGGTTCATCTTGGTGTCTGTGAATTAATTCTATCCAGACCAGCATCCGTTGGGGACACCTATCCACCCTCCATTAAAAAAATAAAAGAAAACAAAAAAACAAGCCACTATGTGCACTTTCCTTCAAGCAGCCGCCAGGGTGGATGACTTAAGAAAGGATGAAAGGAGATCAACACCCAGCTCAAAATACCCTCCCCCCCACCCCTCCCCCACCCCCAGCCAACTGTGGAAAAGGACATCAAAGGACTTTGCTGGTATAGGGTTATGTGGCTGCCTCCCTGTAGTAGGACTTTCTCTTGTTTCTCCAGGAACTGTGCTTAAGCCATCAGTATCATCTTGTTAAATTCTCCTTATGACTGTTGGCAGTTAGGCCACTGGGGCTCGTACTGTACAAATGCAGACATTGGAAGGAAATAGGACCCTATACTATGATTACAGGCTGGTAAATCTTGGGGCATATGGGATATATTAGCCTTGTACTTTGAGCATTTATCTTGTGCCAAGCCTTTTATGAATATTATTTCATCTGAATTGTAGCTTGACACTGTGATCCCCATTTGACAGGTGAGAAAATTAAGGTTCAGAAAAGTTAAAAAAAATAGAAAACTTGTTCAAGATTACACACAAAGTAGAGCTGGGGTTCAAACTCCAGACAATCAACCACTGGTAGGAGTTCACCCCATGTTGACTCTCTGATTTCCCAACTGGCTGCCCAGCTGCCCCTGTTTGCAACAGAAATGACACCTTCTCCACTGATGGTACAGTGATCCCTCTGTATCCTTGGGGAACTGGTTCCAGGACATCCTTGGATTCAGAGCCCGCAGATATGGAGGGCTGACTGGATAACTCTTTGGTTTTCTTGAAGAATTCGGGGCAACTATTTTCCTAGCACTGGACTGGAATACATTCAGAAGGCCCCTCCCAGGGATACCCCCTTAAGAGGTTTCCCCACAACTAACAAGTCAGTACCCCCGGGAGGAGCCCATCTTGCTTCAATCTCTTCTGTGTTAGGCGATTAGGCCACTCAAGTGGGGATTCTTTAAGTGAGTAGAGTGGTCTTCATCTTCTCCCTAAAACTTTTAATCCTGGTGACCTGGTACCTCAACCTCAGCCCACAATTTCTCTAAGCTTTCTGTGGCCCCATCGGCTCCTGTTGTACATGGGTCTGTTGGTTGGACTTGGCAGCCGGAGTCCTGAGGTTGGTATTCAGTTTCGCCCCACATACCACCCTCAATGCCAGGCTAAAATAACAGCACAGCTTAGCTACTGTCTGCTTACTCTGAGCCACAAGCCCCGGATCTGAGACGTGGATTTTAAAGGACCTCAGGGAGTCCCTCTGTTATGCTTTGTGGCTGGTCGGTTCCTTTGAAAACCCTCCCAGCTGCTGTGGGTAGCTGCATTTTCCGGTTTCTTCGGAGCCAAGCTAATGAGGCATGCTAATTTTGGAAGATGCATAACCATGGACAAATCTACTTCAAATTTCCATGAATAGGATTCTGGTGAGATTCTAGAAAAAAGGTTAAGGCCTTTGATACCTCCAGGGAGTAGCTCCTGTGTTCATGTTCCTCAGAAAGGCCAGTGACAAGTGGTAACACTAGCCAAGTAGGAGAAGGGGCAGAGGGTGGAGAGGCCAGCACTGGCCACAGGGACCTGTCTGTGCATGTGTGCTAAGTTCTGGTAGAGTCTCCACGAAGTCTTTCCCTCAGCCTCCTCACAGCAGCCGCAGGACAGACAGAGCTCTAGGACTCCTTCTGTAGGTCTCTGGGCTGATCCTTGGCACCCCTCTCCAGTTGCAAGGTCAGGTGCTGAGACGCGCCCCGGGGCTGTGCTCATTGAAGGAGCTCTGTCCAGAGAAGGTGATGGGCAGAGGGAAGCGCTGGACTTACTCAAAACTCTGAGCAGTAGTTTGTCCCTACTGCCTCCACAGCCTCCTTCTTCTTCCCCTCTAGTCATGATGATGAATGTTTACTGAACACTTACTCAGTGCTTGGCACTGTGCTAAGAACTTTACATGACATATAACTTCATTCCCACAATGCTATATGAGGAATTGGGAGGGAGGTTTAGAGAGGTTAAGAACCTCACCTGAATTCCAATGCTAGTAAATAAGAGAAGCCGGATTTGAACTGAGAACTCTTCCTCCAAAGGCAGTTATACTGCTTTTCTCTGACCTCCCTCTTTTCTCCAGGTGCCTGATGTCCTCAATTCTCTTTTTCTAGCCCTTTGGGTCTCATTTCACTACTCTTTCTAGGGGCATATATTAGACCACTTCTTATCCTTCTATTAATCCATGCTTACATTCTGTATTTATTCACCCCAAGGATGCTTCTTTCTGATAGAATAAACTAATTTCTGCTAAAGTGTTAAGGACTACCAAGGAGTAATATGTTATCTTAAACTGAAAACCCTCTGCATTGTCACAGAGGACTATGATGCCTAAATACCAAGGAGAGAGAAATTTGCAAATCTCAGGCTTTACGTCTGGACCAGTGAGAGAGAAAATTCGAGGTTAGGGAAAGGGGAAGGAGGCACTCATTCTTGCACCCTTTGAATCACATTATCTTACTAGCTTGACACATAGTAAATGTTCAATAAATGTTTACTGAAAAATAACTGCATGAATGAATGAGTGAACAAACGAATGAATGAATATTAAAATATCTAGACAAGATTTAAGTATGTGGTAATACTATGTCTGGACAGTAGAGGCCGCTGTTAACATTTTCCAACATCTGTGCTGGTACTAATCATTGAAAGGAAAGCCTGGGGCATGGAAAATTCTGTTATTCTGAAGGTTGATTGATTCTGGGGATAAAAATATGAGATGAATTTTTCAATGTGATCCCTTCCTTCATTAAGCCCTTCATCAGAGGTACAAACAAGGGATTCGGGTACAAACAAGGGATTGTTCTGTTTCTTGGAGAGAAGGTAAGACCCTTCCCCAGCTCCAGGATGACCAATGCCATGGGGGTGTCCACCTGAGACACAGCCCCACTAGGATGATCAGAGCAAACACCTACCTTATCAGACTTTGCTCTTGTGGGTGGCTCTGGGGAAGAGGATGATGGTCGGGGGACGGACCATTGGCTAAACGCTGGTTTATGCTTTTCGGTGTATCTTTCTGATTGGAGAACTACCAGAAGGCAATTTTCCAGATAACGCCCTAATTCAAACCTTCACTCTGGAAACCCAGATAGGAGCCTGAGAATCTAGGTGGACCCAGAACTTTTCTCTAGGAACAGGCATAGTCTTCTGCACAGAAAGCCTTGTCCCAATGTGTTGTGTTGGGAATGGTGGTTGGCGTTCCTCTGTACCAGAGCTATTTGAATAATGCCCAGGGGTTACATCCTCCGTGAGGCCTCCCTGATATGCTCTGCCCCCCATGCACAGCGCTGCCCCAGATGTCATCACATTATGTACCAACATCCAGTGATCAGTTCACTGTCATTTTCTGGGTATGTCCCTGTGAATTCTTCAAAGGCAGAGACAGTTTTCTTTTCTTTCAACTTTAGATTCTAAAAGAATGAAGTCCACTAGGCTGCATGTGCTAATGCAAATCAGCTACTAGGATGACCAAATTAGCCAGACCTACTGTTGTGTTATTTATGTCACATGGATACAGGAAGGGGGAGGAAATGGAAACAGCTCTTCCCAGCTTTGCCTTTGTGGCCCTAACTATGATAACTGCAAGGGATAAAACTTTTCTTGCTGAACAGAATGAACCAGAGTTAATTTTATCCGTGTTTATATTCAGTTCTGCATGCGCAACAGGAGACCCTTAATGACCATCCAACTCGTGTCTTATTAAATTTAAAAAGATAAAATGAATTGCATGAACCATAAGCTTATATGCTACCATAGGCTAATGAGGAAAACACTGATTAAAGTTTACTCAGCGAAGAACAGTAACACTCTGTACCCCAAGCATATCAAAATAAATGTACACCGAGAGGATACACTAGAAGGGCAGTATCTAGCCCGGTGCTTTATATGAATGAATTAACCAGCTAGGAACAATGCAATAAACGAAGAAGTTAAGATCCTTCTGTTCTCTTCATGATTGATTATAGGAGCCAAATCCACTGAAACTTCTCTAGGATTCTGTAAAATGGGAAGCTAGCATCAACAGCTGAAATTCAACCCTGCCACTTCCCCTGGGCCATGTTGGTGCCCTAACACAAGCTCTCACCGGATGGAGACCTCATCTAATGGTCTCCCATGGGGAAGCCTACAGTTCTGTTTTGAAGATCAAAATCTGTCTTGTTTCAACTGGGAGGAAAGGTTGATCAGTCATTCCAAAGTGAATTAGAGGTTGCCTGCAACTCAACTCACTGGGGGCTCATTTCGAGTCAGCTCCCCAAGCATTTATTCAACACTTTGAGTAAGTAAAGAGCTATGCCAGGCACCCGTGGTAAACATGAATGAACAGGCTACCTCCCCTGCCTTATGGTCTACTGGGGGAGGCAGACAAGTCGAGAGATGATTAAAACATTGGGTGTGGTAACTGCCCTGAGAGAATTGCAGCGTGAGCCTAGGGGAGGGGACACCTGGTCACACTGCTTGGAGAGGGACGTTAGAGGGAGAGGGCTCTTTAAGAGGAGGTGGAACCTGGGCTGAGTCTTGGGATGAGTTCAATGTGTAGGCCGAGCACTGTAAGGATGGGATTGGGCAGGTACAGGGAATAAACCCCAGTAAAAGGAGGCTTATCTGTAAAAGAATGAAGGCCCATTCATGCACCTTCAAGTACTTCAGTGTGGTTAGAACACAGTGGGAAGAAGGAAGAATGGATAAGGTGGATGGAGGGTAAACACAGCTCAGATGGAGGAAGGCCTGGATGCTAGGAGTTTGGATTTGATCCTGAAGGGAATAGTGAGCCACTGGAGGATTTCCTGACATACAGCAAAGGAGGCTGCTATTGGATTTGATCCTCTGTACTCAGGTTAGAGATGAGTTGTCAGAATGTTGGCGTTTGAAGGAGACACAACCAAACCCCAGAGGCAGCTGGATACAAGGGGCTGGAAACCAGGAGATTGGGCCTCCATTTCAGGCACTGTCACTGAACTCCTCTGAAGCTGGAGGCTTTTGGTGGCCACCCTCCAGGCCTGCAATTACCCTGCCTGGTCTACGCGGGGCTGCCCTTGCCGGGTCACTTGTCCACATGCCCCCACGGACTGTGAGCTCCTTAAGGGCAAGGACCTTGTTTGTTGTGTTCAACATGGTGTCCCTGGTGCCTAGCATGAAGCGAGGCACATAGAAGATGCTCAGCAAGTACTTGTTCAATGTCCAAATGAGTGAATGAACGCACAGATGGATGGAGGAAAGGTCACAAACTCTCTGAGCCTTTATTTACTGTATATACTTATCAGTAAAAAGAAAACCATCTCGAGGGAATTCCCTGGTGGCCTGGAGGTTAAGACTCCCCGCTTTCACTGCAGAGGGCCAGGGTTCAATCCTAGTTGGGGAACTAAGATCCCTCAAGCTGTGTGGCCTGGCCAAAAAAAAAAAAAAAAAAAGAAAGAAAGAAAACCATCTCTGTGGTCCTTTCTAATTAAGAAACTCTTCCTTCTAACCATCTCTAATCTCTGAATGCATTGCTTTCCCTCTCTCCCACATCACTCTACCTTCTTCTTCCTAGACGCCCACTCTTGCCAGTTTCCCTTCTAGGATTCCTGCCTCGAAGTGCGTGTTGTGTTCTTATGTTCCATGCTCAGGTGTGGTGCTCCAGTTCTTCACTTGACCTTGACTTCTGTATTTGATCCATCCCCTCCCCTCTCCTCTTCACTCTCTCCCTTTGCAGCTCACATTCCCCTTGCCCACGTCTTGCTTCCTGGCTCTCCAAGTTTTCTCTCTCTCTCGCTGACTCTTCCCCATTTCTCTCCATGGAGTCCTCCTTCCCTTCCCCAGTTGTTCTTGTCCTCATAAAATTTCTACTAACCTAATTTCCTGTTTGGTTTTTGCTTCTGGCACTTGGTTCTAACTGACCTCCAGACTCTTTTCTCCATTTATTCTGAATAGAACAAATTGGTGATGATAATGGCACAGATGCTATTTCAGCAAAGAAAGGAATAAAGAAGGAGAGGATGTCTTTGAAGGGACTGGCAGGTCGGCTGTGGAAGGAAGGAGGGACACCACTGAGTTCATCACGGAGAATACCCTGTCCTTTGATGGAGCTTCAGAGAATTTGCGAGCATATGATGAGCATCTGGAACTGTTCCTTCCAGAAAATAATATATCAAAAGGCAGAAAAACACTTATGTTTCCCTCAGTGATCCCAGCAAAGATGTCTGCTCTCCTAAAGGACCTCAAGGCACTCATAAAACTAGGAAAACTGAGTTCAGTGTTTTTTATTAAACCATTAAGAGATTTTATTCATCCAAGATAAATGTCTTCACTGAAGGATACAGAGTTTGATAGTATAGAAAATACACAGAAGAAAACTTGTCTGAATAAATTAGACTGATGCGTTTGGCATTTAGGGCTCCGAGTGACTGATTCCGTTCTTCAGCCCCAACCTGCCAACCAAAGAAATATTCTCTAATGCTGGACTCACTGAGTCCGAGGACGGGGTGGGAAGCAGGCATGAGAGATCTTGACAGCACTGGAAGTTTCCCAAACCGTAAATGGCTTTGCGGACTAAGGCAGAGGTAGCAAGGAATCCATTTTCTTTCCTCCATAGCCAAGGACTCCCAGATCCTTGTGGTCTCATCCACTTCGCCAGCCTCAGGGAGGCTGAGTGACAGACCAAGAAGACCAGAACATTGGCAATGAGGAAGGGCAGGCAGAAATGCAAAACTCACATCCAATTTCAGGGCACTCAAATCTCTGGTCTGCCATGAAATACACAAGGGTGTAGACTCAGAGAAGACATATTTAAAGATACTTATGCCCAGCTTTCCTGTCACACCTGCCAGGTCCTTTGTAATCCTAGAACAGATCCTTCTGGGGACATCACAACTCTTCCCTTAGCTCTTTTCCCACTTTTCCAAAATGGAAAAAGTACTGGCTCTGAGAATCTTCTGTGCCAAGGGATTTAGTATAATAATGTTTATTTATAAAGAATAAAACTGAGCCAGGGGCTTCCCTGGTGGCGCAGTGGTTGAGAGTCCGCCTGCCGATGCACGGTTCGTGCCCCGGTCCGGGAAGATCCCACATGCCGCGGAGCCTGCGCGTCCGGAGCCTGTGCTCCACAGCGGGAGAGGCCACAGCAGTGAGAGGCCCGCGTACCGCAAAAAAAAAAAAAAAAAAAATACTGAGCCAGGCACTGTGAGCTTGCAATGACTCAGACTTAATAATATTAATGGCTAACGTTTATTGGGTATTTACCATGTGCCGGACACCATGACAAGCATTTACATACAATTTCTTATTTTGTCCTCACAATGGCTCTAGAAGGACCATGCTGTCATTCCCATCCTTCTGATGAGTTATCCAGGTTTCATAAGGCGACTTAACCTACCCAAGGTCACTCTAAGGCACACCCATTTGAAGATCTTCCCAGCATCCTTTTCCTTGTGGAAGTGACTAGCTTCCTCCTGGGAACTGCTCTTTCTCTTGCCCTCCATCCTACCCATGTGGCTACTGAGGGAGCTGCCATGGTTTCCTGTGACTCTCCCCCCTGCCGATCATTCCCTCCCCAAGGCATTTTCAAATCTGGGAAGAGCAAGCACGATCAGTCTGAAGTTCTAATGTGTGATGGTATCCTCACTTCCTGGCACAGGACCTGGGGGAGCAAGCAGAGAGTCGCTGCTAGGAGAGAGTTGGGAATGACGCACGTGCTCCCAGAGCACACTGACAGCCTTTAAGTCCTTGACACCAATTGCTCCCGCGGCCCAATTCCTGTTCTTGGGTTCCACCGGCCACCCCAGGGTGCTTATAATAAAGACTCTCCTTTGCTTTAGCTACTTCATATTGGTCTCAGGAAAGCAGTGCAGTGTAGTGGACACGTGCGTGGGCTTTGGAGTCGGACAGCCTAAGCATAACCCCCAATCCATTAATTTCTGGTTGTGTGATCTCGAGAAAGTTGCTCACTGCCTCGTGCCTCAACTTCATCTGAAAAATGCGGATAATAATAACACCTACTGCTGAAGGTTTTCTGATGATTATAATGCAGATAAAGTACTTAGCACTGAGCCTGGTACGGGGTGATCTTCAAAAAAGAAAAATAGTGATCTTTATTTTAAATACAAATTTTAATTGTGACTTTAGTTATTACCGTTAACATTATTTCTCCTGATCATTGTAGAATCACAGGTTCTAGTTAAGGTTTTCTGATGGCACTTGGGATTTCGAGCTGACCAGCCAAATTTCCAGAAATTTCCAGAAATGCTCCTTGTGGAAAGGGTGGAGTTGGGCGTGTGGACGGCTGTAGATAGTGCCATGAGGGCCTTGTGTGAGGGCATTTAGCTGGTGCTTTTCTGCAGCCCTGGGGGTGGTTCCAAAAAGAAGAGCTAATAATACCTTCAGGAGACTTCTGTGCACAGACCACCATTCTGTGCAAACTGTGAGGTGGGGGTGAGGAAAGCAGAGAGTCAGATTGATTTTTAAAAGGCTGAACTTCCAGGCTGTTGTGAGAAGCAGCCAGCAAATGAGAGATCTATAAACTCTGGGAACATGCAGTGCATCTCTGTGAGTGGTGCTAGGAGATGGGTTAGGCATTGAGGAGTACTTTGCAGAGCAAAGAAGTATTCATATGACGTCAGAATTTGAAAATTCCCAGAAGAGTTTTTATGGGCAAAGTTGGGTGGGGAGAGAAGGGTGGAGAATGAAATTAAATTTCTTAAATGGATCACCGCTGAGGATTAAATGCTGGTTGGAAGAAAGTGCTAGAAGCCAGATGTGATTTGGGAATGCAGTGAGGGGCAGTGGAGGGCAAGAGATTCAATACAATCCTGTCCGGTTTTTCTGCTGGACTGGGAAATTGGTTTAAGGGGAACTGGGCAGGGTATCCTCAGAGACCCTGGAAAGTTGGGCAGATTTGTTACTGGGTCCAGCTTCAAATGCTTCCCAGGCAACTCTCTGCAAGAGAGTCACTTGGGTGAGAGCACTGATTATTGATCCCCAGCTGCCACCAAAGCTTTAGCACGGTCCAGTGCACGTGCCACTCAAGGAAATGCGAGAAGATGAAACTCCCAGAATTCTCCTGCTATCACAAAAAGCTGGCAGATTACACGAGGGATGGGAAATGAGAAGGAAATGTTATTTGCTGGCCCCAGAAGAGTGGACGGGGCAAGGTTTGTGGGGTGGGTGGGGAGGGAAGGGTGCCTGCTCTCTAAGGAAAGGCCAAAAAGGATGGAAATCTGGGGGTAAAAGAATAGGAACCTGAGCACAAAAGAATGTTGCGAGTTGATGGGATTTGAACCTGCAAGTGAATTTAAAGTCTACCAGGAATCGTAAGATAAAAGTCACCCAATGTAGTACTGAACGTATTACAGCCCTAGAACTTCAACTCCCTGAGGACCTTATTCATTTATTTGTTGGCATCTTCACACACATTTTATTTTTTAACTTATTTTTTCATCGACTATATTCCCTGTGCTGTACATTACATCCTGGTAACTTATTTATTGTATAACTGGAAGTTTGTACCTCTTAATCCCCTTCACCTATTTCACTCAATCCCCTATCCCCCTTCCCCTCTGGCAAACACCCGTTTGTCAGAAATGAGACTTTACATATGTGCATTTTCTATGCAATTATATTATTCCTTTGAGTACTGATACTTTTTTTTAAATGTTATTCACACACATTTTAGATTCCTGTCAACACTATGAGGGTGATAGGATTATCCTGAATATATGGACAAGTGGAGCCATCCCAGAAGAGTTGAGTGACCCAGGGTTACCCAGGATAAGCCAGAAACAGCCCAGACTCTCCTGAATTCCAACCCAAAGTCCTTCCCTTCCACCTTCCTCACAAAGGCCAGGTCCACTTCTGAGTAATTCATGTGGTTCCCAGGGACTCTGCCATCCCACACAAAGGATGTCTATTGCACCCCACAGGTGGAGGTCAGATGGGGTCATAGCTGCCATCCTTGCTGGGGAAAAGCTGGGGATTTCTATTCTCCTTCAGAGTCTGTGCAGAATGTGCTTGTCCCAGCTTCATGTAAATCATGGTTGCTGAGCCAAGCTGAAGTGTTGGCATTTGTTTAGGAGGGGCTAAGATGGGAGTAGAGATGGTGCCTTCCTGGGGAGACCATGTAACCTCATTCCCTGCCCTGTAGTTGCATCATCCTGGGAGACCCGAATGCATGGAAGCTCAGGGTTACTCGTTAATTATTCGATGTTGTGAACATTCTTAAAGGACCGCTGATCATGGGCTAAGTGGCCGCTGTGCTTGACTATGTTTAGTTTTTAATAACACTTACCATTCAGAGTCTGATCATTTTATTTGTCTAAGGACTTTACATCTATCATCACTTGTATTTTTCAGAAAGTTGAAATCATACATATATTCGTATATATATACATTTCTAACTTCAACCAAAAGAACTATACATTTTCAATCCTCAATATGAGTTTCTTATAAACATAATACATTCAAATATTCATTTATTTCCTATTCTTTTCATGATATCATTCTAGAATTTCATCTCCTGACTCTGCACCTACTTACCAGTGAGGGAGACTGAACTATGATGATTTACTCCTTTTCACAAATGAGAAAGCAGAACCCCAGGTGGTAAAGTAATTGCTTCAGGATCATACAGGTGAGTGGACCTACCCAGACCTCTTGAGTTTAAATAATACACTTTCTACCATGGCGTAAACATAGATGTAATTCTGTCTAAGTGTCCAGGCCCAGATTTTAAACCATAAACCTTTTGAAAGTTGGTTCCATGAATTATTTAAAAGTTGCATAAAGGAAGGTCACCCATTGTGGGCCAAGGGACATTGTTGGCAATCAGATGAGGGGCCCGAATTCAGGCCTCCCAGTGACCATCTTCAGAACCAAGTTGGTTTTCTTGCTCAATGAACAGGTTTCACCACATTGGGGGTGGGGTGTAGGGAGAGCATTATTTGAGGGGTTTTTCTCTGTGGAGAGAGCCCAAGTTTCTTTTATCTGTTGCTTTTGAATATTGCCTGTGTCGCTGTCATTTACCAAGCGTCATTTGATGATCAGATCGCACGTCTTCCTTGTTTAGATAGTTCCGCAGATGGATCGGCAGTTGCTCCCATACAGCTGTGCCAATCTGGCGTGCAGGTGTGTTTTCTGATAGGCGACTTGCTTATAAAATGATTTCTTCTGGGAACAAAGACAAGAAATTGCCTAAGGCCTTAGACAAAACTGTCCATGAGCTGGGGCACTGATTTGCTTCTAACAGCGGTTTTCTGAGGAGGACCGTTGGGTCAAGAGGATGAGATGCACGTGCTGAAACACTGAGGGTGGTCCCAGAATTTCCATCCCCAAAGGCAGGCGTGTGCCAAGGCCTGAGCTGCTTTCTGGGGCTTAAGACGGTCTGGGGGGTGAGTGCTTTAGTCCGACTGCTCCCATGAAGATTTATGGATAAAATAACATGACTGATTGGAATTTCTTAAAAAAAAAAAAATCCCATGTGGGTGTGGGGATGTTTGGGGAGTGAGGGTTACGGATGGAACAAGAGAGGTGGAGAGTTGATGGTTTTTATAGCTGAGTGATTGGTACATAGGGCCCTTTATTTTGACAACTCTCTTTGTTTTTATGAATTTAAAAAATTTTCTATAATAAAAAGTTAAAACACAAAATCTCTTCCTACCTATGGACCCTCAGAAGTCCAATTCATATTATGAGGCTTTTATAAATTCCGGGGAGCGGATGCCTGTTGGAGTGCTGGAATGGACACAGGCAGTGTTAGGAGCGGGAGATGGATGGACGGTCACTCGCAGAGCAAGGGGGACAGGAGCATAAGAGAGAGGCTGAGACAGGGAGGAAAAGGGCAAGGGAGGGGGAGAGAGAGAGGGGAAGAATGGACGTGGCATACTTCCCGGGTGACATTGTATTCTCCACTGCTCCCCTTCCCCCATCTGAAAGCAGGAGCCTCATTCTCATCACAGTAGCTGGCCCCCGCTTCCCCAGACACTTGCCAATCTCTCCAAGGAAGGGAGCTGGGAGTTCCGCAGAGCCTATAAATATGACCAGAAAAGGGGCTGGTAGAAATCAAATACCTACTAAAGCCACATTCTGTCAGAGACCAACCCTAATCTCTAAGGTGTAACCCCAGGAAGGGAGAAAGGAGAAAGGGAACAGAGAGGGGACAGAGTAAACACAAAACCAAGGGCGTGTTAGAAGCGTTCCTCTTCGGGGGGGAGAGGCTTATCTGGCCCGGCCATCGACCTGCTTATGCAACAGGCAGGTGCCAGGAAGACATGAGCCTGTGTGACTCAGGCGTCAGAAGGAGCCTGGCCCCTCTCTGGCTGATACCCCACTGGGAGCAGCTGGCCCCACTCTCACCCACCAGGCAAAGGCCATGGCTGGCTTTCACAAGCTTAATGGAAGAAGTGATGGCTACCTTTCCAGCCAGGGCAGCCCCCTCTGGACCCTTCCAAAACCACCTGAACTAAGCATGTGAATGACGCTTTTCCCCTTGTCAGCTCCCAGTTGGGTTCCAGGGTTAGCTTCCCTCCTTCCTTACTGGAGAAGACATGCTTGGGGTTCAGGCCCTGGTGCCAAACCATGGGGACTGGGGCGGCCAGTGCCTGGCAGGAGGTGAGAGCATTTGCTGTCCTCCAGGGGTTCCATATGGCTGCGTGGCCACAAATAGCTGCACCAGCTTGAAGGAGACGCCCACTCCTCTGAAACCTGCTCTACGCACGTGAGTCAGATACACACTGTTCCCCCCTCCATCCCGACAGGATGAGATTCAGCCCAGCCCAGGGGACATACAGCCTGTCTTCTAGGAGGCTTGCCTGCTAATCTCAGTATTTCTTGGTCACCAGCAGATCTCCCTGCCTCTCCCTCCCTCCTTCCTCTGGGTCTGGGCCTCCTCCTCCTAATTCCTTCTCCTCCACCCACCACCCGCCTCCCTCCGCCCCTCCCTCCAGCCTGCCCTCTCCTCCCTCCACACAGCTGGGCTCTCCAGGGATACAGCTGTTTGGACTGCAGTTCTATAGGCACAGGTGGCACTGGCAGATGCAAGTTCTTTCCATTCACGTGGGCAAACAGTAAACTTTATATTGAAATATTTATCACCAGGGTCTCTGCCTGAATGTTAGTTGGGGTGGGAGCTAATTCCTTGTCCCCGGTGAGCCCAACAGTGTGACTAGAACTGCAGCATCAGGGTAGTCAGGAAAGGGCAGCCTCAGTGGAAAAGCATGGGTTTTGCATTTGCTTTGGGGGAGGAGAGACGGTGGAGCTTTCTGGCCAGACAGACAGCCTGTGGGCCTGGGGAGGACAGTTTTGATAGGCGTCACTGCCGCTGAGCACCGGCTGACTGGCTGGGATGCCTGGGCAGACCTGCAGAACAAGCAGGTATCTGATACTGGGCTCCTGGAACCTGTTTATCACCTTTGTATTTATCTGTCTGGCTGTGTACTGAATGCTAAAAAGTCCTGGGAACCTTTAAACACCCGCTGGTGATCCATTTGCTCTCTGTTGTTAAGGATTACATGCCGTGGGTCTGCTCCACCTTTGCCGTTGAAACCAATGTATCCTAATGGGTCTGGAAAAAATGCCTCAGTGATATCAGACAGAGGGAAACCTAGCTTCTTTCTAAAGGACAGATTATTGCAGGTCCGGGCACACTGTTCCCAGTGTCTAAACATTTCAGCAAGTTCTTGCCTGTAATGTATCTAAATCCCTCCTCCTTCGGAGGAGTTGAAAACTGGTGGGACGTGGTGCTCCAGGTGCAATCTCTTCCTGGCTTTGACACTCTTAGGTCACGTTCACTCCTGCAGGCATGGCTACATGCATCCTTCCTTCCTTTCTCACCCTTGCACATGTTCATTTATTCAATGTGTGTTTGTGGATTGCCTGCTCGGTGACACACACTGGACCAGGCCGGGGGAAGATAAGTCGTGCAGAGAGAGACAAATACCTCACATACTGTGCTAATTAGTCAGGTTAAAGAGCTATCAGATCCCACAGGAGGAAGTGACAACATCGCCTAGAACAGATGACATTCTAAGTGATATTTGAGTAGAAATAAAATTTCATAAGATGAAATACTTATCCAGCACTTACTGAATACAAAGTACTCTTTGGAACACTTTCCAGACATTAATGTAATTTTTGCGCATGGCCACTCTATTTGGTTAGTACTATTATTATCCCCATTTTATAAAGGGAAGAACTGAGGCACAGGATAAATGACTTGGCTAAGAATCACACTGGTAAGTGTGAGCTTGGATTTGAGGGCAGGCAGGCTGGCTTTTAACCCTTTTACCATGTACCTCTGGATTAACGCAAGATATTTGGGGAACCCGTGAATGACTCAGTGTAGCTGGAGCCTATCAATTATGTGTAAGAGGAGTGGTTGTCAAGCTGGAGATGGAGTTGGGCCAGACTGTAAAGGGCCTCACATGTTGAGATCTCATCCTATAGAAAATGGGGAGCCAATGGAAACTATTTTCTATCAAATAACCCTAGTCCCTCCAGACTCAGCATAGTTCTTACTTGTCAACTCTCAGTGGCTCTTGGCTGAATCCTTTGCACACTTTCCACACTCCTCACTGGGGAAGCCCTCTATGATGCATGGCTCTAGACAGTCCTGATCACCCGAGGGTCTACTCTTTTTGATGCACCCAAGAATGGCACTTATCCCTGTAGCAGTCAGCTTGAGCTGCCAGAACCGAATATCACAGACTGGGTGGCTTAAATGACAGAAGTTTACTTTCTCCCAGTTCTGGGGACTGAAAGTTCAACATCAAGGTGCCAGCCTGGTTGCTTTCGGAGAGACCTCTCCCTTTGGGTTGTAGATGGCCACCTTCTCAATGTGTGCTCACATGACTCCCTCTTGGTGTGAGCAGGGGAGGGAGAGTGGTACACACAAGCTCTTTATTGTCTCCTCTCATAAGGGCACTAATCTTCTCATGAGGACCCCACCCTCATGACTTCATCTAACCCATATAATCTCCCAAAGGCCCCATCTCCTAATGCCATCACATTGGGGGTTGGGGCTTCAACATATGAATTTTGGGGGGCCACATTCAGTGCATAACATCCATGGAGGACCCAGACCCATTACCTGCCTTATCCAGTTGAGGAAAAGCACTAAGTTGCTGAAGCAAAGGCTAGCAAACTCCTGAATGGCCTGCAATTTCCCTGCTTATCAACTGCCCTCCCCCTTCTTCTTCCTCTTCTGCTCCCCCTCCCTCCCTCTCCTTCTCCTCCCCCTCCTTCTCTCTCTCTCCCTCTCTCTCTCTCCCCCCCTCCCTCCCTCTCTCACACACATATAAAGACGTTTGATTTTCAGTTAAGCAATCATATAAGCAAATGTCCTCTCATCATTCTCTATGCAGGTCAAGGTAATCTCCTCAGTTAGTTCTTCTGAACCTCCTTTCTGTTTAACCCCCTCAGCACCCACAAATGTTACTAAAGGTTTGTTGTCTGCCTCCCTGGCTGGACTATGAACTCCTCAAGTGCAAGGATCCTATCATATTCATATTTTTAGTGGTAGTGCCTGCACAGCACCTGGCTCATCATAAGTGCTGTTTGGATATTTATTGAGTGAATGAGTGAAGGTATGCTTAGGCCACAAAGATGTGAAAGATGATCCCTGCTATCCAGGAGCTTAGACTCCTTGGAAGTGGAATTGGGAACACGATACTTCTGAGTCACTAAGGAGGATGCTCCCCAACACTGATTCAGGACCAAGCACTGGGGACCCCAGCCTGCTACCATCCCCATGACACATTCCATGACCACCATACGCTGGCTAACTGAACTCATATATAGCGACCGTGTGATCATCACGACAGCATAGGTGCCATTATGCCTACTGTGACTCAGGACACACATCGGGCATTTTACATAGGTAGTCATGTTAATCCTCACCCACCCAAATTGTGTCTTTTTAAAACTCATTCAGGAAGAAGAGCAGAACTGAGAAATCTTGCTAAAGTCCCTGAATATTACTTTGTGTCACTTCCCCAGATCCTGTCACTGTGCCACAGAGAGACACTGGATTATACTCCGGTAGGGAGTATGCTGGCTGATTGATTCCTGTGGCTGGTGTCTAACATCCTCCCCTCCTGAAGGCATTTTGGAATTGATTTTAGGAAGTCTTCATTGTCTTTCTACATAGAGAAGCCTACCTTCTTGTACATCTTCCTCTTACTAAAATAGAAAGGCTCATCATTCTTATTTTGTGAGTATCTGACTCTCATGGATTCTTGTGTCTCTGTGCTATTTGTTTTGTTTTTGGCCGTGCCACACGGCATGTGGGATCTTAGTTCCCCGACCAGGGATGGAACCCGCGCCCCCTGCAGTGGAAGCGCCGAATCTTAACCACGGGACTGGCAGGGAAGTCCCTCTCTGTGCTATTTTAATACTCCGGGCTATATGTCACTGAGTCTGCTGGAGCCAGATCCATCTCACTTCTTTAAAGACCTTTCGCCAGGTATTCCCTCACTTCTCCTTGTTTTCCAACCCTGCCAGTCTGTGTGGATGTACTGCATATGTCTCTCTAATAACCTGGGTGGGAGCTCGGCACACACATGGCTCCTTATTCTGTGAAATAAGTAAAAATTAAAGTGCTGGCTGGCACACGCTCTTCTTGGTGACTCGGGGCTGCCGTATGCAGGAGCTTCCCTGGCACTGTTTACCGACGTCTTTCATTTTCTGTCTTGCTGGGATCTGGGAATACTTTAAACACTCAGCTCGAGGTAGCACTTAGCATTTATTAACTGCCAGTTCTGTGCCAGGCACCCGGCAAACACGTCCACATGCACAGTTTCAGCAAATTTCACCACCTGTGAGATGGTTTCGTGAGGCCGTAAAAGCAGTCTCATTTTACCAACAAGAAACTGAGACTCAGAGTTGAAATGAAGGGGCTCAAGGTCTCCTAACTAGTCAAAGGAGGAACAGAGGTTTTAACCCAGCTTTTTAATGTTATTCACATCTGCACGGGGCTAAATGTGTTCTAGGTGCCATTCTAAACATCTTACAAATATTAATGCATTTAATCCTTACAGCGACCCTTCGGGTAGTTACTATCTGACATTAAAGTGTGAGGAAACCAAGGCACAGAGGGGCTGAGTAACGTGCCTGCCTTTATCCGGGTGGTAAACGGTGCGGCCACAGCATCTGTTGCCTCTTAGAGTTCCTGGACTTTGGGTCATGCTTGCTCAGGCTCAGGGTTTTATTTATTTATTTAAAAAAATTTTTTTTCAACTTCTTATTTTATATTGGAGTATAGCCAATTAACAATGTTGTGATAGTTTCAGGTGCACAGCAAAGCGACTCAGCGATACAATTACAGGTACCCATTCTCCCCCAGACTCCCCTCCCATCCAGACTGCCACATGACATCGAGGCTCAGGGTTTTAGAGGGGAAACTCCAATAGAACAAAGTCCGCCAGAAGGACCTCCCTTTCCTAAACTTCCTAATTGTGACCCTAATTACACAGCTGCCTAGACTTTTCTCCTTTTCCTCCTCGGTTCCTTTCAAGAGACCTTCAGGGGGAAAAAACGTGCTTAAAATCTAATTTTCAGGCCGCTCGCTTGACAGCCAACCCCTACTCGCCTCTCCCTCCGCCTTGCCTCGGTTTCAGGCCTGTGGGAACGGAAGGTACTAACTTCCGGGAACCATGGGCTCCTCCGCTTGCCTGGTCACCCTCTCCCTCACCATCAATTTCAGCAAATGTCATTAATTTGAAAGGCAAGGGACCAGGAAGAATGGATTTTGAATTAACTAGTTCACATCATCTGATGTCTTTACTGGAGCATGACAGGGTATCCAGTGAGCTGGGGAACAATTGCTTCCAATTGTTCATTCTCTTGGATAAACCGTATCTGCTTAACAAGGTTTTGCTATAAAGGGCGATCAAATAGGCATTTGTGTTTCACAGAGTTCTGAGCCTGAATCCCGATGTCTGCCTTGGGCAGCTGATAATGTGTGTGTGTGTGTGTGTGTGTGTGTGTGTGTGTGCACGCACACGTGCGTGCACGCGCGTGTGCGGGGGTGTCTTACGGAGGAACAGACTTCCACTTTATGTAAGAATACGTGCTCCTGGGGCTCACTCGTGTTCTCTGTCCTAGTCCCTCCTCAGTACCATTAGCTCATCCCTCTGAGTCTTCAGTGCACCAAAAACATGTGCACCCACCTCCACACATACAACTCTGTGAGAGCAGCTGCCTTGCTGCGGGCTACGCTTTCCATCACCCTCATTCGTGACAAGTTCTCACTGACGGAATATGAGCCTGAGTCATGTGTGTCACTTCCAGGCCGAGCAGGGTATGTAGGATAAGTAGTCTTTCCCCCTCTCTTCTCCATCTGGGTCCAGAGAACCCTGAGGACCAAGGGCTGATGGAGCCATGAGATGGAAGAGCCTCAGACCCTCAGTCACCATGAGGAGGAAAACTTTATGCTGATGAGGAACGCACACCAGTTTGCAAGAGAGTGTGAAATAGGCTTCTTTAGTGGGGTGTCTGTTTGTTTCAGCAGCTCATGTTACCCTGACTTCTGTATCCTCTTCAGTCCTTCTATTCTTAAGTTTTTCTCCCTCATTAAGGCAGGGAACCTCCATGCCCTCATTTGAATCTAAGCAGAGAAGGGATGTGGTCTCAGAGAAACCACCACGAGGGAGTGTATAGGTGCTGGCAAGCCAGCAGAGTGCGGGAGGAGGGGATGGAAATCCCAACTACATAAAAGTCATCCTCTGAGTAGTAACCTAAGTGAACTGCCTATCCGGTGTGGCCAATTACCATGCAGCACATGCAAATATTAATATCATCATCTATCAATAATATGGGCCGTAAGAACGTGGTTGTAGGTTGCATTTGATTATAGCATTAAACTCTGTGTGCCCAACCTTCTGTTGCCCATATTTGAGCCATACTTTATATAACAAAGTCATTTGATCATAATTAAAAAGAAAAACAACAACAGAGGAAACATAAGCCAGGGACAAAACCTATGAAAGCCAACATTCCACTAGGCCCATGCCTGGGACTCTGGCTCCTTCGAGGTTGAAACTATGCAGGGTCTCTCCGATCACATGTTTCATTTCTGTATTTTTGTTTTGTTTTTGTGGCTGATTTTTCCTTTCCAAATATATACAGAAGAGGCAGAAAAATATTTCTTTGGAGTAGAAAGGGGTAATGGCACTGTCCTCCCCTCCAATTAAAAATAACAAAGAAAAGCATGTCCCGTGAGTAATAATAATAATTACAGTAACCATAACTGACGTGTTTGAGTATTTAATAGGGGCCTAGCATAGCTCTAAGAGCTACACTTGTCAAGTGCAGGATGGTAGAGCCACGCTGTCCCTGCAGGGATGTCCAAAGCTGAGGGGTGATGCTGACCCACCTTTTCCCTGATCCCTGGCCTGTCACCATTGTTTCCTCTGTGCCCCCAGCTGACGTTAAGACCTGGGTCTGTTTTGTATTCACTGACCCAGTTCACCTCCCTTCACACCCTCCCTTCTAGGAGCCCTCAAGCTCTGTGGCCCAGTCTCAGCTGGCGTGGCCTGCTTCCCTCACATCTCCATGGCCCGTGCTGTGAGGGGCTTCCTCCATGCTAGGCTATTTTGGGGAGAAATGAGCTAGCCAAGTAAATCACCCCCCCATAATTGGTTAATCAAAGTGTTTCCCCTTCCATCCATCAGATGCTTTCAGTGTCCTGGTTAATGTGCCCTCAAAGTCCTTTTGGAGTGGGGTGATATAGATGGGTTAGGGTAGAGGAGGAACCCACAGTTTTTGCAGAGTCTCTTAGCAGGAAGCGTGCCTGTCTTCTCTGCCCACCTCCCACTTGCATCCTCCCATCCTTACTCCCAGTCAATCCACTATTCCATAGTAGTGACATAACTACTATGACCATAATTTTAGAACTAAGGTTGAATTGGTTTGACAAACACAAATTATGGTGCAACACAACAGAACGGTTGAAAGTGAAAGCACTCCAGAAAATACAATACCTACAGTCCTGGTCAGCATGAGGATACCAGAGCCTTTTCTACCAGCTGCAGAGAGATTTGACTGCACAAACGACTTGCCATGTGTCTCTCCTGTCCCCCATGTTGTGACGATGCTTGCTGCATAACAGCTTCAACCTTACGGAGACTTGAACCAAATAGGAACAACAGCCCTGGTGGAGCTCAAAGGCTGCCTTCTTATCACCTGGGAGTCATGAAGGAGTCAGTATTTCCTGGAGGATTTGCGTGGGGGGGTAGTTTAGCTTCTGAGACACACCAGCCACTTGGGTTTCTGGACGTTGAATGTTGAGCCCAGGGAGTTGCAGGCAGGCTCTTTACTTGTCAAAGAGAAAGCTGAAAAGTGGAGCGTGGGCCTCGCAAGTCACGTTCTCCTCGGCTTCTATTTTCCTGGTGTGGATGTAGAATTTTTGAGTGGATTTGGGCTTGGGAGGGCCTCTGAAGCCCAGTGGCCCTGACCTAGCTGTAGACTCCATAAGCCCAGGAACCTGTAATAGATACAGGTGAATAGAAGTTGTATGTTGACAACAAAGGATGCTGGGAGGATGCAGAAAAGAACCAAGGCTACGCTGTTGTCAGGTGACCTTGGGGACGAGCATGCATTTGACTTCTGTACTTCTCTGCCCAACTCAGCCAGAGTTTGTTTTAAAACCAGAACCAGATGCTGCCTCTGAGATCAGCCTCAGGGCTGAAAATAAATTAGGAAAAGAGGGTTCCATGCAGGGAGGCAGCAGGGCAAGGAAGGCAGCATGCCCTAGAAAAGCCTGATTAAGACCATGGCACACAAGGGGAGTCGCCCTGTTCAAAGGGGCTGGACAGAAGAAGCATGGGGCGGAAGGATGTCTAGCCCTTTGCCTGGCTTTCCCATTTTAGCAGTTATGAGGCCAGCTAAATGAGGTCTTGGCAAAGAAATAGTTGTCCAGTCCTGATGGGCGAGGAAGAAAAGCAGAGCCAGGCAGACTGGTGATGGGCTTGTGTTCCAGTGTGTAAAGCAGGATTCCAAGGTGGACTCCAACATTCCTGTCCTCTGGTGCAGTGAATGCTGGGAACCTCTGGGGAAGGGAATTCTGGGGTGCTCTGTTCAGACACCCCTCTTCAGGGCAGACACATTGAACCCCCATGCTGGGAATATTGGCTGCTAAAGGCTCACAGTCCCTCCCTGAGCATTGCCCTGGGCTACAGGGAACTTCCAGACCCAAGGCTCCCCTTTCCAGACTTCTGCAGAGATACAAAGGCCTGGCCTCTGACCTCAATTTGGGACAACGCTCATGGGTCATCCCAGTTCCAGAGTTCCCTGTAGGGTTGACTGAGGTCTCAGTTAAGACCACATTGTGAGTCACCTCCTCCCACTGCTCAACCCTGCCTTCCTCACCCCCTTACAGATCTACCTCCCAAGAGTTCTCCCCAGTGGACATTCTGCAAGCAACTCCCTGGCTCAGAGTCTGTTCCTGGAAAACCAATCTAAAACCCTTGATAAGAGATAGCAAGACAGGTGCTCAACATCACTGATCATCAGGGAAATGCAAATCAAAACCTTACTGAGGTATCACCTCACACCTCTTAGGATGGCTGGTATCAAAAAGACAAGAGTTAACAAGTGCTGGCAAAGATATGGAGAAGTTGAGGGTGGCAAAGTTCAAAAGATGTGTACAGAAGACATGATCAAATATGCCCTTGATGAAGATGACCGAGGCTGCAGGATGGATTGGACCTACTTGACCTACTGGACGAATCATCCCACTCCAGATCTCCAGGGTGGCCACATGTGAGAGAGCAGGGTACCCCGCCAGAGCTGTGCACGAGTGGACACGGGGTCCTTATGAGCAGGCTCAGTGGCTTTGCTCAGGATGACTGGGAGACCAGAGCCCTGGACAGAGCCACTGGGCTCATGACTGAAGAAATGGAAGACTCTCTAAGATGAGAAGGCCCAGTTCAAGGGGCATTGGAAGGCTGCCTTCCAAAAGTATAGGCTGTAAGGATGGATCCCAGCGAAGTTCAGGGCTTATGCCTCAGCACTCAGCGTGGAAGGAACTGGCCTGCCCACGCTCTTTCTCTGTAATGGATTGTAATAGCTCTATTCATATGGAAAGAGTCAATATAGTCCTAGAGTATTATATTGTCATACATTATCTATAGGTAATATATATGAGAGTACTCGGTAAATGGGAAAAGAGCTGTACAGATGAAAGGTATTATGTCTTCTTCTGTGGTATTTATGTAAATGAGCTGATGGGATGACTGTGTTCTGGAAACTGTAAATCCCTGTACGAATGAGCAGCCACATGATTAGGTATTTCATAAGGTACCCGTAAGCCCGGGGCAGGCAGGTCCTGGCTTCCATCCTGCAAGGGCAGTTCTCCCCCAGCGGAACGCGCACTGCATGCAGAGCGAGTGGGCTGAGATCTCATGAAGCTCCATTCACGGAGCCGTGGAATAACAGTATTCAAGCTGAGCAATTTGCAGAGAGTAAATTAAGGGGAATAAAATTCCTGTAACAGATCCTGAGAGGAGGGAGGAGATGAGGAAGAAGGAGGAGAAGGATGGGGCAGGCAGAAATTTTTAGCGATGCCTGCCGTTTGCCGTAGCCTGCTGCATGGTGAAAAGCAGGCCGGGAATCAGAACCAGGCAAAACTAGGCCCTTGTGGAGTGCCTTTCTGGATGGCGTGTCAGGGTGATACGTTAACAGGGGGCTTCTAGTCTCAAAAGAGCCTTATCCTAAGGTGTAGCCCTAATGGCAGATGCTGTGCTGGGCCAGAAGTTAGGGTGTACTGAGAGGGCTGATGCCCAGGAACTCTTTGAACATTCACACTCGCTTTGCCCAGGACAAGGCTGGTCCTAGAGGATACTGGGCTTTGCTCGAGGGAAAAATCTCCCTTGGATTGGTGCTTCAACAGGTGTCTTTAACGTCTCACATTAGTGTGATTATAGCTGTCACTTTCCATTTAACCATCGTTGCGTGACTGACCCTTTCACAGGCCCTGTGCTAGGCACTGAACATGCGTCATCTCTTTATCTCTTCCATGACTACAAGTAGGTGCTGCTGATACCTGTTTTATAGATGCAGACAGTGAGGCTTCAAGAGAGTAACTCATCCACCCAAGTGGAAGAGGCAGGTCACTGGAATCAACGCTCTGTGCGGCTGCCACCATCTTGCAGCCCCTGACACTTTGTCCCACCTGCTGGCCCCTCAGCCGTGACTCGTGTTCATTCATCCCTCACTCTGAGTTTGAGCACTGCTCTGGCTTTGGCTGCTGGTCTGCATCCTGCCCTGACGGTAGACACCCCAGGCCCTGTGGGGTCAGTCCCCACTACCCCCAGCCAGGGCAAGTGAGGCAGGCATGGGGCCTCCCCACCCTCAGAAA
This sequence comes from Delphinus delphis, assembly GCF_949987515.2. Lineage (NCBI taxonomy): Eukaryota > Metazoa > Chordata > Mammalia > Artiodactyla > Delphinidae > Delphinus > Delphinus delphis. The sequence continues at coordinate 130,824,207 of NC_082683.1, forward strand.
GGAGAAGGTTCTGTCAGGAAAGTTTTCCAAGCTTCAGAGAAGCTGTCAGGGTTGTGCGCGCTGAGTTGTGTCCTTCCAGGTGTTCATATGGGGGGGCTCATTGAAGCCCTGACCCCCAGCACCTCAGAATGTGACTGTCATTGGAGATCAGGTCTTTAAAGAGATGACTAAACTAAAATGAGATCAGGGGTTGAGCCCGAATCCAATATGACTGGTGTCCTTATAAGAAGAAGAGATCAGGACACAGACATACATGACGAGGGAAGACAATATGAAGACCCAGGGAGAAGGTGGCCATCTGTCAGCCAAGGAGAGAGGCCTGAAGCAGACCCTTTTCTCAGAGCCCTCAGAAGGGATCAACCCTGCTGACGTCTTGATCTCAGACTTCCAGCCTGCAGAACAGTAAGAAGATAAATCTCTGTTGTTTAAGCCGCCCCGTTTGTGGTGCTCTGTTTCAGCAGCCCCAGCTGACTAATACAAGTGTCACCTCCAACCTGCCCCAGCCACTCCTGCTGTCCCCACGACGGCTCGCATTCCCTCACTGCTGTTGCCTGGTGATCACCCGGACCTCTGGCTGACAGGCGTTCATCCTTCTCCCTGTTATACGGGAGCCTTCCCACTCCAGAACTCTTGCCTGTTGTGTTATCTGCAGCATCTCCAGGAGGGAAGAGTGACTGACTGGCTGAGAGGCAGCTGAGTGGTACCAAATGCAAGAGATGTCCAAGCAGGTGGGGAGCAGATCCCACTATGTGTGTGTTCTCACCCCTCCTCCCTTCCTCCTGGGGATGCACCCAGGGCCATTTCCAGGTTTGGCCGCCCGCCTGGGTCAGGACCTTTGCCTTAGTTTATCAGTGTTGGGACCGGAGATGTCAGGGCATTCCTGGGCTGAAGGAGAAGTTTAGATGCAGTAAAGATGACGCACACACCTGGACCAGCATCTCAGCGGTGGGCAGTGTGTTGTGGTGAAAATGCCTGAGTTTGAATCTGGCCCTGCCATTATCTGGCTGTGTAAGTTTAGTCGAGTTACTTAAGTTACTGGGTCCAGAGAGTTACAGTTTTTCCCATCTGTAAAATTCCAACTTCTGCCTAATAGGATTGTTGTGGAGAGCATATAAGAAATAACAGATGAAATGTATTCCATAGATGATGTGTGAGATAATTAGCCTCTGGGTGAGATGGCATGGGAGTAGGGATTGGAGAGTCATCTTACTGAGGCCATGCTTCCCTGGAAGGATGATCCGACAGAGGAATACTGAGTTATAAAACTCTCCTTCTCACTTTCTGAATGAGGCTCAAAACTCTGAACACTTTTTAAAAGGAGCTGTGTCTAGAGTGTCTGTCTCTAATATTGGTTCAGAAACCAACAGTTTGTTTTCTCCATGTTCCTTCCAAACTGCAGGTGGTAATCACGAGCACTTTTGTGACATTTTATTCTAGGCAACATTCTAAACACTTATATTAGCTCATTTAATCCTTGTTATGAATTGAATTGTGTCCCCACCCCCAAATCTGTAGGATGAAGCCCTAACCCCCAGTACCTCAGAATGTGACTATATTTGGATAATTGGCCATTAAACAGATAACTAAGTTAAAATGAGGTCATTGGGGTGGATTCTCATCCAATCTGACTGTGTCCTTATAAGAAAAGGAGATGAGGACACAGAGGGAGACACCAGGAGTACACGTGGACAGGGAAAAGACCATGTGAATAGACAGTGCGAAGGCGGCCATCTGCAAGTCAAGGAGAGAGGCCTCCAAGGAAACCAACCCTGCCAACACCTGATCTTGGACCTCCATCTTCCAGAACTTTGAGAAAATAGATTTCTGGTTTTTAAGCCACCCGAGGTGTAGTCACTTGTTATGGCAGCCCTAGCAAACTAATACAATCCTCACAAGAAACAATGAGGTAGGAAATGTTATCAGCCCCATTATCATTCATTTGCTCATCTGACGCAGATTTTCTAGGTGCCCACTCTGCACAGGACTGGTGCCACGGGTATAGTGGTTCCACGGGTGTAGTGGTGAATGAGACACAGTCTCTGACCTCGGGGAGCTTAAGGACAGGTGGACTTGTCTGAGAGGTAGACAGACAAGTAAACAGACCATCCCAGTGCAGCAGGGGTGTATGTGTCCCACGATGGGGAACCTGCAGCCCACAGGACCCTCATGGTACTAAGGGTAATGGAGCCAAGTGTGAATGGGATAACGGAAAGTCTCCACGTAGGTCCACTGCTCAGTTTCTGCAAAGACCTTGCTGGTGCTCCATGGACAAGGACAGCCACGCTAGCTGAACAGCTGCGTCCTCTGCAGTGGCAGGGATGCCCCACAGGGAGAGGGCAGGGCTGGTGTGTGGGGACACAGGCCAATAAGGATGGACATATGAGGATGATGCAATCCATGTGTCATACCAGCTTCAGTGGGTTGCCTGGGAATCCTGCTTTCAAGGATTCTGAAAATTACCTCCCCTGAAGGCCAGATGAAGGTGACCCTTGCTCTTTCTGCTTTACCAGATATGAAGTCCTCCACATTGACATCAGATTTTCTAAAATAGAACCACAACTGGTGATAATGGATCACTCCTATGTGCTGGGAATGTTAGGTGGGTTATCTAATATCAGCGCCTGATATGAGTCTGAGAGTCTTCCTATAGTATCTGAGGCCATTGACAGCCTTTCTCTGCCTGTCTGTCCAGCCTCATGTCTGGCCCCTACCTCTTTCCCTTTTAGACCCCTTTATGTCCCCCTACCTTACACGCATCCCATGCCTCAGGCCTGTACAATCTCTACCTAGTCCATGCCCTTTCATGTCTTTATACTATTCCTCAGCCTCAAATGCTTTCTCCATCCATCCAGTATAACAAACTTCTACCCATCCTTCAAGACCCAATTCCTTCTCTTTGTTTTCCTGCAGCACTAGGTAGATACTTCTACTAAAATACGTATCACAATATGTCACCTCTAATGTGTTTACATGTCTCCATCACCAGCCTGAGTGATAAGGAGGGACTGTCTATTCATTTTGTATCCCCAGCACCTAGCACATTAGTGATACAAAGTGGGTGCTAAACAAATGTCTGTGTAGGTTATCTAGTTCTTGTTTTTCTGTTTCAATGCTGGTGTTTTTGTTGGATAAACAATTGACTATAGCCTGATCCTTTTTTTTTTTTTAATAGAAGACTCTGTATCTTGAAATAAAAAGAACTAAGACTATATTGTTTTCTCCATTGCCTCAAGGCTAAGTGTTGCTCTCTACAGCTGCTCTTCACAGGGAGGATATGGCTGCGCCCTGTCCTCTGTTCCAGATAGCCCAATCTTATATTCACCCCCAAAGCCATGTCCTTTTCCTTTCTCATCTTTTCTCATGCCATTTCCCCCTGCTTGGAAGTCCTTCCACACCTACCCAAGACCTTCTTATCTCTCAAGTTTCATAAGCCTCGCTATTCAAAGGACGGTCTGTGGTCCAGCAGCACGAGCATCACCTGGGAGCTTGCAAAAATGCAGAACCTCTGGCCCCACTCAGACCTGTTGAACCAGAAACCACATTTTAACAAGATCTCTAGGTGGTTCCTAGGCACATACATTTTGAGAAATGCTGCTCTAGAGCAGGCCTCAGCAAAACTTTTCTGTAAAGGTTCAGATAGCGAATCCTTTAAGCTTTCAGACTGTAGGGTCTTTGTCCCAATGACTCAACTCTGGAGTTGTTGGCACGAAAGCAGCCAGAGACAATAGGTAAACACATGGGGGTGCTGTGGGCCAGTACAGTTTTATTTACAAAAGCCGGTGGCAGGCCCTCTAGCTGTAGTTTGCTGAACCCCTCTAGAGTTCAACACCTTTGCTTACTGTAATGGAAAGCCTTTGGGTGGCCCCCCCGTGACCCCACCTCCTGGTATTCACACCCTTGGGTAATTCCCTCCCCTGGAGTATGTGCTGGATTTCTAGACTCACTTCTAACAAGCAGAATATGGCAGAAGTGATGGGATGTCGCTTCCAAGGTTAAAAAGACTGTGGCTTTCATCTTGGGGCTCTTTCTCTCTGTCTTGCTCTGTCTCTCAGGTTGCTAGCTCTGGCAGAAGCCCTCTGCCATGTTGCAAAGCACCCCATGGAGAGGCCCACATGACTTCCAATGACCATATGAGTAAGCGTGGAAGCATATCCTCCTCTACTCAGACCTTGAGCTGACTGCAGCCCCAGCAGACAGCTTGACTGAAACCTCACAAGAGAGCCTGAACCTGAACCAGCAACCAGTCTGATTCTAGATCCCAGACCCTCAGCAACTGTGAGACAAAAAATGATTATTGTGTTAAGTCCCTAAATTTGGAGTAACGTGTTATTGGCAATAGATAATTAATACTGTTGGGTCTCCAAACTACTCCCTCGTATGTCTTCCTTCTAACTCCTACAGCATTGTTTCAGTGAGTCCTTGACTAGAAACCATCTTACATTGCTTCCTAATCATGTGAGTCAGTCCAGAAGTAGATTACAGATTCTTTAAAGGGAGGGACTATATCTTATAAAGTAAACAGACATTTTTCACAGAGTATTTATTGAATTAACTGCACAGAGTTTTTCTCGTTTTCTGTTGGAAAAGCAGGAGCCATTACTTGCTGGAGCAATTGTTTCTGTTCCCTGACATCTAGTTTTCTCTGAGCCTGCATAGGAACTATGTTTCTTCTTCTACCAGTACAGTTTTTATTTGACAACAGTGAAAAAAAAAAGAAAATTAACCAAACACCTGAAAGCTTTTTTCAATTACCTGGTAAGGTTACTTAAGCTGCACTCTGCTGTAGAACGGATCCTTTTCACTCATCTTTTTGAATTCCTAGATGGGAGAGAAAATGGTCTTTGGACGATAAAGGCTGTTCCCAGGTTACCTTTGAGAAAACTGTAATCCACTGTATTCTTTTGCTTCCAGTTTTTCTCCTGCCTCTTGATTTTGTTGGCTCTTATCTCCGTTTTGTTATTTCACAGTTGCCTGGGCACATAAAGAACCTCTCTCCCTGTCACTCCCATTTTCAAGAGCTTGTTTACGGTGCCTCCACTCTGCCTCACCTCTGATGACCAACTCTGGGAGTGAGAAAATGGTGGGCACAGAGGGCAGGCTTTCAGAAAGGGATCTTTTCCAGTTGACTCAACAGTAACCCAAAAGAGCAAAGAATTCATCCTGGCTAATGTTGGTTTGAAAGAACTCTGACCAACAAAGAGTGGATGCTTTGTTAAGTGTAGAGATCCCTGGATCAGGGGCCATCGTGTACTGCATTTTAAAATTTTCTTATTTTTCCTGTGAATGGAACTAAAGTTTTCCAAATAGTGGACACAGGCTCTACGGTGTGTGTGTGTGTGTGTGTGTGTGTGTGTGTGTGAAATTCCTTTTAAAAATGTATTCCGTTTTTCTCCCCTAAGTCCAGGTTCTTTTATTTTGTCTGTAAATTATATCCTCATCTACAAAGTGCGCTTGATCCTAACAACTCTGAAGACCTTTGCCCCAAAGCTAAAAAGACACAGGTTATCATCCGTATGTGCAAGTCATATATGCAAGTCATGTATTATTTTTGGTCGTGACCACAACCAGTTCACAACATCTGTCCTGTGATGATCATGACCTGCCCATGGTGGTCATCTGTACCACCATTATTTCAGAGCCCACCTTCTGGGATAGAGGTCATTGTGCCAGGTTAGTGGTCACAGAAAGCAAACAATACCTGTAGTCAGATACAGTTTCTATAACTGTAACTGGTGGAAAACTTAATTGGAAGTTTAGTTTAAAACTTAAACTTAATTGGATCTACAAATTACTGATCCAGAAAACTGTGAAAAGAAGAAATTGGTTTAATATCTAGGATTCCAAATTAAAACCAATATTATTTGGTCATTCCAAGTCATTTATTCTATAAAACGAGGAGTAGGCACACTTTTTCATCAAGGGCCAGATAGTAACTTCATAAACATATCTGTGACTCAGTTTCCCCCATGAACTGATAGTATTAGCATTCGAGAACTGGCAGACTGTTTTTCTGGAAAATTTAGAAAGGGATTGTATTTACAATGCAGTCCAAAAATTGTTCAGCTTAGAATTTATATAGAATGCGTACTGAGACTGATTTAGGATTACTAAAAAAATGCCGCCAACGTGGAGTTGACTATCTCACCCTTGCCTTACAAGAGTGGATGTAGATGTTTTGTTAAACAACTTCCTGCCCACACCTAGCCAATTTTTAGTGCCAGTGGAACCAGAGTGTGGGCCTGTGGGTCCCTCAGAATTGGGTCCCCTTGGATCTCACAACTTCTGCTTCTTCACCAGCAAGTCTCAGATTCCAGTGCAGTAGATGTATGATGTGGCAAAGCTCACCTGCTATCCAACCAGCAGAACATGCACAGAAAATTAATTTAAATAAAGCATGGCACATATTTGCTTTGGTTTAAATTCATAAAATGCCATTTCATTACACCGTGTTTTCATTTATGTCATGCCAAAGCTATTTTTTTTATTATTTTAGAAGTTAAAACATGTAGGAAAATACATTTTTCAAATAAACCACTGTCATGATATAGATATTTGAGCCTTGTAATATTGATTTTTTAGTGGAATGATGGATTGTGAAGTTTAAGGGTTTTTTTTTAAACTGCAGTTAAAATAAGCATTCATGAGGGGTACCTACACCCCTCCTTCCTGTGATAACCCCATGACAGCGGCCAGTTGGCGCTTCTGAGAAGTAACACTTCTCGTTCTCACGACTCAAGCACATCTTGGAGTGAAGGGTAGGGACTTGAGCAGACTGACATAGAGCAGGGAGGTCATGTCCTTAGAAAGAAAAGAAGGCGCCCTTCTCCTAAGGGAAAGGAGGCCTAGGGGAGAACATAATTTGTGAGTTGTGGGGTCACCAGCCCTGACTCCTGGGCCTGCTTCTCACACAGCCAGATCTCTGACAGTTTCCCTTTCCTTCCCCAAGACCCCCGGGATGTGATCATGGACTCTCCTCCCAGAAGAGCACAGCAAACCTGAATTTTGGGACTCTCTCCTGGCATCATTTCCTGGTACATGTTGATATCTCTTTAAGCATGATATTTTTACATCACTTTTCGAAGAGTGATGACTCTCATTCATTCCTAAAGTCAATAAAGGCATATTGAGTAGTCACTCTGAGCCAGGCACTACAGATACAAGATGAATGAGACAAAATGGTGACACTGAAGACCTTGTGGTCTGGTAGGCAGACATGTTCATAGAAAATAATTACAACACAAGTGGATGTGGCAGTTACTCCTAGAAAAAGTCTTCTTGGAAAAGAACCCTCTTCACACCAGAAGGAAGCTTGAAGAAGATCTCTGAACTGTCTGGGGAAGTGAACTCACTTAGAAGGAGAAGCATCCTCTTCAAAGGAGTTAAGATCTCTAACCATTTCAAGTAAGCAGGGGAGTCATAATCTCTAGGGTTTCACTAGAACTGGTATTTTGGTGACCTTGCTTCTAAGTATAAATTTGAAATATTTTAAAAAATTTTATCAGACTCCCCCGAATCACAAGGTTTTCCTTTTTTATTTTTGGGTTATTGGGGGTAAGCAATTTAAAAAATAAAGACATGGGATAGCAGATACTGATTCTGGGTATCTACCAAACTTGCAGTGACTTCTTTTCTCTGAGAATTGCCCTCCCTCCAAAGTACCCCCACAAAGATGGAGGGATGGGTCCTATGACTTCAAGTCCCCGCACCCACTGGGGACAGCTGACCTGACTTGAGTCAGTCAGATTCTCTGTCCTAGGGCTTTAGCACTGGGACTAAAAGAAAGCTAATCGGTCTGCAGTGTCCAGAGACAAAGCACCTTCAGGAGTTATGTAGAGTCTATCTGCCGCTCACCATATACATGAAAACACAGAGAGAAAATAGTATTGGTCATAGAGAGAAGCAGAAATGAGGGATGGAGAGAGAGAGAGAGACACTGCTGGGTGCCTGAAAGTGTCTAGTTCCTGGGCCTTTTGCCCTTGAGTTCTATAAGACACCCATGGCCCTGTGACACATTCCCTCTTTTGGGTAAGCCAGCTCAAGTTGGTTTTTGTAACCCATAACCAGAAGAGTCTTATCTAATACTCATTCTCTCTGGTTTAGGTAAAGTCCCGCCTAAGTGACTGAAGGGCTTTTCTTACTTGTGTGCTATCAGGATTCCAGGTCTATGATTCCCAAGCCCCACCTTACACCTGCTGAATCTGATCCCCTAGGGTGAGGTCCAGGAATCCACATTTTGTAACAAATCATTAGGACATTCTGATGGGTTGCCAGATTGTAGAACTGCGGGATAACACGGTGCTCTTTGTAACTGAACTATGATGTGCCAGGTGCTACCACACATGCTGTATCACTTTCCTCACAACGACTCTGTGACATAGGCGTTATTTATTAGGGGAAATGCTGAGTCCCTCTTCTAATGTTTCCTTCCGTATGGAGGCAGCTCTACTGGTTGGAACGCTTCTGTCATATCTTTAGCCCCTTACTCACCGGTGACCTATCTAGTTGCTGAGTTTGGAAGGAGAAACCAGGCACGTGTAGCCCAGCTTCTTGCTCTTCCTTCTTTTTGGGAGCTGGCCAGCCTGCAGAGAGCATGTGTTTTCAGATGCCTACTCCTTGCTAAAAATCCTCCTACACAGGCTCTGCCCTTGCTGACACGGGCTGCGGTCGGGGAGACCCTCCTCAGTCTAGTGCAGGCGTGATGGGGTGGGAAGAAGTTCTCCTCATTGTGAGATTCAATGCTGTATTTGCAGGTAAAGCTACATTACCAGATACCAGTTTACCAAGGTGCTGTCTTGGTCCCCATCTGTCCCCACTTCTTTGTCTTATGTCTTTATTTGTTCAGAGCTCTGACAGGGCAGAGGGGGGCTATTAATTGGGCTCCTCAAGACCACTGCATTATTACATACATGGTTCCAGATAAGACCACTGTCTGTCCACCACCAAGTCCAAGCGCCTTCCTCTGCCCCACGGAGAACCTCTGAGTGGTGCTTCTCAATATATATAAGCTATGTATTCCCCTGGAAGTTGATGAAAATGTACATTTTGATTCTGAAGGTCTGGAGTAGGGCTTGCGAATCTGCATGTCTAAGAAGCTTTCAAGTGACACGTGTGCTCTTGGTAGGAAGTTCACACTGGACCCACATGATTATATAAAGGCTGACTTTCAGAAGTCCAGAGCCATACAAGGGTAGCAGGCAGTATGACAACCTCCCGCCCAAAGATGTCATGTCTTAATCCCTGGAACCTGTGGATATGTTACTTTATATAGCAAAGGGAAATTAAGGTTGCAGATAGAGAGAAGTTTGCTAATCAGCTCTCTTTAAAATAGGGATATTATCCTGGACTAATCAGATGGGCCTCATATTATCACAAGGGTCCGTAAAAGTGGAAGAGGGAGGTCGAAGAGGAGGCAGCAGAGGGATATGACATGAGAAGGACTCCAACAGCCATGGCCACCTTTGAAGACTGAGGAAGGGCACGTGAACCAAGGAGTGTGGGCAGCCTCTAGAAGGTGGAAAAGGCAAGTTTTTCAAATTCTCTCCTCGAACCTCCAGAAGGAATACAACGCTGCTGCCTCCTTGATTTTAGTCCAATGAAACCCATGTCAGACTTCTGACCTACAGAACCATAAGATATGTACCAAATATGTACTGTTTTAAGCTTCCAGGTTTGTGGTCATTCATCATGGCATCGATAGGAAACTCATGCACAGACACTTCCTTCACAGCAGTATAATCCCTAAGGCTGGGATATTTCAACCAGGGAACCAGCCTGAGAGATTTATGAATAAGAGATGCTTGGTAAAAACATATAGTGTCCCTTGATAAAAAAAATTCTAAAGTTTTAAACGCCAAAACTACTGGACTGAGTGAATAGGACTGACTAATGCCCCGAACAGGCTTGATTTTAAGTTAAGTGAGCATGACGAGCACGTTGTTAAAAACTCAAACCTGATTAAATCTCTGATGAAGCACAGCTTGATAGATGCCAGGCGACCACAGCTCTGTGAAAGCAAATGCAGTGTGCAGAATGGGGGAGACTTCCCATAGGGTTGGAAGCCTGGGCCCAAGGAAGGCCACATGGGTCACCACGTGGTTCATCCCAACAGTGGTTTCCTGCCACAGGGGAGCATCCTATCCATGCCACAGGGTCTCTTTTTTTCAGATATTTACTAAAGAGTGGGAGAATGAAGAAGTTGTGATGGTATCACTCGCTGTAGGGAAACTCACTCGTTCTGGGCCAAGTCTTCACTGACTGAATTTCAGATTAGGAAAATAAACTTTTCAAATGCTTCTACCCAGAGGTGGGAAATGGAAGTGTGGCTGTTGGAATTGGCACAAATCATGTCACTGGGTTCTTTCATTTACTCGGCCATGATTTCATTTTTTCTATCACTGGTTCATTCATTCATCAGATATTTACTATGTATCTACCAATATGCCCAACCTTGAAAATGCAAGATGAAACACTATGGAGTCTTATTCTCATGATGTCAGTCTAGTTGGAGAGAGAGACTTGTGCTCCAACTATGATGGTGAAGCCGTGTTCATGAATTGAGCTCTGCCCTCATGTGCTAAGGAAGCATGGGGGAAGGGCACTTAACTCAGTCTGGGACTGGATCAGAGAGGGCTTGAGGAAGAGGACCTGTTCAAGATAAATTTTAAAAGATGAGAATTAGGTTGGAGTAGGCACTCCAATGGGAGAAATAGCACAGTGCTATGAAAGAGCATAGGACATTCAGAAATGTCAAGAATTTGGGTGTGGCTGGAATTCAGGATGTGTTCCTATAGGGAACAATAAGAGAAGAGGCTGGAAAGATAACCAGGGGCCTGGTCATGAAGAGTTTCGTATAACATGCTAGGAAGAGGAAGACCATGCAAATGAGTGGAGGGTGTGAGGCAGGAACGTGATGTGGTCAGATTTGCGTTTAGGGAAGATCACCTGGCAGCTGTGAGGAAAGTGTCCTGGAGGGGAGGAAGGCCGGATGCAGGTGGGGCAGGTGGGAGGCCAGAGAAGGTAAGGTTCGAGCCTGAATGGGGCTATGGACAAAGATGCTCTTTTTCTTTTCATTTTTATTTATTTATTTTTATTGGAGCATAATTTCTTTACAATGTTGTATTACTTTCTGCTGTACGACGAAGTGAATCAGCTATATGTGTGCATCTATCCCCTCCCTCTTGGAATATAGTTGCTGTACAATATCACATAAGTTACAGGTATGCAGTATAGTGATACACAATTTTTAAAGGTTATACTCCATTTATTATTATTATAAAATATTGGCTATATTCCCTATGTCGTACAATATAACCTTGTAGCTTATTTTCTACCTATTAGTTTGTACCTCTTAATCCCCTACCCCTATATTGCCTTTCCCCCCTTCCCTCTCCCCACTGGCAACTACTGGTTTGTTCTCTATAAAAGATGCTCTTTTTAAGAAAAGACTAGCCTTAGGGATAAACTAAGGCTTATTCTAAATTGGGATGAGAGCATTTCATAAAGTTATAAATGCCGAATTTATTCAGTTCACCTGAAAAAGCGTTAAGGAAATATTAGAAAAGCGGCAACTGCTGAAGGCTCTTGTTGGTTGTCGCAATATGTTCTTTTGGCTCCAAAAGAGTTTGTGGACCGAGAATAGATGGAAGCTAGGACTGTGTTTAATATGCAATTTTGTATTGTTATCATCGGCTGTGATTATAGGCTTGACTCCTGGTTTTTCATTCAGAGCCATTTATTCAGAAAATCTCTTATTCAGAATTTGAGTTCGTTCCTCATTAATTCAATGGCAGCTTTCTGTAGCCCAGTGCTTGAATTACCTAATAGGACCTGCCTGAAATGATTAACATAAGAGGATGCCGTGGGGTTGTATTTGATATAAATGATTTGTTTCCCGAAGTTGTCATTTTATTAAAGGGGGACCCAGTGAACCACCTTTGCAAATGAAGGCAAGGTCCCAGCTTCCGTGAGGTACCTGGGAGGTTAATGAACGATTAGCAGCTGACAAACGGCAACATGGCCGGGGAAGAAGGTGGTGTTTCTCAGGTGGTGGGTCAGCATCCCTGGGAAAGTGAGGCCTCATTCTGAAAGGGCTGGGGAGCCCCTTTCTGATAAGCGTGGTGACCATGGAGAGAGAGAGAAGTGTAGAGTGGGCCCACACGGGGCTCAGGAACTCACACTCCAGCACAGCCTCAATCCTACTGCTTGGGTTATTCCCAAGTGGATCAAGTAGGGGTGGAGTGCCAGTACTCCCCTGAGGGAATGGGGATGACACTCTGGGTTTCTGTCCCTCTGACACAGAGCCAGGCAAGCTGGTGCTAACATGACCTGAGTTTTTCTTCTGAAGTGACCTGTGGCCTTTGTACTAGAATCTTTCAGTAACTTGCTGGTCTCTTTAAGAGCTGAAGGGAACAGGAAGAATTGGAACACAGGCTGCTGCGAAATATTCTTTCATTTTGTTCAGCAATTGGGAAAAAAACACGTTTTCTGTGTCATGCATCGTTTAGTCATTATACCCATTTTCTAATTTTGTTGGTTTCGGTGTAAACATAGGTATGCATGCCCAACTTATATGCCATTTAAGGACAGAAATAATTTGTACTTCCCCAAACATAAATTGAACACTTCCATGGTATTGATGCTTTTTAATCCCAGAGAATGCTGAAGAACAAAATAGGCCACCGAGGGCTGGGCAGGACAGACCTTCAAAAGACAGCATGGTGGTGCTAACCCCCATGCCTAGATCCACATTCGTTCCCATAACTAGAGGTACTTGAGACATCTTTTATGGACGTTTTCGTTTCTCCTTCCCACTCCATTTCCTCCTCTGCTCCCCTCACGTATACTTCAGTTCCTATATTGCTTTATTCCTTCTATTCTAGAGGAAGTAGGGTCCAGTGGCCCAGTGCTGCCTGTTGCCACAGTGCCATTTTAGGAATCCCTTGCTGGGGCACTGCTTAAGTCAATTGTGTGCCTCTTCATTGAGGGAAAGGCACCTGTGCAGGTGGAGGGGCAAGCAGGTAGAGGATAATTTTCTACTGAGAAGGAGAGGCTTCTAAGTGCTGCTCAAATCCCACTGTTAGGACAAATCTACTGAAAAGATTGGTTTGGCCTATACCCATGAAATAGGCTTCCCCTACCTCTTACCTAACCTTCTTATAAGGGCCACAGGCTGACACTTAGACAGTGGTACCCACACTGGACCACATGAGAAAATTTCCACGGGAGTTTTAAAATGCAGATTCACAGGCCCTGTCCCTAGCCAACAGAATTAGATTCTCCATGAGGTAGGACCTGTGAGTCTGTATTTTTGTAAAAGATTTATGAGTGGTTTGGATGTAGTTGATCTGAGAGGTGGCATTTAGGTACCAAAGGCAGAGCACACCCGTGTTTCCTAGAGGTCTCCGTGTACAGACAGTGAGTCCATGTGGCTGTCTGTGCTCCCTTCATGGGCTGTACATCTTGCCCATGTCCCCTGATCCCCGATGTACGTCTGGGACCATCTGTTTTCAGGTATACAGTGTATGCTCTGTGTACATCTCTAGGTTGCTTGATGCAGAAATACCAGCAGCATCAGGGGGCTTTGTGAATGGCAGTGCCCAGGTTCCTTTGCAGAGCCCACATCAGAGCCTGCCTGGCGAGAACACCAGCACAAGCTGCCCCAGACTCTCTTCCCACCGAAAGGTCTCAGGAGTTAAACAGTGAGCCCAGAGGATTAAGGTCCCACTTCTCCACTTGGAAAGGGCATTTTCACTTGGTGAAAAATATAAAAAAGAAATAAATAATTCTCTGTATACATTCACTGCTGCTGCAAACTCATGCATTTCGCAGACATTTTGTTTACACAACTGCTCACAGAAGTACTATATCTGAGGTAGAGTGTTGTCATGCCTAATTTTAAAACGAAATTTAGATTGTCAGCTGGAACTGTGGCTGCAGCCATGTCTGTTCATCCCGGACTTGCTTCATGCACGACAAATGCCTTGTACAAGCAAGAGCAGCTGTACTAAAGCCAAATAACCCGCGGGGACGTGTCTAGTGAACAGCCCTCAGGTACCTCAGTCCTGGGACATACAGGTACATATGTCCATACTGGGCCACCCTCAATCCCACCCCCATTCCTCCTCTGGTCTCTCCCACTATATAGATCACGGGATGGTATCTTTAAATACCACCACCAGGCTCCTGATTTTCCTGGCGGTCATTGTCCTTTCCATTAACATCATTATCTTAGTCGAGGGTCCATTAGAACTCCTACTGTAATGAGAACTTGGGGTGTAGCTGTTCATTACTTTCCTGGTCACCCACAGCTCCAGCTGTCGTGATGAATGCTCTGCATACAATTCTCACTTGTTTCACACAGTCCCTCTTGCTTCCATTAAGATAATCATCCTTTCCCCCCCCCCACCCAACTCTGTAGTCATCACCTCATTATAACTCCATTACCTTTTAGCATCATCTACATTATAATTCCATTACCTTTCCCATCACCACCATTACCTCCCTTATCACCCCCTCTACATTTCAGTTGCCCTCACCTTCTCCTTTACAGCCACCAGCTTTTCAATTACAGGTCCATTATCTTTATTATTACCTCTGTTACAATCATAATTGTCCCCATAACAATTTCCATGTCTTTCTCCACCCTTCTGCAATGCAAGACCTTGGCCACCTTTGAAAAAGCTACAGGCGTCCCTATTACACACTAGACATGTACTCCAACATCTCCACTAATGTTAGAAGCCCCTTGTTTTCCTGCATCAAATCACCATGATAATGTTAATCACAGAAGTTCTGCTACTTTCCATGGTGATTTCCCTATCGCCTTTGTCACTTTTATCTACCACTCACCGCTCCATCCTCATTTCTCTTTCAGTGGCTGCCAAACAGTCATAATCCTCCTCTGAAAAAGACACCGACATCTCATCTGTTCAGCCCTGTGTTACAGTTGCCTCTCTGACTGCAAGCGTCCTAACTACCAGTTTCTTCCTCAAAGCAGTTCAAGGCCCTATTAATATAACCAGCGATGCATATTGCATTTCTAATATTCCAGTGTGTGTGTTTGGGGGAGTCAAGTTGCTTACCATTGCCCTGTTTTTTCCATTAGATGGTAAGGTCATGGTGGACGAGACCTCATTTCCTTTCCAGAGCACATAGCAGCTGGTTAAAGTTAGCATTCCGAAAGCGTGGTTGATTGAATGGCTCTTCCTTTATCTTTATACTCGCGGTCGATTGCTGTCGCATTGATCACTATCAAAACCTCATCAATACACTCTTTACGATTTCATTACCTCAAGCTCCTCCTCTTGGAGGAGAGCTGCATCTACTTGTCCATTTCTGGGCCATTATCTCAATAATTATCATGGCTTCAATGGCAATAGCTCCATTACAACTCCATTACCTCTCCTTGATTAAGGAGAGATAGCCCATTCCACCACGATGCCCTGCTTCCCTGCCAGAACAGCCTTCGGCCTCCACAAGGAATTACCAAGTCTGTGTAGCCTCTTCCTGGCAGTCATCCATCATTGCACGAGTGATACTTACACTCTCGGCCGAATGTGCCAGGGTTCGGATGACAAAAGGCAGCTTTTCCTTCCTGGTGTCTCGCTATACGATCTCACACGCATCCTTCAGGGTAGTGCGTATGTGGAGGAACTGTGGATTCAAACTGCCTGGGTCCAAACGCCCACTCTGCCACTTACTAAGTTGTTTGAACCTTGGGCAAATTAGTTAGCTTTCCGGTACCTCCATTTCCTTGTCTATAGAATGGAGATAATAATACCTATTATGACTGGTTGTTGGGAGGAGTAAATGAGTGAATGCCTCAAGCAATCAAAACAGCACTTAGCAGATGGAAAGCACCCTGCAAATCTTAACTCTTCTCAGGGCTCCATTTTCTTCTGGCCAGAAGAGGGAGGGTTGGACTAGAATAATCTCTAAAGTCCTAGACTGAACATTTGATGGGTCTGTGTTTCTGGTACCCGATTATCAGAGTTCTCACAGAGTTTCAGCATCACGGTCCGTCAGTCATTTCCCAGCCTCACTGTAGGCTGCTGACTCAGCTGGGGAGCAGGGCACTCCCTTGGCCCATGGCCACAGTTGTTCTGCATTCTGGGCGATCTCTAGGCATTTTCTTCTCTGTGCCTAATGAAAGACTTGCGGTGGCTGGACTGGACTTAGCTGCACACACGTAGCTTCAGCCGCCACCTGCACGGCCTCCCAAGCCCCCCTGCCCTGCTAACCTTGTCCTCCTTTCTCTCTCCTCTTTGATCTCTGAAGCAATGCTGAGGGTTCGCAGGTGGAACCTGAATATGCCCAACTTTAACGTGGGAGCTCTCCAACCAGCCAGGGCTGCTCCAGGCCACACTACGAAGGAGACGAAGTTTGATTCTGGCTTTGCTCCATCATGATTTTCTCTCTGTCTCTCTTTCTGGCTCGATTCTCTACCCCTCCTTCTGCTCTTTAACTAGCCAGACCACCCGCCACTTGCATGGGACACCCACCTCCATCCTGCCTTACCTAGCACGGCCCCATGTTCTAAAATTATTTTTCCCTCTTCTCCCACCATCACTTCTTCTCCTCTTCTCTGCATTTTTCTCCTCCAGTGGCCTTTAGACAGAAGATGATCTAATAAAATAATGGTGATTCTAGGGTGGGTAAATGGGTCTCTCTGGGGATGCCTGCCTTTCAGAAGGGACATTTGGGAAAGGCAATGCCTTAATAAGACTATATGTCAAATGGTAGAATTTCGGACACATAGCAGAACTGGGTGTCTTATTTTTTATTTTATTTTCTTAAAATTTGAGAGGGGGTGAAGGCAGGGTCGGGGAGTAATTTTCAGGGCAAGGAGATTTCACCATGCCAATCAAAATATATTTTGTGGGCAATTCCTGCTCTCTCTGTAAAACCCACTTGAAACGCATCCAATAAATTATATGTAATTCACCAAGCTCTCCATTTCTCAGAGGCTACTGGAAGCTTCAGCTAATGAGGCCATCTCATCTGTTGTGAAGTTTCTGTGGGTTCTCAACACCCAATTGTTAGTAATATGAGAATTCAGTTGTCAAGGATCAGTCTGAAGTGTGTGAGGCTTTCAGTGTAAACAACATACCTCTCACGCAAACATGAGGGAAAAGATGCCTCGCTTTGCGATTACAGAGACAACAAAAATTGGCTGGCACTAGTCCAACTCTACAGAGACATCTGGGACTACAGAAATATTGTCTGCCTCTAAATTGTTGGTCTTTGGCCAAGACAATCCAAAGGTTGGCACAGGTGCCCAGGGGGATGTGAGGCCGCTGTGGTGGCTGCTCTGCCCTCACCATCATCAGCAACTTTTCCTTCTCCTGTTCTCTTTCTTCCTCTTCTCTTAGTCTGACTTTTTTCCATAGTCCGAGGAGTCACACTCATTTTGCCCTCCTGGCTTTGTACCACCTTTGCTTTTAAGGCTTAGCTCGAATGAGGTCTTCTTCGGCCATCTCCACTTCCCTGAGCCTTGTGACACTCACTCTGTCTTGGTTCTTAGCAACTAACACAGCCAATGCCAGAGTGTAGGATTTAGTACCTCGTATATTGTTGTGCATTGGTATTTCACTGGTTTTCTGGGTTGAGAATTGTCCTCTTGACTAGATCCTGAGCTCCTTGAGAGTGGGAACCATGATAGGTGCTTTTGTGTAGCCCTTGCACATATTTTTATACTTGGCACACAGAAATTACTCAATAAAGTCTCCCTAACTGGGTCTTGTGCTCCTTTCTCTTATTTCGTCCTTATCTGCTTTGCCTGTCCTTTTAGCCACCGCATTCCATTTTCCCTGCTCTTCCCCACTGCCTAAGTGCCCCAGGCTGGTGGTGCTCTCACCACTGTGTAAGCATGTTGGATGCATCCAGGGTTAGGAGATTTCTGACTCCTAGTTTCCCAGGAGCTAGGGATTGTTTTCAAGAGTGACCACCTGGATGCTGCGCTAGATAGGACTAACTCCCGGCCAGTCCGAATCCTTTGGTTTGGCGTGAGAGGGCAAGAGAGAGGAGCTAACCTCTAGGTTATAAAAAGCTGCCGCAGGGCTTCCCTGGTGGCGCAGTGGTTGAGAGTCTGCCAGCCGATGCAGGGGACACGGGTTCGTGCCCCGGTCCGGGAGGATCCCACATGCCGCGGAGCGGCTGGGCCCGTGAGCCATGGCCGCTGAGCCTGCGCATCTGGAGCCTGTGCTCCGCAACGGGAGAGGCCGCAACGGTGAGAGGCCCGCGTACCGCAAAAAAAAAAAAAAAAAAAAAAAAAAAGCCGCCGCAATAAAAGCTGTTATGGGGCCAACTGGATCCACACATAAAAAATTCAGTTTTTTATGTAAAAAATTTTTTATGTAAGTGCTGGTTAACTTCTTACAAATCTGTTAACAGTACTGTTGATACTTTCATTTGGGGAAAAAGCCAAACCATTTAGATGTGCTTTGATGGCATACCAAAGGGTAAATTTACATAAGTGTTTTCACTATAAATACGGGTCCTGCCTAGGATCAATTCTCATCAGTATGTTGGAAAGCAATTTCAGTAAGTACTTAGCTTAATCAATTCGTATCTGCTCATTGACCTTCGGGATTCTGTGCAAGTCCCATCATGCAGTGTGCTCTGTGATTCTCTGTCTCTTCAGACAGCATATTTCTCAATATTTGTCCATGGCTTTCACAGTCAGTCAATGCAATCAACTCTTCCCTCCTTTCAACCGCTTCCCTTGCCTGGGGAGGTGAGAGCCGAGCAGCGCTTCTGCCACATGGTGTGTTAGAGAACACTTGTTTACTATTTCCCTAAAATCTGGAGAACTAAGAAGATAGCAAGGCATTCTGGGATAATAAAAATAATGGGAAAAAAGAAAAAATAATTATCCGCTTGTTTACACAATTATGAAAATGATGAGCACTTTTACATGGCTGTTTCCTCAATTATTCATGGTTTGAAGCTCTTAAAAATTCAATTAAACTAAATAACCTTTTCTTCAGCACTTATTCTGAGCAAGGTAGTGTAATTTGAGGAAGGGGAGACAAAGACACAATTTGATAAGGAGAATCAGAGAAATACACGGGTGACCATAGAGCACAAGTTGAGTGAGGTCAATAAGAAAAGCACAGTAGACGCCCTGAGGGTTTCAAGCGGGAACCACATCTGTTTGGGTGAATCCAAACGGGATTTGTAGAGGATGGAGGACATTGTGTTAACATCTCCTCTTCTCCAACCCCAGGGCCACTCTTTGAGTTCAGGTCTCTCTCCCTCTTATCTGGATGATGAGAGCAGCTTTATATCTGATTTCCCTGCTTTAATTGCTGCTTCCAGTGATCTTTATAAACGGCAGTCTGATTACTGCGTCACTCCCTGGCTTTGACCCCTGCATTGTCTGCAAGAAAGCGTTAACGTTTCTCAGGATCTCACCTTGAAGACTAAATATCTGTCATGCTCTGTAACCTCAACGCAGAGCTTGTCTGGCTGTCCTGTACCTAGTGCTGTCTACCTGTCGCACTGCCTCAGTGGCTTCAGTGACCTTGCCCACAGTAGTCCTTCTACCGGGACTGTCCCCCACTTCTCTCCCTTTCTCTCCTCCCTTCCTGGGTTCCTCATGTGTCTAGAGAGCTCCTATGACACGTTCTTTACCGCCCCCCACCCCCAAGATAGGGCTGATGATTCCCGTCCTGCCCGACTGCAGTACACGGCACCGTCGTCCCACTTTCACACGCTTTGTAATTTGGGGAGGGGATAAGCATGCTTGCCTGCCTTATAAGACTGTGTCATCCTTGTGGTCAGGATCCAGACTGGGCGTGGCACTTAGTGTGTGCTCCATGCTCATTTGCTGAATTCACTTGAATGTGTTGCATGGGCGGGTAGGATGCACCATTTTCCGTGGGGTTAAAGAGGGACAATATGGTAAGAAGTGAATGTAGAACATTCTTTCAGAGTTTGGGATAAAAGAAAAAGATAGGAAGTCAAGGGAAAGCTGTCTCTGTATGTTTGCTGTGGAGAGGAGACTAAGGGCTCCATGGAAGAGTTTAGCCTTGGCAAGGAGCAGGGACTTTTCTGTCCAGAGAGACAGGACAAAGCAAGTCAGCGAGGATGAGGAAGCCCTTTGGGAAGGAGAGGAGCAAAAGTAAGCGATGCTCTTTTTATGTGGTCCCAGGCTTAGCAAAGGGAGAGGTGAGCTGGAGGGTAAACTGCTAGCGGACACACCCAATACCGGTACATTTTTCCCCTTGTAAACTGCAAGACGTTGTGACAAAACACAAATATTCAAAACACTTTCATGAGCAGTGGCCTCTTAGATACTCTGCTCTTTATAAAAGTTTATCACCATTGAATGGGGTGCTTAACTTGCTCTGGGGCAGGGCTGAGCATGGAGGCTCTGCGGAGACCCCTCTGACACTCCTCTTTCCCCTCCCACTCTGTGCAGAACAGGACAGGTGAGCTCTGTCCTGGCCGCGGTTGATCCGAGGTTTGGGAGAGTCACTCACACCCTGCCAGTCTGGAGCCCTACTTTGCTTCTCCTCTTCATCTCTGTTTTTATGAGGCAGCTGGAGCAGCCGTTCATGTTCAAACTGTAGTTTCTGTTCGAATCCACTCCAACCGGAGTTTAAACGGATTACCCGTATTTTCCTCCTGAAACTCCCTCAAAGGCCCCTGAAGGCTGGGTGAGTTTGGGACTCTTAGGGCCAGAGCAGGAGAAGTGAGTGAACCCACAGCTGTGTCCAGGCTCAGGTTCTCCCGTTCACTCCTAGCTGGCTCTTTGGAATTCTTAGCTTCACTTCCAGAAAACATGGCAGATGGTCTTTCCCCACTGGAATGCAAATGCAAGGTTTAAGCTCAAGGTTTGGGTTCTTCTGAAAGGGTGTAAGAGCAGCTATATCTGGTGAGCCTTCCAAAAGGAAGCTTACATTCAGGGACACTCCTGCGATGACCACCTCCATCAAAAGGGCAAGCCGTGATTTTAAGAGCCTCCAACTTTTATTCTGAGGACACCCAGTGGTCTGGTTTGTTGGGGAAAGATGAGGAAGAGAAGACAACTCAATTGTTGTTTATTCGTTTGTAAGAATACATTTATCTCGACACAGAACCATCTGTTCCTGTTCACCTTGGGGTGGTTTCCCACTCCATCCCCTCCCATTCTGTTTTTAACTTTTCCTAAAACTTACGGAAGAGTGTTAAATTGGAAGGTGGTCATATCCTTCCCAGCACTGAACCCACTTATGAGAGGTACAGAGCGAGCTGAACAAATGAACCAAGATGGAACATTCATACTTTTGAGCATTTTATATTAGTCTCAGCAAAAATCAGGTATTAAAAACATCAATATTGAATTAAATAACCAAATAGTAGTTGCCCAATAAAGGTTTGTTGCCTGGAACTGAAAGTTATCCCAGAGTGCAGGAGTACAGAGAGTTTTCCCGTAGATTATCACTCATAGATTAGAATTCTGTCCTTATAATTCTGTGCCCTGTCCCTAACTTACCTTTCCTCGAAAATGCATAATCATGGAGACACATCTGCACACAGAATCCTAGACCTTTAGAGATGAAAGAGATCTTATAGATGCACAGAAACCTAGTGTCAGGCTGCAGAAAAACATGGGAGAGGGCAGTTCTTCAAAACCTGTCTGCGGCCCAGAGCCTTCATGAAGCTGGGAGCCCAGCTCCCCAAATATCACATTTATCTCAATTTGGCAAGAAGCTGAAAGCCTATCTGGGCCCATTTAAATTCTAATGTTATTAAGGGCTCATCTAATCAGCTTTTAAAGTAAGCTGCTTTCAAATGCACGGGGAATGAAGGTAGGGCAGCTGCAGGCTGAGTAAGCCAGTTCACACCAGCGTGGTGAAGGCACCTCTGTTCCAGTTGCCAAAGAGCCAGGAGGTGACCTGCTGGCTTTCCTGTTTGGTAACTCGTGCAGTTCCAACACCAAACTGTGCTGGTGAACAGCTCTTTGTAAGAACAGGGGAGGGGGCTAATCTGGACAAATCATGCTCTCCTGTGAGGTCAATCGTACACATGTGACAAGGCTTGGCAGAGAAAGACTGGCCTCTGTGCTTTGAGATTTAATCAACAGAGCAGCTGGTGGTCATCAGGATACTGCATCCTATAGATTTCTGAGAAGTCCCACCCTCAGGAGGGCCAGCAGGATCCATCACCCCTGCCTGGACCTACCTGCAGTTTTTAGCTGGCTTCAAGGTAAGCCTCTTATATCCAGCTGTGGCTTGACTCTTCCTGGACCCAGGAACTTGGGTCAGACCGACACTGAAATGGAGCTTAACCCTGTGTGTATATGGCTCTAAAGTGGTTTAGGATTACAATTCTAATTCTGACACCAATTCGGATGTGTGGGTTCCCCCACACACACCAAGCAATTCTTTGACACCAGGTGGGTGTCCTACCATTCAACTCAGTTCCGACACTGTCTACCCGGAGAGCATCAGACTCCACAGTTTGAGGGTGCAGTCCCACAAGACTACCCTCCACTTCAGGTGCCAATCACAGGTCCAGGTTGTCACCTGTGCTTCTGACCTACTGGCTACCTATTGGAGGCTCCCACAACACCCTCCTCCAGTTCTATTAATTTGCTAGAGTGACTCACAAAACTTGGGAAACCACTTGACTCACAAGATTACTGGTTTATTATGAAGGATATTAAAGGATATGAATCGACAGCCGTATGAAGGGATACACAGGGGAGGTCCCAAACAAGGCTTTTCAAAGGAACTTCTGTCCCTGTGGAGTTTGGGGCCCAGCATGGTAGTACGTGGAAGCATTCTAGTTCACCAACCAGAAGCTCTCAGAACCCCTTTTGGGCTCTTATGGAGGCTTCATTACACAGGCATGATTGATTGAATCATTGGCCATTGGGGATTGAAATCAATCTCCAACTCCTCTCCCCTCCCCAGAGGTCAGGTCGGGGTGGGGCTGAAAGTTCCAACTCTCTAATCACATGATCGGTTCCCCTGGCAACTAGCCCCCATCCTTAGGAGATTTCCCAAAATCACCTCATCTAACAAACTCAGCTGTGTTTGAAAGGGGTTTTGTTTCAACCACAAAACACCTATTTCACTCTATTGCTTAGGAAATTTCAAGAGTTTTAGGAGCTCTGTGCCAGAAACAGCATGAAGACCAAATATGTATTTCTTGTTATAAATCACACGGTCACAGGGATCATCCCCAGGCCCTGCTTTAAACTTCAATCTCATCCTTGACTTTCCGGAGCATTCTCTGATTCGACCTGTGGATTGATTCTACAGGAGGGACGGGGGCAGGGTCCTCATTGCTGCAGTAAGGCTGCCTCCAGATATCATGTGATGTTGGTCTCCATCCCTCTCCCACCGTCCATCTTCTGCACACAGGCTTCTCAGATCCCCCGCAGAGTCTCATTCAGGCTGGTGGGGTCCTGGGTTTTTCATCCTTCTAAACCCTCCATCAGATATCATCATCAGATGTCAGGACTAAATGAAAATATGTGGCTTTCTTGCCAAGCTCGTAATTTGTCTCACATTTAAACCAATATTCTTTCAATATTTATTCAGCATCCATCTAGAGGATGATAGCGCCCCAGATCCCACTGAACTCACCTTATTCAGAAGTCAGTTCAGAGCCCCACTATTTTTATTTAAGCAAGTTTCTTTGAGAGGGTGGGAGTTGGGAGAGTTTAACCTTTCATTGCAAATAGTTTGTCAAATGTCCTTTTAGCTATACAAATACTGGCTCTGAGTAGAGAGCTGTTAAGTAAAAATGTCTTCATCCTAATAGCTACCTCTAGTTGCTTCCCAGATGGTCCACCCTATTCCAACTCTGCTTAGTTGCAGAGAACTTGATCTCAACCAGCTGTTAGCCTAGGAGCACCAAATTAACACATTCACTCTTAAGTGTGAATGGCTGATAGCCAACTTAGTGCAATGAGGTCTCGTGAGTGTGTACGTACATTCAAAGGTGTTTTCAATGGCCTGGGGTACTTTGTGGTCAAGTGTCCCCAAGTGAGGCAGGATGTTGCTGAGGACATTCTGGGTTAATTCAAACGTGGGGCTTCATAAAAGACTTGTCTTACTGCTGTAGAGTACCACGATAGATAATTAGAGCATGATGAGTCTGAGGAACGAAATGAGTTTTTCCTGAACAAACTTTAGCAATTTTATGAACAAATACAAAAGGCTGGTGGGTATATTATCATTGTTTTGTACAATAAAAAAAAGCCGCAACCTGTTGAAAGGTTCCCAATTCAGTGTATCAAGTTTGAGTGCCAAGAAAAGTTATTAAAGAAGCAAAATATTCATTGTGCCTGTCAACTCTGTGAATCCTCAGAGCCTTCTCCCATGGACCATATTTTAGAGGTTATTATTTCAACCTGAAAATTCTTTAGAGATATATATGTGGTATGAAAAAGGAATTAGGAAAACTTGTAAATTAAAGGAAATAAAATGACAGCTTCTTCCTCTGGCCATATAAATAGTTATGGATAGAGATATAGAGGTGGATATTCTTTCATAATACTTTATTAGAGCTTCTGGAGCTCAAGAAATTTTAGAGTCAGGCTGGTTAATAGTTTAGCACTGATTCATGCAGGCTCAGAGCAAGCACAGTTGGGTTAGGTAGCAAGTCTAGCCCCTTGGAGGGGCTGAGTGCAGTAACGCACCTTTATGACCAACTACGTTATGAAATACATTTCCAAAATGTTTTATGAGAAGCCAAAACCTTGATGTCCGGTTTCTCCAGCTTTTTCTGAGACAGCATGAAGCCCAGGGGAGCTAATGTTCTTTGACTACCTCACTGCAGAGAGACTGTCCCCCAGGCTGTTGCTGCAGTGACAAGGAACCTCAAATCCTGGGAATATGCGGTCACAAGTGAAAGCCTCAGACTGACCATTGCAATGATGGATGGTAAAAGGTTCACAGAAAATGGTACCTTTAGCGATGCTGTCTTCGATGTTTTCTCTTTTCCGCACGTTCTTTTATCCTAACACCAAAAGAGAACTGGTCTCTGCAGTCACGATGATATGGCCACCTGAAACAGGAACAAGGGAGGAAAGAAATTATGTTTATGGTTTCAGAATAAGGAACCTTGGTTTCCCTTTCCATCTCAACTGCCACATCTCCATTTCGAGAAACTTGGAGGTAAAATGTGGATTCCTAAAGAAAACTGTTATTTACTGTTGTTCTTTCCTCTCCAGAGAGTTCTACTTACTTCATTAGTTTTCTTTCATTCATTCTCATAGCTTTGCAATGGAGTGGCAAATATTTAAGCTAAAAATTCTACAAAAGGATTGTAAATCCAGAAATGTGTTTTACATAGCAAATCCCTTCTGAGATCTTTGAAGGTGGCTGTGGTTACGTGCTTAGATGATCCGATTATGACAAATGCTTGACACTTCCTCTGGGAAGCCTCTCATCCCCCCTAACCCTGAGCCCCTCTCGTGTTCTCCATGTCCGTGACACTCAGTGCTTGCCTAGGTCACAGACATTACCACTCATTGCAAGCTTCTTTATTTGTGCTGTTCTCACTCTGGACTGTCAACTCCTCAAGGGCAAATTCTCTGTCCCAAGCACAATGCCAGCACAGAAAAGTTTAATAAATACTCTTTAAGGAAGTGAATGCATAACAGTCATTTCCTCAGGTTCGAACCACCACCTACAGAAGCAGTGACTTCTCTTGTAAGTGGGGCGCTTCTGTGTCAGCAATTTGTCAGTCTCTTTCAACAGGGCAGGGGAATTGCCTGACGGTCCAGTGGTTAGGACTTTGTGCTCTCACTGCCGAGGGCCCGGGTTCAATCCCTGGTAAGGGAACTAAGATCCCACAAGCTGTCGGTGTGGCCCAAAAAATAAAATTAAAATTAAAAAAGAAATAAAGAAAATAAAGAGGGCCTCTCTGCAAAATTTGGACAAGCCACTCCCTGCACCCCCTACACAGTTCCCACGGATCAACCCACAGTCCATAGCAGGATGATTATGCCTTCAAGGGCTTGCTTCCCACAAGCCCTTCTGACCCTTCTCCAAGTGGACCCTGAGCTTCAGGGATCTCATTTATAGGCGCCTGAAGAGGCTACTTAAAAATCAAGCAGCACTGAGGGAGGAAGGTGCAGACTTTTGGCTAAGGTGTAGGCTTGCTCATCTAAGCTGCTCCTGAAGGAATGAACCTTCCCTGGAGGACCCCGTGGAGCCTTAGAATTGAAGGAAAGATCCTTTAGCTCTGGAAGGGCAGATAGATTTCATCTCTGGAGAAGACTCCAGAATATCAGCAGTGCAGTGGCTGCCTGGAGAGTGGGGCTAGGAAGGATTGTGAGGCTATGTCATTGGGAAGAAGAGTGGTCGTCAAGGTGTCGTCAGTGCCCAGGATGGGGAAGTGTTGGAGGTGACATGAATACCAGGTACTTTCCTCCTCTGATTCTAATCTGGCTGCTCACCAAAAGAAGCACTGCAGATCCTTAGGACAGTGTAGTTCTGATATTAGAAAATCTCTCTTTCCATGGAATTAAGACTCCCTCTCCTTTTTACTTACACCCACTGACCCTTTTATTTCTCATCCTATCTGTGAGGTGGTGACCTCATTCTTAGAAAAATCCAATCTCTTTTGAACCAACTAAGTCAAAAGTCATCAAAAGGGCTTCCCTGGTGGCGCAGTGGTTGAGAGTCTGCCTGCCAATGCAGGGGACACGGGTTCGTGTCCCGGTCCAGGAAGATCCCACGTGCCGTGGAGCGGCTGGGCCCGTGAGCCATGGCCGCTGAGCCTGCACGTCTGGAGCCTGTGCTCTCCAAGGGAGAGGCCACAACAGTGAGAGGCCCGCGTACCACAAAAAAAAAAAAAAGTCATCAAAAGTATTGGCTAAATCCCCTTCAGTTTAGCTCATTCAACACTGATACCTTCAATTCAGCACGCTATTTTATTATTATTTCTCTGACTAGATATAGGCGCGGCCATTCATTCGTTCAACTCACATATATTTGTTTACTATATTTTAAATACCTTTATTTGATATTCTTGAAATTATGGAAGTGATAATTGCTCATTGTAATAAGTGAATCCATATGAAGATGTATACCAGAAAAGCTAATCATTTACCCCTAGCCTCAGCCCCTTGATGTAACATTTTATTTCATTAAAATTGTTTTTTATATTGCAAAGCAGAAATACAGACATAGAGAACAAAGGTACAGATACCAAGGGGGAAGTGGGGAGTGGGATGAATTTGGAGATGGGGATTGACTTTTATACACTATTGATGCTATGTATAAAATAGAAAACTAATGAGAACCTACTGTATAGCACCGGGAACTCTACTCAGTGCTCTGCAGTGACTTAAATGGGAGGGAAATCAAAAAAAAAACAAAAAAGGGGGGGGGATAAATGTATACATATAGCTGATTTGCTTTGCTGTACAGTAGAAACTAACACAACATTGTAAAGCAACTATACCCCAATAAAAATATAATAAATAAATAAAAACACCTACTTTCAAATAAGAATATATATATTTCCATACAGTTAAAAAAATTTTTTTTCATTGAAGTAGAGTTGATTTACAATGTTTCAGGTGTACAGCAAAGTGATTCTTTTATACATACACATATATATATATATATATCTTTTCAGATTCTTTTCCATTATAGGTTTTACTTGGTATAGTTCCCTGTGCTATACAGTAGGTCTTTGTTGTTTATTTTTTATTTAAGTAGTGTGTATCTGTTAATCCCAAATTTCCAATTTATCCCTCCCCTCCCTTTTCCCCTTTGGTAACCATAAGTTCGTTTTCTAAGGCTGTGAGTCTGTTTTTGTTTTGTAAATAAGGACATCTGTATCATTATTTTTAGATTCCACATATAAGTGATATCATATGATATTTGTCTTTCTCTGTCTGACTAACTTCACTTAGTATGATAATCTCGAGTCCATCCATGTTGCTGCAAATAGCATTATTTCTTGATGTAACCGTTAAATAGACTAGCATGTATCTTTCCACACTGTCATCAGTCCAGTTCCCAGGAAACAGACTGAGACAGGATAAGCACTCTGCAGGCTTATTGAGGCAACTCTTATGGGGAGTACCGGAAGCAGAATTGGCTGGAGGGACCTCTGGAGCTGTCCTGCATTGAGAAGGGACAGGCCTTTAGGCCCTACCAGTCTTTGGAGGTGGGCTGCCCCCAGGGAGAGGTCAGGAACGACCTTGGGCAAAGCAGCTCCTTTTGGCTCAGGGTGATGCCTGGAGAGGAACTCAGCTGTCAGCCGTCAGCAGCCAGCAGCTGGGAGGTTGAGTGTCTCAGTTGGGTGATGCCTCGCGGCACCCACAATATACATCCTCCCCTGTGCTTATTTAAACCCAGTTATGCATATACATGCAGACATATGGGATGCTTTCGTTTATAGTTTTTAAACTGAAATACTCTGCAACTTGTTTTGACTTAACCTAAGAACATCATCATTTTCCCCCTAATTTATTTATGCACACATACATGTACTTTTACAAGAAGATCATAGTCTACATCTAGGCTTTTTTAGTGAAGTCCCCTTATCTTTTTTCTCAGTTCTTTACCTCTCTCTACGTCCTCTCCTTCCCACACTGTCCATATTACCTTCAACCCCCAGGCTAACAGCATGGAACGTAGACTTTTGTGCTTTCCTTCATGTGCGTATAACCACATGTATACATGTGTGAATAGGGACAGACGTGCCGATTTGGTGTTTTGGTCATTGGCAGCAACTATTTAGTAAGAGCCTTCTGAATGCCCAGGCCTGCACCAGGCACTGGAGATACAAGAAGAGGACACAGCCTCTGCCCTCGAGGAGGTCCTGCCCGTGTCAGGGAGAGACCCAGAGATGGTAGTTGTGATGAGGTTCACTTATGGAGGCATGCACTAAACACATAGAATTATTTGGAGAATTAGAACCAGAAGGCAGGGCTCCTATGTTCTAGTCCTGTGCTCTTTTCCATTTAACTATAGCTTTTAAAAAAAAAAGGTTTCAAACTGTGGGCTGAGCAATAGCCACATTGAATTCAAGCCAGTGTGTGCTGACCTTCCTGAAGTTGTGACCACACTTGCTCTGTTAGAGAAGCTCATAGTGAAGCTAACGTACTGGCCCCTGTGATAGAATATGCAGGACCTCACTAACAGATCCATTTAATTTGATTAGCAAGCTGTCTAGGCCTGGAGAGATTGCACAAAGGCCTTATCTTGGAGTAGATTTTCACATAACCGGTGACAAGGCAAAGGATACTTATAATGGAAATAGATGCTGACGTGTCACCATGTGGACCATTATTCCTGTGGTTACAAGTTGCAGAAACAAAACTGTGAGCAGAGATGAAACATCCAACACAGGGCTCACGCTCCCAGATCCTTTTAGCCTACACACTTCCAGGAGGGCCCGAGGACAGGAGCAGTGGAACCATAGGAGATGCAAGAAAGACAAAAGAGCACGGTGACCTGGCTCCCTGGCCACTCTAGCAAATTGATGTGTTCTTGCTGCCTGTTCTCTCAACCCATCGTTTATCTGCACTTCCCCCCTTAGTGTCCAGCGTTTCTCCCACAGCCATTCTCTGGGGTCAAGTTGTAACAGCTCATCTTTGAAAAAAAGTAACCACCAGTTTTCCTATGAAGTATGTCCAGAAAATGTGCATTGTATTTTCTTTCCTCATCAAATGCTGACCCCTCTGATACTGGATGTGAGTTCAGGAACCCGAGGGGCTGGACTTGGACTTTGTCTTGTGGGTTTCCGGCCCCCAGCTGTGCAGTCAGAATCCAAGGGCCAGGCAGTCCAGAGAGGAGACCCCGCTGACCCCAATCACAGATTTTCTCCAAAGCCCCATGCTTTTCCCCCTTTGGCGAGGTGAATCATGGGCAGAAGAAAGATGCCACCAGGCCGGGTGAGACACAGCATCTAAAACCTGCAGAGATTTCAGACCTCACAGCAACAGTCCCTTTTGATATTCAGCGTAAACTCCCTTACTGCGATGGTTTTGGTTTGTTTACTGCAAATTGCTGGAGAAGTTTCAGGAATAGCCATGTGATTGCAAGGATGCTGGTCAGCTCTAGATAAAACTATCCAATATGCTAAAGCATTGTCAGTTCATAGTTTTTCCTAACTCTCACGGTGCTCAGTTGCTGCAAATGGATCAGATTGTGCATGGCCGACAAATTGTACTTAGTCATTTTAATGAGAACATGGGAAATTTAGGCAACTATTGGTGATCTGACCTGTACTCAGCTCCTAAACTCACAAGGTCTCCTAACAGAAGGGACCTCGAATGACTGTTATCTGGGGCTTCTACACTCAAGCATACATATTTGAATGTTTCTTAGAAGGAGATCTCTGACCCATTGTTATTGGCGAGACGTTGCAATTCAGTGAGATGTGAGAAGTCCATGAATGCTCCGTTTATTATCTATTGTTGCATAACATATTACCCCCAAACTCAGTGGCTGGAAACAATAAACATTTATTATCTCTTGGTTTCTGTGGGTCAGGAACTCAGCAGTGATTTATCTGGGTAGTTCTGGCCCAGAGTCTCTCGCGAGGCTTCCTTTAGGATGTCAGCCAGGGCTGTAGTCACCGGAAGACTTGCTAGGGCTGGAGGATTCGATTCTAAGATGGTTCACTTATATGATCTCGTTGTTGCAGAATGCCTCCTCACGTGGGTCTCTGCCGGGCTGCTTGAGTAGCCTCACAACACGGTGGCTGGCTTCCCCTAGAGAGAGTCATCCAAGAGAAACCCAGGTGGAAGGTACGGGGTCTTTGATGAACTGCCTTGTTAGCATCTCTGCAACATCCTCTTCATTACACAGATTAGCTCTACTTAATGTAGGAGGAGACAGCACAAGGGTAAGGATGCTAGAAAGCAAGGATTAATTGGGAGTCCTCTTGCACGTTAGCTACCACAAATGCCCTTTGCCTTTATCGATAATGGTAAAGACCTGGAAGAAAACATTTCTGTTTCTTTTATCTCCATGGAACAACAAATGAAAGGGCCTGAAGTCTGGCTAAAATTCTAGCTCTCACCCGCTACACACTTTTGGAAAAGATAGGTGTGTAATCCCTCTAAGCACCCCTTTTCTAATCTGTAAAATGGGGATAATAATATTCCCTGCTGTGAGGATTAACTTAGATAACACGTGTAAAGGGCTTAGTTCAGTGTGTGACAAAAGGTAGGAACTCAAAACTTGTTCATTCTTCTCACTTTCCCCCTCCTCCTCTCCTCCCAGGACTATCGTGTACCACCTGAATGATGTGGATAAATGACCCCAACTCAGAGTCAGCCCTCTCCCCACCTTCCCCCATCTCCGCTGCTGGCTTTCAAAGCAAAGGAGGGGCTCAGCCTTGACAGCTGAGGTCTCTTTTTCCCTGAGGAAGATTTGCCAAGGCTTCGTAAAGACAGGATGTGTGAGAGACACTGCAGCTCTTTCATATCTTAATTAGCAATTAATTAAGTGGAGTTGCGGGTGTCTGGGATATCCGACAGACAGGCTCAGTAATTATCTTTTATCATTATTACTAACGGAAAATATGGTCAGGGTGGTTCAGGTTTTCCCAGAATTTCAGGTTTAATTGAATGACCCGGTGGAGAATCAAAATGAATAAGCTGCCCTTTCCACACAGCTTTATTTAAAACATTTTGAAATTCGGCTGTGCCTTGCACTTGAGAGCTTTGCTGGCCTGTTATCTTGGGCTACGACCTTTAGCTAGGCCTAGAGGAAGCAGGGTGGGCCCCCTTGGGGTTGCAGGGTCGCTCCAGTAAAGCACACAATTGTATTTTGAAGGCAACGTTTCATTAATACCCCTCCGCCCCGATGGAAGATCTCTGTTTGGAGGTCAGAAAAGGGCACTGGTCTAAGGTCTGAGCTGGAGGAGAAGAGAGGTGCTTTTCCAATGTTGCTATAGTGATACTGGCCCCAGTGTTCCGGAAGCTCCATCCAGGAGGGGCAGAAAGACCCTATTGGGTGATGCTTTCACAACCTCATGGTCATATATGAGGGTTGGCAAGTCAGGGATCCAGAAACTGGCCACTGCTTGGAGGGTTCTTGGAGTTGAGTTCTCTGGGCGATCTTAGGGAAGGTAAGCTAGGGCTTACTGGTCTCCTCTGTGTTCTGAACCCACACGTGGTGGATTCTCCACAGGCATTGTTTCACAGGGTCTAGACAAGCCATTCCAAGGCTTCAGTCTTCTAGAGTTAACTTGGGACAGCTGGACATATGTCAAACTACCATTTCACCCCAGAGAGAGCTGTGCAGCGTTGCCACAGGGGATCGTCTGGGGCGACATAAGAATCCTCCTCTGGCCACACACGTGTGTTTGTATAGATTGTATAATACCTCCTAGATTCAGTGCTGCCTCATTATCATTATTTCTAAATGGGCTGTTTGAGCCCTCACGCTCTGCCTGCGTGTGTCAGGGATCTGATCTAAACATCTGGCATTTTGAGTAGAGTCGGTTGGTATCCCTCATCAAGTGGGTAATTTCCATTACAATTCACAATTCCGACTTAAGATAATTCATCATGTCTAACAAGAGATTTGAGACCACTGGGATGGCTCCTATTAGTGGGGCTGGAAGGTTCTGGCACATCCTCTGGGCTGCTGGGGCACCCAGCTCTGTTTCTTGACACTTTGCTCTGTCTATGGGTGACTGTGTCAAAGGTCAAGGGCTCCTTTGCCATCACTGGGCTTCATGTAGTTTCTGGCCTACATCCGTGATGCTTTGGGTTGGTTCTTTACTAACCATTCCCTGTGCCTTGATGTCCTCTAAGTGAAACTGCAATCTAATAACTCTAAGTGGAGCAGATTCAGGGCATGAAAAATGGATTAGCAATGAGCTCCATTGTCTTAAAATTCAAACTACTACACCAAGTGTTAGCAGCAGTACTCTCGGGGTCGTATTTTTAAATGTCCTCTGTCTTTTTCCACTGAATCTCTATTTCTTAACTTTTCAATTATGTTTATGTTTTTCTTTAGTAATGAGAAAATAAATGTTACTTTGAAACTTTAGAAAGTATGGTTATAACTGATTTGATCAAGTGTTATAGCAATGGTTCTTAGCCTGGGGTCCACAGAGAATCCATCCAACTTAGATAGAAAGAAATTACATCTTTATTTTCACCAACCGCTAACAAAACTTTAGCAAGTCCTCTATTCTTGAATGTAGGCAACAAGTCACAGCAGTACTAGTGATAGCTGTAATTTTGTCATCCACAGAAATCACAGATATTTTTATATCTCATTACGGTTGTTGCAGATATGTTGAAATATTGTTGAAGCTTATTACTACTTCAAAATCACAGTAGTTATTTGACTTGCCACCAGATCTTGTTATTTACTGGGTTAATAAACAAACACATATATTACCATACAGCAAATTTGGTTTTTTAGTATTTTGATAACTGCATTTCAATAAAAATGCAGTTTCCTCTGTAATCCTATATATTTTATTTTCTACATTTAGAACATTATTCTGAGAAGGAGTTCATATGCATCACCAGGCTGCCAAAGAGGTCTGTGACAAAAAAAAAAAAAAAAGGTTAATTAGTCCAGGCTTAGAAGCAGAGCCAGGGAACTGGCATGCGTTGAGACCGCCGTGGTCCAGGCCCTGGGCTTTCTGTGCATTGCCCTGCTCAATCCTCCCTAAAAGCCTATAGGGGAACTACTGCTACTATCCCCATTTTACAGGAAATTGAGATATAAGAGGTTAAGTAACTTGCTCAAGGTCACTCAGCTTCTAAGTGACAGAGCCGATTCTGAACTCAGGCAGGCAGGATGCATCTGACCTCCTTTGTCCTGCCCTGAGCACCACCGATGGGTCCATATTGAATGTGCTACATCATGTGTTTGTGTGTCCCCGAGCCAGATGGAAATTTGTTGCCTGCAAGGTTGATAGGGTGTGTTTGACCTTCCCAAGTAGAGTGCAAATACCTCAAGGGCAGGGGCAGGGTCATTTTTCTCTATTTATCCCTTCAAAGCCCCCAAGGGAGTGGAATTAAAGAATAATATTCCAAGCACTGGGTTGATTAGCAAATATGATGGAATTTTAGCCATTGAAGGCACCCCTGCTCCCTAACTGATGTTCCAACCTCACTCGGTAGCCATGGCATGTCCTAGGCCAAGCTGGCTGTTCTTATTCTGAGGTCCTCTCTCCAGCATCCGCTCTGCCTCTTCCCTGCTCTACCTTCCATTCCCACCTCTTGGTCCACAGCCTTTCTGCATCTAAAGGGAGTCAGAATGTTCTGGCGCTCAAAGCCTGACAGAGACAAATGCTTCATTACCCGGAGGCCCTAGGCACACGGTCATTAAGTGATCACCAAACTCAGAACGCCACACTGGAAGGGCGCCCCTTGGAGAACACTTAACTGGGACCTGATTGCATTGGCTAGACATCAATCACCAGGGTCATTTCCTGTCTTAAGATGTGTGCTCTCCTCTGCAAAAGAAGCCAAAAATGAGGTCAGAAAAGGAAAGAGAAAGCTTTGGATCTAAGGTGAGCCCTGGCCCTTTCTTCACCTGATATCCAGCCCCGCCTTGGCTGGGTGTGGACAGAGGCGAATGTTTCTTCTCTCCTCTAAATGGCTCCTGTGGGGCAGGTAATTGGCTAAGCTGGTGCTTGGCTGGCAAAGGCCTGACCCTCGGGGCCAGAGGCTGAGTATGTTTTTTTCTGATGGCAGCTCTCAGGTCCTCCTCAAGGATCGCCAACTTCCTCTCAAAGGACCTGACCCAGAGGGCACGTCTTCACAACTGGCCCAGGAATCCATGCCTTCTCTGTACGTGTTCAGTTTTAATTCGGTCGATATCATCATCTCCCTTGGATCTGCCGTTAAGGGGGATCAGTTGCTAGAGTGAGAAAAGATCAACTTCCCAGGCATTTGATGAAGGGCTCTCCTCCGGGTGTGGTTGGGCCGTGAGCCAAACCCCAGCGGCCTCCCCATCAGCCAGCACAAGCACAGAGGCCACAGACTCGGGCTCTGAGCAGAAGATACACGTAGCACCCGAGTCCCTCTCGCTGGGCAGAGGCTTGGTCAGGCATCTCTGTGGACAAAGGCCTGCTTCTGCAGCCTGTGGACTGGGCAGGGGAGCAGGTGGGGAATCACCCAGTCAAACAGGAAGTGGATTAAACCAAAGGTCCTGTGTAAATCCGGTGACAACACCATTGTCATTTTGAGTGGGATAATCGTTTTGGGAGGGGGTAGTGAGACTGTCCGAGGTCACAACCTAGAGAAGTAGAATATTTAAGAAATCTGTGCTGGGGCAAAACAGGGGAGCCAGGCCGGAGGTCAAGAGCTCAGTGCATGTAGGAACAGCCCAGGAAGTTGGGTACAAGGCCAGAACGATGCAGACGGGACCCATAGGGCCACACCAGGGTTGGGGTGTGCAAATTGGCCCTGCTCAGATGCAGGCCCTGTGGGAAGTGGAAAGGGAGGCACAGGATTGGAGCAGAGACAGTGGCCCTATGTGTGACTACTAGGCCACTGTCCCTTGTAGCTTGAGTAGAATCTCAGCCTTAGCATGACCTGTGGAGGTGGAGGGGTTGAAGCCAGTGTAGAGGAGTCTCGATGGTGGGTTCACATGAGGGAGGCCCTAGAAAATGAAGGTCTGTTTTCTTTCATTGGCATCTGAGTCTTCAAAACTTAGACCTCTATCCAGGTATAACCGAAGGTGGTTGTCTAGTGTTGTGTTTTGTAGAGTGCACTGCTGCCATTTCGGGTGAGTGGATTCTTCTTTGGGCGAGAGTGTCCATGGTATTGCAGGGTGATCATCTCCCCCAGCCTCCGTGCACCCTACGCTGGCCTACCTTCCACCCAGCATTGTGATCACCAGACACACAGTTCCAAATATTCCTGGGGTAGGAGGGAAGAGGGGAGGCAGGATCCCCTCTGGGTAACCCAGCTTCGCCCAGCCAGCAGGCAGGTTACCGACTTCTCAGATGTTGGGTTTACACTCAAGAACCTGAGGCAGGGTCTTAGGAGGCTCCTCAAACCCTCAGATTTCAACTTAGGCAGAGCTGGCCCATCCCCAGTGGTGGTTTTTCAGGGCAAGGCCATTTGCATGGGCCAAGAGGAAAGCATGCTTTTAACATTGTCACCCACTAACCTCTATGTTTAAACTGACATGGTGAGAAACGTGAAGGCACACAGAGTGACTTTTTCATCTCGTCTCCCCAGGGAGAGCCTGAGGAATATGACAGTCTAGCTTTGAGAAGGTCAGAGGGATGCTCCCAAACAAAATCCCACTCAGCTTTCCCCATTGCACTCACCTGCTTGCACCCCACCCCGGGAAAAGAAAAAAAAAAATACTGATCATTTATTATCTGCCAGAATTCAAAAAATCACTGAATAAGAAATGGTTCCTGCCTTCAAGAAAGAAGCTCACAGTCCGTGGGGGAGACACACTCATGCATATGGAGAGATATTTCCACATGGCTTCTGTGTCCAGAGCCTAACAGAGCCATGACCAAAGCACCAGGGCACCGCAAGCATGGAGTCGGAGAAGGCTCACAGCCGAGAGAGATCAGTTGAAGATGGGAGTGCCAAGGCTCAGAAATGGGAAAGAGTGTCTCCTTCTGGAAACAGAGAACCAGTTGTGTGGAGACATGGTGGCCCCTGAATCTTTACTTGAGATCCATTTCCTCAGAGTGAGGTTGAAGAGAAACACATCTTCTCTGATTTCCACCATTGTAGTTCTAAAGAAACCTCACAGTTCTTTCAGAATGTGTCAGAACCAAGAAAGCCCATCCTTAAGCCAGGCAGTCGCTTATTGACTATGATTGGAAGGTCTTCACAAAACCCTCCAAAGTCCCTGTGTTTCCGAAACTCATATTTCCACCTTAGATTGATACCATCGTGTCACTATTTGCCCTTCCCCAGAGATGTCAGCATTTTAAACGAAAGCATAAGTCACTCACACTATTGCATGAATTCATCTCATCAGCTGTTGGTCCAGGATGCCAAGAGAGAAGAGGAACTTAAAGATTTCCATGGAGGACCTCAAAAGGATAACAGGATTCTGGTAAGGCCATCAAAAGCAGAGATAAAGAAGACAAATGAAACCTCACACTTTCTGTTCTTTGACAGCAAAGGAGGCACCAGCTGGCCAATGGATCTCTTATATAGAGTGGGGAGGGAGCTGGAACTGTGTTTGCCTTTTGTGTTTTGCTTTTGTGGCCGGACCACATTATTGCCATGGCAATTCCCTCATCAGCTAGCCCTTCCTCTCATCACACTGACAAGTGCCGTCCGGATAACAGAGGTTCCACATGATTTCCCTGCATTCAGGTGTGGGCCCTTCCACAGACAAACTATGGAAGAGATCTTAGGTGGTCTTCACCTCTCCCTGCAGCTGAGCACAGGGGTTGCCCTCCTGAGGCATCACTGGTCACATCCCTGTGTTGCAGGAAGGGGGACCCCTTCCGGGGCCTGGAGAGTGGGCTCTTGTCTAACACTTGGAGACACATGTGCAGACAAAGCAAAAGCCTTTATTGGGAAGGGGCACCCAGGTGGAGAGCAGCAGGGTAAGGGAACCCAGGAGAGCTGCTCTGCCACGTGGCTCTCAGTCTCAGGTTTTATGGTGATGGGGTTAGTTTCTGGGTTGTCTCTGGCCAATCATTCTGACTCAGGGTCCTTCCTGGTGGTGCGTGCATCTCTCAGCCAAGCTAGATTCCAGCACGAGGGTTTCTGGGATGTTGGCAGGACATATTGTCTCCTCCCTCCTCCCTTTGGCCCCTCCCGAATTCTTCTGGGTTAGTTGTAGAGATACCATGGGCTGGCACATGGTCTTTATCGGGACCTCCTGCTGTGAGACAACTCAGGCAAGAGGTTATCATCGTGCCTGGCCAAGGTGGGCAGTTTTGGTCAACAGCTCCCTAACACCTGGACAAAATGCACGGGAAAGGTAACCTTCTAGAATCATTCAGCTCCAGGGGTTGACTCAAATCTTTGAATGGTGATGCCAGAAATACCAGAATCTGGGGGTAGCAAGGGGCTAGAAAAGATTTTCATTTTCTTTCATTGGTCAGGATCACGGTAAAATTACCCAAAGCGGGCCCTACTGGCCTCAAGAGAGCTGATGACTCAGGAAAGAGCCTTAGCCCTTAGCCCTCTCTGCTGGGGCAGTCGCTCCTGCCTGCTCATGGCCCCACCCTGGAGCCAGAGTGTCTAATCTCCTTGGATGGCAGGCAAGTGCCTCAGCCTAGCCCTGAAAGAGCAAAACTAGAAACTCATCTTCTGTACCTTTCTTCCTTTACCACATCTTTGTTCTGGCCCAGCATTCACTTCAAATCCACCACTTCTCCCCATCCCCATAGCTACTCACTTTGCTAAATAACTCAGGTTATTTCTCTCACGGTTTAGGGTGTGCCCAAGGTATTTCATGATCCGATCCTGTTTACCTCCCTGACCTCCATTCTCACTGCCACCCTCTCCTGCCTGCTGTCTGTCCTCCAACCATGCTCGACTACTTGCGTTTTCCCCAACTTCCAAGCTCTCACTCTCTGGGCCTTTGCATTTGTTGGTCCATCTGCCCAGAAACTTCTGCCTTTTATTGTATTTATTTATTTATAATAAATATATATATATGTTATATATATATATATTATATATAATAAATATATATAATAAATAAATATAATAAATTATTTATTTATTTATTTATCCTCCAAGATCACCTCCTCCAGGAAGACCTCCTGACACTCCAGGGATGGTTTAGGTAACATTCACTCTGTCTCCTCTACCCTACACCATGAGCTCTCATAATAATCTTTACATATTAGTTGGTGTGTCCTCAGCACCCAGCTTTGTGCTTGGCCAGCAGAAGAGGGTCAATTAGCATCAAACCATAACATGAAACTTCAGAGGCCCCTGCAGCTCCCTGCACCTACAGCTTGGAGAACTCGATTGACTAGGTAAAGGGAAAATGCCCACATTGAATACTGCTGTATGCTGCTAGAAACTGTGTGCAGAGGGAAAACAAACAAGTGATTAAGTAATGGCAGGCAAGTATCTCACTGAGTCCTATCCAAATAAAATAACAGGAAAAGTGCCTTTCAGTACTGATTAACCGCAGCTGAGAATTAAAGATCATTTGTAACAAATCATTACAGTCAACTGATTTAAAATGAATGAGGGCCTTCCCTGGTGGCGCAGTGGTTGAGAGTCCGCCTGCCGATGCAGGGGACGTGGGTTCGTGCCCCGGTCTGGGAAGATCCCACATGCCGCGGAGCGGCTAGGCCTGTGAGCCATGGCCGCTGAGCCTGCGCGTCCGGAGCCTGTGCTCCGCAATGGGAGAGGCCACAACAGTGAGAGGCCTGCGTGCCACAAAAAAAAAAAAAAAAAAAAAAGAATGAGTTTGTACAGAGAACCATTCCTGAATCTGGAGCTAAAGAAACAGAAAGACAGTTAAAGCCCATTAACTTGAGAGTTCCAACCTGTGTATGTGTCGCTGCATGAGGCTGATTTACCATTTACACCAAAGGGGCACCAACCAACCGTGGACGAAGAGCAGGAATCTGAGTTCCCAAACCCCATGCCTGGCTCTGAGGTTGGTGAAGCTTCTCTAAGCTTCTGTATTGGTTACTGAGAAATGGAGGTGATGACACCATTATCATGTGGTATTAAGCTGAACCATATGAAGTTGCCCACAGTTGACTGTACTTAAACTTCAGAAATGACAATTTCATATGGTTCAAACTGATATTTTTTGTGTGAGGATCAAAATGAAATAATGTAAATCAGAAGATGCTCTACACATGCAAGGCTTGCTGAAAGTATCTCCCAGCACTACAGCAAGACTGTGACAACTGGCAGCAGAGTGGTGTTCACCTGGGGCAAATCCCAGGAACAGTGAGCCTCCCTCATTTGCGTTAATAACATTAGGTTGGAGAAAGAGGAAAGAAGACTAAAAGAGATAAAAGGATTCCTCCAACTGTCAACCCGAGCCCTCCCTTCCTCCCAGGAGGACACTATGCCACATCCCTTGTGCTATGTCATTTGTAAGTGTAAGCTTTATTTCACTGTAAGTTTACAGTGAGTTCACAGAGGGATGCTGTGTAGTATTAGATGCACCCAGCCACCTCTGGCTCCAGGGTCAGCCCCCAAAGCTGATCCCTGACCACCCTTGTTATGAGGAAACTTCTGAATCTACGTCACGGACATGCAAAGAGTCCTCATAAATGTTTAGTTGAATAAATGGATGAACAAATGAATGAGTTCTCAAAGCCTGGTAGGGCTCTTGCCTGTCCTTCTGTCATCCGGCAGAGGCCTGGTAGATGTGAAATAAAATTCATATTTTATGGCAAGACAAGAAAAATGTCTCTGCCCTTTGGCCTCCTCTCTCCACGCACTGTGCGTGGAGTGTCTGCATGATACATTGACCAGACCTCCCCCCTCAGCAGGAATACCTGCTCAGCCATAAAGAGCAGCATTCTCCTAGCATTGACAAAACAACTCCTTAAAGATATCATTTCTTCTTGATCTTGTAAGGGGTCACGTGACCTACCACCGTGACCCTTAGATCTGGATCATGTAAACCGTCAGTGATACATCATTTGATGTACAATCCTCTGTCTCAAAAAAACTTACATAACTGTGCCTTGGCTTCTAATGGGTAGAACAATTCTCAGAGCTTTCTGAGATGCTCTTCCCAGGTTATAATCCTCAAATTTGGCTCGAATGAAATTTTCCATTTCTTTCTTAGATGGACTGATTAATTTTTTGTCAGTGAAGATAAAAGGCACTCTGTGCCCATACCCCCAAGCCAAGGAACTAACATCACTCTGAATCTCCTGATGTGATGCAAACAATGGCAAGCAATTTCTTCATAATTACAAAGTGCTTATAATGAGACAGCTTATTCTTTTTTCTTTTTAATATCTTTATTGGAGCATAATTGCTTTACAGTGGTGTTCGTTTCTGCTTTAGAGATAACTTATTCTTACTTTTAAAATAACATCTACATGGCATTGGTCCAAACGCTTTGCTTAACCAAATAACCATATATATTAATCATACACACACGCACACACACACACAAATGCATGATTTTTAAAACTCCCTTTTCCAACTGCATTAATTAAAGACCTTATTCAGAATTAACTTAACTCACCAGATTCTTTCTAATGATTTTGTCCTCATGAAAGCAAAAATGCACCCTCTCTTCACCTGTACTAACTCATTTTCCTGAAGAATTGATAGATTTCTACCTTGACCCCTGGCATGTGGCTTCTGCTTGGCACTGGTAGGTATTGCTGGAGGCCAGCTTCCTGGGCATGAGAACCGTGTGATCACACAGGGCCCTGGGATCAGAAGGGACCTGTGCTTGACTTACTGCTTCGCTGTTGCCATTGTGAACTTCTTAATAGTGTTTGGACAGGGAACCCCACATTTTCATTCTGCGCTGGGTCCTGCAAAGCACTTAGCTAGTCTTGGCAGAGATGGTCAGGAAACAGTGAGAAACACCAAAGGCGGCAGGAGTGATGGTGTAATCCAGGTTCAGAGGGCTCCCAGGGAGCCGCAGGAGGGTCTAAGCTGGCCGGAGGGGCCGACAGGAAAGCTGCAGAGTGGGGAGTCCAGCTGCAGAGGAGTCTTGTTAGTTGGAGAGACAGGCTCTGGGAAAGGGAGGTTTGCTAAGGAATCCTATGAGGCTGGAATGATCAGATTTATGCTATCGGGCTGCAGAGAGACCACGTATAACACAAAGGCAGGAAGTTAGTCCTCCAACAAAGGAAGGAGACTATGTCTCCTAAAGACGGCAAGCGGCCAGAGAGTAAAACCAATAACTGGAAAAATCTGCCCATTGTGTTAATGCGCCACGGAC
Source organism: Delphinus delphis (assembly GCF_949987515.2). Classification (NCBI taxonomy): domain Eukaryota; kingdom Metazoa; phylum Chordata; class Mammalia; order Artiodactyla; family Delphinidae; genus Delphinus; species Delphinus delphis. The sequence continues at coordinate 130,865,984 of NC_082683.1, forward strand.
TGGATTATGTCATTCGCTCATTTATTTGTTCCCTCAACAAACATTTATGGAGTATCCAATGGGCACGTACTGCGTTTGTTCCTGAGCAATTTTAAAGATGATTCAGTTCCTGCTCCGGAAACTGCTAATCTATATAGAAGAGAACGACGTGAGTGAGATAATATAATGTGATTCATGTTATAAAAAAAGAATGCTGTTGCCCATTGTGGAGTAGGGGCAAGGGGAATGGGCAAGGTTTTTGAGGAAGGTCTTATGAAAGGTGTTAAGACTAGATTTTGAAGGGTCAGTAGGAGTTCAGTAAAGAATGATGATGAGAAGAGCATCTAGACAGAGGGAACAGCATGAGTAAACACCTGGGAATGAGAAATATCGTGAGGCATTTTGACACTAATAATAAGTCTAATACAGCAAAGAAGAGGATGCAAGATGGTGAGTAACAGGACAGGGTGATGAAAAGAACAGTAGGATCCTGGCTGTGAAGAGCCTTGAACGCCATTGTGTGGAGCCTGAATTTTACTGCAGGTTAATGGGAGAGACTTCGAAGTTTCTTAAGCAGAGAAGATCAGAGTGGAGTGGATCCCACTCTGGAGATCAGAGTGGAGAAGATTGGAGTGGAGGGGATACCTTTTGCTGCAGTGCAGGGATGGATTTGAGTGAAGAGTGACAGAAGCAGGCAGGTAGTTAAAGAATCACAGATGTTTAAGCAAGAAACAGTAAGGGCCCAAACTCAGGTAATAGCAGAGCAAACAGAGAGTGGGGAAGAAATTAGAGATTTATCTTAAAGGTAGAATGGATTGTAGTTGCCTCATTGGATGGGATGAAAAGGGGGGAACAATGAAGCCTTCCCAGTTTTCTGATTTAGACCTTTGGATTGACAACATTGTCATTAACCATGATGGAGAATAAAAGAATAGGAAGGTAAGAAAAGGAGTTGAATTTTGGACAGGTTAAATTCAAGGGACTGTTTCCAGTCTGTGTTAGAAATTTGGAAGCAAGTCATAAGAATTTAGGTGCTTATTGGAGTTAAAGGCATGGATGGAATTACTTATAGAGGATCTGGACGGTTAGAAATTCTGGAGAGCACCAGTATTTAGGAAGTGGGTGGGTTAACATGATCCAGTGAAAGAGGCTGTCAGAACAAGCTATTGGAAACGTAGAGGGAGAACCAGTGTGGTAGATTGTATTACTCTTCCCTATAATTGTCTGTCTTTCCTGGAAGATCATTGGCCCTGCTCACTGCGAGTGGGAGGAGTGTACTTCTTTGATCCCTTGATGTCAGGCTTGGACCATGTGACTTGCTTTGGCCAATGGCGCATGAGCAAAGGTGATGTACACAACATCCAAGCAGAAGATTTAGGAATCACTGTGTGGTTCTGCCATAAGGTCCTCTGTTCCTGGCACCTGGATCCCCAGATGAAGAATAGACAAGGGCAGAGCTACATCCGCGCCTCAGCTGCTGTGGACTGAGAGCAGGAAGGAGACCTTTATTAGTGTAAACCACTGAGATTTAGGGGTTATTATGTTAGTGTAACACAGCAAAAGCTGACTGTTACAACCAGAAAAGACTAGTATCTCAAAAAATGAAAGAAACACTTCAAGAAAAAGTGAATGGTCAAGAAGGTCAAAAGTGACAGAGAGGTAATTAGAAGTAGCAAGAGGGAGGTCATGGGTGATCTTGGTGAGAACAGTGTTAGCGGTGTGGTAGGTGCTGAAACCAGATGGCTGTGGATTGAGTCCTGAATGAGGAGGTGGAGACTGTAAGTGTAGATTACTCATTTAATAATGTTGACTGAAGAGAGGGAAAGAGAGAGAGAGAAACAGTTTAAGGTGGAGACAGAGTAGGAGGAAAGTTTTATTTAGGTTAGAGGAGATTTGAAACTGTTTGCAGACTGAGGAGGAAGATTTGCTGGAAATGGAGAGATGGAAGATATAAGTACAGCTGGCCCTCCGTATCCACAGGGTTCTGCATCTGTGTATTCAACCAACTGCAGATCAAAATTATTTGGGAAAAAAAATTCCAGAGTGTTCCAAAAGCAAAAATTGAATTTGCTGCTCATCAGCAACTACTTACATAGCATTTACATTGTATTAGATATTATAAGTAACCTAGAGATGATTTCAAGTACACGGGAGGGTGTGCATAGGTTATATGCAAACAGCATGCCATTTTATATGAGGGACTTGAGATCCTGGAACCAATCCCCCATGGATACTGACCAATGACTATATTGAGGCTATAGGCCTGAAAATATTTGTATCTTGACTCCCCCATAATATTAAAAATGATAATAACAAAAACTTACATGGTGCTCGCCAAGTGCCTGGCACAGCTTTGAATGCCTTGCACGTATTAATTTAATCTTCAAGGCAACTCTATGACGGAGGTGCTGTTCTTGTCATTCCCATTAGAGAGATGAGTAAACTGAGGCATCGAGATTTTGATTAACTCATCCTAGTTAACACAGTTAATATGCAGCAGAGCCAGGATTCAAACTAAGGCCATCCACCTCCAGGGGGGTGGGTCCTTAACCACCATGCCGTATTGTCTCTCATGGAGGTGCAGATAGATTTTAAGCTGTAAGCTCTGCCTGGGAAGATGATGTGCCAGAGAGGGTCGTATGCATCATGAATGAGGGATGTGGCAGAGAAGTATAAAGGGGGTGCTCGAGAAGGAGAAAGTTCCGGTTTCTTGGAGAGCGGAATTGGAAAGTTATGGGCACCAGTCAATTGGGGTACCAGCCTGGTCTTTTTACAGGCTCCCCTCAGCCTCTGTCAGCCTGACTGGGATTGGGTAGTGAGAAAAGATGAAAAGAGAAGAAGAGGGAAATTCGATAAAAGGAGGGCAGAAGAGTCGAGAGAAGGGGGGGAAGCCAAGCTCACGTTTGTGGTGCACGCATTACTCACTACGTGCCAAGCTTTGTGTTGAGCTGGGGCTTCCAAGAGGTAGACCTAGCCCTTTCTCTGAGGAGCTCCCGAGAATAAGGGGAGGGCAGACCTAAGAGGCTTCTCTGACTCTGAGGTGAGTCTCAGTGTGATGTGTGCAAAAGGCTAAAGTAAAGCAGGCCACAGAGGGACAGAATCTCCTGGCACAGATTCCACCGAGCGGGAAGCAGAATTGCCAGCCATCTCTCATCCTCAGGATGCCCCCTCCTTTCACGGGCTCTTTGTGAAGCTCAGAGCACGGCTGGCTGATGGAATGTGGAACTCCCCTCCAACCTGGACTAAAGGCAGAAAGGCCATGAGGGCAGAGTTGCTTTCAGAGTTCAAAGTTGGATAAATCTAAAATGGTACCCCACATCTAAGTACCCCAGCTCAGCATGCCTTTTAGGAGGCATTTCAAAGTGCTAGTGGCCTTTCATCACTATTGAGTCTGCAGGACGTGTCGTGAGTTGTCAGGTCACCCTGTGTCACCTCAGTGTGTGGCGGTCGCTTTGAACTGGAGAGGATTCCTTTGGACTCTTGGGAAGTGTGGAGACTTCCCTCCATAAGTGTGCACAGAGAAGCGAGAGAATTTCCCAAGATGGCAGTGTGGGCAAATGGGCAGAGGCTCGCTTCAAGTCAGCCGGCGTCTATTTTGTTCCCAGATAAGACGTGTTGCTGAACTGGAGTGAAATGAGCAATTGACTCTGCTCTGCAAAGTTTGCCCCTCTCTCCCTTCCTTCCTTTGCACTTTACTTTGTCTTCCTAGCTCATCCCCTGACTCTCTATTTAAGAGCAACTACTGTTCAAACAGACACACCACAAATATTAACTGTCTTATGTGAGCCAGGGGACCTCTGTCTCCCAGGTAAGCCAGGATGCCTCCTACAAATCTGCTTAGCAGAGTCCTGACCCTGGAGCACCAGATACAGTCCATTTGAGCATTTCTGATACCAGCATCTCCTACCCAGAGTCCTCTCGGTCAGGCTGACGCTTCCCACTTGGGTCACATTCAAGTCACCTGTTCCTGAATTTACTTTGTGTGGGACTCATCCTCTTTGAGAGAGTCCACAATTCCCAACCCCTTACCTGCAACCTTAAGCCTATATGTTCTTTACTTCTTAATTAATGGCTAGTCCCTTAATTAACTCTGCTGATCCCTGTGTGCCTTGAAGTGGAAAAGAAAAAGTACAAATCAGTGGTAAGGAAAGAACTTCAGAGAAAGTGAAATTGGGACTGGTACTTGAAGGATGATTAGCATGCTTTCTGACATATAGACAAAGAAACAGAGAGTGCTCTAGGTAGAAAGAACAGAGGGTGTACAAAGGCCCCAAAGTGTGACAGAACAGAGTGAGTTCAGGGAAAGGGGCAGTTCAGTGAGGTTAAAGTGCACACCTACGTACAGAGCATGGCAGCTACAAATGACACTGATGAAGCATGTTGTAAAGCATGTTGTCCCACTAAGAAATCTAGCCTTGGGCTTGGCTCTGTAGACAATTGAGGTCCACCAATGGTTTTTAAGTGGGCAATCTCACATGGGTTTTAGAACTCTAAGGGTGGCTGCGTGAAAGGTGGATTCGATGGGCAAAGACTAGAGGCAGAGAGACCGTCCCACTGGAAGCCACTGAAATCCCTCCAAGTGAGACCACAGCCAGGTTCTCAGCATTGATCTCCACAGTGGACCAGGCCGACCATGAAACAGGCACGACCAAGGCAGGCTCTCGCCTAGGGACTCTCAGCCTTTCTGCAGGGAGCCATCTGGTACCCCTCCATGGGTTATAGTCTCAGAATCCTGTCCCTCCACCCCTCCTTTTCACAGGAAAGTAGATAATGTAGATTTTTTTGAAAAGGAAGCCCAGAGAGCCTTGCTAGGAATGAAGGCTGAATGGGCAGAGAGTAAGGTCTGTCCTGCTGCCACTCCATTTATTAGCAGCAAGAGAAGGCAGCTCTATAAATTTCTTCCAAATATTGCACACATTTTATTGGTTTGCTGATGCCCAGTTGGCTATAATGAGAAATTCGCCTCATCAGGAAGATACCGAAATCAGACTATTTTTCTTCTTGTCAATCCCTCTCCCTATACCTGCCTCCCTGCTTTCTCTCTTCTCTCCCTTTGGTCTGAGACCAAATTGTGTGTGACCTTTTCCTCCCTTTTTTGGGCCCCTCCTTCCTGGTGGTTACCTGCCAGGGGCTCTCCCACCAGTTTTACTCTAAGCTAAAATTAAAAAAGAAAAAAAGTGAGATGGACAGGGGGTCTCTCCATGAGGGAGTGCCTGACAGTGAAGGTTAGGAGACATCAGCTAGTGAACTACAGAATATTGGTTACATCTCATTTGATTACACTCAGAAAATGTAAAACCAGCTTTCAGTCACGACTGGTCATTTATCTGCTGAAATGTTCACAGCAATACCTCCACCCACGTTTATCTCCCCCTTCAGCTTCTAGTCAAGGTTTCTAGAAATTAGTGATTCATCACTGAATACAACAACTACTGTGGGATCTGCCAAGCCAGGAAAAATCACCTGGTCCCTGTGCCAAGGTGCTGTCTCTTGTTAGTAACATCTTCATGCAGCTGGGTACTCCTGAGACACAACATCTGGGGACATGCCAGAACAGCATGCTCACCCGAATGTGTGTATCAGGACCACTGAGGATAGAACAGAACCACAGCGCTCCAGACTGGTCTCCGGGGGATCCTAAGAAGCTTGTGATTTGGAGGGGAGGGCGGGAATCCACCCGGAGTCGGCTTTGGGTTCCTAGGCACCTAAGGCTCCCTCGTTTGGATGAGAGGAGAGAGGCTCATTCTTCCTGAGCCATAACTCAAGAGAGCACCACCCATATTTGAAAAGTTAGGGATCAAGTTTGCTGTTATGTCTAGAGCACAGATATTAGCCATTATAGAGTAACAATGTGTTAATGAGGACGTAAAGGACTTCTAATTAAACATACGTAATTATTTTTGGCCCCTCCTAAAAGTCTCACCATGGTAGGCAGAATTCTAAGGTGGCCCCCAAGATTTCCAACCCCCTGGCATGCACGCCCTGCCTGATCTCTGAGACGGTGCATATGAGATTTTACTCCTGTAACTAGGTATGTTATGTGGCACAGTCGATTTTAAGATAGGGAAATTATCCAGGTGAGCCCGTCCTGAGCACATGAGCCCTTTAAAAGCAGAGTTTGCTTTTTTGGGGGGTGGGGCGGTGTGCTGGTTACAGAAAGGGAAGTCAGAGAGATTTGAAACACAAGAGGAATTCAATGCAAGTGAGATTCCCCATTGCTGATTTGGAGGCGGCCACATGGCAAGGACCTGAGACTGGTCAACAGCCAGCAAGACAGTGGGGACCTCAGACTTGTAATTGCAAAAAGGTGAATTCTGCCAACAACCCGAAGCCACTTGGAAGTGGGTCTTTTCCCAGTCAAGCTTCCGGATGACAATGAAGCTGGCCAGCATGGCTATTTCAGCATTATGGGATCCTAGACCAAGGACCCAGCCAAATGTGCTGAATTCCTGATCCACAGAAACTGAGATAATAACTTTGTGTTGTTTTGAGTGGCTCCATTTGTGGTAGTTTGTTGTATAGCAATGGAAAACTAATACACTCTCTAAAAGGAATAAAGATTTGAACCCATAAAAGAAGCACTTACAGCAGAGGAGAAGTGGCAAACACATTTTGAAAGATGGGAAGCAGGTGGACATAGGTCACCAGTTTAGATGAGCAGAGAAAGTACCTGCAGAAGGGGAAGCCAAAACATAGTAATCTGATTTGGAACTCAGGACAGACTCGGGAACTAGATATACAGGTGCCTCTGAAGACTGAAGTACAAGTGGCACAACACACAGGAAGACTGGGTGAAAGTCCACACAAGGAGCTGATAGACAAACCCCAGATTCTCTCTCCTTCCCCACCCAGTCAGACAACTTTCCTACCTTCAACTCTACAGAAGCCAAGAGGTTTACTTGCTGGAGACACTGAACCAGAGAGGCAGTGGACCTGACACTAGTCACAACTGATAGCAGATGAAAGCAAGGGTATTAAGTGAAAGTCATGTACTGAGCTATAAGACTGTCCCCACCCCCTGTTCTTTCCCCATCTCAGTTAAGCATGTATTACCCTCAACCCCTGAAAAGGAGACTAGAAACATTGTTCCTGGAGGAATGAGATGGCTATTAATTACGTGACTCGGACTGCAACTGATTACTCTACCCTATAGTCACATAGACACTTCACCTCCCACAGCATATGTGCACATGTGTATGTGTATGCTTATAACTTCTAATTAGCTTTCTAATGGTTCATTTGTATTTCAGATATAAATAGACAGAAAAGAATTGGCAGACATTTGAGGCAAGACTCTAGTATAGAAGAGACAAAAACAAAGAAGAAATTGAGATTCAGATGGGACAGAAAATGCAAGGAACAAAAAAAAAAACTTGAGAAAACTATTTCATCTATGAAACAACAGAATAGGATCCTATTTACAAAATAGAAAATAAGAAAAACTCTTGTATATTAAAGATTAAGATAGAAAAAAATTTAAAAATCAACAGAATGTGTAGAAGACAAAAGTGAGTCAATCTCCCAGAAAAGAGTACACAGAAATAGAAAATAAAAGCTAAGAAAATTAGGTGATTCATTCCTGGAGGTCCAACTTCTAACTAACAGGAGTCAGATAAAGAGAGAACAAAGAAAATAGAGGAGTGAAAATTATTAAGGAAATATATAAGAAAAATGTCTTCTTTTGAAAGACATGACTTTCCAGATTGAAAGGGCTTATTAAGTGCATAGCACAACAAAAGAAAATAGGAACCACAACAAGGTATGTTGCCGTGAAATTTTAGACCGGGGATAAAGAGATCTTAAGATCTCTTTTTTAAATGTCCAGAGAAAAAAGGCAAGTTATGTGTAAAGTATCAGAAATCAAAATGGTATCAGCTTTCTAAGAGCAAAACTAGATTCTAAAAGACAATAGAGTAATTCCTTCAAAATTCTGGGTGAAAATAATTCTCAACTTAATGTTTTGTACCCAAACTACCAATCAAGTGTGAGGGAAGAATAAATGCATTTTCAGATATCTAAGTTCTCAGTCTCAATTTACCTCTGATGCACCATTTATTTTTTTTTAATAAATTTATTTTATTTATTTATTTAATTTATTTATTTTTAGCTGTGTTGGGTCTTCATTGCCGTGCGCGGGCTTTCTCTAGTTGCGGCAAGTGGGGGCTACTCTTCGTTGCGTTGTGTGGGCTTCTCATTGCAGTGGCTTCTCTTGTTGTGGAGCATCGGCTGTAGGCTCACAGGCTTCAGTAGTTGTGGCACATGGGCTCAGTAGTTGTGGCTTGTGGGCTCTAGAGCGCAGACTCAGTAGTTGTGGAGCACAGGTTTAGTTGCTTCGCAGCATGTGGGATCTTCCAGGACCAGGGCTTGAATCCATGTCCCCTGCATTGGCAGGAGGATTCTTAACCATTGCAGGGAAGCCTGATGCGCCATTTCTTAGGAAAGTAGTAAAGGATGTATGCCACAAAACAAAGGAATAAACTAAAAAAAGATGAATGCACTGCATTGGGTGCGGGAAACAGAGGATCTTACAGAGGAAAGAAGAAAAGGGAATTCCTGGTATTTAAGCAAAGGAAGGTCCAGGAGGACCAATCTGTTGGAGACCTGGAGAGCCACCAAGAGTTAAATCCTTAACTTCCACAGGAGTAAATCAGTGTATGCTTTCTAAAATTTCAAATAAGAAAGTAAATTGAAGAAATGGTAGTCTAAATGTGTGATCTAAATTTCTTTAGGTAAATACAAAAATAAATGGCTAAAAGTAGTTCCCTCTGAAGAACAGCCCTCAGTGTTGGGAGGAAATAGCCAAGAAATTGCTTTCTTTCATGATGAGTCTTATAGTATTGTGTGAGTTTTTAAACTCTGTGTCAACAATCAGAAGGCCATAGAAAACCCACTTTAATTTACATAGTACCTTGACAATAAGAATACTCCTTCTTTATCCCGTGGTTGGGGGGAGAGGTGGAAAAGGGATTATTTCTGATAACTTGAACCTGGTTTGAAAGCCAAGTTATTGTATGTGAGTATATACTCCTGGTTCTCTGTACTAACCTGAGTCTTGGATGGCAAAGCCCATCTGCCTGGTTTTGAGACACAGCTACCATGCCTGTTATGCATACAGTGCTATTGAATCTACAAAGCCGCTGCACGCACATTACCTTGTTCGATCCTAGTAGCAATCTTATGAGGTAGTCAGGGCAGAGCGTAGGATACAGAGAGGTTGGGTGACCTATCCATGGTCACACAGCCTAGATTCCAAAGCAACTGTTGCTCTGTGGACCTACTGAAGCCATTGGTCTAAAACAAGGGGAAATATGGCATAACTTTGGAATAAGTCATTTCTCTATCTCTGGTCCATTGTCTATTTTGGGACTCCTAATTTGGGGACATTGAGTCATTCTATTCTCTATTTTTCCTGTCTTTTCACCATGCCAGTTCTTACATTTTTCCTTCCCATTCCTGAATTGCTCTTACTCCATTGCTTGGATCTCATCCCTGCCCCTTTCTTTATGCCTCCAGACTTAATTCTTGGCTTCAGGAATTGAAACATTTGAAACACTGAGAGTAATCAGATACATCATGATCCTGGTGCTACCTTTATGGTTAAAGGTAACCACCATGGCCTGTCCCAGCCTTGGAATCTGAATTAGACCTGGAGACCACTTGATCAAAACCACAAGGCACCCAGCCCATCACATGTTATCTCCTCCACTCTCAGCTCATGTAGAAGTTCAGTCTTCCACAAACACAGTGGTCTTGCAACGTGGAATAGGCCCCCCAAAATGGGCTTCTCACGGTCTTTCACTCTTTTGATTTATTCCTGAAGCACACAATGCAGTTTGAGACTAATGGTGGGAAAAAATGAAATGGGGAAAGTGTCAGGGGTAGAAGAAAGACTACATTCAAAATATTTGCATGTATGTGCCCGCCATCAATGTCGGCTGAGGGAGAAGGTGGTTGGAGAGGCGCCCGTTTAAGTCACCAATATTTTTCCGCCCTCGGGTTCCTTAGAGATCTCTTGATTCCGTTTTGTGTTTGAGGTAGATAGGATCACAGCATCCAGTGTTATGGCTGTAGGCAAAATTCCAACATCTGAGAATATTTTCCTCCCAGATATTTAATTTTCCCTTCCAGCCGTTTCAACACTGGGGCCCTAAACATACATCACAACTCTATCTATCACATCATCTTAGCCTCTTTTGCAAGTCTTTTAATATCCATAGGAAAATAATGCTGTCTTTGATTCTGAGGCAAATCCATAGCACTTCTTCCCTTGTTTCTAATTAGCAATATTTCTGTGGTAATTAAGAAAAGAGCAGTTCCTCAGTTCTGCAGCATCTTCGATTCAGAGAGAAAGAAAAATACAACAACAACACAAAGTGGGTCTAAGAATGACTCTGTTAGCTGACTTGACTGTATTTTAAACAATTTTAGCACCTTAGTGCATGCGTGCATGCACACACACACACACGTCTGTACACACATATACACAAGCTTGCGCACGCATACACAGTACATGATACGCACACATCTACACATACTTGCTCACATGCATACACACACTCATGCACAAGCAAGAATATTAACCCATTTCAGAAAGAAACAGGATCCAAATGCACTAATGGAAATACTGTCATTCTGTGGGCAGAACAAATGCATCATCTTAAACCCTGGGCATCCCATAAAATGAACGATCTCAATGAACTGAGTGCTGATGAAAGATGGTCCAGGAGAGGTGGCTTCCTTCTCTCACTGGATGGCTAGAGATGGGCACATTTCCTCCCTGGTCAAACACCCAGGGACTTGGTATTTTCAAGACTCTTCAAAGGCCCATTGCATATGTTTGCCCTGCGTTAGCTTTTGCTCTTGCTTAGGGAGGGAAGTTGAAACTACATTGCCAGACAAAATCTAATGTTGTAGGCTGAGCCCAGAGAGTTAACAGTGCTGTAATTTCCATTTTACAGATGGTATTCTAAAATGTCTCTAAACTCTGGGTGCGTGCATGTGTCCAAAAACACATGCTTCTGTGTACTCCTAAGGGATTAACAAAAAGGTGTTCTACGTCTCAAAAAATAAAAAAAAGTATCCTCTCTGCATTTATGACTTTTTAAAATCAAGGCATATATATATATATATATATATATATATATTTTTTTTTTTTTTTTTTTTTTTTTTTTGCGGTACGCGGGCCTCTCAGTGTTGCGGCCTCTCTTGTTGCGGAGCACAGGCTCCGGCCATGGCTCACAGGCCCAGCCGCTCCACGGCATGTGGGATCTTCCCGGACTGGGGCACGAACCCCTGTCCCCTGCATCAGCAGGCAGACTCTCAACCACTGCGCCACCAGGGAAGCCCTCAAGGCATATTTTGAGGCTGGTACTCATCAGCGTTCAGGCAAAGAGCTCTTGTAGTTGTGTGTGTGTATGTGTATGTGTGTGTGTGTTTCAAGGCATTGACACATACCACAGGGCATTATTTGTTTGGAAATTGTAATTATTTCAGGGAATTTCATAATTATTTCTACTGTAGCTAGTTACTTTGTGCTCCTTCAAGCTGAGTTGTGCTTGCTAAGAGATGGAGCTGTGCACTGTTTGATGGCTAAGGCTGTGGGCATAGCCCATGGGAACTGCTGGCCCTGCTGAGGACAGGCTCCTGACTCCATATGTCTCCAGCCCCCACCCTGAGCGTGTTCATATCTGGGGAGGCTGAGCTGGTAAGCAGCATGCCTCTCTTTGCACTGGTTATTTTCTTTCCTTGTGAAATACAAGATTCTCCCATTCCCATGCCTGTCAAGTCATAAAGCCATTGGGAGCTAGCACTGGTTGGGCCTCAACGATCACCTTATTGAAACTTCTCATTTTATAAATAAAGAATCTGAGGCTTGGAGTGAAAGGTTATCCCAAGGTCATCCAGCAGCTGAGCACAGTCAGGGCTAGAACGCAGGTCTCCTTACTCTGAAGCTAGTGCTCTATCCACCTCCTTATATTGATTTAATTTCTTTATTAAGCAACTATTATTGAATTCCTAGTATGAATTAAGCATCACGCTAGATGCTGCACGTTCAAAGGAGCCACAAAGTAGAGGGCACAGCAGATGTCAAATGAGACAACATAGAGAGGGAAGCTCACACAGTGCCTGGCTCAGAGGAGGTATCCCATGGGTCCCAGCTTCCCTTCCCTTTCCCCTCCTTTCCTTACCAATACACCTGGAAAGAGGAAAATCTCAGATTTCAATGAGTCAAGTTTTTGCAGGTCTTGGTTGAGGAGCTGATGGGCAACTCCTGTTACTCCTTCAAAAGCACATTTTCTAGTTCTGTGATAAAGCCTCCTAGGCCAGGTCCATGCCTGGAAGAACCTCCTAGGTGTTCTATAAAGGCATCAGGGCCTCCTGCTGCCCCTTTATTCCAGGGTGTTGGGTGAACTCATTGCTCACCCATGCTGGTCTGATTCATAAATACATTAGTGCTGACTCACTGACACCTACAGAGCAGGAAAAGCCATCTCCTTAGGCTGGAGATGGAGACATTCACGAGATGCAGAAATCAGCTCTACTCAGGGAAAGATCACTGAAACATGTTATGGGATGGTTGTCTGGGGAAAATATTGTCAAGACTGTTTGGCTTGGAACTCAAGTTACTCCGTACATTTCCTGAACTCATAACAGGACTCTCATATGCTAGAGATTTAAAAGTCTCCTTGCTTTACTCTCATCCAGAAAACCAGAGACATAAAGTCATGAAAAACCTGTAGTAGCTGAGCCAAGTCATCCCTGATTCCAGCCTCGAATGGGAGGATTCAACTAGAAGGTTCCTTCCAACCCTAAGATGTATGGCTCTAAGACTTTCACAGCCACCATGCTGCAGGCTTTACATGCATCTATCATGCATTGATTTAAAACTTCTCTAGACCCTATTTAAAGTAAGAGCTATAGACTCAGACACTCTGCCCCACCTCTGGACACTCACAAGAGAAGAGTGAAGTAAGAAGATGTCAAAATATATATATCTAATTAGAGGTTAACCAGTACTGTATCTAGAGTTTCTGGGCCCCTTTGCAGATATATGAGATCCAGGGCCATCCTTCAGGTATGCTCTCTGGCCACTGTGGTGACCATCCTGGGGCTTTATCCTCAGCCCCCCTCCCTTTGATTCTTTTCTGCCTACTCTTCAGAGGGTCGATGATCTGTGGCACAAAGCTGAACACACCGAGATGGGTGTCAGGCAGCCTTAGTCGCAGATAGCAAAGCACAAAATAACTAATTCCCAAGGAGGATGAAGTGGATGCCAGGGGACAAAGGACTGATACACTTCCTGGTACAAAACCAAGCCGGATCTTAGCACACAGCTTTTCTCTTTTTCTAAATCTACCTTGTACATGAACACAGAAACTGTCTCTCTATGCTCTGTGAAAACAGGACCTTTTCTGGCAAGACTTCCAGGCACAACCTGTCCTCATGCCAAGCAGCCTCCCTTAGCCAAAACGTCAACTCCGTCAGCCTGGGATTCCCCAAACCACTCCCCTTCCCTGAGTTCTGCTTTGCTGGTTATTTAGACCAACAGCTTCCCTAATTCTCCCCCTTTTGCTCCTTCTTAATCTCACTCGTCCCCTCCTTGTGTTTACTCATCAGTGTCTGCCTCCACAGGAAGCACTGGTACTCTTGTTTTCTCACTCATTTCCCGCAGATAGACTCCAAAATGGCCCTCCGTTATCCTTGCCTCGCAGAGTCACACCCTTGTGTAATCCCCTCACCTTGAGCATGGGCAGGATCTGTTACTTACTTCTAACTAACAGATTATGGCCAAAGTGAGGGGCTGTCACTTCCATGATGATGTTCCATAAGATTGTAAAATCTTCTTGTTGGCAGACTCCTTCCCTTGCTGGTTTTGTTAGAGCAAGCAGCCCTGTTGGGCAAGCTCGTGTGACAAGGAACTGAGGATGGTCCCCCACCAACAATCACCCGGAATTGAGGATGGTTTTCAGCAGGCTTCTGTGAAGAAACTGAGGCCCCCTGTCCAACAGTCCAGAAGGGGCTGAATTCTGCTAACAAGTATGTGAGACTGGAAGCAGAGTGAGCCTTGAGAAGAGACCACAGCCTTGGTCAGCATCTTGACTGCACCTTTCAGATCAGACCCTTAGCAGAGGACCCAGCTAAGCATGATGCGCAGGAACTGGGAGATGAGAAATCTGTGTTGTTCTAAGCCGCTAAGTTTATAGTGATACTGCTCGCGTTTTTTTCTTAGAAGCGCCCACCCATATGACTCTCCAGTGTTTGAAACAAAGAATTTTTAGATTCAACAATGTGTGAGAGCAATAGGGAACATTTCCTGTAGCCTCCCTTGGACGCGGAAGTCCCCGCCTCCAGCACCTTGGACAGTTCATCATCCAACACCCCCCACCCCCAACCTGAACTCTGATACCACTGCAAAGCTCAGCATCTTACAAGATAATCATTCTATCTATGGACAGCTCTTCCTTTATTTTTCATAATTATTTTATATTTATGCAACACTAATTCTGTGCTTTTTACTATGCTCTCATCTATATACTTCCTTTAAATTATTCCTCATGATAATTCTATTGTTGATACTATTATTATCTACTTTATCAATATTAGGAAATAAAAGCTCAGAGAAGTCAAGCAATTTTCCCAGGACTTATAAGCATCAGACAGGTTTTAACCCAAGTCTGTCTAACTCAAGATCCATATTCTGAGCCACTATGGTGTCCTGCTCCAATCTTCTTAGAAATCTCTTACTTACGTTAAACCAAACACTTCCTTCTAATGTATTTTGGATGTTTTAACAATAGAAGTGGGATAAAGATTAAAACAACGTAGACCCATGTACCCAACATCCAGTTTAAAAATGAAACATTATTAATGGAAGTAAAGCTCTTGTTTTTCTACTACATACTGCCTTGCCCTCCCTTTCCATTGAGAAGTAAGCACGATTCTGGATTTGGTAGTCCTCACTTCCATGTATTTATTTATTGTTTTACTTCATATATACGTATCACTGAACAATAAATAGTATTATTGTGCACAGCTTAAAATGTAAATAAATTGTTCTCATACTAGAGGTATTCTTATTGAACTTCTTTTTCCCATTCTAATTGTTTGTGAGATTTATGAATATACCATATTTTCTTTAGCCATTCTCCTGTTGATGGACAGTTAGGTTATTTCTGTTCTTAGCCATCACAATCAATTCCGCTAGGAAAGTTCTTATATATGTCTTTTTGTGCATAGGTGCAAGAACTTTTCTAGGTTGTATATCTAGGAATATATTTAGTTCCACCAGCTATCACCAAGTTACTCTCATAATAAGGTTTTGAGATACCTCACCATTGTGTTTGCCCTCCCTGGAGAAGCTCTGATTAGTTAGGAACACTTCTCCAGGACAATGAGATGCTTGCCTGCTTTATCTTGGACAGAATACCTCTACCAGCGGTCTGAGATTGCAGGAAATGTTTCAGAAGCTTTATATTACTGTAACTTGCTATTGATATTTTAGTTATACAATAATCCCTAAGTATTTTTCCACATGAATTACTCTTAAATCAAGTATCCCCAGTTTGTATCTACACAGCTGAATTTTTTAAGCTTAAGTACAGGATTTTAATTCTATCCCTATTGCATTTCTCTTTGTTAGTTTTAGCCATCCCTAGAGTGTATAGAGATAGTTTGAGTCCTGGTTCTGCTATTTCATCCATAAATTTGATAAGCGTGCTTTCTGCATCTTTGTCTAAGTCCTTGATAAAATAGAGATGATAGAGCCAGAGATGAAACCCTTCAACATACTACAAGATGTTTCCACAGTGTTGATATAATCCAATACCTGGGCATGGTTGGCCAACTCACCATGATGCTAGCTAAAAGTGTTATGCAGTGCTCAATTTCCTATTCAACCCACAAGAATATCAAGGCAAACTTTGTCCAAGACCTTGCCCTGTCTACAGTATCAGCTGACTTACATTATCTTACCATCTGGAGCTAGGACGCCACTTAATACGCATTGTTCTCAGTGAACCCATGCTAGCTTCTAGTGATTTCTATCTCCCCTCTAAGACCTCATAGACAGTTTGAATAGTAAATAATCTTAGAATTTCTATGGTGATCCGTATCAAACTCACCAGACTGTGCAATCTGGAACCCACTTTCTTCTATGAAAATCCAGATTTTTCTCATCTCTAGTCTTCTGGTTTCTTCCCTCAATCATTTCTGAATTGTGGTTTTTATGAGCATTTATAAAAGTTTCTTCAAAATTCTGGCATGAAATATGTTTCCAGGTTTGGAAACTTTTAAAGCCTCCAGGTGACTACTTACTTTTTGTTTGCTTAGTGTGAGTTTCAAGATTACTTTAACAACATCGATTCTGTTCTCTTCTGCTGAAAGATCTTGCCTTTTTGGTAAAGAAACAAAATACTTCAGTGGTTCTCCTTTCTCTTCTCATCTTTAACCTTGCACCAAGTTCTGCAAGCAACGTGCCTGTCTTTTTAAATCTGAACATAGCTACTAAAAGCTTTTGTGTTGTCCCTGACATTTTTCTGAAGCCTCTGCTCATTCCAAGCTTTAGACTTCCTGGCACTATTCTTACAGGCGTATGAGACTCTTTTGTATTTGTCCTTGGTTCTGTTTTTCTCCTTTCATCTTTTGTATTTGACCTTTTAATATATAAGTTAATCGAAGAGCTGGCTGGGCAGCCTCACTGTTCCTTCAGGGTACCACTTCATTTTCCTCTTCTTTCCTCAGAAACAGTGCTATTGCTTGTCCACTTCTAGAGAGGAAGAAGGGGGTCCACAGACAAACAAGAAGCAGCAAAGTCATCACCTAACAAAAATCTCCTTCCATGCCAGCCCTACTTCCTACAGTTGGTTTTTTCTTCTTCTATTCCCTTCACCTTTGTGGAGACAGAAGATGTTAGGGAATCAGAAGGAAACCGTGGACTCACAGATGCAAAGGACTTTCCAGCCTCCTACAGCATTTTGGCCCTATGATTTGTAGAGTTTTATGGGACTAAAGATGCTCACTGGCTCCCCCAGGGAGAAACCAAAGAAGCTATCAAACTGCTGCATTACAAAATCTGGATTCCAAAACATGTGTGTGTTGGGGGGTGTTGCATCTAGAGAGAAAAACTGGTTGGAACTGTCTGTTTTTCATTTCCTTCCACATTAAAGCTGAGATTTTTCTATGATGGCTTGGTACGTAGAATGGCATGATTTAGGGTCCCTCACTCCGGAGACCCTCGTCCTAAGTGTCTATTTTCTCTGGTTTTCACTGGCTGTGATCCATTGGCAAGAAAATGAGAATAGACCAGCTGAGCTGCAGGCTACTCCCTGCATACTACAAGCATTTCCCCCTTCCTGAACCACTCTTCCAACCCTGAAATATAAGAAAAATCTTACTACTTCCTGCCATCATCAGTGGGAGGGCAACAAGTGAACTAATGACATAATATTTTGTAAATCTCCTGGATAAGGAAAAGGCTACATTATATGTTGTATGTGAATAACAGTGCCCATATCTGGCAGGTGCTTGGAATTTGCTGGCTGTTCTTTTACTACAAGGCTATATTGTTATTTTTGTTTCTCCAAATAATGTCTCTAGTCCATTTCCCCCCAGTACTGAGGAAGTCTGATTGAGATTTTATAATTTCAGTGGCTCCCATGCTCTCACCCAAGTCTGCCGCCTTCACCATCATTAAAAAATGCCCCATTCAGACACATGTATATGCCCGAGCCCCGCATACAGCCAGTGATCCCTAAGTGCTAAACAGTTTCGTCCTGGACTTGGAGCCTGAGCCTGTGGAGCGAGGCTCGGCTAATTTAAGTGCCTCTTGTAACAGAAGGCAACTGGAATTCAATAGAGATAAATGTAAAATATTGAACTAGGGAGTTGAACCATCAGCAGGGCAGGATTCTAAATGGAAAGGTTATGGCTGAATGACTAAGCAGAGGAGAGCACACAATATACCCAAGGATTCTTGCAGAAATACAAGTCCCTGGTGGACCCTGCCGAGAAGAAGAGAGAGGATGCTGCAGAACAGTACAGCTAAAGGAGAGTCTCTTGGACTCAGTGGAAGCTGCTGCTGGGAGGTACCCCTCCCCGTGTACACTGGCTGACAGGGGACAGAGGAATTTGGCCGGTGATGTGAATCTGCCAGGTTTTAGTTGCTACTGTGAAGAGTCGATATTGCTTTTTCTCTGCCAGGCCCTAAACACCAGAAGTAAAATGTCTAATGGTAACCTGAGGCGTTGGTTTTGTCTACGAGAAAAAACAGCCACTCAGGTTGGTTAATTCAATCAAATGTCTGGCCAAGTTCCATGAAGCGATCGATAGAATCAGTTGTCTGACCAAATGGACAAGCCAAATCAGGGAGCACAATCAATCCCATCGCCCCACAGAGCTTCAGCCAAACAAGGCACCGTATTAGAGCAGCAAGGGCTCTCCTGGCTGTCTGTGAAGTTTCCTTGCAAAGAGCCCATGGCATTGGCAATGGGCCTCATAGACACCCAACATGGCTCCCCCTTTCCCTTCCTTTAACGTATGATTTCATAGAATTCATGAAAAGACAGGGACTTGCTCTTTAGACTGCCCACACCAGGAAAAGAAAAATGAATGTGGAAAACCAGTTAAAAGGCATGGATGAGCAGAAGGTTAGATTAACCAAGTTTTCAGGTTGGTCCAAAAATTTCTTGGGACACAAAAGTCATTTGCACTGTTTTCTGGCCAGGGTCCACCAACTCTTAACAAACTAGCAGACGCCCCTGTAAGTCCTTTACCTAATGTAGCCCACCAAAGGGTATTAAAGACACACCAGTTATTAACCTCGAAGACAAAAGCGGCTACATGTCACAATTTCTTCCTTTATTAACCTCCTCCGAGCCCACTTTGGGAGTCCCCAGTCCCCAATGAAGAGAGTATCCATCCGTGAAATGAGGGCAGCTCTACAAAGCTCTATATAGTGTTGACATATATACTAAGCTCTTTTGGCCCAATTTTCAAATTCATTGCTCGGTTTTGGCAGGAAACGACATGGAGGCTTCTGCTGGGAAGATGCTTTGCTTCCTGAGTGCACGAGAAAGAGGATCCACGACGCTGGCATTGTCCACAAGAGCACTCCCCTGCCTACTCACAGGAAGGATCTCTTATTTTCTAATCAACCTAGAGCAAGGGGTCCCTTTCAGACACTTTGGCCAGGCCACAGATTGGTTTCTCTTACATCCATGCGTTTCAGCAAAGGGCTTCCTCTAAGGCTCATGTCACCCTCATCCAAGGTCCACAAAACCCTCTGAAAGAACTGAGCTCATCTGCTTTCCTCTGTCACTTGAGAGGCTGGTGTGCACGGAATCCTCATTCTTGAGACCAGAGTCACAGTAAGCCTTTCCAACCAGTTTTTAATTTAGACAAAGATTAGCAAAAGCACAGTTATTACCACTAAAAGCACCCTTAAAGGGGCCTGTAAATACTGAGCCAAATAGCAGGGATCTGACTCTACTCTCCGAGGCCCTGAGTTCCTCAAGGCCCTTGAAATGTACCTGCGTCTTCCCCATCAGAGGCCCTTTGTTCTCCCTTCTGCCCTGTCTCCCTGTTCGTGGCCCACCTTCCCACTGCGGGATGAGGTAGGCGGCTGGGAGGTGCATCCCTGGATTCAGACCCGGGAGACCAGAGGCTTTCCCATTAGCATTCAGCTGTTGTGCTCTGTTGGGCCCTTCTCTGCTTTACAGGACTAAAGTGTCACGTCAAGAGCTTTAGAAAAATCTCAAAAATCTCGAGAGTAGTGGTTCTTTATTAATTCACTTAATCAGTAAATTACATAATTAATATATTAAACGGTACCTAGAGGCCCAGAATATTGAAAAGGAATTCTGTATTGGCTGCTCCCGGTGACGGCTCCAGAATTTCTGTAGAGGAGGGGCTTAAGGGTGCAGTTTGGCTTGAAGGAGAGGCTTCGGGAACAAACCTGAGATTGAATGTTTATTTGGGGTGGCTTTCTGAGAGGGGAGGTGGGATGGAGATCGGGGTCACTCCCGGACCTTCCTGTGCTCTGGGCCCTCCTACATTCTTGCTGCTCTGAATCACACCTGCAAATCGAGATGGCTTTGCGAGAGCGCCCAGCTCTACCCTTCTTTTCCTCTGTCCCCTTCCTGCTCTGCGTCCTCTCTTGATTCCTTATGTCGCACTTTGCCCCATTAGCTCTATACCTGCACCTTTGCCCTTTCCCTCATCACTAACTTTGTTTCAAAATCTGTCTTCTCTTTATCTCAATCTAGTAATGACCAGCCTGGAAGGCAGGAATGCCCAGGGGACTGCCATAAACCCAGAATTATGACGTAAGAGCCAAGGCTAAAAGCTGAGATCACTTTTCTCTTTTGAGAGCCATTGTTTTGGATGGTTCAGCCCATAAAGGATTCTGGATCTTAAAAGAATCTCAAACGTTTTTATTTCTTTTCCTTTTTACAAGCAGGAAGAAACAGGATGGTGCTGCAGAACCAGCCATTTTGTTTCTGAGGTCCCTGCCTTTTCAAGAGCGAACTGGGACCTATTGCTTCTTTCTGGAGCTCTTGACTTTTTAGTCTTTCCCTCCCCACTCCTTCACCCTCCACCCCCAGTAGAGGTGGAAATGGTGAGTCTGCAACCAAGGTCAGACAAACCAGTGGAGGATGAAAACAATAGACTGACCTTTATAAATTCACAGTATTGGATTTGAAAGAGCTTGAACTTGGACACCAGTGGCTGAGGGTAAAGGCATTGAATGATAATGCTGCCCACTGGGAGCAATTCCATGGGAGGAAATTATTTCTCCCTGACATCTGATGCTGGGAAATTTTCTCCTGGGAACCACTGAGTGAAGGGTGTGAGGGAGTAAAAACTCTCACACACTGTTTGCACCTTTCTGGAGTGTAATTTAGCAACGTGTGTCAAAACACATATCCCCTCTGACCCATCCTTTTCCTCCAGGACTTTATCTTCGTAAAGCAATTAAGAAAGTGTGCATGGTTTATTTATAAAGCTTTGGTAGAGATACTGAAAAGTAGAAACAACCTAAGTGTCTAGAGTCCGGGTAAATAAATGATGGTTCCTCATACAATGGAATACTATGAAACCATTAAAAGTGAATTGTATTTGTTGACATGAAAAAAGATGCATAAGATATTGTTGAGCGGGGTTGGAGGGGCAGGAAGGATAAGAATGTAAACTCAACCCTGGCCCTCAAAAAGCATGCATTTTAATAGGGAATTGATGACAAGTAGAATCTTGAATAGGCTTTGAAAATAAAATAAAATTAGAGCGCGGTTGGTTGTTTTTTTTTTTTTCTACAAGAATCCTTGTTTTATACAAGCTCCAAATTACTCAGCCTCAAGCAGAGCAGGAAGAAAATAAAGAAGACTGCATTAGGTTGGGAGCATCTCCCTGAATAATCGAGAGTTCATTATGGACTCTGAGTACATCAAAATCCTATTAATTCATTAGCTCAGCACTTGCGTTTTCCTTCTTTCCCCCTCGGCTGCCAGCCTTTTACCCTATGATGTAGTTTATCAGCAGCCCCAACGTGGGGGGTAAGGAGGGGAAATAAAAAAGGATAAAAATCCAAATGATTCCATTTTGTTACTTGTTAACAACAATAGACTAGGGTGGGTGGTGAAGGCAGGCGGCACTAACCACACGGTGTCTGGGTGGCTCGGATTAGAGGAACAGCGTCTGGCACACAGTAGGGCCTCGTGATGGGCATCACATAGATTCTGAATGAGGGAATCTGCTCTTAGGCCTTGGAGCCAAAGGCCCCCAAACCACAAGCTCCACTCTGCAGATTTCCCGGGATTTCCAATAAGAAAGACAGTTCAGCCAGAAGGGGCTCATCCTCTACTGGCCCCTACTCCCAACTTCTCTGCAGACATGTGACTCCTCCTGTCCCTGTGGGGTCTCTGAGTGATATTAAGGCTCCACGTAAATGGCCTGATGCAAGGCCAGGCAGCACTTGAATGAAGCATTCTCATGATCCGATTCCCCAGGTTCACCCAACGTTACACCTACTGTCCATGCCATTCCTCCATAATCTTTTTCCCACTTGAATATCATAAATCTAAATTTTTTTCTTGTCCACAAGGAGGACAACTCCAGCAACTGTGGTCTCTAAAACTGTTATTTTTCAAAGTATTCTTTAGGGAATAAAAGTACAAAAGGAGACGTCGTGCATCACGCCATGAAATCATATTTGCCGCTACTCTCCCTATTTGAAATGTGGTGCATCTTGTCTGCCATCAGGGCCAATGGTCTTATTTTCTTTCCCACATAACCATGACGTAAGTTTTTATTTTCTGTCCTGTTTCTCTTAGCCAAAGCTGCATTCTTTTAAGATCGTTCAAGACCTTTAAGGTATCTACCTATATCCTGCTGCTCTGCCTGTGCAAGCAATAGCGTGAAAAATTTAAAACCTCAGACCTCCCAGAGACTGTGCGTGTGTGAAATTATGTATAGAACAATATTTAAGTTTAAATTAATTAAGAGGAAAGAAGAGACTGGAATGTGTGTTCTAGAACAGGAAGGTGTCCTAGGGTGAGAGATGCCTACTGGATAACCCACCAAGTCAGTAACTAAGTGACGACTGTATTTCTGGCTGATGTGTTCGTGCGAACACAACCAAGGTCCCTCCACAGATGAGAATATGCCTCTCAGGAGGTCACAGAGGGCTGTACCCCCCACCCAGGGGTTCCCCCTATGGTTTACCTACAGGGGAAGCCGTGCTATCCCTGAGAGCTGTCGGATCCTGTGCTACTGAGAAAGCACCTCAGAGCCACAGCGAGGAGAAACAATGGTCGAGGCACCCGCGGGTCTAAAATAGCCACGTGAAAACATCTCTGTGTGATGTTTAAATCATATCAAGAACTCTTCCATCTAAGGCGTGGAAAAGTGTGGTCTAGTGAAGGAAGTGTGGTCCCTTCACTTCCTTCTAGTGGAAAACAGGGACCTGGGACCTAGATCCCCATATGCTTTGGACAAGCCCCTTAGGCTCAGGAACTCATTTGCCCCTGGAACTGGGATAAATAGCAATGGAACTAAGGCCCTTCCCAGCTGATCATTCTAGGGCTCTTTGATACATTCATCTAAATGGAATGGGATGGGTATTCTTGTTGGGTTCCTTTCAGCCCAATAATTCTTACGGTTTAACTAAAAATAATAATAATTTAAATTAAGTTTGGGTATTTTGTCCTTATGCCCCTAAACCAGGGATGATAACATGTTTACAGGTATATTTGCAATAGCATAAGCCTGCCCAAAACTTTCAAATTTCTTTTGTGAACTTGCTGAAGGTGACCTAAGAACCTGTACCTGAACTGTCCTTCCAAGGCCAAGGCCCTGTGGCCCCAGAGCAAAGTCCCGCCAAAGTCCAGCTACAGAGAGGTACCTTCTCAAGGACGCTTTACAGGTTCCATTACACGTACTGTGGCCCTCAGATAGTAACTGTTTATTTAGCCATCTGAAGTATGATGATGAATCACTGTTGTTTTCTCTTTAAACAAACAAGCCTGACCTCGGGGGTTTTTTTCCTTGTGAATAGCTAGTTTCTACCTATTTCGTGTAATTGTTTAAAGAGCTTTGGGTCCAAGGAACAAGCTTCAAGTCATCCTTTTAATAGCTCCAGCTTCTCCCGCGGAGACAATGCCTTCATATTACAGAAGGTGCTCAGGTTTGAAACGGTCCCTCTCTCTCTCCATCCATCAGCCTTGTTGATACCCTTTGTCTCTGCCGGTTCATGTACTTCACATGCCTTCTCTTCCCATTGGCCCTTTGGCTTTAATTTTCACCATCTGAGTGTCTGGAGCTGGTTATCTGGTGTATCCAGTCCTCTGCCTCCTGCCTGGTCCTGGATCAATTACAGGAGCCCCCTGTAAGTTACTGCATTTCCCATCAGTTTCCACTGCAAAGCTCGATGCAGAGAAAAGCAGTGCTCAAGGGCTGGAGTTCACGGCAAAACTCTTGAAGGAAGCCAGAAAGGCTTCTCTGTAATGCAGTGGAGGGAGGGCAGTTCCACTTTCCTCAGGGCTGGCCTCACGGAGAAGAAAGAGCTTGCCTTCATTTTGATGCTAGGACTAACTAAAAGTTCCTTTTAAAGGTTCTCTCTCTTGCCCTGGCTGCTCACTTACTTTTTTTTTTTTTTTTTTTTTTTTTAGTAAAAGGCTTTTTTTCATACCTCATCGCAGTATATTTCTTCTAATTCCTGGCCAGGGACTGCCAAAGGAAGGGCCCTTAGCTGGCCATGAAGGAGAGAAAGCACGGCACTTAGAAGGGGGAGGAGAGAAGTCAGAGCCAGACACTTAGTTCTCGCAGGAGATGGCAAAACATTACCCAAAAGGCTGGGAAGAAAATTGCAGCTTAATTTGACTTGCGGCAGAAATCCCTTTTTTTTCCCTTTCTTATTTAATTCTAAGCAAACTGTATTGATATGAGAGATAAAGGGGTCTGCAGGCACGTGTACAAGAGTACTCTCCAAATAACCCTGCTTCTCCCAACCCTCCGGTCCATCCAGCAGATGGTTGTCCCACGTGTGTGCATGCTCCCAGCATCCCAAATTCTGTCCAACAAAGATCCAAAATTCAAGCTCCCCAGTACTCTCTAGCGTCAACCATCACGCCTTGCTGATGCTGGGCAACATATGTGTGACTGGATCTCTGCATTCAACTAGCTTACGGTATAATTGCAGGGACAAGACAGAGACAAATGAAACAAAGAAAACCAGTATAAAGCCATATATCAGTCAGTGATGAAATTTGTAGGTTTTGCAGTTCTGTTTTGACCGGTACTCACAGACTTGTCATCGATCGATAAAATACTTGTTAGTGATATCAGTATGTCATCAAAATTAATAGCACACCATGACTGAGCTCCACTTATTTACTCATTCAACAAGTACTTACTATGTACTTACTCTAAGCATGCTTTGCATTTGTAAAGAGCTTTACAGTTTGCAAAACACTTTCACAAACACCTACTCATTTGATTCTAATTCGGCAGGCAGGTTTATAGGAGATGCACAGTGAGCTTCGGAAAGCGGAAGTGGTTTTCCTAAGGTCACTGGGTTATTAAATCTGGCACCCAAGATTGTAACTTCCTCTACAATCCACGGGCCATCCACCAGCCCACCCTTTATACAGCCATAGACAACGAATATGAGTGTGAGTCTGCGGTTAGCCAGTGGCAAGAGGGGTAGTTCTGACCTTATGCATCCTACCCACCCCTGCCTCCTACTCAGAGATGGATAAAAAGGCTCTTCTGCAAGTACTCAAAATAGGAATCTTAGGAATTCCCTTTCTGAGTTTCATATGGATCTGCACACATACTCTACTGGCCCTTAAACTCAGCTTCTTTCATCTCTCACACTTTTGTGTGGAGAAAACCAAACTGCCGATCTGTGATCTTTGTGAAAGTCTCCAGAGGCCCGGGATTCCAAACTCACCTCAATTTCAGACTGAGGGTCATGGTGTTTGTACAGCTTTCCTCATCCTCCTTGCCCCTCAAACTCTGATGAAAATGATGACTGAGGGCAGTTGGGATGGGAGGAGAGAGAGGAGGGAGCTGGGCTTCGTACGGGACATTACTGTTTGGGGAGGGTGTGTGTATGTGTAGGCTAGGGTAGACATGCTGACTTTATTCTATGTTGTAGCTGACTGCACTAAAAGGACTGGGCTACAGAGATTCACACTTAAAGGTCCCTCTCCCCAGCCCTAAAATCAGGGAGTCAGATGTCTATCACTTTAGTGGAATGTCGTCAGAGGCCAAGTTGCAAAGAAAGCATCAGCAGAAGATGGACCATCGAAGCAGAAGATGGACCATCAACCCTGGCACAACAACCGGAGTCCAAGAGACGGCAGCATGCTGTTCATAATGCCTGCTGGAACATCCATGCCTTCCACTAAAGAATTCCAATTTAAAACAAACAAACCGGCATACAAGCGCCCTCAGGTAAACTGAGAATTGGGTGGGAGACTTTGCTGTGCCTACAGTCCTAATATGGAAAAAACCCGCACCTTCTGCGGTCTGGGCTGTGTAACACCATCCCCACCCTGACCGGACAAGGGCAAGTCTGTGGCCACTGCTGCCCATGGCACTGATGCTGATGAGCTCACACCAGGACAACAAAATGACCTCAGCCTGAACCTACGGCCTCAGTTGGCTTGTTTGAAATGAACAGCAGCCACTGTCACTTCATACAGTCAGTCAACAAACATTTCTTGAGCGTCCTGAGCTAAACATAAGATACCATAAAGAATATGACATTTGGATCAGGAAATCATTAAGTTCTTCAGTAGTGGAGATTTCCTTCCTATATTTACTGTCAGAAAATAGAATATGAAACCAGAAGAGGTTCGGGTACTTTTGAGAATGGGTCCAAGGAAAAGAAATGGGCAGATAACATATCTCCTGATCTTCTCTTGGCCCTTGGAGTATACAGGAGAGGGATGAACACCTCTGATGTTAGTCATGTCAGTCAATCGGTCAATCAAAATGAGCATTATCATCTGTGGTATTTGTGATATTTGTGTTTATTCCAAGCATAAAAACTGCATGCTCATTGTAGGAAATTTAGAAAACATAGAAAAATAATTAGGAGATATATACAATATGTACAAATTATATATAATAAACATAATATATATATAGAATATGTGTATATGTATGTGTGCGTGTGTGTGTGTGTGTGTGTGTGTGTGTGTGTGTGTGTATATATATATATATATATATATATATATATATATATATCTCCCAACATCTGAATTTCACCTTTTTATCATTTTTGGTACATTCTCTTCCAGTATGTTTCACTCCATCTTTCTCCAGAACGTAGCAGTTTTTAAAATTCACCCATATATAGATGCCATGTGATCACAGCCTAGATCCTTTCACCATTCCTGTACTTCTTCACCATGATTTAGAATTTCCCAAGCTACCTCCCCTTTTACCCAGGGAGACGTGCCTTAAGAGCAGGAGACTTAACTTTAATGCTGAAGTAGCTTCAGTTAAAAGCATTGGCTGTAAGATACCATGTGGTTCATCCTGGAGCCAAATGCATTTATGTATCATTTTGTTTGTTTGCCTTTGTTGGAAATTTTCAACTGTCCAGACCGATCCTTTCATTAGCGTGCCTAAGCCAGAACTGACCACATCAGTATTTCATACACCCTGTACTTGTGTACAAGTGTGTACATTCACCCTCGGGACACACTCCACCCCCCTCCCTCAGTGACACTGAATGAGGAGGGAGTAAGTTTGTGTTGCCTGGGACCCGCTCTCTCTTTTGTAGCAGTGAAAGGTTCTGCCCTTGCCAGAACTGTGAGCCCACCCCGCCATTAGCAACCCCACTGCCTTCCAGAAAGCAAAGAGTTTAGGTACAGAGCTGCCGCTGGAGCAGGGGGCAGCGGGGCGGTAGCTGGGTTATAAAGATCCCTGCTGTTATCTTCTAGAGGGAGAAGGCCCGGCTCCCCTCAGCAAAGTAAGATGGAAAGAAGGGACTGAAGAGTGGCTTGTCACACCCACCCAGCCTGACAGACTGACAGGTGAGTTAGCAAATGCTACACTGTAAGGAATTGAAAGCTGTTTTCTGCAAAGTGGGCAAAGACTCTGGGATTAGCAACTGTACAGTGTGATAGATGTTGCTAAAGAAGGCCATAAATTACCAACCATAAACCTGGCAAAGCTTATCCGATCGTATGATGCAGTCTGGGGCGCTGGCAGATTCCCAGTACAGGCTGGGGGCGGGGGTTGGTGCGGGAGCTGGCGACGCATACCACTGGCCGGAGGGCGCAGATGGTGAGCTTGGCAGACGACTGGGGCTGGAGGCTACGGAGGCAGCTGAGCTGCCGGACTGGCTCTGCCTTCTCTGAACCGCAGTCCTTGCTCAGAGATGCTGGAAAAGCCCAGATAAGCTTGGATATGATTAGTGGAAGACCTCAGCCTTCTTTCCTTCCCCTGACTGTGAGATAGGTAGTCAAGGGGGCGTTTCCCTGGACATGAGCTGTGAGATCAGATCCCAGCTGTGTTTCATCTCAGCCCTTGAAGACAAAGATGATGGATGGTGGGGAGAGGGGTGAAGAAGACCTCAAATGATTTCTGCTCCCGACTTTCTCTGCCAGGGCTCCCAAACCTAGTCAAGGATATCAAAAACTGTGACCATGGGCTTCCCTGGTGGCGCAGTGGTTGAGAGTCCGCCTGCCGATGCAGGGGACACGGGTTCGTGCTCCGGTCCGGGAAGATCGCACATGCCGCGGAGTGGCTGGGCCCGTGAGCCATGGCCGCTGAGACTGCGCGTCCGGAGCCTGTGCTCCGCAACGGGAGAGGCCGCCACGGTGAGAGGCCCGCGCATCGCAAAACAAAACAAAACAAAACAAAAACCTGTGACCATGACAAGGACATTCAGGCCATGACCTCAGATGCCAGTCACTTTGCAGCCAGACCCCAGCCCTGTTCTCACGCTTCTGCCTCGAGCCCTATCTTCTCCCCATCCTTTTTTCTTATCTGCCATTGAGCGTTTGGAGAAACGGTAAGGCAATCAAAGTAGATGAGAAAAGAGAAGAGAGGGGAGGAAAAAGAGGATAAAACAGAAGAGAAGATGGGCGTATGAGCTAACCACAATAGCGGAGCAGACAAACCTGCCGAAAGAAGGATCACACGCCTGTCTCCCGAGGTCTTCTCCCCCGATCCCCACCTCCGAGTACTGCGTCAAACACAAAGTTGATTAACTACTAGTTGGAGATACGCAGCAGTAAACTATGGAGCCGCTACCTACCTTCTTCCCTTCCAGCGTTACCTGTTAAACACACACTACACACACACAATCCTTTATACACATACTTTTCAGAGAGTGTCTGCTTCCCAATTAACAATGAGCAGTCTCAACAGATGATGCTGCCCCTCTTTTCCTGCCTCTCTTATGCTGCA
The DNA here is from genome assembly GCF_949987515.2 of Delphinus delphis. Taxonomy (NCBI): domain Eukaryota; kingdom Metazoa; phylum Chordata; class Mammalia; order Artiodactyla; family Delphinidae; genus Delphinus; species Delphinus delphis. The sequence continues at coordinate 130,894,886 of NC_082683.1, forward strand.
GGGGGGATTGTCCAAGCAACACTGACCCTCGTCTATAAGGCCTACAAAGCAGTGACGGCACCGCTGCCCCCTCCCAAGGCCTTGTGGTCTAGAGGCACGGAAAGCAGGTTCAAGGTCAGTAGACACAAAGCTTAGCTCTGGACCAAGATAAAGGGTCAGAGCCGATGCTCTCTATCAACCTAACTATTTGAGTCTCTATTATGTACCAAGCACCATGCCAGCCACTAGAGATTCAGTGGACAAATCAGACGTAGCTCATTCCTCATGGAATTGAGTAACTAAGCACTTTAGAGAAGCTATTGGTGCTATTCACCAAGTATTTCTAGCTCTCTGCCTTCCGGACTGCCCTTTCTGGCCCCTTTCTCTTTGATGGGGCTGTGTGAATTGTGAGTGGAGGCGATCTGTGTCACTTCCAAAAGGGAACTTTATTTCATGGCCAAGGTAAGATGCTCCCATGCAATGATCAATGTTCAATGTTCAACATGTTCAACATTCAACGGCAGCTGCTGTATCATTCTGGGTCACTGAGTGACTTCAGTGAACAGAATCTGCTAGCTGACCACCGTGGACATACAGCATGAACAAGAAATAAACATTTGTTGTTTTGAATCACTGAGATTTGGGGGTCCTTTGTTTCTTTAGCATAACCTAGCCTATCCTGGCTGATACACTCCTCTTAGCAACCAACACATGGATTGAGAATCTACTTTGTGCTTAAAGTGATGGTTGGTTTTTTTATGTGCATAATAACTTCACTCCCCAAGCAGATGTGAGCGAGTTGAGGGTAGAGAGCATGACCCCGGAGTGTTTGTGTCCATCCCCAGTACCTGGCACAGGGCCTGGCACACAGGAGATTCCACAGCAGGAGACAAGCATCACTGTGAGCACATGGTGGATTCTCAATCAATGTGTTGGTAGCTGGTCGGAGTGTACAAATCAGGATAGGCTGGGTTTTGGGACAGAGGCGAAGGATGAACAAAACAAAGGAGGGAGAGGGAGTGCCACAGGCTGGTTGGCGAGGGAAGACTTCATGGAGGTTTTTTTTTTTTTTTTTTTAAGTGGACAACCCTACACTGATTTCCATTTTTAATTTTTCATTTTTATAATTTATTCATTTTTTAATTTATTTTTTCGGCCATGCCATGTGGCATGCAGGATCTTAGTTCTCCCGACCAGGGATGGAACCCATGCCCCCTGCAGTGGGAGCATGGAGTCTTAACCACTGGACCGCCAGGGAAGTCCCAAGACTTCAGGGAGGTTTTGGACTTGAGTTGAGCCTTGAAGGATAAATTAAATTCAGTGAGGTGAACAGAAGCACACAGAGGATTCTGGGCACAAGAGGGTCCATGCCACAATGCACTGGAAGGCTAAGCCATGCTTGGGGGCAGTTGGTATAGAAGATGCTCCCGTACAGCAGTGAGAACGCTTAGCGCTGGAGTCAGTGCTGCTAACTGGGACCAACTGGGAGATTGCAGATGCTGGTGGAGAAGCTCATGGAAGCTGTGGAGGTGGAGGAAGGAGTGGAACCAGGCGGGGTGACCCTGGCCTGCACAGCTGTAGGCTGTTATTGGAAACACCCTCCCTCGTTTGAGGACCGGTGACTCCAGCCAGCAGCTGTCTTTTTCCCTTCATTCCCCGCCGAAGGTAATAACCTGTCAGCAGAGCAAATAAAGTCTGATTTACATGAAATTTAATGCTAAGCATTTTCCTTTATTCCCCGGCACTGCGGTGGCAGAATGGTAGCAGTGGCACGGCACGGCCTGCTGTCTGCAGAAGCGGGATTTCATTGGAAAGAAGTTTAAAAAGAAATTACTTTTCTGTGACAGGGTCTATCGCTCTGGGCAGGGGGTCCCCGTCAGCTTGGCAACATCCCACCTGTTTTTCCTGAAAAAGATGCAAAGTCAGATGGAGAGAGCCTGAGGAACAACAGGGGAGGGGAGGAAGTGCAGTGAGAAATGCACTCATCTTTCCCAGGCCCTGGTTTCTGATCCTCAGCCTTTCAGTGACAGTGGCTGGAGTCCCATAAACAGCACCAGCATCACCGTGACACACACCATCGCCGTTGTCATCACACCACCTGTGAGCACCAGGCATGACCGTGCCGGACACAGCTACAGAGACGGGGCCACTGCCCCACGGGATTTATGGTCAGTGAAGTCACATCCTGACAGAAAAGCATCATTTTTCTCGACCTCCATCACCACCCCCACCTCATCACCCCAGCTTGTAAACACTCCATGGATTTTTCTGTGCTTCACTAATGATAATCTTTCCACTTAGAATGTCTGCATAAATGCTATATCTCAAGACTCAGCTGCAATGCCACCTTTTCCGCGAAGCCTTCCTCAACCCTCCACAGCAGGGTGTCTCCCCTTCCTCGGTCCTCCCAATTCACACTAAGTACCTTTATTTTAGTGCTCGTCACCTCTCTTCTCCGGATACAGTCATCAACAAGCATGTTCTCCACCACTGGACTCTATACAATCCTCAAGGTCCAGTTATTAAAAAACTTAGTCACTAGCCAAAGAAACACCATCCATCCTTTCTCAAGCACGTCTCCTGGGGGGGTTCATTTCCCCACACCAAATGCGGCAGAATGGGGACTTTGTGTTATTCCAATCTGGCAGGGAGGGGAGTTCATGTAAAAAGGGAGGTAATGTACAAGTGAAACAGAGCAGGACCCTATGGTCCTTCCCATCCCCCCATCCTCTGCCTGCCTTTCGTCTGTGAAGAAACTTTAACCAGAGAATAAGTTTAATCAGAGAAGTGAGAAAACGCAGAAGCAACGAAAAGCAGGCCAACAAGACTAAATAATAGTAGTTTAGTCATTAAGCAAAGTCAAGGACCTTTAGTTCCTCTTCATGGGCTATAGATAATATTCTGAGCCATATCCTGTGAGCTGTCTTATAGACACTGAAACCCCCGCCAGGTGGACGAAGTTAACTACATGATGACCAGACTGTAGCCACGGCATAAGCTGCCACAATTCTGAGAACTGGCCTCGAGGAAATGGGAACAAACCGATCCTGGGAGTGAAGATTAAAACAGTCAAGATGATGCTGGTCAGACCACCGCATGACCAATTTAAAGCTGACTGTCAGAGGTGACCGTGCTGTTTCTGCATGTAGCCCCTTCCCTCCATCTATAAAAGCTCTTGCCCACTGGCTGTCAGTTGAGGGGAGTCAGACTTTGGACCCCAACACCCCACCCTCCGGTTGCCGGCATCCGAAGTAAAGCAAACTTTCCTTTGCACCAACCTTGCCTCTTTAATGGCTTTTGAGCAGCTCAGACCTCAGACCCTACTTTCAGTGACACAGAGGCAAGCTAGGGAGTTTGGGTTTGACTCTAGGGGCAAGAGTGACCCAGCAAAGCATTTGAGGTAGCTGCCTTCAAGGAGTTGAACAATGTCCCCTGGAGTTTGCCTGGGGTGGGGATGGGGCGTGTGTGTTCGGTTGTTGCTTTTCTCTGAACTTAGGGCTCCTATTTTAGGACTTCACCAGGCCTGGCAGTGAAGTCATTTCTCTTCTCTTGACCAATGGCTTGAGGATTCACTTGTCTCCATCCTATCCCAAGGTGGCTCTATTTCAGGGACCGTCCTGCTACCTAGCTCTAGGGGACAATCAGGTACTCTCTCCTTCGTGTATCCCAGGTCACACTGCAAGCTGGAATGGCTTTCCTTTGGTTTCCATGAGGCATCTGACCCTGCCCCACACGGCCCTCGGTCAGTATGGGTGAGCAGGGAGCGGAAATGACTTACAGGGCAGGGACGAGGAGTTGGGAGTGAGGGTGTAGGGATGACGCTGGCAGCCGTCTCCTTGGCTTTCTCCATCCCAGGAAACAGTACTGCCTCTCATTTCTGTGGGGACGCTGGCAGAGCACCGTTCCGTATACCGGCCTTTCCTGCGCTGTACTTTGTCTATCCACCACAGCAGAGCAGCACCCGGAGGGGACTCCACCACCCCGAACACGATATTCCAGAACCGATTAGAAATGAGGTCTACATTTTTCTGCGGGGGGAGATTATCCACGCCGTTGCTCATGCAGATAACTAAGAGTGGGTTGCCAATATTTCACACATTCACTGTGTGACCTTGAGAAAGTTGCTTCACCTCCCCGAGCCTCAGCTTCCTCCTCTAACATGAAGGGAAATTGCCTTGAAAAGTTGTAAAAGTAAGCAGGGGATGAAGACCTATCTCAGGGCCGACATGGGCTAGATGATGCTTGGTAGACGTCAGCTCTGATGGAGAGAACCTCGCGGGTGCGTGGTAATGGGTGCCTGGCTGTGCAAGTCTGGACCCGTAGGAGAGTTGAATTGGGCTCATTTGTCAAGTGCAGGAAGCTGGGGTGGGAGTGGAGCAGGCAGGCCTGCTGGGGCACCTGGAGTGGATTCAGGTGAAAGCTGAGACAGAGAGGGAAGGGCCCAAGCCATTTAACTAAATAGATACCTAGATAACAGCAAGATGAAGGGGCAATGGAGAAAGTAAACAAGATCGATAAAAGAGAATCAAAAGGAGGGGAGCCTCAGCACCACCAGGCGATATAAATAGACCGGAATTCCAACAGGATAGATGCTATGGAGGGGAAAAGGCCATAAAACAGAAAATATAAACAAGGTAAATAGCCCAATGGATAGAATAGGAAAATAATATGGGCAGACAGATGGGAAGCATTACTAGACAGACGCCACCAAACAGCAGGAAGAAAAGAGATGAATGCATCGCTGTGGGGCAGCGGATGAATGAAAAGAGGGAGGAGGGCATCCCGGTGGGAGTGAGGAGGGAGCCCCTGGCCCCCAGCCCTGCCTTAGTTTGTGGGCTCTGGCGTTGGGCCCTAAGGGTTTCCATGATGTGCCTTAATGAGGAGATCCCTGGAGCTAAACTACAATGAAAACAAATGAAAATCCTGTCGGAATTTTGTCACCTTTTTCTGCACTTGCCGTTGAGAGGAATTTAAATGAGAGCCAGCCTGGTAGCTAGTGTGTCATCCTGCAGCTGGCTGTGAGAAGGAAAGACTTCTGAGGGCTCTGGTGCTGGAGCCAGGTGGCAGGGGAACTGGGGTCCATCTGGGCAGGATCCCCCCTCCTCTCCTGCTGGCATCCGAGGCCCTGCCTCAGCTCACCCCAAGGTCAGGCACTCTTTGCCTTTACCACAGTGGGACCAGCAAGTGTAAAGAAGAACCCTGACCCCTACCTCAGAGCTCTATCCACGTAGCTCTCTCAACTAAGCAAAAGTAACTGACTCAGAATCCTTTATACTTCCCATCCTAAGTCCTGTTTATTCAAAGTTAAAGGATGAAAGGAGTCTTTCCTCCCTCCGTTTCCCTCCATCCCTTCCCTCCTTCCTGCATTTAAGACGTATTAAGCATATAGCCATCATTCTCTAACACAAGGCATCAGATGAGGACTACGGGAGTGCTTTAGGCAGCAGGAATGATGAGAATTCAAAAGCAGGCTGGAAAGCTTATGTGGGCTGATGAGCTTCTAAGGGGGGTTGAAGGATGGCAGGTTCAAGAGGGCAAGAAGGTGAGAAGGCACTCCAGGCAGAGGGAAAGGCCTGAGCCAGAAAACACGGTGCGTTTGGACAACGGCAAGTCGTCCAATGTGGCAGAAGCAAAGGATTCTGGGAAAGAGTAGTGGGAACGTGGTTGGGATTGATGAGCTGCCAGGGTCAGGAATTTGGACTTCATCCAGCATCAGTGATAACCCAGGGAAGATTTTGAGGGAGTAGAAACAAAGTCAGAGTTTTGGGTGGTGGGACTTCCCTAATGGTCCAATGGTTAGGCTCCATGCTTCCAACACCAGGGGCACGGGTTCAATCCCTGGTCGGGGAACTAAGATCATGCATGCTGCATGGCCAAAAAAAAAAAAAAAGAAAAGAAAGAAACGAAACAGAGTTTTGGGGGGTGATGGATAAAATAAATGACAGGGAGGACGTGGGGCAGGGGACAGAGAGGCCACTGCAGGAGTTCACCTAAAAATAGAGAGGCAAGGGTTAGGGGAAACACCACTCAGGCTTCCTTCTTGCCTGCCACAGTCCCCAAGCCCTCTTCTTTCCAACAGTCCTTTCTCCTTGGGTTGCTCAACTTGTATCCTTGTTCCCCTTCAGGCCCTGCCTTTTAATCTTCCATTCTTTCCCTCCCCTTCCCCCTTCCATGGGGCAGCTTCATGTTTTGGATATTTGTCCCCATGGCAACTCAGACACATCAGAGATCCCTTAAAGATACTTACAACTACCTAAGGAAAGGAAATGAAAACTGTTGCAGGAAGGGGGACCCCTTCCAGGGCCCAAGAGTGGGCTCTTGTCTAACATTTGGAAATGAATTGTCCGAGGAGACACACGTACTGACCAAGCAAAAGACTTTATTGGGAAGGGACGCCAAGGTGGAGAGCAGCAGGATAAGGGAACCCAGGAGAACTTCTCTGCCACGTGGCTCGCAGTCTCAGGTTTTATGGGGATGGGGTTAGTTTCTGGGTTGTCTCTGGGCAATTATCTTGCTTGTGCCCTAGTCTGACTCAGGGTCCTTCCTGGTGACGTGCACATCTCTCAACCAAGACGGATTCCGTCGTGGAGGATTCTGGGAGGTTGGTCGTCTCCTCCCTCTTTTGGCCCCTCTTGAATTCTTCTGGTTAGTTTTCAGTGGCAGCACCAAGTTCCTCATTGGGACTTCCTATTGTGAGACAACTCAGGCAAATGGTTATCATAGTGCCTGGCCAACGTGGGTGGTTTCTGTCAAAGGATCCTTAACAAAACTAGAAACCAAGACCCCATCAAGGTCTTCACCTCAGAGTTGACCCCAAGAACCCCACCCACTGACATCTAGACAAAGATTCAAGGATGCAACTTCTGGAGAGAGAGAGTGGGGAGGTGACTGTAGCAGTTGATGCAAGACAGGTTGACTCTCTCGTTGGAGATGTGACCAATTATTTTGACAATCCTGTCTTGCCATGTCGGTTAAACATTTTGTTCCGCACAGCCTAACTTCTTCCCATAGAGAGTGGGAGCAGGAGAGCCAGGCCTACCTTTTCTGTTTGCCCCATAGCACCTGGCACAGTGCTGCACACAAGGTAACCCGCTCAGAAATACACTGAATAAGAGAATGAAACCCAGCTGGACACCTGGGGGGTATCTATTTGCATATGAAATGTGATTAACTCTTACAGAGCTCCAAGGGGGGGCTGTCATTCAAAGTAATGCCTTCACTGATTCTCCCACAGCTCAAAATATCCTTTGAACTTCTCTTAGAATTATCTTTAAGGCTAGCTAATGAGCCACACAAGAACAGCGGTCGTATTACATTATAATCACCCTGTGCGCGTGGAACAAACCCTCCCTCCTTCTGTGACTTTAAGCAAAAGAAATCTGTGGTTCTCTTTTTACCCCCTTTCAAAGAAACCCTTTTGTGACTTTTTTTCTTTTTTACCCTCACGAGTGTCTAGGAAGTTTATTTTCGCCTGATCTTATTTACATGAAGGGAGGAGGTGGTGTATGTGTGTGTGTGTGGTGTGGTGTGGTATTGTGTGTTTGGATGTCAAAACAAGGAGATCTCACACTGTCCTGGCCCCCCATCATTTTACGGCATGTGGATCTCTTTGTCCCAGCTGCTTTCAAATTCTCACTACTGTCTTTCCATGGTGAGGTGGGGAGCTCCTCGTATGTTCTTACAGAAAGAATGGAGTGTTTCAAGTCCTCAGGAGGTCTCTGCTTTGAAAACAAAAACCGAGCAAAAAGATGAACAGCTATGATTGACGGTAAGTCCGTTTTCCTTCCAAGTTTCCAGTCAGAACCCTGCCAGTCTAGCTATCAGGACTGAAAGCTCAGTGGAGCAATCTTGAGCTGACAGCTGCTTTTTAAAACTCCACGGAAATGTCTACATGGTGTTGTGGTCAAGCCAGGCTTTGCAGAGCCTGCCACTACTGCGGTGGCAGCAACTGGAGACTAGAGATGGGGACCCCTCCTCTTCACCATCTGTCTGCGTCTGTCCAGTGCCTGTTCCCCTGGATCAGGAGCTGTGGATGCATCAAGAGCAGCCTCCACTGTAATCTCCACACCCCCAGATGGGGTTCATCTGAGCAGAGAACTGATCCTTCCTTGGCAAGCCAGCTGAAGTCTCTTGGCAAAGAAACCAAGGTTCCAGCTCATCAGAAGTTCTGTCTTCAGTGGCCACCGGCAGATGGATGGGGGCTTCTCGAGGTCAAGCACTTGCACTTGTCCATCTCCACCTCCAAACTGGATATTTATAGTTGAAAAACAGTCTGTAAGTTGGGAAGAGTCAGGAAACCTCATGACAGCATGGGATGGTGGAGAGAAAATGCGGTAGTTCCAATCTCCACGGAGCTCCTTTGCACACAGGGCTCCTTGCCTTGGCTTCGCTACAATAAAGCTTTGGAATCTCTGGAGCAATTTTTCTTACCTTTCTAGGGTCCCGTTTCTACATTTGTAAAACGACAGAGATTGGACCAGATGATCAGGTTTATAGTGTGGGTGGCAGGCACCCAGTGGCACGTCTCAGTGACAACTCACTATATTCCATCAGGTTCCAGCCATGGACCATCTTGTACTAATCCATCTATACCCACAGTTTGGGGACTGACAGCACATGTTTGGGATATGGGAAGGCAGAATTAGAGATATTATCTCTTGCCCTGGACTAGAGCAAAATCAATCAACTTCCACAGGCTAGAATCTCAGACTCATTAAATGGATACTTTGGCCAACTAAACTCACAAATTCTGAGTGGTACCAGGAAAGCATCCTCTTCTTGGCTGCAAAATCTCAAAGCTAAAACAAAAGTAGGGCAGTCTTCTAAAGTGTCACCTCACGGATTTTCCTTTATGAGTAATTCCTTTTTACCTCTAACACTAGACCATCAGGCTGAAGCTAATTGCCCAGGTCACCCAAGAACCACCTGAGAACCAAGACTTGGACTGCTGGCTTCACGTTCTTGGAAGCCTAGGCTGGCTATAGTAGGAGTCAGGACCCATTGTGACATTGCTGCATGGTCATTTTAATATCCAAAACCTATCTTTGACTGTCAAGAGAAAAGAATTTATACCACAGTCCAGAGAAAGAGGGAACGACGAAGGTGGTAAAGGCAGTTTTCCCATCATACAGGGGAAAGATAACTTTTTTCTAGGCTTGGGGCTGGGGCAGGAAGGGTTGGTGCCGAAGATGAAGGGAAGAGAAGTATAAAAAGTTCCAGCATGAGTGTGGGCTCTGCTCCATGCTTTACCTTGAGGTTGAAACTCTGGGAGACGGGGTGGTGGAGAACCCCACATAACAGGCAGAGGGCCTTTACCATGCTTCCTGCCTGGACCACTGGACACAGAGGCTCACACCATCCTGGGGGTGAATTGTGTAGATGGAAGGGATGGCAGGATAGGTCTGGACAGTGAGAGGTCCTCCCCCTCCCACCACCCCGCACTAAGGCTCGGCTGGCTCCCAAAGAGCAACGGGGAGACCCCACATGGTTGAGTGGAACATGGAACGTGGCTACGACTGGAGAGCCAGGAGCGGCCAGAGCAGCCAGGAGCAGGGGCTGAGCCGGTAGTACAGAGAAAGCCCTGTGCCTGAGGAAGCCGCAAGTAGGGAACCAGCTGGCTGGGGGAGCCTGCTAAGCGGCCAAGAGCACCGAGCACGCCCCAAGAGGAACGTGATGTCAAGCGGAGGAGAGACCCTGGACCAGAAACACCTCCCCTGATGCCGAGACCATGCAAAACTCCCACACCCAGGAGCCTGGAGCACCCTGAGGAGGGTGAGAAGGTGACTGATAGGGCCTTACTGGTCAGGACACAGGGAGACTGCATGAGCTGGACGGTGACAGCCATGGGGGAGGATGGTCAACTAAGAATGCACAGCAGAGATGGGAACTGATGCTCGGTGATCAGGAGGAACCAGCAAAGCTTGATGGAAACAAGTCCCTCACCTACCCCTTCCCACTCATTCCTGCAGCATTTCAGGGTGTCCTCTGGCTGTACCTGGGCTGCCACAGTGAGGATCAAGTGCAGCTCAGGATCCAAAACCATCTTTGCATGGTTCATGCAAAGATCACAGAGTTGATTAATCGAATTCAGACAAATATATGCTGGAGTGAATTGTAGGATCAACCAGCATCATAGGAAATGCCAGCTCAACCCGCAAAACCGTGACACATCTCAAGAGCCAGCACGCAGAGACCGAGGAGGGTGGGGATTTGTCTGGGTCTGGAAGACATGGGGTTTCTCCAAATGCCGGCTATGTGACCTGGACACACTTCTTGTCCCCCTGAGGCTCAAATACCTCATCTGTAAAACACCACCCTGATCTTTAAAGAGTGGTGTTATGGGTTAAATCAAATCCCCCCAAAAGCTATGTGGAAGTCCTAAGCTCCAGTACCTTAGAGTGTTATTTTATTTAGAAATGAGGTCTTTACAGAGGTAATCAAACTAAAATAAGGTCATTTGGGTGGGCCCTAATCCAATATGACTGATGTCCTTGTAAAAAGGGGAAATTGGCACTTAAAGTCAGACATGCACAGAGCGAAGACGATGTGAAAAGACACAGGGGGAAGCGTCCATGTGACTGGAGCACTGCATCTACAAGCCAAGGGATGCCAGGAATTGCTGACAAATACCAGAGGCTGAAAGAGGCAAGGAAGGATTCTCCCCTAGAGACGTCGGAGAGCGCGTGGGCCGGCTGACACCCTGGTTATGAGCTTCTGGCTTCCAGAATTGTGAGACAATACATTCCTGTTGTTGTAAGCCATCCAGTTTTTGGTACTTTGTTACAGCAGCCCTAGGAAATGAATACAGGTGGCTTGCAAAGTTTCAATGTATGGTTTATGGAAAGTGTCTGTCATATAGCAGATTCTAAAACACTATAAGAGTAAATACTTGCTATCTTATGCCCAAACCCCATTAATGACTCTGGACACAGAGGCCCAGAATCTTCTGGTTCACAGACAACCTTGGTTTGTATCAACATTTTCACTCTTATAACAGGACAATAATAATAAAAGGAAGTTCTCAGCATTCTTCTTAGCCTACAGCCTCATTTTTTTTTAAAGACTGGCTAAATTTATTTTAGGCTTTGGGGCTGTGCTAATGAGTACAACTGAATACATAGTAACTGCAAATGAACTTTCCTGCATCTCTCACCCCAACTGTCAGCACACAGCTCCAGTTGTGGATGATTTGGTATTTTCTCCACAATTGCACAGTCACAGCCTGGACCTGGGCACATCTGCCTGTGTCATCAGTTTCCTGGTTACCTTCAGCCGCCTCCTACTGGGTAATACTGATAAGAGCAAAGAGAAATATGAGTATTTATGATGTGCATGCATGTTCGGTGGACTTTTTACTCTATAATCCTCTGAACAAAAAGTGGTTGAGGTAGGTGCGGTTATCCACATGTTACAGATAAAAAAAACACAGGTCCAGAAGCTGAGGGAGGGTTAAGTCGTTTGCCTGAGGTCATGTAACTACTAAACGTAGAACCAGGATTTGAATTCAACGACTCAAACTTTAGCACTAAGCTGTGTGAACTGTCATTTGCCGCAAAAGTGGCTTCTCTTGAAATCTCTTCCTAAGATTTAAAAATCTTAGGAAAAATGTTGTGTGTCTACTGAAGGCCAAAAATATTGTAAAAACATTATCTCATTAATTCTCCTGATAGCCTAAAACCAAACCTGTTATTATTCCCATTTTATGAATGAGAAAGCTGGCGGAGAGAAGTTAAAGAACTTGAGCAAAGATCCTATAGATCATGTCCAGAGCCGGGATTCAAACTGACATCTTTCTGATTCCAAAGCCCATGCCCTTTCCACGAGGTCAGTCTGGCTCAAAAGACAAGGGAGACCTTAAATGTCCTGTATTATAACCTCCTAGCTATATAGAAACTACTTGCAGAATGACCTGGTAAGTGGTGGTGCTTGAATATCTCATTGCTGAAAACCTATTCTCACCTGGGTTGCCTTTATCCCTTCCCTCCCTCCCTCCCTCCCTCCCTCCCTTCTTTCCTTCCTTCCTTCCTTCCTTCCTTCTTTCCTCCCTTCCTTCCTTCCTTCCTTCTTTCCTTCTCACTCCCTCCCTTCCTACCTCCCTTCCTGTGACTAATGAAGCAATCTAGAAGAGTGTTTCCTAACAGTGTCTATATCAAGGCACACAAAGAATAGTTTTGCCACAAATGGCTAAACAGGCTAGGCTGTTCAGGGCTCCAACAGCCATGATGCCCCAAGTGCTGTGGTATGTGAAAGCTCGGGCACACCTGTAACTGGACTGGAGCACAAAGTTAAGAAGTTATTCCTAACTGAACCTCTTAACGTCTTAGATCTGAAAGAGGAAACCATTAAGTAATGAGTCAATGTTAACACAGTATTGTGTGTCCCATGATGAGTAAGGATAGGACTGGGAAGACAAGGGAGGGATAGTGACTAAGTCAGTCTTAGCTGAGCAGGGAAGCCTCCAAGCAAGAGGGGATTCCTAGGCTAGCATTTGAAGGACAGGGTGATTTCAGCCTGGCAAAAAGATGGCTACTGGGTAGGAGGGCATTTTTGGCTTGGGGGAATCCCATCTCGAGTTGCTGGGGCTCCATACACACCTTTAATTGTCGTGTTACTTCTCTGTTCTCCATTTCACTTTCATTTCTTCTATCTCCTTCTCTTGTTTGGACCACTTTCCTTATTCTTCCCTTGTTATACCTCTCTGGCTAGTCCTTTCAGCCTATAACCCCACAAATGGCCCTGCATAGTCAGTCTAAAGTGAAAAAAGGGGCCAATGTCTTTATTAGAGTATGTTCTAGAAGCTTTGATGAAAAGAGTCACAGAGCCACTGGCTGCCAGTCCTGTCACTCAACTGATTGGGACGGTCTTTGAAGGATGGGGTAAACGTTATGGCTAAAACAATGTGAAGCTGATCTGTGGTCACTCCTGGCAAAGAGACCATTGCTCTGGGGATCAGTAGCCTCTGGGATACAACAGCTCCTTCCTTGGGTACCAAATTAACCTTAAATAATGAAACACCAGCAACAGTCCATCAGTATTCCACAGCTCTGTAGGAAGTGATTTCATATACAGCTCTTTATTTTCTCAGACATTTTATTCTGACATTTATTTTACAACCAAATACCAAAGACTTATTTCTCTACAAAGCCTGCATTACATCGACATGGTTTTTCCTTCAAGGAAAACATACCCATAAACAAATGACTGGATAAGAAAAGAAAATGCTCCATGTCTTAGCACAGCGTGGCGGGTTACCACAAAAACTCCAGCTCACAGCAGCTGCTGGCCTAGAGCAGGTCTAGTATACGGTAGGTCCTAGTCTTCATAAATAATTGTTAAATTAATTGAATGAAGGAAAGCTCAGTGGCATGATAAAAGGTGGGCTTTGGGCTCATACAGATCTGGGTTGGAATCCCAATTTGGCCACTCATCTAGCTGAGTGGTTTTGAGCAAAATACTGAGTCTCGGTGAGCCTCCGTTTTCTCCTTTGTAAAACTGTGATAAAAACACCTGACTCACAGATGAAGATTAAGGAAAAACATACCTAAGTGTCTAGCTCAGTACTTGTATACAAAAGTTACACAAACTATTTCTCTCCTCCTCTTCCCTCAAATTCACTGCCCAACCATATGTATAATACATTCCAGTAGATCATTTACCTACCAATCAGAGCAAGAATCAAGGATGTCTGTACTGAGTGTCAAAAGCAGTGGTTCAGGGCTTCCCTGGTGGCGCAGTGGTTGAGAGTCCGCCTGCCGATGTAGGGGACACGGGTTGGTGCCCCGGTCCGGGCAGATCCCACATACCGCGGAGCGGCGGGCCCGTGAGCCATGGCCGCTGAGCCTGCGCGTCCAGAGCCTGCGCATCCGGAGCCTGCGCTCCGCAACGGGAGAGGCCACAGCAGTGAGAGGCCCGCGTACCGTAAAAAAAAAAAAAAAAAAAAAAAAGCAGTGGTTCTTAATTCTGGACACACAAAAGAATTACGTGGACATTTTTTTTTAAAAGTCTCAGCCAAGACCCCACCCCCAGAGTTTCTGATTTAATTGCGCAGGGATGGAGCCTGGAAAACAATATTTTTTCAAAAGCTCCCCGTGTGATTCTAATGTGCAGGAGGGTTGAAAAGCACTGGACTAAAAAAAAGAACACTTTTAGCTCTCCTTGCTCTGATCACCTGTGCAGGATGTTGCATTCCATCCTGGTGCATTTCCACCAAGAGAGGAAACACAAATGGGAGAACCACTTGCCTGGTGAAAGGAGTTAAACGTACATCATAAAGAAAAGAGCTCAAGGACGGGGTGATTAGCCTGAACAATTAAAGGCAGTGAGGAGACAACAGTCACTCTCTTCAATTATTTGAAGGTTTTTTCTGTGAAGAGGGATTGAGCCTGTCTTCATGGTCCAAAGAGGTCAGGCTCTATGAATTAGGGGTTCAAATCAGATAAGACCAAAAGTAGTGAGTTCACAGCCACTGGGGGAATTCAAGAAGACATTGCATGATCACTTGATGGGGATGGAGAGAAGGGAATTTAAATGTTGAATGAGCAGTTGGACTGGTTCTTAATGGCCTCTATCAACACTTAGTGACAATAGCAGTATAACTAATTTTCAGTGATTTCGTAGGACAAAGACGTTTGTAAAGTGAAAGGATGAAAATATTCAAACCATCATTCTTTGTGAATCTCTACACCTTGGGCCCTCCTAGTACATGGGCTTAAGTAAACATATCCTTCAGACAGAGCAGAAGCAGATTTGATAATCCTGAAAGCTGCAGGAAAAGAATCACATAGTACAGCTGGTGGAACTATTGAAATCATCTAGACCAGTGCTTTACATCATTTTTTAAAAAGACATTGGGGGACTTCCCCGGCAGTCCAGTGGTTAAGACCTTACCTTCCACTGCAGGGGGTGCGGGTTCGATCCCTGGTTGGGGAGCTAAGAACCCACATGCCTCGTGGCCAAAAAACAAAAAAACATAAAAAAACAGAAGCAACATTGTAACAAATTCAGTAAAGACCTTAAAAATGGTCCACATCAAAAAAAAAAAAGAAAAAAAAAGACATTGGAACCCCCCAACTTCCTTTAAAAAAAACTCCACTTGGGAATCTAATAAATGATAAAGGTGGGGCTGCTCTGGATGAAGCAGAGTGTCTGTCTCATTCTCCCTCCCTATTCCATCAGTGGCCCCTGAGAAACCTGCTCACAGCCCTAGGGTTCCGTAGTACAGCATTTGAAAACCATCATTTTGTAGATCAACCCTCTCTTTTTACACATGAATAAACTGAAGCTCAGAATGTCTGTGCAACTTGGTCAGGGTCATACAGCAGCGAGTGAGAGCAGAACTGGGCCCAAACCCAAGCTTTTCATGCCTGGGCCCAGTGCCTGTCCCACTAGCCTACTCTAATGCCCTTAACTGGGGACAGGAGCGCCTCCAGACATGGCTGTATGGCCAGTTCTTGGGCATTTATCTATGACAATGATGCATAAAATACACAAGACCTCATTTCAATGAAAAAGTCACCTTTTCCCTAGGGCTGCCCATTCTGTGTGGCTGGTGGTAGAGGTGGATGTACTCCAATAGCTGGCTTCTTACTCAGGATCCCTAGTGACCAAGGCCCTCTGTTTTCACAGTGACCAGCTAGGGTTGGGGAGAGGAAGGGTGGCTCTTTATCATTTCATCCAACCAAGCAACTGGCCCCCACAGATGGGATCTCAAATCTTGGCTCCATCACAAGGTGCTTCAACTAACTGAGCAAAGCATATGTAACTGACTTAAATTTGGACGTTGCATTTCTTTTCTTCCCTTTCTCTAAATTTGGGAAAGGGTTTAGAGAACTTGCACCAAAAGGCAGATCGTAGAATGAAAAGGGAGTTGGCAAGGACACATGGATAATTCTAAAAGTAAATACCAAACGTTGGATTGTTGGAAGTTCAATCTGTAAAGTTTACCAGCCATTCACTCACATACTCAATCACTTACTGACTCACTCATTCAATAGGTATTTATAGAGCACTTACCAAGTTCTAGACAATAATTGTAAAAACAGACATGAAGGCAAAATTGATGCAAAAAATTAGTGCTAAAAATCTGAGATGAATGAAATAGCAAAATGTTAAATGACAAAATCAGTATTTCTGATTTTTTTCCTTTTGCCTTAGGCTCCAGTAAACTTGGCATGGCACTGTTAATAGATCTCATTTTTATTTAAAATTTTGATCTTTTGTTTATCTTGTATTCTTTTGCATTAATTTTGATTTTTTAAAGCATTGCATTAAATATTATTTATTTTGATTACTGAGTTTTTTGGTACCCTCTTAAGTTTTGTGCTCCAGGAAATTGCCCCTTGTTATTCCTGCTCCTGTCTAGGCATTTGTAAAAGCAGAAGGATACAAAAAATAAATAAGACCTATCTCTATTCTCAAGGAGTTCTCAGGCTAGTGGGAAAGACAGGCAGGTGAACAAGTAATTGAAATATAATTAATTCTGTAATGGAAACACGTGCAAGGGACAATATTGGCACAAAGGAGAGAGGAATCCACTTTGTTGAGATGAGCGTTGGCATCAGGGAGGAGAAGACCATTCCAGGCTGAAGAAGGCGTGTGCTCAGACAAGGAGGGATGTGATGGCAAGATGAGCCATTCATTCCAACTGGCAGGAGTGCAAAGCAAAATCATGGGAGGGGATGACAGAAGGGGAGCTTGGACGGGTAGGTAGGAGCCAGGGGCTGCAAACACTGATTGAATACCTTGCATGTGCTTGGTGCTCTGAGTATCCCCACAAAGCATTAGTCATAATCTGTGCTCTGAGGAACTCACTTTAATTACAGCAGACAGAGCATGTTATATGGAAAAAGAAACAATAAAACCAGGTAACTAACAAGGGGTGCAGGGACAGACCGCAAGAGGATAGTGGCTTCCAGGAAGGCACAGTCAGTCACTCTGGACTAGGGAGGGGAGAGCACAGAGGAGGTAGCCCTTCAATTTAGCACTCAGGGAGTTAGCCAAGTCCCGAGATGTCACATCTTCCTGGCCACCTCCTCTCTGACTGGTGCTCTGTCTGCATCTCCCTGACGGAGCAGCTTCCATTCACTCTTCTTCGTGAACGCAGCCTAGGAGCCTCCTGGCTGAGAAGGAAGCACCCTCTGCAGCCCTAGTGTGGAAGGCAACCAGAGCTCTGTGTCCCTGGAACATAATCCCAGCTGACTTCCCTTGCTGGATGAACACAGAAAAATGTATAAATAACGGCAGCAATGAACCCCTCCCAGGACTGCTGTGGGATTAATAAACCCTTGAGACCCTGGCACTCCAAGCCCTGCAGAAACTAGCGCTTCAAATGCTATTATGAGCGGACTCCCAGCCATGGCTCCTTTAGCACGTGCTGTTAGATAATCTCTCCCAACAATTGCTGGGATCCATTAATCATTTGGTGCCTGTCTCCTAACCCACAGACTGGAAGAGAAGGGAAGAGGATCTGCAAGGATAACACAGGGCAGGACGTGAAGGGGGCAAGAGACAGTCCCCAGCTGGCTGACTTTCTCTTTGAGAATAATGTGAGGATAGAACCCGGGCTCAGCCAACTTTGTTTCCCCATCTACTGGGTAGCCAGCAATAGGGCTGTTGATAAATACCCCCATTCTCTAACTGGGCACATGGTATAATTGTATTTCTCTGCCCACTTTGGAGCCAAGTGTAGCCATGTGACTTGCTTCAGCCAAAGTATGAATGGAAGTTATTTGAAGCTGGGAGGGGGGGTGTTAAAAGCTAGTGCAAAATTCACTTCATTCCCGGCGCCCTACAATAACAACTGAGGAAGAATGAGCCGGTTTTGGTGTAGCCTGGGAGTCTAAATGACCAGGATAAGCAGAGACCCCCGCTGACCTGCTTGCCATGTGAATGAAAAATAAACTATTGTTCTTTTAAACTACTGAGATTTGGGAGATTTATATACCTATATAACATAGGTAAGCCTGGCTGGTTCAGGGCAAGTCGTCCGACTCCTTGAAGGCTCTGTTCCCTCACTTGCAAAATGTGGATAATCGTATCTATCTATAGAGTTATTGCAAGATTTATAAAGAGAATTCATGTAAAATCATTAGCAAGTTCTCAGCCCATTATAAGTGCTCAGTCATTCTTAGCTCAGTGGTTATTATTATTATTGTCATATTGTTATCACAATTGCTCTTACATCTCTCTTCTTAGCTGCTACCTTTCCCCCAGTTTCTGCAGCTCTTTGCTATCCCGGATGGAGGCGTTTGTCCTCCATGTGTAGACTGAGGCTCTAAGGCCAGGTCCAACTGAGGTCGGAGGGTTTGAAGCTCCTCTAATCCAACCTTCTGAGGATGGTACCAAGTTATCTCTCCCCACAGAGCTGCCCTTCTGTGCTTGGATTCCAATAACTGGGCCGCTGCTAACTGCCCTCCCCCATACTGTACCCTGAAAATCGTAACTGGATTCTCACGTTATTTCCAAGGTCTGATGTCTGCCCTGGTAACCTTCTTGGTACCTTGTGTTAACCTCTGGCTCTGCTACACCTATAGCTGGGGGCTCTGCCCCTGAAACCTGCTGGGGCCCTTGTCTTCTGCAGACATTCCTGGTTCAGAGTCCTTGTCGTGCTCTGGTCACTCCGTGGCTGTGCGCTGACCCCTGGCTGCTGAGCCTCTGACACACTGTGGCTGTAGCATCTTTGCTTTGCTTCCCAGAGCAGCTTTATTTTTTTTCCGGCAGTTGCAGCTGTGTCTCTTAACCACTCGCTATCTTTTCTAGAGTGTGTGAATGAACTGTGACTTGTTCATGCTTGTACTTCCAAAGCTGGGCATTCAGTAGGTGCTCAGAAAAACATCTGTTGAATGGTGAATGAATGAATGATGAACGAATGCATGAAAGGTATCATGGAGTCGTCGACCCTGAATGCCAGGAATGATATTAAAGCCCATCTAGTCTCTTCTCTTTTTCAGATTTAAAAACTGAAGTCCAGAACCACATAATCCCCTTAGAGGCAAACTGGACCCAGTAACCACACGCCCCACTCAGGGAAGACAAAGGGAACACACACCCTGCCTCGGATTCCCCCATACCAGGGTGGCCAGAGGGACACAAAATCCCTTACTATTCTCAAGGACCAGGAGTAAATGTAATCTACTAATAGGTGACTATGCAAGAAGGTTCTCTTTCCTTTAAAAAAAGAAGAAAGTGCAAAACAGAAATAGAAAATAAGTCAGTATGACAACAGGGGGAATTATCTAGGGAAATATTTTTCTTTTTTTTTCTCAGCTCATTACAGTATACGAAGGGGAAGTGTGGAGACTTCCCTGGTGGTGCAGTGGTTAAGAATCCTCCTGTCAATGCAGGGCACATGGGTTCGATCCCTGGTCCAGGAAGATCCCACATGCCGCGGAGCAACTAAGCCCACACGCCACAGAGCAACTAAGCCCACACGCCACCACTACTGAAGCCCACATACCGCTACTATTGAAGGCTGCATGCTCTAGGGCCCGTGCTCCGCAACAAGAGAAGTCACCACAATGAGAAGCCCGCGCACCGCAACGAAGAGTAGGCCCCGCTCTCTGCAACTAGAGAAAGCCCGTGCACAGCAACGAAGACCCAATGCAGCCAAAACTAAATAGATAGATAGATAGATAAATAAATAAATAAAAAGGGAGATGTGTTTGAATGCACAAGGCAGATACCGAGTAGGGGAAGAGGGAAATGACCTTGGCTTTCTACTCACTGACCAACATGCAAGCCCCCAGAGCTACAGGTGGCCTCCCAGCCTTTGCTCTGCCGGGGCACCCTCCCTGCCTGCCTTCTACACCTCCCCAGGTCTCACCCGCCTGCAAGGTTCTGCGAAAGTCTTGCCTTCTCCAGGGCACCCAACAACTCCTTCGGTGCCCATGGTCTGCTCTGTCCTCTGACATCTATATGATAGCCCCGAGCACCCGCCCCTTACTGTAGTGTGTGAATATACAATACATAGCTATCTTAGATTCCCTGGCCACTCGTGTCTACAAGTCCCCTCAACTCCAATCCTCCCGTTCCTGGTCCCAGTTGTTTCCAACTTGAAGGCAGGGATTTTTACTAATGCTTCCCCTCGTGACCCTTGGAGCCTTGGGCAGTGCAACCTCCATCATCAGCCCCAAGATTTGGTTGAGAGAGAAAACTCAGAAGCACAAGGCCTCTGTCTCCTGGAAGAAGAGAAGATGAGCAAGAAACAGGGAAAGAGTATCTCTGCTTGGGGGATTTTCTAGCTTCTGCCAAGATGATGAGTTCAGGAATGAGGCTGGAGCAAGGTGAAGCCTCTGGTCCCTCCAGAAGTGTCTTCTCCTGGGCTTGGATAAGACATCTGTACAAACCAGATGAGGCCTCAGCCTGCAGAGATGCTCTTGGCTCACCTCTGGTCCACGCACCATCTTTGGTGGGATTCTCCTCCAGGGCTGAGCATACCTCCCTGAGTCAAGACAACCTGTATTTCCCTCCCCTGGTTCATGGTGGTAGACAGCTAAGGAGCTCCATTATCTCAGGTTGTCTGGGGTCAGTGCCAGTATATGTCTGTTGCTGGTGTGATTATTAATGACGCCCCACTGGATGACCCTCCATGTAGACAACCTGAGGGACACCTGGCTGGAGGAGTTGGTGGCTCTATCCCTTCTCCTTCTGGGGCGGTGTCAGGTGGTCTTCACGCTCACTCTGTGTCCCCATCACTCATCTGGGCGGCACTTTCCTGAGGGTCAGTCACTTTCACCCTTTACATCACCATTTCACTTTGCTATTAACCATCATTCAGTGGAGAGCATCACAGGTGTTACAGATAAGGCAATTGAAGTTACCAAGGTTAAGTGATTCCCTCAAGGTCACACAGCTCAGGGCTAGATTCTGAGGAGAACCCAGGCTTTTATTTTTCCTGTGCTTAATCTCTAAGATTGGAAAAAAAAATTTCCTGTTCGTTTCAGGCTGAGTGTGATTTTAAGAGCCCAAACTTTTCCTTCTCTCCTGTCTATTCCACATTAATGGCCAAACAAACAATTCTTGGAGGGGAGTTGGAGGGCCATTGTTTCTTCTTCTGGGAGCTTCTGGCTGCTGGTTAGTGGGTATATGCCTATGTACGGTGCTGGAAGATATATTGGTATTATCCTTGGCCATGGCAGGAAGGAAGCATTTATCCATTGTACCACTCCAACCGGGGGTTCTCCTTTGACACCCAGTGTCGAACCTCTTCTAAAGAGTATCAAGAGTGGCAGAATTTCTTTACAGGAGGGAATTACAAGTAGCAGTCTGATTGTAAGGCTAAGGGACTCATCTTGAAGCTTGAAGTATTTGTGGAGAAAGCATTTCACTTTTACTTAGTGCCTTTGTGGAATTGAGTAGAGGGTGCTGATAGAGGTTATGGAAGAGTTCAAGTCGGTTGCCTGCCCTCCAACTTAGCTCTTCACACTGTTGACTCTGTCCTTGTAAGCCAAGCCTCACACTGGGCCAGTTAACGGAGAGAGAAATAGAAAAGGCTAAAATGCCAATCTGTAGAGATCCCAATCTGATCCAACCCAAGCCAGCAGTTCGCATCTCCAAAAGCAGTGAGAAGAGAGAGACCCTTCTCATATCAGACCCTCCTGAAATCTACCAAGTGGTTTATGGGCAAGTAACTGTCATGAAAATGGAGACTAAGGAAAGAAACTCAGCACCCCTGTCAGCCCAAGTTTCAGGAGTTGCAAGTTTCAGGAACTAGCATTGTTTGATCTGCTCTCAATTCCCTTATCAACATGAGCTTCCTTTACTGGTTGAATGGAAATCAGTAAAATTACATTTCAAAAGAGCCTGTCTCACAGATCCTGTCCATGGGAAGCCCAGGGTCCTCTCTGGGTTCTGTCCCCTGTTCCTTTGCGCAGAGGAGATGTGCGTGAGCGTCTTCTGCACGGCAAGTAGGGCTCACGATCGTTTGTTTTCTCTTCGATAGAGAAATGTACCTGAGTTCCCCACACAGCAGCGAGGGTCTTCCCAAACAGATGAAGTATAGGCAGACTATCTCACACTGGACTCCAGAACTTGGGGCTGGCAGTAGTGCTGAATTTCTGGTTATTAGACTTTATTTCTGTAGTGATTATTCACCCATAGAGCCACATGGTAGATTTGGGGAGAGTCCATCATGAGAGGGGTATCTCTTTTCTCACATATCTCCCATCGGTGTTACTTTAGCATCTCTTAGGAGGTTTCCGTTTCCTGATGTAAAGTTTTAAAAATCTTCCCAGAGTTCTTGAGCTCCATGGCACGTTTTCTAAAGAAACAGGGAAAAGTTGAGTGTACCAATTAGATAATGTAATTTTCCAGAGTCTTCCTGGTGGGGATTGGAAATGTTATTCTGGGCCCTGTAAGAATGATGCCACTTTGACTTTTTTCTTTCATTCCTCTGAATTTATATATCTGTCAGTAGAGAAAAAGCAAAGGCTTCCTGGACTTTTAAAAACACTCTTCCCACTTCTTAGCTTTTGCTCTTGCTGTTATTTCCTCTTGGAATGCCCTCTTCCTTCTCCCTTTTTACTTGACCATCAGAAACCCACCCATTATTCAATTTTTCCCTTATTACTATTGGTCTAAATTATGGTTCCCTTTCTACCTCTTAAACCATTTCACTGTACCGTTTATTCTTATTTAATCCTATATTATCTTGTATTTTTATCTGTTCCAGGTATATAATATTATCCTTCCAAGTGAAATACAAACTCTTTTAGAATAGGAATTATTATCAACAATAGATATTTGGATTACCTAGTATTGGTAGGAAATGTGTTATGTAGAAGAAGATATAAAGAGAAGACACAGACTCAGAAAAATAAAGCCAAAGTTGTCCAGGCCAACTTGCTCTTTTTATAAGTGAGATATGAAAGCAAATACAAAAGGAGTCTTTCACATGCCCAAGCGTGTATCTAAACTGAAATACAGATTAAGCTCCATTTCAGAACTTTCTCATCTAGCTCATGCTTCCCCCTCCATAAGAGTTTAGCATCAAAGATTACATTCTGGAAAGAAATAGATGGCTAGAGAAGCCGAACATCTCACATTCCTTTTAGAAGCTGACTGCGAGGGTAAAATTGGGATAATTTGCATGGACTCAATTGACTTTGCCACTATTTCCCATTTTCCAACTCTCAGGACTGCCGTCTTTCAAAAATCTGTCCCATCTTTTTTTTGTTTTAAGTCTATGTTAGGCACACAAAATTATTGGATTGAACTGGACTGAGGTGAATTAAGCAATGGAGACAGTGTTCATTATGGAAAGAAGGGCAGTGGACTTGATTCCCAGGCCATGGTCTAGCTAGTTAAAAAAATGAACCAATGATAATAACAGATAGGGTTTATTGAGTGTTCGTCGCATGCAAGTGTGCTAGCATTGCATATATATTCTCTCATTTATTACTCACAGTATCCCAGGGAAATAGGTGGTCTTATTGTACCGATTTTATAAATGAGGAGATCAAGGCACTGAGAGAGAAGCTGAGCAGCTTGTGGTGGAGGAAGGGGAACACCAAGATGGAAAAGGAGATGCTGTCAGGGTTCTATGAGTCTTCTGTTATCGGGAGACTCTGTGGGTCTCACAGAGAGAAAAACGTATTTCTCCTCCACTAGAGTTTCATTGGAAAATTCACATTAGTTTAAATTCAAGGTTGAAAACAATATTCCATGGACCAGATATCTGGTTTGGCTACACAGCGTTAAAAAAAAAAAAAAGAATTTGTGAGTAACATTTAAAATTGGGAGATGGTATATAGAATTACTGATCTCTGGCTTCCCTTGAAAAGCCAGAAGAACAGTTTTTGTACTGCACAAGAGGTAGCTGGAGCTGAGGAGTGATGGATACTTCAGGTGTGTTCTCCAATTCCCCATGACCCCCTCTACTTCCTACTACGCCCCAACGTGGAGGTGAAGGGATCTAGAATATGCCCCACCAAAATATGCCACTCT
Source organism: Delphinus delphis (assembly GCF_949987515.2). Taxonomy (NCBI): domain Eukaryota; kingdom Metazoa; phylum Chordata; class Mammalia; order Artiodactyla; family Delphinidae; genus Delphinus; species Delphinus delphis. The sequence continues at coordinate 130,918,805 of NC_082683.1, forward strand.
GACATAAGGATTATCCTGAGCTGAAGATAAGGAAGAAAAAGCAGACACAGGATGAGCTCACTGCCTGCCCCTATCTGCCTGAAAGCAGGAAAGTCCTCATTGTAAAGGTGTCTCACTCTCCCTCATCAGGAAGGAGAGAACAACCTCATCACCGGAGACTGGATGACATCATCAGACTAGATGGTACCAGGAAAGAGTCTACGAAAACAGCTTACTGACTAAACCTTATCTTCCATTAGTTTCCTCCCATGTATTTACCTTCCCACAGGCAGGTTTACCGCCCTTAAAAGCTTAAGCCCTTTTTCTCTTGTCTTGTCATTTCTCTACAAAATTATTGTTCTTCTTTCAGATGCTATATAAGCCCCAAATTCTAGCCACCTTTTTGAGTTTCTCATCACTGAGTCCTCCCATGTGTATGCACTATTACTAGACTTTTCTCTTGTTAATCTGTCTTTTGTCTAGCTTGTCTAGTCTAGTTTGCAGAGCCCCAGCCAAGAACCTATGAGGTGAAACTGAGCAGGACGATGTGGGGCTTCTGGGCACGGAAGCCTCTCCTTGTCCGCTGTTTCTTGTTTGTAGGGAATAGACTCCGGCCTCCATGACCTTCCCTGAGTTTCAAAGGGCAGATTCTAACAGTTGCTAATCAGGGAAGGGAGAGGATGCAAAGACAAGGGAGGAGCAGTCAAGAAATACTAGTGCAGCCTTGGGGCATGTCCTGGTTCCTTCTCAAGGGATACACGTAACAATATCTTTGAGTTCTTTACAAAACTAAACCCCCCAACAGATGGAAGATGTTAGCATTCTTAATTTCAGATTAAAGGAACCAGAGAAACTCTTCAAAGAAGACCACCTGAAGACAGATTAAAAGAACCACAGAAACTCATCAGGGTACCTGAGACCAGATTAAAGGAATGCAGGCCCTGCACACACCCTAATCTTATCAGCAGCCCCACCCTTTAACTATTGCTATGAAACTCCTCACCAAATCCCCCCAGGTTGGGCCACATAGTTTTTGAGAGGCACAAGCCTGCCGTGTCCCCCTTTGCCTGGCAAGCAGTAAAGCTATTCTTTTCTATTTCACCCAAAACTCTGTCTCCAAGATTCAGTTTGGCACCGGTGCACAGAGGCTGAGATTCAGCATCAGAGGGTAGAAGGAAAAGGTATTTCCTCCTCTCCAGAGGCCACACTTGGTTGTCATGATACCTGTCCTACTTCCCTCCCTAATGTTGCGTGCCTGGCCCCCAGAATCATTTCACTTTGAGATACCTACAGTGCATACCTAGACAGTGTTTACCTACAGTGCTCTCTTCTGATCCTCAGGGACTGATTCTACCTAAGAAAAAGGACTTGGAGAGTCTTGTGAAAATCAATGATCTTTCTAAATTGGAAGGATGGATTATTGTCAAAATAACAAGCCTCATTTTCCAGTGTGGGAAAATCACTGGAATAATTTCTCTAGAAAGAAACGATTTCATAATATGGAAAAACCTGCCTCTGTTCGGCCACCCTTGAATGGCAGCTTCAAACATTAGAACCTTTGCCAAACCAATTTTCCCCTTTCAGATTTAACACTGCTCCATTTATCTCAGTGGGGACTGAAGACCAACTAAATTTGAAGTCATAAAGCTCAGCCTTTTTGAATGATTTTGGTCAAAATGGCTCTATTGTAAGCAGGTGAAGTGTGCTAATTTAATGTTCTTCCTTCTCAAAGAGACATTTCTAAAATTTTCCCCAAACATTTCACCTCTGAGTGGATTATAAAGGTGGAGAATTTCAGTTGGAAAAGGGTTGCATCTTTCAGTGTGTCTTCAGCTCTCAGAAAATAGGAGATTATAACAGAATCAGGGTTCCTCCCCCTTGCCTTTAACTAGAGTGAATGCTTCTGTGATCTCTGTAATAATGATGTTTTGCATTTATATAGCACCATTCATCCTTCCAAGGAGCTCAGAAAGCTTTATAAACATTATCTTATTAAATTCTCTCAACCTCCCTGTGAGGCAGGTAATGACAAGAGAGATTATCCCTGAGGTACAAGGTTCCCTCGGGTGAGGCAGGAGTGAGATGAGCCTCCTCCCGTAATCCCAGGCCAAGTCCCCACCATGCTGGAAATAAAGCTCTGGTCTGCAGAATGCTGATGGTGTCTTGTGTGACAAACAGTGTTTCCTGGGGGGCCGTCTGGAGGGACTTCGTTCTCCACGTGTCCTTGCACGGCTTCCAGAGACTCACACACAGGGAAACCATGTCTGGGTCCTCCCATCTGGAAACTGTTCGGGGACACAGTGGACAGAGGAGACATTCAGCGAGTATTACTGAATGCATGAATGCCACTTTAGTTTCAAGACGTCCAGCTGCACTTGGTTGTGCTCAAGTTCAAATTGTACCCAAGAGCTGAATTTTCAGAGGCTTTCCTTTCCTTTTGAGACACTGGGGCCCATTTACAAATGTACTAGTGGAATATCTATACCTGGTGGTGATTTTAGATGGGGGAAGGAGCCTATCTGTTTGGAATACTGAGGTAAAAATATCTTGCTGAGGGGCAGATTGGGAGTGTGTATATGGGAAGGGGGTTTGTTAACTGGACAAGTCCTGTAAATGAGCAATGATACATGGACCCCCCAGGGCAACTGGCTTGGCCCCAAAGGACAGGAGGTGGCAGTCAGGGGGAGAAGAAACTTTAATAAGAATGGGAACTACTGACTCTTCTGCAGTAACATTATTCCTCTAGGCTCAGAATTCTCATTTCCATTCTGTGTCCTCACTAGAGAACAGATAGGAGAGTTAGTAAAAACCAAATAAGACATTGGGCTCGCTAGTGTCTTCACATCCAACTTCTCGAGGAGTTCTCAAGGAACCAGATAATCTTTGGTCATCTCTTCTGGACCTCACCTTTATCATCTACAGAGAGTCCTTACTGGTGATTTAACTGTAGACCTCATTTAGTTCAATTCCTTACTACAGTTCAATTTAATTATTATTTATAGAGCATCTATCAAAACTAAAAGCCAAACAGGTGAAGTGACTTGGTCAAGATCACATCATTAGTTACATCATTGAAAAAATAAGAATAAATCAACTCACTGGAATTAATGTCACTGTCTTTCATGGGACACAGTTAAAGGTCATATTAAGCATGGTGTGCATCCACACTAATGAAATACAGTTGTGATTGTTAGGAAGCATCTTTTTGTTTGTCTTCCAGGCCTTGGGCATGATAGAGTGTATGCTGGAAACAGGGCATGGTGGCTGTGGGAACTGAAATTTTAAAAGATATGAGGGTCTGAGAATATAGGTTAAAATGAATAAAGATGCATTTGAAAAGAAGTATGGACTCTGCATTTAGTTTTTAGGTCAGCCATACAAGGACAGAATATGGGTTTCATATGACACTGGATTTCAGTAAAGTGTATCATTCACCCTAAGGAAGACACTCAAGCAGCCAAGGCCTGAATAAGACCACATTAATCCAGGAAACAACTGCTCGGTGGCATATCTGAATCACTGTCACTCTGTAACCAATCCCAAGATCCCCAAGTCTTCACATTTTCTGGAATGTTCTAATGAACAGGAAGCTCCAGGAGGGCAGACGCGCAGCACAGGAAATGCTGTTGGGCAGAGAGGAAATGCTCCCTTAACCCTAATACTCTTTGCACTCCTAGGTGTCTCCTGCTTTAGAGGAGCCAAAGGACTTCTCCAAGGTCACACATTAGGAAGTGGGGAAGTAGGACTGGAGGACCGGACTCCACTCCAGGAATCTTTCCTTGACTTGCGGGGGGAGACCCTCTCTCCCCCTAGAGATGAGAGAAGGCCTGGGGAGTCATGGAGCAGGCCTCGGGGAAAGCAGTGCCCCTCCAGCCTGTGCACTACGGCCTGGCACAGGTGCATCAGATGACAGGAAGAGTCTCAATTTGGCCAGCTGGAGACCCGGGGATCACTGCCTCACTTTCTGGATCTCCGAGGGTTTGCATAGCCTTAGCCCAGCCCATCACAGCAATGCCAGCGTGGCCCGACCCACCGAGACAAACATGCCCCTTTTGCTTTCACCTCAGGTACTCAGAGGGCTCCGTGGAGCTGTGTCAGCGTCGCCATGGCAACAGAAGCAGGCCATTAGAGCATTACGGAGAAATGCGAAGGCTTGGGGGTCGTAATTCACCTGTGCGGCTGAGCTGCGGAGAGAGGGATTAATGGGGTCTCAGCCCACGCTCAGTTGTGCCAGTGTCATTCATTAGTGGTCATGAGACCCCGCCACCTGTCTGCCGGAGGGGGCAAGCGTGGGCGAAGACAGCCAATTCCGGAGGCCTGAGGCTGGCTCCTGTTCACAGGGGCTGGGGTGGGAGCGTGGTAGGGAGACTGGGGCAGGGTCCACAGACAGCCTGGGCTTCCTCTAAGTCCCTGTTGGGTTCATGCGGGTCTCACAACTGTTTTCCGTCCTACCTGAAACCAGAAAACGCTCTTCCCAGATAGCATGGGACATTGGGATTCATGGTGAGAGGATGGTACTCAGGAAGGAGGCACCCCTTTAGCCTGGAGAGGTTTACCCAGGCTGGGTGACTAGGATGGTCCTCCAGGAGGGTGGAGGGTTTGGTCAGATGAGATAGTAGGACTTCATTGGTTTGACTACACACCTACCTATCCTGGCCTCCTTTATGTTTCTGGCATTTTACATAAGCATCACAGCGCCTAATAGCACAGACTCTGGAGCTGGACTCGGGTAGGAATCCCAGCTTTACTATTAGCTTGAGGGTAATAATAATAACTACCTTATAGAGGTGTTATGAGGATTACATGAGTTAATACATGTGGTATTTAGAATAATGCCTGGAATTTGGTAAGCATTAAATATATGTTTGCTCTCTCTATTAGTATCGTTAGTATTATTAATATCAATCTGGACTTGTCTAATGAGATGTCTTCTAAAATAAAGGGCTTGGAGGAAGTGATCTTCCACTGTATGGGGGCCAGTTCAGCAAACACACTCTCATACATCATTCTTGGCTACCAATATCTATTTGATTTAAAGGTGGTTTGGTTTAGCAGAAAGCAAGGCTTCTGTTTATGCCCACATGTGATCTGTACCCCAAATGCTGACCTTATTGCATTGGATGGCCGTAGGCTGCAGTACACCCAGGGCTTGCACATAAAAACATAAAGAAAGACTGGCATGTACAGTTGCACTGGTTGTACCCTGCACAAGAATGGCCAGCTGCCAGGTGAGTAGGAATTGAGGTTCAGTCCGTGTACCATTCTCCCAGCCATGCTCCCTAGTTGGGGCTAAGTCTGCCTGGAGGAAGGAGCACCTTTTCTTAAATTTCACCAAGACACCCTATGGACTATCATCAGCCTTGTGACCTTTGAGAAGGTCACAGGAAACGCTAACCTCAACCAAAAAAAGAAAAGAAATATCACTCAGATGCAGGTACTGGATTCAAAACTTATGCCAAGGAAACCTCTGAGTCTGTGTTTATGGTCTTGAGTGAAACAATTTCTTGCATTTCCTCAATCTGACATTTCATCCCCCTCTTTCTGCTACCTTATGCAGCATTTGTTTAGATTAATTTTGCTGAGGAGGTCAAATCACTTCGCCTCTATTAGAAATGACATTCAGTCTCTACATACTTACCCATATTTGTATGTGTGCAGAAATGTGCCTACAAATTCAGAAACATGAAAATGTGGAAATGCCTTTTTCTCCTTCATCTTCAGTGTATGTTCAGCTGATTTTGATAGGCCGGTAGCTATACCTTTTAGAGGAGTCTGGTAAAAACCACCTCTCCCTGAATTACGTCTGCAGCAAGTGGAGTTTTGGTCAGGTCACACCGCTAACCCCTACTCAGAGGCACATGTGTGGGGAGGTTGTCTTGAGTCGCTGAAAAAGCCAAGGCCCTTGCCTTTGTCTCCTGGAGTTAACCGGAGTTGACCATGGCCACTATTTACAAAAAAGTGAGCATTCAGTTTGATACATTTCTATGAACTTTTGGGGGGTGAGGGGGCAGTGTGTGACTAGCATTGTTCTCGGCCTCTGGGGAGATGGGACATGGCAGAAGGAAAAGGTAAAACGTCAGAGGATTCCAGCCTGGCTGCGTAATATTAAAAGCTGTGAAACTTTAATAAGCATCCCGCTGCTCAAACTTTAGTTTCTTCGCCTGAAAATGGGGATAATAATACTTAGCGAGTGCTTGTGGGGATAAATGGTATAAGGCGTGTGAAAATTATGAAACACTACATACAGTCAACAAGCAGATTCAACTAAGAGTCACCAAGAACATGTTACGTGCCACGTGTTGAGCTAAGCAATACACAGAGGGATTGTTCCTGCTGTCGACTCACTTCTGATCTGCAAAGTGAGGAGGTTGTATTCCATTATCTCTATAGTCCCTTTCGGCTTTAGGGCTCTTTTTTTATTCTATGCCTCTCTAATGGAATAATCGTAGAATTTTAGAGATGGGAGGGATGGTGGGGAAGAAAGAAGAAATATGCATGCAACACACATAAGAACAGTTTAAAAGAAGCCAGAAAGAGACGCACACCGCATCACGAGGGCACCTTTGGAGGAAACATCTACCCCTACCCCCCACCCCCTTGCCGCTGGCCTGCCCTGGCGCCTCTCTGTACAGAGCAGGGAGGTTGGAAGACCTCTGGGGAGACTCAGCACGAAGAAGAGGGAGGAGGTCAACCAGACTTCCCTCTGAGTGGTTTGGAAAGTTTATGGATCTGATTTTAATTGATAACCTAAGTACGTGCTCTCCAGGCTCTTGCCAAAAATGTTCTATCCTCACACTACTTGCTGCCCAACACTAATCAAAAGATAAGAGGCGAAACATGGTGTTCCTACAATTGTGGGAAGGTCATGCCATCTACTCCTTCCTCTGTATCACTGGTCCTAAAATTGCATCAGGGTTTGTTAAAACCTGGATTCCCTGGCCCTAGCCCCAGAGTTTCTGATTCAGTTTCTGATTCTGGGAGAAGCTCAAAAACTTGCATGTCTAATAAGTTCCCAGGTGATACTGATGCTGTAGGTTCAGGGCTACACTTTGAGGAAAAACTGGTCTAAATAATACTAAGTTTATCAGCAGGTCAAGCCTAAAGCAGAGCGATGCCTACTTGGAGCATGTTGTTTTGATTCCTGACCTATAGGGTATCTTTCACTGAATTCCCTGCTGACCCTATGTATTTTACATTGAGGAATAATACAACTAACAGCCTAAAGAAATTACCGATGTCTTCACTCTTGTGAAGATGTTGAGGATTTCAGCTGCTATGTCTCCCAATGTTCTTTTATTAAGATCGAAGAGAGAAATTTCTGTTAGTTCTCAGAAGCAGGAAAAATTTTGTTTTTTACAGAATGATTGAGGTACTTTCCCTTTTCAGGTTCCATGACTTCATTTGGCCACAGAAAGCTCTGAGATCAACATACAGCCTATTTCTAATAAATAGACAGAACCTTACGCCATGTATTTTAGAGTACTAATTTTCCCTGTCATGTATTTTGTTTGTTTGTGGTACGCGGGCCTCTCACTGTTGTGGCCTCTCCCGTTGCGGAGCACAGGCTCCGGACGCGCAGGCTCAGCGGCCATGGCTCACGGGCCCAGCCGCTCCGCGGCATGTGGGATCTTCCCAGACCGGGGCACGAACCCGTGTGCCCTGCATCGGCAGGCGGACTCTCAACCACTGCGCCACCAGGAAAGCCCAAGCTATCTGTTTTTTAAATGCTTTTTGGCATTTTTAAATGCTTTTTGGCAGACGCTGACAGATTCTTTTTTTTTTTTTTTTTTTGCGGTACGCGGGCCTCTCACTGTTGTGGCCTCTCCCGTTGCGGAGCACAGGCTCCGGACACGCAGGCTCAGCGGCCATGGCTCACGGGCCCAGCCGCTCCGCGGCATGTGGGATCTTCCCAGACCGGGGCACGAACCCGTGTGCCCTGCATCGGCAGGCGGACTCTCAACCACTGTGCCACCAGGGAAGCCCGCTGTCGTGTATTTTTATTCAACCTCTTTTTCCTTTTTCTTTTTTTCTCCTGTAAGCTTTCTCAAATCCTTCCTGGAATGAGGGAGAAATAAATAAATACATAAATAATAAAATAAAGAAATTGTGAAAATTATGTGCATTAGCTCTGCGGGGACAAGAAATAGCGCAGTAATGGAATTGGTGTCACTAAATGTGTGTCGTTTGTCTGTTTTAGTGCGGTAGGTAACAAAAGTGATTTACCCAAGATCCACCAGCTCTATGCTAGAGACCTGGCACTGAAGGATAAATCTCCTTGCTCCAGCGACAGAGACCTTTTTCTAGCCTTTCCTGCTTCCTGTAAATAAAGCATCGAGATAACTGGGCTCCTGCCTTGGTGTTTGGTGTCAAGTTATCCAGCCTGAGAAATCAATAAAATGAGTTTGCTTCAAGCCCAGTCACTCCCACTCCCAAAGGAAATAGTAAGGAGTCGGCAAGAATTTATAAAAACTTTAAAAGATGGTCCAATCATTAATAAAGAATTTTTTTTCCACCTGGGAGAGGGTTGATCATTCCTCCCACTGCTCAGCAGTCACTGCAGCAGTGATTACATTGACACCAGTAGGGGCAAGAAGGGTTAGATTTTTACAGAATCCTGAAAATGCTACTTGGAAGAATTCAGACTAAAAACCACAGGGGTGATGTAGGGGGAGTCTAACGGTTAAGTAAGAGCCATTGCGGACGTCGCCCCCATCGTGGGGGTTCATCTGCTTGGCAGTCTGTGTGGATCACTCTGGACTTAGCATCCCTGAGTGGTGAGGTATGGGGATCCCTCTAACCAACCTAGCACCTCTTCACCCCTTCCAGGAGCCCCTCCTCTGATCTCCCACCACAGCCCGTGCCCTGCACTCACCACACAGTCCTGAAGTTATCTATTCTGGCGTCTGTTTGCCTAGACTACAGACTCCTTCAGGGGACAGACAGCCAGAGAAGATTCCAGCAGCGTCAGCACAGAGGACAAAGCCCCCTTTTATTTTTAAAGTAAACAGAATAAAGGAGCATATTCCAAAGCTTTTCACCTTGCCATGTGGTTTGGGGGATGATACACCTTTGCTGATTATGTCTTGCTCCCAACATGAGGACCTAGGGGACCCTGACCACCATGACCATCTTGGTTGAAGAAGCCAAACTGGAGCGGGGGGCGGGTAGGGGAGGGGAGATTAGGACACTGCAGCTCCTCCCCACTTCCCGGCTGCCCCCTCCTAATGAATTCTTCAAACAGCATCCAGAGGAGGCAGTGGGCCAGGGCGGATCAGCCCACTAACCAGCTGCGTTAATCACCCTCCACCCCTGCAGCCCCGCTGAGACGGATGGCCCTTCAGCCGGTCAATGCCCAGGTGTGCGTCTCTGATCATAAGCTTCATTCAGCGCTTCTTGACCTTCACAAGAGCTCTCTCCTCTCCCAGCACCTGACTAACCCTGTGAGGTCACAGTTCCATCAAAAACATGGCCTGGGGTTCCCAGGAGCTCCGGGTCGGAGAAATGGGTTGGCCTTGGCACTCCTTTTGCAGTTAGAAAGTCTCCAGCTGGGAAAGGTCACCCAAGATCACAGGAGGAAGGTACAGCAGTGGTGAAAAAATCCCCACAACACTCCTCTGTGCCCGATGCTATCTGGCTGCCCGGAGAGAAGGAGAGAGAGTTAGAGACAGACTGTCTGACTCCACTGTGCTCCATGTCTTTTGAGAAGCTCTGTTTATGCCATCCTCTTCCCTTAAGTCCCGTTTGTCCTTAGAGAACCAGTCTGTTCTGTGCACAACTGATAGACTGATTCTGTTTTCAGTGGGGCTTTCAAAGACAGTTCCCATGCACCGCCCGTTTATGTGCCACAGCCCCCCAAGTCCCTGGCGCCCTCCTTCTGTCACTGTCTGCTGTGACGCCAACTGGGGGACATGACCACCTATGACTCAGATCATGCCTAGAAGTGCCTAGAGAAGGAGCAGCCAGAGATACACAAAACGTGGCTTCTGCCCTCAAAGAGCTTACAGCCTCGAGGGGAAGAGCAACATACACAAGTTAAACACCCAGAGAGAAGAGCCTGACAACCTATAATTAATGGGTTGGCTTGGATCTCACCTTTTTTCTTTCTCCAGTGTACTAAATGGAGGAAGTGTAGGTGAAGGGTAGAATGAAAAATTGGCGGGCAACCCAGGGAGGGAGGATAATAGCTCATTCTCAGGTTGGGCAGCCAGACCTCACATCCTAAAGAATTGTCTGTACGTAAATCCAACAAAAATTATAGACTTTAGAGTCAGATAGACTTGCTTTGCATCCCAGCTTTTCCATTTATTAGTTGTCTGGCCTCAAGAAAGCTGTTTACTTTCTAAATTTCAGTTTTCTTATCTACAAAATGACTATGATAATATCTATCTCATTGTGGAGAGATTTATATGACTCAAGGAGGTCAAGTGTCTAGAACTGTGCCGTGGTCAATATTGGCCCTTAAAAAACACCATGTCCTTCATTTATTTTCTTAGTCATTCAACAAATATATAAAGAGCATCTGTTACATACTAGACATTGTGCTAGGCCTGGCATACATCAAGGGTGAACAAAAAACACAGAGTCCTTGTCACCAAGAACATGGGATTGAGGCCAGGGAGATAGATAAGCAAACGGGCAATTATAATTCTGTCTGTTTAATACAAGGATGATGGAAGCACAGATGGAGTCATAGGAGACCAGAGGAGATATCCCTATTTCATTCTGTAAATTTCTTTCCCCATCCCCTTAGTCACTTGCATTTTTTTCCCTTCTTCCTCCTTCTAAGATTATCTGGCCAACTGATTTTTTTTTTTTCCTTTTGCTGATAAATCTTTAGTGCTCTAAGGAATTGCTGGTCACTTCATGAGCCAACCAGCAAGCATGACAGCCTTCTCATCTTTCAGAGTTTCTTTCCTCCCTGCCTGGTTGTCTTCACCATTTTTCAAAAGTAGGCTTAACCCCTTGATCGCTCTCCGCTGTCTGGCCCAGCTATCTATCAGGAGAGTTGGCAGGAGAGATCTAGTTAGCCAGAGCTCTGGATCGAAAAAAAAGCCTTGATATTGAGCTAAGCGAAAGAAGAGGCAGAAGCAGATTGTAAGCTCTTTGCTTCATCCACTCTTTCGTTCTTAAACAGACAATAATTTATTTGAAGTGGGCTGAGATTTATTTCAGGACTGGAGATTTGGGGGCAATAAAAGTTTATCAGATTATTCAGACCTGTCGTCTTCTGAGTGCCTTCTTCAGGCGCCAAGGTCTCCTTAACTACCTAGATAAGTCTCCCAGATGACTGCTGGATCGTCTGTCAAGGGAAAAGTCTGTTTTCTGTTGGGCTGCCAAGCAGGGCTCTGTGGGCCAGCCGGGGCCCACAAGGATGGATGCCTAAAAGAAGGCAAATGCGAGGCATAAATGAAAAATATGATCTACCGTGTCGCACATGTTCCTCCAAGTTCAAAGGGCTGGAAGGAAACGAGGTGGTGAGATGTACTTGAAAGAGACCTGGACTTGAATTCAGAAGCCCCCGAATTGTAATTGTCACTTTGGGCAAATGCTTCAACCTCTCTGTGCCTCAGCTTTCTCTCCTGTAAACTGAGGGGGGACTCCTAGGACCCCTAGGAATGGCTAAAAGCTGGCAGAATTCCTGAACTTGACTTACAGATGTATTGCAGACCCTTGTTCACAGTGGTAGTAGTGATGCTCTGACCAAGCCCCACTGCTCCCCCAGCTTCTGTGAGCCTTTACTTCTCTGTGCTCAGTTCTCTTCTGGGGACAGCCCTTGGACCACTGGTGCTACCGGGGAGTTTACTTCCATCACCTCATCTCCCTCTGGCTCTTAGCCAATGCCTGATGTATGTTGGAGTGTGAGAACCCTAGCAACATTGTCTCAAGGCTGCACAAACTCTGAGATGTCCTGTACACTCCAGAGCATCTCTGCAGGGTCAGGCTGAGCCTGGGACTGTGCCTGGAATGTCACCTTTGCTTGGCTTCTTCCTTCTCCCCATCCTGCTTCCTTCTCTCTCACACTAGGTTCTCCTGAACCACTTTCACATGAATTCTCATCCTGGGGTCTGCCTCTGGGGAAACTACCCTATGTCACTTTTAAAATCTGAAAAGCTACTCGAGTTTATTCTGTTAATAAAATATCTACCTATCCTTTTTCTTCCTGTTCCCTCCTTTCCATATCTCCAGGATTGCTGGCCTATATGTAAACTTTCCTTTGGCCAACGATGGAGAATTGTTGAGACCGAGTGGTTTTAGGTGGTAGGTGAAACACCAGACTTGCAATGGCTCCAGTGAAAAGGGCATTTCCTGCAAGGTGGAGGCTATCTTCTTTAATTCCTAAAGGCCTAGAAGAACTCTCTGTCACTACAGTTATGCTAAGCATTTATGCAACCCTATAGTTAACATCCAAGCTTGTTTTAACTACAAGATACATGGAAGTCTAACGGGATGGGTATTTTTTCTTTCTTTTTTTTTTATGAGTTTAGAACTCAAATCTTTATTTGCACTGTAAAGGGGAAGAAAAATGATTAGTAATCACGTACATGATGCGACAGGACTGGTTCTTACCATACAGAGCAACGTACAAGTACTTTTACCACCTACTTTTGCAGTTTCGACTTTACAACAGCATACCTGAATGTACCTCCCCAATACATGCATGACTAGTATTCTTTAAATTCCAAGGACAGTAACTGTATCATGCCCAAGTGGGATGGGTCCTTCTTTAAAAAAAGGTAAAGACTGGAAACATTTCTCCAAATTCTGAGCAACTACAGAACTCAGTGGTCCCCTAAGGCACCTCTTCTTTTCTAACCTATATTGCACTTGTTATGGGCACATCTTATCTTCCAGACTAGGCTGGACGCTCTTTATGGGCAGAATTCTCATCTGATGAATCTTTTGGCACCAAGCACTCTGTCTTAACAGTAGTCAGAACTCAGTAGACATTGTCTGGAAGAAGAGAAATGGATGTGAAGGACAGTATAACCTGGCAGGGTCATCAGTAATGTAGTTAAGCCCACCTAGGTTCAAACTGAGCTCTGGGCCTTATCTGCTGGGCAGACAGGTGTAAATTAATTTAACCTCTTTGTAACCCTGTTTTCTCACCTGTAAAATTGAGATGATACTAATTAACTACTTTATGAGATTTTCCTAAGGTGAGTGAGGTATTATACGAGGAATTATGAACATTTCAAACACACTGCAGCCAATTAACTAAAACTGACTGCTGTTGAGCCCAGTCAGCTCTATAGACAGAGAGAGGACAACAGAGGCTCTCAGACCTGCAGCCACGATGCCTCCCTGGGAAGGGCCAAGGAGCTTTGCTGACTGCACAAGGTTTTCCTTAGATTGCAGCTCACCCTAGAAATTTTAGAAGCCTTTGTCGTTTCTGTTTTCAAGAAACCCTCTGAAGTCTTATTACTCTGTAACAAGTGAATCTAATCAGTAAACTTTCGAGGAGAGTACACATTGCTATGGAATGTGCTGTATGATAAAGATGACACTACAGATCAATGGGGAGATGATAGATTGCTTAGAAGATGGTGTTGAAAAACTAGCAGATTTCAGGAACTTATTTGACTTAGACATTTTCTACAGATATCTTTCTGGAGAAAAACACAGCTGGATTCCTTTAAATGAACATCATGCACAGAGTACAGCATGGACAGATTAAAAAAGTAAACACAACGATTAGTAGAAGGTTAATAGACGAAAATGTAAGAGAATCACTTTGTGACGCTGGGGTGGGGAGAGATTTCTTAAAACTTCAAAAGCCTAAAGCATAAGGTAAAACAGTTGAAACTGATTGAAAATCAAGGATTTGCAGACAATGTGGATAAAACTGACAGATTATATTGGAAGGAAATATTTGTAATGTCTAAAATTGGCAATGAACTGATATATAGACTGTATAAGGACCGCCTATAAATCAACAACAAAAAGGCAGATAATCTAACAGAGAAATGGGCAAAGGATCAGAATAGAAAATAAAAAGAAGATTAAACCCCAAAGCATGATAAGCATAAGAGCTGCTCAAACACGTTAATAATCAGAAATGCACAAAATAAGAGAATGAGACACCAGTTTAAAACGTGGGAGTGGCAAAAATTAGAAAGTTGGATGACACCAAGCGTTGCCAGGGATGTGGGTAACTCTCATGCCCTTAGGTGGGAGTACGGTTTGGTGCAGATGTGTAGGCAGCAAGCTGGCACTCCTCAGTCACCCTGAGTACGCCAAACCTAGGATCCAGCAAATCTGCTCCTGGACATAGATCCCAAAGAACCTTCCCGTAGATCAACAAAGAGGCATGCCCTGGGCTCCTCATAGCACTGTTTACTAGGCAGTGTGGTGGTGGTTCTCTGAGTTTCCATCATGGGGGATGAATAAGCCAAACACTGCATGGAGAGCATTGCAGCAAGAGAAAGCTATAGACTGGAGGTACACATGGTAACACAGATGGAGCTTTCAAACTTCGCGTGAAGTAGAAAAAGTAAAAACTTGAATCATAGCTGTAGCCCAATTTGACTTCCATAAATATAAAATACTAATAAATGACACACATAATTTGCAAGAACATATACATACATCAAACACATTAGAATCGTTTCTTATGCAGGTAAGAGAATGGGAGTGGGGAATGAGGATAAAAGGCAATAAATCAATAGAAAGGAGGGGAAAAGAATCCCACTGTGAACGGGGTCCATGTTTCCTCTCCTTTTTCAGTGGCTGCTGAGGTTGAAGTGATTTGGGGGACCTTTCTACAGTCTTTGGTTGAAGAGATTTGAGTGTTTTAGAAAAATGGTAGGTGGACACAGTTAGAGTATCATCTAATGTGTCATCCTCAGGGGGTACCTTGCAGATGTCCCCGTACTCTTGGACTTGGCTCTTACTTTGCAGGTATAGAGATAGTCTCTGTCACTGGCCAAGTGACACTGGATCCTGGGGGCTGGCCGGTGTTAACTGAGATGCATGTGAGACAGAGGTAAATGTCAGAAGGCCAACTGATTAAGTTACAATGAGAGGTAATTGTCGTACAACCAAAGCACTAAATGCTGCCTGATTAGTACATTCTCTCCCTGTAGTCAAACTACAGGAGAAGCCAACTCCTAATCAGAAGGTTTCTTTGATGGGAACAGAGATACATAAAGCGAAAGGAAGTTAAATGATTTTATAAAAACTCAACTGAGAGAGTTGGAGGGATGGTCCCGTGACAGGGATAGTCTTGCTAATGAGAACATATGGAATTTGGGCACATATTTTAACACCTAATTAGATGCAGCCAAGTGAAAGGAAAATCGGCTGGAGATTGAGACCTAAACAGTTTTGAACCTAAGCAGAAGTTTGATTCCAGACAAATAATATAACCAACCACCTTAGGAAAAAATCTATCTCTGACAACAAAACTGCCCTGGTCTCTGCAGACTGGGATAAAAGTACAGAAGGCTTCTCACACCTGGCAGTGTTGATTTTTACGTGGGCCCTGTGATCCTGGAAAACAGTGAAGGTAAGAAATGCCTGCATCCTTTCCTGTTCTGAGAAAGAACCACCTTCTGCAGGTGACTGAGATATGACTCATGAATGCCTTCCCCCCACCTGTTTACATACAGACCCTCTAGATTCCCATTCTCTGCCTCATAAGTGTTTAACTGAATCGCTTATCCTCACTAATCAATCGGAACAAAAGGCTTGCTAACCAAGTTCCCTCCTTCCCCCAGATCGCTGAACTTTGGCCAGCATACAACTCCGTCATAGCCCCTCCTAAGAATAAGCTGGCCTCAGGGTCATTCTCTGCTCAACGGTCCCATCCTGCCACCTTTCACCCCACCTCTGCACATCCGGTTCTTTCTAGCCTTGTTTACTCCTCCCTGTAAAAGGAAAGCTCCCCTTGCCTCCTCTGGGGATGCTTGCAGGTCTGCAGTTAGAGCGCTCTCCCTGCTCCAGTAGTCTCATTCCCTACCCTTAAACTAATCCTTTGTAATAAAGTCTCTCCTTACCAAGTTGGGATTGACGTCTGGCAGGAAAGGAGAGGGGGCGGGAGAAAGGACAAGATGCCTGAGTGCTCACTTTGAGTCTGATGCCTCAGTGGAGTTTTCCCTTTATGTGGGCAACATCATTACACCTCTTCGTCACCCAGCCTGCTTAAGGCTCCTGGTTGGCCTGGAAACCCAGCCGCCCAGATGCTCTTGCCCAACTTCTACTCTAAAGGTCACCCTTTGAGAGGGTGTGGGGCAAAAAAGGGCACCTCCTACACTGTCGGTGGAAATGTAAATTGGTGCAACTATGGAAAACAGTATGGAGGTTCCTTTAAAAATTAAAAATAGAGTTACCATATGATCCTGGGCATAGATCCTGGGCATATATCCATTCCTGGGCGTATATCCAAGAAAGAAGAAAACTCTAATTTGAAAAGATACATGCACCCTAATGTCCATAGCAGCACTATTTACAATAGCCAGGACATGGAAGCAACCTAAGTGTCCATTGACAGAGGAATGGATAGAGAAGATGTGGCACATATATACGATGGAATACTACTCAGCCATAAAAAAGAATGAAATATTGCTATTTGCAGCAATATGGATGGACCTAGAGAGAATATCACACTAAGTGAAATAAGTCAGATCGAGAAAGACAAATATTATATGATATCACTTATATATGGAATCTAAAATAACAAATGATTTTATTTACAAAACAGAAACAGACTCACAGACATAGAAAACAGGATTATGGTTACCAAAGGGGAAAGAGGGGGCAGGGATAAATTAGGGGTATGGGGTTAACAGGTACACACCACTATATATACAATAGATAAACAACAAGGATTTATTGTATAGTACATGAAACTATATTCAATATCTTATAATAACCTATAATGGAAAAGAACCTGGAAAGAAAAAAAATATGTATATATATATATAACTGTGTGTAAGCCTGAAAATAACACAATATTGTAGAGCAACTATAATTCAATTTTTAGAAAGTCACTCTTAGATGTTTCTGTTGAAAATCCTCTCCTCCCTCCTTTCCCTTTGCTTAGTTCTTCACGGATGCTTTTTTTTTTTTTTTAACTTAAGAAGTTGCAGAGTAACTTAACTGGGTCCTGCATTTGGGAAGAAAGAGACTTGTGGTCATCTGGGGATCTTTATTTTGTCATGTTGGTGTGGACTGATGTCCACAGTGGCCCCTTTTCTAAGGTGTATTTTTTGCTCTTCAAGCACCTATCCTAGTCTCCATTCCCTTCCCTTCTTTCTTCTTGTCCTGACTCATTAAGAAATGAATTAATTGGTTCACTAACTACACAAGCATATATAGAACACTGTCTATATCTTGGGATAGTTCCAGGCACTGGAAACACAGAGACGCACAGGCCCTGCCACTGAGAAGCTCCCAGAGAGCAGGGGAGACAGACATATAAAGTAATATAGCACAACACAACTCATCCTGTAATAGAGATATGAAAAAATAATAAAGTGCTGTATATTGAGTTTAAATCAATGTGGCAGGGGTGGGGAGAATGACACAGAGCAGACAAGTAACAGTTGAAAATGTTTCATGTTTTATATCTAATGCCCAGCCTTCCTTGGGGCCCTTTAGATGAGTCTTTCCTTAGAGGTCACAGGCTGGGTAGTGTAGTTCTTTATCTGCTAGGCATCAGCTACAGACTCCTTCCTAGGGAGGAGCTTGTAAACCCACCCAGTCTTGACTGTGGAGAAGCAGCCTATGGTGGGTGCTGTGAGGGAAGTAAGGGGAGCTCTGTCCTGGATGCCCTCACCATGCACCTTTGCCCTTCCACAGCCCCTAACTAGGTTTCAGAGATATGCGTGGGCGGGGGTCCCCTCTGGGTCCCACCCCACCCCTCATTTTCTAGTACACAGCCTTAGATTAAAAGACGTTCCAGCAAAGGCAGCCCTCTAGGCTTTAAATGACCCATGTGGTTTTGCTCAAATCTGAGTATCTTTCTTTCATGTCCCATCTTTGCGCCTCTGGTGACTTTTATAGGAACCCCACTTAACTGCAGAGGAAATTCGGGTTGTGGGCAATGGCCTCTTTCATCAGGCCTCTGCTCTGTTATTCAAAGGCTGGGCCCATAGGCAGTGGGATTTTCCATCCCTCTGAGCCCTCCACTGCTGGCACTGATAGATTCTTTTTTTTAATTAGAAAAAAAAAAAAGCCCACCTTTCTTAATATATAAAATAATGCAGCTGTTTTAGAAATGAACTAAGGCCCTTCTAACCTTGACAAATGTACCCTGAATCTTTCTGCAATGTCTTTAAAGTCCCAGACCACTTATGAGGTGAGAGAAAGGCTGAGTAAGAGAGGAGAATCAGATAGTGTGGAAATGATATAAACTCTTCCTAGTTCTCTGAAGATACATTGTTTTCCTTTAAAATAATTTTTTTCCCATGAATGAGCTTGATTCCAATCATTCAAAACAAATATACAAATTCTGTGTGCATGCCTGGCACAGTGCTATGTGCTGGGGTGTGACGATGACCCCTTCCCTCAAGATGTGTATAGTCAAGTGGGACTGAGAATTTATGGGTCCAACACAGTGCCTGGCACTTCGGAAGTCTAAAATGTATTTGATAAATAAATGGATTAATCAATAATTTATGACTAGACGTATTTAGTTCAGATACCTAGAGCTGTATGTTTATGAGAGTTGGAAAGTGAAAAGCATTGCCAGGAAAGACTCTGTAGGTAGGGACTCTCCTCCGGGCATTGTTTAAGCTAGAGTTATTCTTCTAGAACGGTGCTGAAGTGCCATCATGCAAGGGCATGATCCTTCCAATTTCCTGTAAACCCCTCCAGACCTCTGAGTCTCTGTAGGTAGGTCCTATTTGGCTGCCCTAGGCCTAAGTCCTTGCCTCGGGACCTTCCTGGTTGCAGCTGGTAAAAGCCAATCGCCAAATGGGGGGGAATTTTGTGAGCCAGTTGACATCACATTGGTAGCTTGAAATTGGCCATGGTGGGAGCACTTACACAGTGGGCATAGGGAAATCCTACAAATCAGCACATATATCCCCTCCTACTCAACCCTGCCCCAGAGCCGGTCTGTCAGCACACCCCACCTGGTTCCTCCGGACTCCAGTGCAGCAGCTGGTCTCATCGTCAACTTTGGTTCCTCCCTCGGTAGCCTGTCTCTTCTTCTGTCCTCTGAGACTAGAGGTCCTCTCTCTCCTCCCGCTTGCTTGCCTTGTTGGCCTGAGTGTATTGTTACTACGGTGTCATTACCACCTCTTGGCCAGGTGGCCCTCTGATCTCCGCTTAAGAACTTGGAGTCAGGCTAGTGTGCTCACCTTGTCAAGCTACTGCCCTCTCCCTTCTTGGAGAAAACGTTGTCGGCAAAGCCAAGGGAGGCTGGATCACAATCAGGTCGCCTTCATAGTCAATCTATATCCAATCCTTATTATTACAAATGCTTACTATAAAGATGAACATGACTGTCTCTGCCCAAGAAACATCACAATTTAAATCCCCATCACCTGCATAGGAGAGCTTTTATGCTATTGGGAGAAAGCATGTGCTGTGGAGAAACAGGAACCCAGTCAAACCCTAGCCGCGTCATTTACTAGGTGTGTCGTCTTGGGCAAGTCACTTAACCTGGGCAATATTATTGATATTATATTTATCTTGCATGAGTATTGTTATTATTAGCGATGAGGTAGGTACACAGCAGGCACTCAATAACTGTTAACCACTACATCTTGCATATGTGTTCATTTTGTAATTTGTGTCACTAAAGAACTGAGAATGCCATATCAAAATCCTATTGTTGTCAGACTGGAGTAAGGTGGGGAGGAGAGGAGAGTGAAGGGAAAGGGATCGGAGGCCCAGCTATGATGGGGAGTGAGCCGGGGAAGGCAGGAGGGAAGCTGAGCTGAGGCTGGGACTCGGCTGTGAGTGAGCCAGGCACCCAGGCCAGAGGAAGCAGATCTTCTCTCTCTTCTTCTCCCAGCCCTGTATTCCCTCTCACCGTCTTCTTGGGAGAGGTTTTGATTTCTTAGTACCTCCTGGGAATCTTTTTCTCTTTATGACTTTCTTTCTTGATTATTTCTTCTATCCTTTCCAGGAATTTCTCATCAATATCAGCTCAAATTAGTTTAAAAAGCTGGAGCAATTAAAGACATCTTCCTAAAGTTCTCTGCTCACAGAGTCCCGAATGCTGACCCTTTCTAGCACACGCTCTTGGCACTCACTTTGGGCAGGGACCTGGGGCAGCTTCCTTGGTACACGTGTGTCCTCCAGGCCTCCCCTGCATCCTCTCTAAAGGCTCCTTCTTGGTATTTTCTGCCTTTTGGAAAGGGTGCCTTGTCATGGGTGCTCCTCAGGATAAAGCTGGTCTCATCCTGGCTGGGCATGATCACACACAGGTACTTAGCAGGCAGGTTCTCTTGCACAGCGGCTGCTTATGTGCATGGTCTTAAAGGGACAACAGGGCAGTGAGCAAAAATACTGAGAAGAAAAGGGCCACCGGGCTCCCTTCCTTTAGTGGACAGCCTGGAGGGTGGCTGCCACAGGGCCATCTGGACTCATCGGGGACCCTGCCACCTAGCCAGGGAAAACAGCCTCCTTCCTGACACTGAAGGGGAGGAAGGATGGGAAATGGCTTAATTACATTCATGGAGTTAAGAAAAGGACGGCAGGATCAATATGGGTCAAGAGAGCTGCTAATCAAATTGTGAACCTTTCATCTCTGGATGAGGCCGGTGTGACCCGGAGCCTAAATGGACTGCAACCGGATTCTATTTTCATCTGGTCGACATCTCCCAGCTGAACTGGGGAGGGGATTCTGGGAGCTTCCTTCCTTCGGTGAGTTTGCTCTATGAGCTTCCCCTTAAAGGGGTGCTGGGCACAAGCCTGGACCTCAGGCCTGGGCAGATAATGAGATAGTAGTAACTGCCCCTTACTCAGAAGATCTGATTTTAAACCTTGAGCCTAGGACAGGAGAGATCGGACTAGGTCTGCAGGCCTGGAGACACCACGGTGATATTTGGTTCACCAAGTCCTGCCCACTAATGCAAGCAGAGACCCCACGCCTGGAGGGGGTGCGCTCTGAGGTCCACACCCAGGCCTACACTGCTGGTGTAAACTCAGAGGTGTGTGAGCTCTGGGCTGGGACAACCCTGTCTCACTGAGTCACCTTGGGCAGCCTCCTGACCTGCCCAAGAATCAGCATCTTCCTGCGTGAGGAGTTGACCGTGAAGCTCATGTAGAGAGAGGAACTTGAAGATAAAGAGTTGGCCTTCCCTGTAATGACATGTTGGGTGGAACTGAAAAGAGATAAGAAACAAACCTGAAACTTTAAACGCTCTTATCTACAGTCTATACCACGAACAAGGCGCGTACCCTTCAATTAGGCTTCTAAAATATCCCCAATTTATGTATATTTAGATTTTCTTCTACTTAGTCATTAGGAAGCTCACCAGAGCCTTTGCTAAAAGGATATTTAATGACTTTCCATGCTCACTGCTAGGAGTTTCAAAAGTAATGTTGTAATATGAGTTTATATTAAATTTGCTCACCTAATGTACATATTATAGGACGTAGATTAAGGTTATTTTTAAAAATGACTTGAAGAAAGGATGTGGATATGCTCTGCTCTGCTCCACCGCAGGGTCCCTGACTCTTTCTGTGTGGGACCAGGAGCCTGCCCGGAGTTGGGCCACGGGCCAAGCTGGTGTCCTGGTCCATCACCTGGGAGAGGGGGCCCATCACCATGCCATCTTGAAGGGCATTTCTGGATTCTAAGGCTTCTGCTCAGAAGTGCTCTCTAAGAGCTGCAGTTTTATCAGGTCACTTTGCCATTCACCACGCCCTTGAGTTCACTGCCAAAGCACTCCTTCTCCTGGCCTGCCTGTGCAGCCCCCCACCTGGCATGGCTGCATTGCCCGAGATGTACCATAGCACTGTGGGAACAGATGTCTCCTTGAGAAAGTGGCACTGTTCTTTATCTCTCTCCAGGTGCCCACACCTCCGGATGCTGGCACGTGATGCTAGTGTCCTGTGGGGTCCAGGCATGCAAAACGCAGCACTCGTCTAATCAGAACTTTGAGGGCTTGAGGTTCAGGGGTAGCTGGCTTCTCTCTGCTGTAGGATGGGGACAGAAGGAACACAATACCGTCCCTCGGAAGTCAAATAGGTGGTGTTCAGAACTGAGGGAACCAAGACACTCAGCAAGGAGCCAAGGAGGGGAGTGGTCCTTGGTGGCCTCAGCTGTACTCCAGCTGCCTCCATTCTTTGTGTTCTGGGCATGTAAGGACATTCCAAGAAGCAGGTTTCATTTACTCGGTATGAGGAGCATGGGAAATAAGACAGGCCTGAGAACTGGGAAAACTGGGATCTTGTCCCAGCTTTGCCACCAGCTCAGTGGTAAAAGCACTTAGTCTCAGTGTTTGGGGCTGAAATGAAATGTTGAAAAGGATAACTTCAAAGACACCTTCCAGCTTCAACCATCTATAATTCTGGGATTTTCAGTGCCAACCATTGACAAAAATGTGAAGTAGGCAATGTCTTTTCTTTCCACCATTCCCAAAAGAAATTAATTACCTTCCTCCATCCCTCCCCCTTTCATTCCTTCCATCCTTCTTTCTCTCCTTCTTCTACCACAGTGGTCCATCGGGAGCCCCTGTCCAGAATCACCACGCTGTCTTATCTGCTGAGAGTTTTCTGATATAGCAGCGGTCCCCAAATTTTTGGCACCGGGGACCGGTCTCGTGGAAGACAATTTTTCCACGGAAGGTCGGGGGATGGTGCAGGCGGTAATGCAAGCCATGGGGAGCAATGGGGAGCGGCAGATGAAGCTTCGCTCACTCACCTGCCGCTCACCTCCTGCTGTGCGGCCCATTTCCTAAAGGCCGCGGCTGGGTACCGGTCCGCGGCCTGGGGGTTGGGGACCCCTGTGATATAGGAACTCCTTTGCCAATCGTCAACAATCTTTTCTTCAGAACATTCCTGGTGTCCTCTCTCCATGGAGATTTACCCTTTTATTTAATTAATTTATTTGCTTCACCACGTGGCATGCAGGACCCTAGTTCCCCAACGAGGGATCGAACCCGTGCCCCCTGCATTGGAAGCGTGGAGTCCCAACCACTGGACTACCAGGGAAGTCCCAAGATTTACCCTTTTAGATGCAGGGTTCCTCACACTGAGGACCTGACCCTGGGGCAGGTGTGAGTGTCGGGGTCCCGCCTGTGTTAGTCTTCACAGGCAATGCTGCTGTCCGCTCCAGGAGGAGAGTTCACGATGGGTGCTAGCTCCCTCCAGGGACCATGTGATCATTCTGCCCTCCCTTCTGTCATGGTGCACAGCTGGCTCTTTTTTTTTTTTTTTTTTTTTTTTTTTTTGCGGTACGCGGGCCTCTCACTGTTGTGGCCTCTCCCGTTGCGGAGCACAGGCTCCAGATACGCAGGCCCAGCAGCCATGGCTCACGGGCCCAGCCGCTCCGCGGCATGTGGGATCTTCCCGGACCGGGGCACGAACCCGTGTCCCCTGCATCGGCAGGCAGACCCTCAACCACTGCACCACCAGGGAAGCCCCACAGCTGGCTCTTTGACTCAGGTTGGCCTGGATCTTCCACTCATAGTGTGGTCCGCAGACCAGCAGCATCAGCACCACCTGGGGGTTTGTAGGATCCAGAATCCCAGCACCACCCAGACCTGCTGCATCAGAATCCAAGTTTCCCCAGGAGGTTTGTGTGCACATGAAAGTCTGAGAAGCACGGGCTGAAAGCTTCAAAATAATGGTTTCACATTCTTACGTTATGAAGCAATGTTCCTCACCCTGAAAATATTAATAATAATTAACTACACAGCCTTTTTTTTTTTACTTCACAGAACTTTTCACAAATATAATCTTTTTTCATTTTTACCTTTGCAAGGTAGTTTTTGTTGATTTTACCCATCTTAGATCAGGAAATTGATCCCCAGAAAGGTTTAGTGCCTGGCAAAGATCACACCACCTTGTGAATAAAAGAGTTAAAATCTGAATTCAGGACTCTGGGCTCCAAACCTCAAATTTCTGCATTATCATTTAAGCTCAACCAACGTTCTTTATGATAATTACTGGGGCAGACTCCCTGTGGTCACCCAATTTGTATGTTTGCATTCCTTCTCTTAAGCTGCAGTAGGCTTTATGGAAATAGATCTTGGACCTGGTTTGCGAATGTTTATTGCCCGCTAATCAGAAGTGAGTTGCAATTTGACTGGAGTTAGAAAGTAATGGCCTAGTAGTTACCTGGTAATTAAGGAGTAATGGCAGGCGATTATATCTCTGGCCTGGAGACTGAAAATGATATCATTAGAGCCCATATCCTCCTCTTCGGAGAAACCATGAATACAAACATGGTGTCAAGGCAGACACTACACATCAACCAGGCAGGGCTGGTTATTTTTCCCCTCACCTCCTTGTTTTTACTGTGGTTTCTGGGATGCGACTGGATGCTACCGGTAGCCCACTTCTCTGCTTTTGTTCCATGTCATTAAACTGCAGCTCCGTGTCACAAGGGGTGTCCATCCCAGCTGGCTAAGTGGAAGCCATTTATTCACTCCTGTCCACCCTGTGGGGATGCCCCTCTCAGGCTGGAGAACTCTGCCTCGGGAGAAAGCCGTGGGGTCATTGCTTCCAGCAAGAAGTGGGAACCTCCAACCTGGTTGCCCTGAATGCACGTGCTTTGTAATCTACTGAGGAGCCCAAACCTGCTTGTCACTCCAGGAACATGTTGCCTGGGGGGACGGCTGACCTGGGTACAAAGAGTATTTGAGATTCCACTTTGGGCAATGCCGTTCAGCAAACACTGCCCTCACCTTCTGCCCAGGAATGCCTGGCACACAGGTGGGGATTCATTTTAGAGGGCTGAGGATTCGGTTGGGCACCGACATACCTATTTGATTTTCCGTCTGGCCGTTTATTAGTGTGCAGCTGTGCCTCGCTGGCCTCGTTGCCCAGCTGGGTTAGACTGGAAGGCAACTAAAGAGGAAGTGGACTCCGTGAAAAGAGACCCTGCTGCCCTGGGATGCTGGGAGGAGCTCTTAGTGACCAAAGTCCCCATTCCCTTCAGTCCCCTCCTCCATCATGGGCTGCTACTCCACAGCCCTCCTGAGCCATCTCAGGCTGTCCAGCTTCCTAATGGAAGACAGATGCAATACTCAACCACGAGAGCCTCCCTACTGGCAGCCACTGCTCTCGAGCCCCCCGTCCACCGCTGTCCAAAGGGCCAAAGGGAACATCTAAGTATTTAGAGAGCCTTTACCAGTTTGCAGCACACAAAACTCTGTGCGCGGACCCAGCCCAGGAATGGCCTCCCAGGGCTTTGCCTAGAGCAGCAAGTACATCATTGACTCGTTTTACTCCAGGACCATTTTAATTTCAAGAGACCAGAAAAGTCACACAGATAACGTACCTGACGTATGGGATAGAACAAAGCTCACTGGTTTCATCAGTCTATTGTGTGCACAACATTTGATACACGGAGAGTGCTTGATAAGCTCCTGTAAATATTACCTACTCTTCAACGTCCAGCTCAAATTTGACATCATTCAAAACTTCCCTTCTCCTTTCTTGCTCGCCACCTTACATCCAGTCCTCATCCCTCCTCGAAGCATTTAGAAACTCTCCACGTGCTCTGAGTTATGGTTGTCCTGTCTTTCCTGCTAGACCGTGAGCACCTTGGAGGCATATAATTTGTATTACCCAGAGGTTAAGGGTATATGGTCCTGGATTGAGTCCCCCCTGGTTCAAGTCCCAGCTCCACAGCTTCCTGGCTGACACACTTTGGGCAAGTCACTTAGCCTCTTTAGGCTTAGATTCCTTCTCTGTGAAATAAGGATAATAATGTTATTCAGTCGCTAAGGTTGTTAAGAGCATTGAGTGAGCTAATCCACCTAAAGCACTAAGCGTAGCGCTCTGTACATTATACGTGTTGGGTAAATGCTAAGAATTATTGTTATTACATATTTCTGTAGCTTACGTACCTAGTGGAGAGCTTCGGACACTAAACAAATATTTGGAGAATGAATGAGTCTTGGAGACTCTGAATCAGGAAGACGCACGTTAGGCAGCCAAGCCTTTCACACTCTCGGTTCTTTGCCGAATGCTCCTCTGTAGCCGCGGAGCAGGCGTGTGCAGGTGCGTGGCCCAGCTCAAGCAGGTGCATCCCCAGGACTCATTCGTGTTTAGGAGAACCTCATAAACAGGAGTACAGCTAGCAGCGTAAGCAGGGGTCAGATCCTTGTGACTGCAGCCACGGGAGACTCACACAGAAGCTGAAGGGAAGGTGAAGAAGTAGGTTCCCGGGGTGGAAGAGGGAGGAGCCACCAAGAGGCACATGGAGAAGAGGACAAAGGAAAAAATAGCGTTCCAAAGACACCTGTGCCGCTTCACACTCACAGTGTGGAGGCTTCTTCTTTAGTCTTCTGAAGGGGAGACCACCCTTCAGCTGAGAACTTCCTGTCTCCTAGTTGCCCCCAGCTCTGGGGAACTGTTAGATGGTGGGGTGCAGGGAGCTCAGGAGCACCTCTGGGGTCTCATCCCCAGCTTGACCAGGGGTATTGATGCTCTGACAACAAGAAGTTAACCACCCTTTGCAGCTTAAGAGCTTTGAGGAGGAAAAGCCCCCTATTTATCTAGGAAAGCTCCCCAGGAGCTTCCAGTAGCCACAGATTTTGTTTCTATGATTTCCATGTCAGCCCTGGTGATCCTTTCTGATGTTCTTTTGTTTCTTCTCAAATAACCCACAACTGTGAAAAACAGCAGGATGATTTTTCTGCCCATTCTGCCTGGAAAACATCCCTTCCCAAGGGTCAGGAAAACAGAATCTCACTGATACAAGGATACATCAGAACAGGAGGTTGGACCACCCAAAGGAATCTGTGGGGAATATGTAAATGCTGGTGAAGGCGGGCACAGGGTGGCACAGCTCTGGGTCGAGGTGGAGAATGTTCTCTGCGTAGGTGCAAACTGCATCTGCCGGAAACATCTAGGGAAAATAAGTTTTCTCGGCCTGCAGGTCATCCCTGCTGCTTGCAAGAGCCCAGTGTAGGGAATTCTCAGAGGCCCCAGCCCTGCCCTAGCCCGGCCAGGCTCCCCAGTTGCTGTGGGAAGTGGGAGCGGCTCTGTACGGACGCTCCCTGAGGGAGTGGCAATCCTGCACTCCCCCTACAGAATGTTTCCGCTGCTGTGAAAGGGCTCCCTGCTGCTTCCAGCCTCCCTACCGCTCCAAGAGCGGGTGTCAGAGAAGCCACAGAAGGGCAGCATCAGAGCAGCTCTCAGCTGACTGTCCACCCTCTGCAGAGAGCCTGGTCCTGTGGTCAGCACAGGCCCTGGGGGCTTCTGGGGCTCCTGCCCCCTTCACCTCACCCCCAAACCTGGTACATGCCCTTCGGGATGAAGTGATCTGAAGCAGGAACAAGAGTAAGATGGTGACATTTGTCTTCTCTCCCTTCTATCCTCCCCCAGTCCAGATGTAGACTTCAATAACTATAGCTGTGTGAAAGCCCCTGGAATCCCACCCAGGCAGGCCACGTCCAGAACCTTTCCGTCCAAGTCCAGCTCCCTTTCCACTGCTCCGTCAGCACTAAGGTAGCGTCCTCTCTCCTCTGCCTTCTAGTTGGGCTCTGACATTTCAGAGCCACCTGCCCAGGTTGATCTAACCTTAAGACTCTTTTGCTCCAAAAGAATCCTTCCCTGTTCCCAATACTCATCAAAAATCATTCTCCATGGCAGCCCTCACTTGGCACTTGGGAAGAAAACTGGCAGATGAATCAAAATGAAGAATTGTATGTGCTTTCTAATCAGCTTAGTATATTCATACTTCCTAGAGTATGTGTGTCTTGGAATACTAATTACCTGTAGTAGATTGAATGGTAGCCCCCAAAAGACATGTCCATGTCCTAACCCCTGAAACCTATGAATGTGACCTTATTTAGAAAAAGGGTGTCTTTGCAGATGTAATTAAGTTAAGGATCTTGAGATGAGATTATCCTGGATTATCCAGATGGACCCTAAATCCAACAACAAGTGTCCTTATAAGAGACACGAGAGGAGAAAACACAAACCCAGAGAAGAAAGCCGCGTGAAGACGGGGACAGAGACTTGGCGTTATGTAGCTACAAACCAAGGAATGCCTGGAGCCCCCAGAAGCTGGAAGAGGTGAGGAAGAATTCTTCCCTAGAGCCTTCCGAGAGAGCAGAGAGAGTCCATCACCTTGATTTTGGATTTCTGGCCTCCAGAGCTGTGAGAAAATTAAATTCTGTTATCTTCAGCCACAGAGTCTGTGGTAGTTTGTTATGACAGCCGTAGGAAATGCACACATTTGATAATCAAAAGCAATTGTATTGCTGCCTCTTGGATGTAACTTGAGACGCATGAAGCAAGAGAACAGAGAACAGTATCATGAATGAAAAAGCCCTGACTTGAAAGTAAATGCCCTGAGTTTAAGTTCCAGTGGTGCTTCTTACCAGTACCTGGCTGGGAATGATTGAACACCTCCAATCCCCAGCTTTTCCATTTGTAAAACTTGCTGTCTGCCTCACAGGATTGGTGTAAACTCAAAACAGAAGAGTGTATGGGAAAGAGCTTTGGCTCTATACATTTGTGTAGACCTGGAAGGAATTATTAGATTCAGATAGAGCTGGGTTCAAAGTCCACTACTGCACAGTCACTAGATATGTGGCTCTGAGCCACAATTCCCTCATCTGTAAAAAAAACAAAAAAAAACATAATAATACTCACTACGTAAGAACATTGTGAGGATTAAATGAAGTCATAACTACGAATGGTCTGTACCTGGCCTAGAACTTGACAGGCCTTCAATAAATGGTCATTGTAATTATGAGTATCATCAGCATCGCCCACCGGTAAGTAAGATCAGTCCTATATTTCAAGCTAACCTGAGGCTCTCCTAACGTTTTCTCACGTGCAGATGTGTTCTCTGGAAAGACTCAACTTCTCCTCTTGGCGAGAGTCTCAAAGGATTGCTGGCTGAGTGGAAGCTGCAGGTTTCTGAGAAGTCCCTGGCCCTTACCATAGTAGCCACTGGGAGTAATGGGAAGAAGTCTGTAAGGGCCAAAGGAGCCGGCTGTCTCTGACACTCTTGAAATAACCCATTATATAGGTGATGGTCTGAAGGAGAAGTGTCTCCAGGCCTATAGCCAGGTCTATAGTCTCTCAAAATATGCCTCAGAATCTCATGGAAGGCAGATTAAAAAGGTTATTTTCTTGGAAGCCATGGCAGAGATTCTGACTTATTCTGGACAGGGGACAGAATATATGCACTTGACCAGCATCCCGGGAGATTCTGAGGCAGCTTGCCCGCAGCCCACACTCAGAAAGCAAAGCATGCATTCAGGGCTTATCTTCCTCCCTGGGGGAGGGCGCCCAAGTGTTGTGATTTGGGGTGGAGGGAACCTCTCCTACTGGTTCCTAGAGTCTTGTTAGGATCTTTGAAATCCGTGGCTTAGATATCCCTTGCTTGAAGGCCACTAGTGAAGAGGTAAAGAGTTAACCATTTTTTTTTTTGCCACTGTTAATATTTTAGCTCAGATGTGCTAGGCTGATCGAGAGCTAGTGAAAAGGGGCACTGGGATTGGAGCGTGCAGCTGCCGTCTGATAGCTGAAGAGCAGGGATTGACAAGGGAGGCGGGGAGGAACCACAGAGAAGGGATGGAGACAAACGTCCTCTGTAGTTCTTTGCAATTTTGCCCAAGCCTGGCCTGGAGGGAGATGGAAAGAGGAGGCCATTGTCCCCAGTGGTAGTGCCAAGTAGTCAAGCAAAGGAATCGCCAATTCATTCAATTTGTCTATCAGATCCCTCTGGACCTGCAACCGGGCTTCTGCGGCCATCAAGGTCAAATCGTGGAGAACGCTTATCTAAGGGACTCTGCAGAAAACAAAGGAAATCTCATTTTCTCTCAAATTTAATTTTACCCTGTGCTCTGAGAGTGTGATCCTATCAGGGCTGCAGTGTAATAGCCCAGTTGGAGTGGGTTATATTGGATTTTCGATAGCGCCCACGAGCACCTGCATGGTGTGCACATCCGGCCCCAGCTGTCTGCGGCACTCAGGGACCCTGAGAGTGGAGATGATTTGCCTTTCCTCCATCTTCAGCAACTGATCTTGTTGTCCCTCAGCTTTAGTATGTAGTCAGCTGGACTGAGGTACTAAAACGGTCCTACAGACCCAGGCTAAGATGTTTCTATTACAGGTTCCCAGGGGAAACTGGGTTGTTTGAAAGTTTCTAACTGCTGAATATAATGCCAGGCTCACAGCCCTCATCCTGGGCTTCCAGGAGCAGGCAGGATGTCAGGCCATTATGGTGCGCTATAAAGGATCCGTGGCAAACGGCCCGTGGACACAGGAAATGCAGAAATTTAGAGGAAGGACGGCAGAGATGAAATGGAGTGAACTGACCAATGCATTTTATCACTGAGGACAATTTTTCTTGCTATAGAGAGATGAAGGTGTGTCACAAGGCTGGGGTCAGGCACTGAGCATCCGAGGGGTGGAGCTAGGGGGTGGCAAGGGGCTACAAGAGACTGAAAGCCTGAGAAAACTTCCGTGTCTGCCCTGAGAGACCAAAGCCAACACTAAGGTTAAAGGGCTAACATTGAGATTGGGAAGCCGAGAAATTTTATGGGTTGAAAATAAAGTTAGAAGCAAGAACCAGATGACTGCTAAAAAAATAGCTTTGGGATGCTAGAAGTTCACCTTTATTCTTGCATTGTCCTAAGAGCTAAAGTAGACAAATACAATCATTAGTAGGGTAAGTGAATGGAAATGCACACGTAATATGTATAAATATAGAGACAATTAAAAGTGTGTATAGAAAAGAACAGTGGCCATAGTTGCGCATATGGTTCCTCATTGTGTAGATAAGTTATCAGCTCTCTGGAATGAACTTCAGGTACATACTAAGTCCTAGGGCAGGATTTTC
Source organism: Delphinus delphis (assembly GCF_949987515.2). Classification (NCBI taxonomy): domain Eukaryota; kingdom Metazoa; phylum Chordata; class Mammalia; order Artiodactyla; family Delphinidae; genus Delphinus; species Delphinus delphis. The sequence continues at coordinate 130,949,718 of NC_082683.1, forward strand.
TGATATGACCTCTGCCCAAGGGTCATTCCCCAGGCCACCCCTAATACACAGAGCCCTCCAGGGCCTGCAGGCAACCTTGCATGGCTGCTGAACATCACGCCCAAGTCTCAGAACAAGGGGCTTTCAGCTAGAAGACTCCAGGGACTCCGTGGCTTAAAAAAATTTTTTTTAAATCAGGAGTGGAAGGTTACATGGACTCCAAGGACAGAGCTGACGAGTAGCAAGGTCCCCTTCTGCTTTAAGGAGAAGAGCCTTTGGTTCAGGCATGAAGAAAAGGGAGACTCTTGTCGTATCTCTAGAAACCACAAATCAATAAAGCCTTTTAAGAGAAACGGTCCTGAAATCATAGCTTATTGAAGAAGTGTCTATGAGTAACAAATCACAAGTTGAGAATTTTATGTTGTTTTTGTCATTTAATAATAATAATATCCATCACAATTTATGAAGTGTTCACCATGTAGCAGGCCTGGGGTTAGGTGCTGTGTATACTGCACTGATAGTCCTACAACAACCCTACAAGGGTTAAGGATAGGACTCCAGACCCATCCTCTCTCTTTCCCTCCTCTTTTCTTTCTCTTTCATCTTCAGCAAATAGGAGGGTTTGGCAGATAAAGGAGTTTTGGCCTCTGTTTCAAATGTCTCTTCAGGTGTTTAGGGAATCCTTTCCTACCACGGTATTTAGCTTCAGCGTTAGGCCTCCTTTTGATGAATAAAACACAACCTTTTCGAGCTGTCAGGGCTACTTGGCACTAAATTTACTTGTGCTTCTAACTCTTCCTGAGAACTCAGCTGAGCCCTGCCAGTAAAACAAAGGTGAGCGGGACAGCTTGTGAATAACGGGCTGAATTCTCGTCAAGCAGGAGAGTCAGAAGAGGGCCCTGCTTCTGCATGATCTCCTGGCACCCAGACAATGGTCATCTGGCTACCCTGGGGGGAAGGGAGGGGGGCAAGAAGATTAATTTCATTAATGTCTAGTTCTTCCGACTTGTAGAAACTAAAATGATTGACACTATCCAGGACTGGGAAGGCTGTAGGCAAAGGGAGTACTCAAATGTTGACGGTGCAATCTTTTTGGAACATGACCTGGAATGTCCTATTAAAATTGCACAGGTCTGATCAGCAACCCCTTATTATGAATCCTTATTACAGAAATATATGTGTGTATAATATATAGCATATATAGGTCTGTGAGTTATATCTATAGGGCTATAGGTCAGGGGCAGATTATAGGGTAATGTGTAGTGAATTATCTCATTTTCCAAATCAAACAAACAGGAAAATGTGTGTGTGTGTGTGTGTGTGTGTGTGTGTGTGTGTGTGTATAAATGTGTGTGTGTTAGTGAACACAGAGAAAGCCGTGGAAGGACACATGCACTGAACTGTGATCTCAGTCGACTGGAACCAGAAGGGTCAGAAGGATATTAGCTCTTTCTTTATACATCTCTACACTGTTTTACACATTCTAAAAAGCACAGAATGCTTTTCGCTTAAAAATGAAATTTTAAAGTCGTGCTTAAACCTATTTAGAAAAACCAGGAGGCGTGTATGGCCATCACCGCCCATCACTGCTACCAGTATCAATATATGATCTGCACTAACACAATTTTGCTCTAGAGATGACAGGGGTGGGATGACATAAATAACACCGAAGTGCCCCAAGGGACCCTGTGAAGAGGAATCTCGGGTTTGTGAAAGCTCCTCGGCCTGGACCTCCAAAGGCAGCATCACCTAAGCTCAACAAAGCCCTTGGAGAGCAGGCTGTTTAGTAAGCACACTCATGCAGCCTCATTATCAGTGGCGCCTCTGAACTTGATAAACTGTGCAAACAAAAGAAAAGCAGGCTTAACAACAAACCTTAAGCAGCTTTGGCAAAAGTGCTCAGCAGATCAGATCATTCTAGAAGGTGTAAGCAGACCTGGTTTCTCTGTTGCCAATACTCACCAGTTCACTGCGAAGAACTGAGGACTCTATCAGGTGTCCGTGTGGGTTGTAACAGCGGGCCATCCAGGCTCTTACAACATGACCCTTGCTGTCATCCCTGCTCTAACACAAACTCTTATTTCAACATTAAATTATTTGATTTCACTTGGGAAATAGGGCCTGTGAGATTAGACAAAGCCAAACCACAAAACTCTCTAAACTCTAAAAATGCTGGTAACCATGCATTTAGGGTTGACATTTGGCTAGAACGTGCAGAGAATATGCAATTCTTTATATTTGTAAAGCACCTAATACTTTACAAAACTTTTATTAAAAATAAAAGTAATATTAACCTTTATTAAATGCTATTTAGTGCCATGCATCTTATTTCATTTAGTCCTAAGAACAGCTCTACGAGATCGTATCGGTCTGTTGCACAAGTGACAAAATGAGATGGGAAGTATGTGATTTGCCATGGCCGTACAGATGGTACACGGCGAAGCTAGAATTCAAACCCTCAGCATCTGGTGTCTGCAACACAAATCCAGAACTTCTGATACTAAATTGGGTCTTGTCGCTGTACCATGCTGCTTTCCCATACAAGGTTATGACGACCCTTTCCCTCAGAGGGACAAATAGTCTTGGGTCTAGTTCTTGGCCATATAACTCCTTACAAGGAAGAAACTCACACCACTCCCCAAGCACCTGTCTGCATGCCTTTGCACAAGCTGTCCCCTCTATCTAGAATGTTCAGTTCCTCTTCTCTGCCTTACAATAATTTATTACTCATCTCAAGACTTGGCTCAGCTCCCCAAACTGAGTAAGGCATATCTTCTGTCATCCTGTATTGCGAAGCTTAGCTTACCCTGAATTGTGATTTTTCATGTCTGGTAAACTCCATTTATCTACAAAGCTTTTGAGAACAGAGCCGTGTATTCATTTATATCCCACAAAACCCAGCACAGTGCCTGACACACAGAAGCTGCTTGACACATGTTTTATGAACCAATGAATGGATAAATGAAACAAACGAGTGAATAGCCACAACTCTCAGGTTCCTTTTTAGAGGGAAACCAAAATTCCTCCTAATGGGAAGATGTAGAGAAGGCACAAACGATGGAAGTCAGAAAATACAGATTCCCCAGAGCAGATTCAGAGTCTGGCTTTGAGATGAGGTTCATGCCGGCCAAGATAGGATGTCAAGTCTTAGCATTCCAGACAAGGCACCTCAGGGAGCCTTCCAGGGCCCTAGAACACCAGAGTCCAAGGAAGATGCTCGGTAGGGGAATGGCAAAAAGGCTGGGGACACACTAGGTGGGTTTCCCCTCCTGTGCTCCTCATTCGGTTGTGAGCTAAGCCCTATCCTTAGGCAGGGTTCTGCCTCAGTCAGGTGAGGACACAACCAGGACTATCACAGCTGGCAGTAGGCAAATTCAACTCTCCATGACAGTAGGTGGGCTCGGTGGCACTGGACCTACAAGAAACACCTGGAGAATGGAGCATGGCTCTGCTGTCCTCATCGAGCTCAGATGGGAAGGTGCAGAGTGTGACAGGGAGTTTCCTTGGGTTCAGGACAGACATTTTAGTGATCACCGTCTGGCATCTACAGGTGCTCAAAAATCTTCGTTGAGTGGATGAGTGAGTGAATAAATGAAAAAGAGGGTAAAGAGAAAAGAAATCCAAATCATCTTTAATAGATCGCAAACCTCCTCTTCCTAGGAACTTGCTCCTATTTCTCAGTATCCGTACAAATGCTACACACATCTCGAGGCCTGGTTCAAACCCACCTCCATCCTCTTCAGTGCACTGGGCATGGGATTATCGTCCACGGGGCCCTTTGTATTCTTCATATTTTAATGCGTTTTTGGATTGTCTCCTCCATCATGTAGGCCAAGCCTATGCCTCATGTTCTTCTTTGGTTTCCACTACCCCTAGCACACAGGACTCAGCTGTAGCTGGTACCCTTTGACTGCCTGTGCCTCCAAATACAAGGAAAGAAGGAAGTAAAGACTCCAGGGCTAAGAGGAATGGTGAGAAAGATGGGAAGAAAGAGATGGGTTTTGGTGGCAAAGAAAAACCATGTTTTGTACAATCCAGCTTGTGCTAAAATTAAAATAGAAATGACTTTCAAAATGGCATGTGTAATTACAGTTAATTAAATATTCTGTTACCCAAATTATTTAATTACCAAATCTTCCCACAGCCTCTGAGTTGATTTAATCACAAATGCCAGAAAAATTAGGGAAGTGGTGAATGGATGGTCTCTTCGTACATTCTGTATTATAAATGGAACTTTTGGCCAGAAAAGGGAGGGAGGGAGGCAGAGAAGAAGAGGAAAGTGTGAAGCAAAGACCTCCTTATGCTCCAATCTGCTGGGAGCTTTGTCTCAGAAAAGGGGAGGGGGGCAAGACCAGGAAATGCAACAAAACTAATGTGCCGTAGCTGGGAAGTAGGCTGGTTGCAGGAGGGGACAGTGAGAAGGATTGGGGCTTAAGAGTCAGCCAAACCCAGTTCAGCCCAGCAATGGCAGTTACTAGCTGAGTGGACCTTCCTGACTGTGTTTTTCATTCATAGAACTGGAATGATAATAATAATACTAGAAATAAGGCCAACCCATGAGATCACTATGCAGATGAAATAAGCTAATAGGTGTAAACCACTTGACACAGTGATGATGGTACACTCAGGGATTGGCAGTTCCCCACTTTGATTTTGAAAACCGCTTGTTGCTTCAGTTGGGGACAGGGAGGAAGCTGGGGAGGAGGCCAGGGCTGTATGTCCCAGCGTTTCAGTTCCCCTACAGGACTGTCTCTCTGTGTAAGATAATGCCGGCGCTGATGATACACTTGTTCCGCTTGTCACCGCTGTGCCTCTTTCCTCCATTCCATTCATCTATCGTCCCAACACCTCTTATCCCATTCCCCCATCAGCCCTACCCTCTGTCTCACCTGTGGCTCTCTTTGCCTTGTGTGCGGAGCCATCTGTTCTGCTGGTGGGTCTTCCTCTTCTTTCACATTTTGTTTTCTTGGCTAAATGATTGTCTATCTCAGGCAAGTGTTTTATCTCCATGGCCCAAGAGTAGAATGTATCAGAGGAAATCTCAAGTTCAGTGGAGTGAAAATGTGGGTGTTGGTTGAGGCTTAGTATACGGGGCAAGGGACAGGACTCAGGGACTTGAAATATTAGAGTTAGAGGGGTCCTAACACGTCCTCTAGTCCTCCCTGTCTCTAAGGTGCAGGTGTAGAAACTGAGGCACAGACGTGGAAAATGCCTTGCTTGTGCTCAATAACTGCTATAGCACCAGGAGTCAGTCCTACATTTTCTCTTCTCATCTAATGCTCTTATTATGATAAACCACTGCTTTTTCAGGGCAGGTTATAATTTTATAGTGTGTACCAAAAATAAAACACCCAAGACAAAAATACTCAAAAAGAGGTTGCCATGGCTATTCTAGTTTGCCCCAGCCCTCCTCATTCTCTCAATGGCAAACACTCCCACGCGGATCCCCTATTGTCACTGCTCGTTAGCACTGCCACTACTTCTTACTCAGCCACTCCTCTGCCCCTCTGTAGGTGCTGGTGAGGCTGGCTAGGCTCCTAGCCTTGCTTCCTTAGACAGTTAACAAGATCCACAGAAAACAAGAGGTCTGCTGCACGCCAAAGTTAAAGGTACGTGAGAGGGTTCATCCTGCAGGAAGTCTATCCTAGCACTAGGGGTCTGACTCAGAGGCCAGCACCGACTCAGAGGTCTTGATTAGGCCTGACGTATCTGGAAGTTCTCCAATTTTGAGCAGCCTGGGCAGTTCCATCTTGAAGATGTTCACCCACATGTGGGTAAACTGAAGGGTCTCTCATTTTTCCCTTGGCCCCAGGACGATGGATGGCCTCTACAGTTTGGAAATTCTCCAGTGGGAATTTGTCCTGGTTTTAAGGTTCACCTGCTACATCAGCCAGGTAATTCCAATATTCAGCAGGAGTGAGTTTTCTTATCATGACGCCAGGTCTACATTTGTAGAACACATTTTATCAAGTGCTTGGCAGGAGATACGGAATGGCAAGGAGGTAATTCTCTTGAATTGAACTGATTTGAGAATGTTTAATAAAAACTCCCCCAAATCAAGTTGCTTGGATACAGATGGTAGTGTGTGCTTCAGACGGAGTTAATTCAATGGAGGCGGAATTAATTACAGGAGTCCTCCGTAATCATCCCATCGTTCACACACCCATACGATGCTGTGCCCTCCCTGGCTGTAGGAGATCCTCAATCGAACAGCAGATCTTATTCTTCTTGGACTATTACAGTCCATAGAGGCCCATAGGTTACTGAGAAGAGAGTTAACATTGTCCGTATTTGAATTCCTGAATGTTTATTCTAGAAATATAAAAAATCAATTTCAATCCAAGAAGATTTATGTTTCCCCACACAGAAATCAGGCATGCTCTGTTTTTTTGTTTTTTTGTTTTTTTTTTTGCGGTACGCGGGCCTCTCACTGTTGTGGCCTCTCCCGTTGCGGAGCACAGGCTCTGGACGCGCAGGCTCAGCAGCCATGGCTCACGGTCCCAGCCACTCCACGGCATGTGGGATCCACCCGGACCGGGGCACGAACCCGTGTCCCCCTCATCGGCAGGCGGACTCTCAACCACTGCGCCACCAGGGAAGCCAGGCATGCTCTCGTTTTGAGAGCTATATATTACTTGTGATGGCCTGGGAGCCACCTACTTAGGCTACTCTCAGGCCACATCATGGGGACCAGCCCTGCCTCTCACCTCTCTATCCAGGTCCCCACAACCGGACCTTCTGTTCCCTCCACCTGATGGACCATTCTTGTTCCAATTCCCAGATCAATCCAGAGATGTGAAAGGCAGCAGCTAAAGAGCCTCATGCAAAACAGTTGGGGTTAGCATCCATCACCCAGGGCTGCACTGAGATCAAGGTACTTAGTATTAACCACTTCCTCCTCTGTGGTCAGAAACAGGAGATGGTATTCCTGGGATAGTCACATGAAAACAATAATGGTGGTGATACTGCTATCAGCTAACACTTAAAAATGGTTTACTATGTTCTAAGCACTTTATACTTATAAGCACATTTATTTTTCAAATTTTATTTTATTTATTTATACAGCAGGTTCTTATTAGTTATCCATTTTATACATATTAGTGTATATATGTCAACTCTCCCAGTAACAGCTGAATCACAGCTAAGAGCCCCCGCTCTCTTTCCCAGGCTCCAGATCCCAGGACTGGATGCCCGTTTAATTTTTGCTGACTGCCCAATTCTCTTGCTGTTCCTTATCCTCTTCTAGGACTAGAAATCTGCCCCTGCACCCCAGTTCCAAGGCCAGGACCAGTCATCCATGGACAGGATTCCTGCATAATAATTATACTGTCTTCTGCCTGATTTCCCAAACTCCTCTATGTGAGGCCTTTCCTGGGGCCCCAGCCCCTGCTTTTGGAACCACAACACTCTCTGCTGTGTGACTCTTTTTTTTTTTTTTGCAGTACGCAGGCGTCTCACTGTTGTGGCCTCTCTATTGCGGAGCACAGGCTCCGGACGCGCAGGCTCGGCAGCCATGGCTTATGGGCCCAGCCGCTCCATAGCATGTGGGATCCTCCCGGACCGGGGCACAAACCCGTGTTCCCTGCATCGGCAGGCGGACTCTCAACCACTGCGCCACCAGGGAAGCCCTGCTGTGTGACTCTTCACCAGAGTGGCCTCTCTGTTTGGACACTGAGCCTCCTCAGCCCTGACAAACCCATGCTTGGTTGGAATAGGTCTCATCCCAGACCTGATACTTCAGACCAGAGTCTGGAAAACATGATCATAAGATGGCAAGACTGTCCAACAATGAGCTCCTTCTGGAACCTCCATAGCTAACATGCATTGAGTATGACTTAAAACCAACTCGACTTATACCAACGTGAAGAGAGTGAAAGTGTGGTTCCATTGTGGATCTTACAGATTGGATTCTGAACATTCATAAAAAAAGACTAGACTTAGTTTGTATGAATCCAGGTTTTAAGAAAATGTTAATGAAAGATGGCTGGGACATTCAAGGCAGCATTCTGAGCTTGTCTTCTGTTTATTTCTCCTGCTCCCCAGTGTCCTGAGTTCTAATGGTCCCTGATAAATGGCATGCTGGAATATGATTACAGAGCAGACATAGTTATTACATGGTGCTGTTGTCTACTGTGCAGCGGTTACTGTGATGTTCGGGGATCCATAATAATGAAAGCAGAAATAACATGGATAATTAAAACTTGAATCCAATAACATTTTTAAACCATTTAGTTTCTCCGACACCAGATCCTTTCTCCTAACTCACAAACATATAGACTACATTGAGCTGTACCTCTTTTTTCTGCTCATACCTACCCTGTGTACTCCCTGTACTCCCGCACCTCCACTGCACCTACCTGGAGGGAGATTGGACTGATTTATAAAGTCATCATAGGGACTTCCCTGGTGGTCCAGTGGTAAAGAATCTGCCTTGCAATGCAGGGGATGCGGGTTAAATCCCTGGTCAGGGAACTAAGATCCCACATGCCGAGGGGCAATTAAGCCCGCGTGCCCCAAACTACAGAGCCCACACGCTCTGGAACCCGCGCCACAGCTACAGAGCCCACGTGCCCTGGAGCCTGCACGCCACAACTAGAGAAGGGAAAACCCGCACACCACAACTAGAGAGAAGCCCGCACAGCACCAAGAAAAGGTCCCACATGCCTCAACGAAAATCCCGCGTGCCACAACTAAGACCCAACCTAGCCAAAAATAAATAAATAAATATTTTTAAAAAATCATCATAGACAGAGAGAAGCAAAAAATTAAAAAAATAAAGAAGCCCTGGTTAATCCACAGCCTGATTAATCATGCCTGAGTGACAATGAGTGAGAGACAGTACATTTATTTTTTCATGATAGGTTCATCTTCAGGGGCCAGAGTAAGCCAGGTATCAGTTAATCAGTGCCTGGATAATTAAGAGTTAGATGAACATCAGTGTGGCTCCGAGAAGAAATCTTCCACTGAGGTGGAAATGTCAAATCTAATGTTGTCTGGGCTCTTTTTCATTGTCTAAAGCTTGTCTCAGCTGTGTATTTGGATTAGATCTCTGCTCAGGCTTCTTATCTGTACATGCGGTCTCATGATCACCATGAGACACTGCTCTACAGAGAAGGAGATGCTGACTCTAATGAGGGGGAAGTAAGTGTCATTCCCCAGAGGTGACAAGCTCCTTTCCCCACCCCCATCTCCAGTGAACCTTAGAAGAGACTCATGGATTTCCAGGGTTCCCCCATCACTTGTCAAGCTGCATACGAGCATCTAATTGCTCTTGCCTACGGAAGCATAACTCTTACAGCTAGGTTGCTGTGTCAGGTTCTTGAGAAACAGGGAGAACAGACCTTTCAGTAACGTACCTAAGACCCTGATGCTGAGATCTCGAGATTGGGTGGAGACACAGAGAACAAACTTCCTTTTATGCAGAGTCCTGCTGGAAGAGATGTCTCACAGAGGTGCTGTTGTTCAACTGGACAGGAGGATGAATTACATGAGGTCTCTCAGTCGTTAACAATAACCAGTTGTGACATTCTTGAGCAGGGACACTCCTCAATGACTTCCAGAGAATGTCCAATGTCTTTCTTGGGGAAATGTCGGGCTCTCTCTCATTCTTATATTAAAATTCCCAAACCCACTTGGACCAACTCCCCTTCAGATGACTTCACGTGAATCGACTCTTATGCATGTGGACTCAGGCTAGGTCTTAGCACAGAAGGACCGCTCAGAAAAATCCCACCCCTGCACTTCAGCCCCAGGGTTGGGGGAAAGGCAAAAACTTATTGAACTAGTTGGTTGCAGGTCACAAAGGCCCACACACTGGAATGTTGGAGAAAGGAAAAGTTAGGGCGCCAAAGCCCTCCACCTGAGAGTAGAATGTAACCCAATCATCTTCCACATTTTAGCAGGATCCTGCCTTTGATTGGTTGGAAGACTCTAACAAACAATTATGACTGAGTCCATCTTCCAACAAATCACTCACCCATAGGGCTGAACTAGGCCATAATCCCTACTTGCTTGCCTCTGAATATTGTTTTTCTAAACAGATATATCAATTTTCCTTATGTTGTTTTCTTTTAACTCTTACTCTTTCTATGGAAGCCTAGAGTTTTATTAAATGAAATATTTTCTTCTTGACTTCTCTCTCTCAGCACCTACATCAGCAAATTCTACCAATGTTACCTTCAAGATATATCCAGAACCTGATCACTCCCGCACCTCCACTGCACATACTCTGGCCTGAGCCACCAGCATCTCTCCTGGAAACTGATGTCCTTCTTTTCACCCTTGCCTCAAGAGAGTCTATTCTCTACACAGCAGCCAGAGTGATTCTTTTAAATCCCAAGTCATATCATGTCACTTCTCTACTTGCTTTCCAGCTCCCACAAAGGAAAAGACGAGGACTTCATAATGACCTGCGAGACCTTCTGTGATCTTGTCCCAGCTGAATTTTCAACCTCACTCAAGATCCCTGGCCAGGACCCCATCCCAGTCACACTGGCCTCCAGGTTCACTCCCACCTTGGGAATCTTAAACTCGCTGTTCTTTCAGCCAGAAATGTTCTTCTCCTAGCTCTTCACATAGTTCCCTTCCTCATTTTATTTTGGTCTCTGCTCAAATGTCCTCTATCAGAGAAGGGGACCCAGAAAAAGAAACACATGCATATTCCTGGCCCTTCACCGTAAGTGGGCTATTTTTTAGATAGATGTTGGCCCTTCAGGTTCAATTCCATAATCACTCTTGACATCCTGGAGATATACTCTAAGTTTTGACAGGAATTATCTCCCACTACATCATCCTCTAGTTAGAAGGCAGTGCTATTGAATGGGAAGTGTTTGGAAGTAGGTACCAGGAGTTCTTGGCCTCTCCTAGGCTATCACTGAGTAATAGTGATATTAGTCCCCATAAGTCACCAACATCCTCTGCCTTAGTGTTTTCATATGTAAATAGATATTTGACAAGCCCACCCATATCACAGAGTCAATGTAAAGGCCAAATACCGTACTTTACTGGATGACGCTTTTAGAATATGTGTACTATGCAGATAAGATCCTGTTACTCTTACTAGAGGGGAAAACAAAACAAAGATGGGAAGAGAGATATAGAAAGGCAAGGGCAATTCTGCAGAACGCAGAGAACTTTGACTATTTCCCCCTTCTCAGTTTCTTTTCAGTAGGCAATGAAAAATACATTGAAATATGACTGCAGAAGTGCGGCCAAATTCAATACTCATAATATCTATTCAATATTCAGCAATACACATGCAATATTGCAGATAGTTGTGGGATGTGATGGTCTCTTTCCAATAGCTCCAAAGGGGAAAACAAAATGTTATAAGATAGCAGCCAGTCATTAGATGCATGCTGATTGTTTAGGTGATGTGAGAGTCAGCAATCATGCGCAAATTAAAACATAATTATGGGACTTCCCTGGTGGCACAGTGGTTGAGAATCTGCCTGCTAATGCAGGGGACGCGGGTTCGTGCCCTGGTCTGGGAAGATCCCACATGCCGCAGAGCAGCTGGGCCCGTGAGCCATGGCTGCTGAGCCTGCACGTCCGGAGCCTGTGCTCCGCAATAAGAGAGGCCGCGCTAGTGAGAGGCCCGCGCACCGCGATGAAGAGTGGCCCCCGCTCGCCGCAACTAGAGAAAGCCCTCGCACAGAAACGAAGACCCAACACAGCAAAAATAAATTAATTAATTAATAAACTCCTACCCCCAACATCTTCTTTAAAAAGAAATAAATTAATTAATTAATAAACTCCTACCCCCAACATCTTCTTTAAAAAAAAAAAACAAAACATAATTATGGGACTTCCCTGGTGGCGCAGTGGTTGAGAGTCCGCCTGCTGATGCAGGGGACGCGGGTTCGTGCCCTGGTCTGGGAAGATCCCACATGCCGCGGAGCGGCTGGGCCCGTGAGCCATGGCCGCTGAGCCTGCACGTCCGGAGCCTGTGCTCCGCAACGGGAGAGGCCACAGCAGTGACAGGCAAAAAACATAATTATGCACACAGACCACCCAGGATTAAGTAACATTTCACAGATATATGCTAAATTACTAAACACTCTTTGAAATAAATTATGACCATCATTTGCTTTTTTCCCAAGTATATTATTACTAAAAAGATCAAAGACGTGTATTGCCTAGTGAGTTAGCAGTATGCATGTTATAAGAGATTGTTTCCCCAAATTTGAGGATGTGTTAGCAACTAAGTAGTCACGTTACCCCACAGGGTCGGTAAACAATTTATGTAAACGTGCACTGAAAGACACACTGGCCAACAAAATGACATTCTTCCCTTGGCAATGCAGACTGTTCAGCTTTGAGGTAGCTAGTGAATTTATTGCAGATCTAATCAGTGCCACCTCATCATAATCCTCAGCTGCATGTAAGTACACACTTCTCCATCTCTGGTGTGAGCTGTGTCATTCCTCAGCCCAGCCAGGTCATGGCTGTGGGCGGAAGGGTCAAGATCATGGTGGTATTGGACTTACTGGTCCAACGATTGGAAAATGAAGAAAGCCTGAGCTGTACGGGGGCATTCTTTATGAAGTAGACCAGTGGTTGACTCCCCATTGTCGCCATTCCTCTGCGTCCCTTGCCCAGTTCCACAAAGCTGGACAACTCCAAGAGAGAGATGACCCTAATGGCGATGTCCTGGGGCCATTTTGTGAATGGCCTGAGGTCTGTCTGCTTTTCTGTGCAACCCCAGAAACTAGACCACTCCCCTCATCTCTGGCTTCCCCTACCTGGCATGGTGCCAGGCACATGGTAAACACTTAATGCATATTTGCTAAATACAGGAAATCTTTAAGTAGGAGACCCTTTTTCTGGTCTTGAAGTGTCCTTGCACACTAGGAATTCCTACCAGAATCCAGGCCTTCCCTGGTTAAGTCACACTTCTCCTTGCTGTGTCAGATGTCCTACTCATTTGCAGAGGAGGGAGAAAGTGTGTGAAACCTGTCTGTTCTCTCACCTCACATTTATGAATAAACTTTCATTCTTTACATGATTTAAGCTTTCTTCTTTCTTTCAGTGGCTTGGGAATGAGCCATTAGTCAATGATGAAGTGAACAAATTAGCAAGTATTTATTGAGTGCTAACTGAGTGTGAAGCTCTGTGTTAAGTACAATTGAAAGGTTTTTTAAAAGTTACAATTCCAGCTGAGCAGATTAAAGAGATACAAATGAAGTAACTTGAAAACAATAATAAAATAGCATAACGTATGTTTTTAAATGATCATAAAATGTATGCATAATTTATGTACTGCTTACTTCCAAAACTACTTTAATCAGCATATAATAAAACACATATATGCAGAAAAGAAATAAAACAAAAATTAGTCAACACCAAGAAAATGAAGCAGTAAGATAATTCTGCTCCCAATTTGGGAATGTATCATTGCTGCCACCAGCATAAATGTGGGCTGTAAGATTCCCAGCAGCCAAGGCAAAAAAGGAAAATGAGGTCCAGCATCTAGCAACTTCATGATCACTTAAGAAGAAGTATTCTACTGTGCCAAGAGAAGCAAATACTTCCCTGATATTAAATTCTAAGAGGGATTTATAACGTGCATCCTCGTGTCAGGAACATTGAACAACATAATGGACAATATCTTCCACAATAGTTTTTAGAGAAAATGGGAAAATGCTCTTCATTTGGCCAGTTGTTAAAATGGCCTTCCATGAAAGTCATGGGCATGATAACCAACACAACTGAGTGAAGATATTTCTGCAGGGAACGAAGTTAATATGGTCCAGGAATACAGCTTCCTGAGCAACCCAGCAAGAGTTAGGGAGAGATCTTAGTAAACATTAAACAATAAATGATAGGTGTATACTTTGTTCTAACTTAAAATTTATCAGTGATTTCAACTTGGCTTTTGTCTGGAATTAAAAAGCAGTCTTTTTCGTAGTGAAGACAGGCAAATACTAGAATGTTGAATGAAGAGTCCTATGCTTTAGACGTCAGACATGCAAATAGGACAAAGCGGATATTGTGTTATGAAAGTTAAGAAACCCAACCATTATTCTTGCCTAGACTAGGTAAAGGCCGCTAGAAGGGCTGTGGGCAGTGCCAAATTTTCCCTAATTCCTGGGTGCCAAGGCAAGAAGGTGAGTTTTTAGTAGTATATTAAATGGTGAATGTGTTTGGGGCAGGGAGTTAAAATAAAGATATTCTAGTTGTGTACAATTATATGATCAAAGACTCACCCTACAGTTGTCCCCTCCTCACTTATAACTCAGGTGTCTATGAATTCCCCACCTTATGGCCACTAAGGGGGCTCCCATCTGACTCAGGCAGTTGCTTTGTGAAAATGTTACTCAGGACGTAAAGTCAATTCTGCGTGTGGATTTGATTTGCACTGAATGGGTCACTTTTTACTAGGAGGAAACCACATAAATAGTGGTGGTCTTATGTGTGGGCAGAGCACCAAACCGCCAAGATGGCATGATCTGTCAGGGGTGCAGGCGCAGAGCTGCAAACGACTTTCCCAGTGGCCCATCGTAAAGCTTCCAGCTCCCCCATTAGCGACTCACTCTCAGGGCTTCCCGTGTTTAAGAGGTTGCAGTTAAAACACTCAGTAAAGACAGTAGAACCTTTATCCCCTCCCAACTACTGATAGAACCAGAGATATCACCACTGATAGAGATCACCTAGCCCAGAAGTCCCACACTTAGCACTGTAGGCGAGATAAGGCCTGGAGATGTATTGCTTTTTGTTTTGTTCTAATTTTATTGGAGTATGGTCGATTTACAATGTTGTGTTACTTTCAGGTGTACAGCAAAGTGATTCAGTTATTCATATACATATATTCATTCTTTTTCAGAGTCTTTTCTCATATAGGTTATCACAGAATATTGAGTACAGTTCCCTGTGCTATGCAGTAGGTCCTTGTTGTTTATGTATCTTATATTCTTATATATAGTAGTGTGTTTCTGTTCATCCCAACCTCCTGATTTATCCCTCCGCCCAGCCAATGTTTCCCCTTTGGTAACCATAAGTTTGTTTTCTATGTCTGTAAGTCTGTTTCTGTTTTGTAAACAAGTTCATTTGTATCATTTTTAAATTAGATTCCACATATGAGTGATATCATCTGATATTTGTCTCTGTCTGACTTACTTTACTTAGTGTGATAATCTCTAGGTTCATCCATGTTGCTGCAAATGGCACAATTTCATTTCTTTTCATGGCTGAGTAATATTCCATTATATATATGTTCTACATCTTCTTTATCCATTCCTCTGTTGATGTATATTTAGGTTGCTTCCACGTCTTGGCTATTGTAAGTGTGCTGCAATGAACATTGGGGTGCATGTATCTTTTTGGATTATGGTTTTCTGACCTGGAGATGTATTTGTGTGGCCTGAAGAGTGGTTTGATATGTGATTTTAACATAAAGTTCATATTTTTGGTTCTCTTGAAAAATCAGAAACTCTGACAACACCAGGCTCACCCTACCTATGGCAAGAATCGGCTGGAGTGAACCCCTTAGTCATGGCAGGTTTCCTCTAGTCTGCCACAGTCCCCACCACTCCCTGTCTTCTGCCAGGTCTGCTTCACCCGTTTACATGACCTGCTTTGTCCTGGGATCATCGTTTGAGTTTTAATCCTTTGTGGTCCAACACCCTCATTTTACGTCCCAAAGAGGAGAAGGGATTTGCTCAAGGTTGTACCTGGTTAATGGCTGAGTCAGAGGTGACCCCACTTTCCCAGACTCCTGGTCCTCTCCATCGCAGCTCTAAGTCCTCAGCAGGCAGGATGGGACCAGTGCTGAGGGAGGTCAGCCCCTGAACAGGGAAGAGGAGTCAGGAAGACAACAGAGTCAAGCTTCCCTCAGTTCACACTGTTTTGCCCCAGGCTGGCTTTGCCTGCAATAATATTTTTACAGCATCCTGCAGAGAAATCAACTTGTTTAAAATAGCAACTGATTTCGCCCTGGGTGAAAATGTTTGGCAAATGCAAAAAAAAAAAAGGGAACATTGTGCGCATGTGTTTTTAAAGCTCTTTCTAACCTGTGAACAAGTAGAATTTTTCCTCACGCACACAAAAAAATCACTCAAGGGTATCTTCTTGGGGGAGAAACTGATTTAAAATTTAGGAATGTGGGGTTTTATCTAATTCCTTAAGAGCCTTTCTTTCAGCCACATAATGCCTTTCTTTGTTATAATATTCTCAAATACGCTTACAATTTTGTGCTAAATAAAAAAAAGGTCGTGGTCCTGAGCTCTCTTTTTGGAGAAAGAAGCAAAGTACAGGGAGGAGGGGAAGCTGGAATAAATGGCTTCGCTTAGATGAAAAAATCACAGGCAGAACATTTCCAAGATGCTAAACACCAGAAGGAGATAACAGGCAATGTGTGAAATGCCGATTATGATGGTAACAATAATGAAATGAGTCTTAACCTCAGTCCCCACTGTGCTTTGGAGAGCCTCAATTCCTAGGCAGACAGGAGTCCTCCAGTGCTCAGGCGTTCTTGGCAGTGAGGTCTCCCTTACCTGGAATCTGTGTGATTCCAGGGGTGTGGGTCAGGAATGAGAAGCCCCAAGGTGGCCCCCAAGAGTTCATGCCCCATCAGTCCCTTTGCTTGGGCGCTAATGGCGTGGTATCTTTTCTGAGGCAGAACCCCCTGGTTTTCCTGCCTTTTCCACTCGAGTCCTTGGCTGCTCACCCTCTCCAGCTGTGTGCAGCGCAGATGGCCTGAGCAGTCAGCATCTGCTCACCTTGTTCCCCTTTTAAGAATGCCGTCTCCCTCCTTCACCTGTAGGCAAAATTCCAGCCGCCTTCTCGTCTCCCCAAGCCTGCTCTGATCCATGACACCCTCTGCCCATCGGACTTACATTTAACTTCCTCTCCTGCTAGCTGTTCTCTATAATTCCTTCCTAGCATTTTTTTTTTTTTTTCTGTCTGGTTTTCAAGTTTTCATTCAGCTGTCACCATCCCCAACTAGGTTGTGAGTTCCTTGAGACCTGAAATAATGCCTCGGCTATGTTTGTACCCTCCAACCTTCAGAGTTTTTGGTCTGTAGTAAGCATTCAATAAATGTTTAATGAATGGAAGGCTCCACTTTGAAAAACTGAGTCGCTCTGCTGGAACGAGAAGGCCCCATGTGACACCAGGTAAGATGTGATGTAATCATGGGAACACAGACTCAGGTACTCAGTCAGTTTCAAACAACTTAAAGGGGTAACCTGGCCCTCACACCGACCCCTCACTCACATGGCAGCAAATGGCTCGGCATCCTAAGAAGACTGGGCACGATTTCAGTTCTCACCATCGCAGATGTCTCCCCATTCCTTCTCCCTCCCGTCCTCTGACAGCTCACTCCCCTGTCCACGCAACCTGTGTTCCCCTCACCCATCAGCTGCCCCTTCTCACACTTGCCTGTTCAACTTGCCCTGTCCAGTGGCCCTTTCTCCTTCTATTGCAAGCAAACTCCATCATCTCCATCCTCCTTATCACCAGCAGGCTCTTCTGTCCCCCCGTCCCCCCAGCCTGCTCTACCCTTAATCTTCCCATCTCGGTAAATGTGGAGCTCTATACCCAGTTGCTCAGCCTAGAACCTCAGGAGTCATCCTTGATTTCTCCCTTTCCTTCATGCTCTGTCCAAGTCCCATGCTGGGCCATCCTTGTCACCTCCAGAGTACCTCCCCAATCTGCCCACTTCTCTGCCTTCATCTTGTGCCTGGAGCACCACAGCGGTATCCAAACTGGACCCTGGCTTCCACTCTTACCCCGTGACCTCCAATCCTCCCCGTCACCACAGGGAGTGTGAAGCATGCTTAGGGGTGTTCCTCCCCGCTTGAAGCCCTCCCAGGGCTCCCCCAGCACACCAGGATGAATCGGAGCCCCCCACCCCCTGCTCCACGCTCCACGCTCACTTCTCCCCTGCTGCCCCAGCCTCCCCGCTTTCCCCTGCTGTGCGCCCATCAACTATCCGTCTCAGAGTTTTTTGGGTTTTTTTTGCGGTACGCGGGCCTCTCGCTGTTGTGGCCTCTCCCGTTGCAGAGCACAGGCTCCAGACACGCAGGCTCAGCGGCCATGGCTCACGGGCCCAGCCGCTCCGCGGCATGTGGGATCTTCCCGGACCGGGGCACGAACCCATGTCCCCTGCATCAGCAGGCGGACTCTCAACCACTGCGCCATCAGGGAAGCCCCGTCTCAGAGTTTTAATCCGCTGTTCCTTCTGCCTCAAAAGCTCTTTCCCAAGCTTTCCTTCTCTGCCTCGGTCTCAGCTTAGAGTCACCTCCCATAGCAGTTCCCTATGGAAAGGACCTGCGCCTGCAGTTAGATTTCACGCCATCCCTCTGTTTATTTCCTCCTCAGGACTCCATGCTTAATCCCCATGCTTAGAAATTATTACATCACTGTGCTGCGTGCTCGCGCAGCGTCCATCCCCACCATTAGGCCGTAAGCTCCATGAGGGCAGACGCCACCTTTCTTGTTTCCGGGTGCAGCCACAGCACTTGGTACAGAGCCCAGCAGGCAGATGGGATCTAAACAAGAAGGACCACCCAGTAAAGAGCTTTCCACCCCTAGGTGTCTCTTCTCCACAACCCAGCACTCAGTTCCACGCAGACTGACCTCCCACC
Organism: Delphinus delphis; assembly: GCF_949987515.2. Lineage (NCBI taxonomy): Eukaryota > Metazoa > Chordata > Mammalia > Artiodactyla > Delphinidae > Delphinus > Delphinus delphis. The sequence continues at coordinate 130,968,284 of NC_082683.1, forward strand.
CTGCCCCTACTCTCTCGAAACTGCTTCTAACTGGCCATCCAGCGACCCTCCTGCAGTCCTCACTTTCCCCTGTGTCTCTGTAGCCCTTCGTTCATTCACAGCTCTGTTTCCCACCCTTGCTGCCCATTCTTCATGCACTTGTGTTCTAGAAACTTGCACTGGGTGCTCCTCACGTTCACCCCTGCCCTCTCTTGCCTCCATATTTTGACGAGGGTCATGTTCTCTGCCTGGATAACCTTCCCTCTTTTTTTTCTAAGCTGGTAAAATATGATTACATTAACATGTGTTAAGGTTATAAAGGAGTAATAGTAAAAGTAAATGGAGGACAGCATACATGCAAGTAGAAATCCTTCAAGACGGCTTCTCAAACTGGGATCAACAGAACCCTAGGGAAGTTTAGAATTTTGTAATTTCCTTTTGATAGCAATCTTTCAAAAGTAGTTAATAGAAGCATAATCTGCATTATTGAGTCGGCTACTTCATAACCAAGTATTTGGACGTAACTACAATGCCTGTGTTTGCATTACTGCTTACAGTTACCTTGGCAGCAAGTAGGGCTGGCTTAAGCGACACAGACTCATAAGAAACTAACTGTGGGAACAATACAGCAACCACCCCTCCCCCAGCTGACTACTGCCCCTCTCCCACCTCATTACTGACACTTCTTCCAGCATCATATTCACAAAGACCAGGGCTAGGCCCTTGGAAGTAAAAGAGAAAGCTGTTGGAAAAGAGCCTTGTTTAACATGTCCTCTGAGGGGAAGGGTCACAACTGGGGTGAGGGAAGGAATGAGTAGCAAATGTGGAGAGTCAAACCCATAGAGGCTTTTTCCCTAAGCTGATGAATGAACGAACGAATGAGTAAATAAATAATTCAAGAAGGGAAATTTAGGCACAACAGAATTTAAAAAAAAGATAATATCAGAATATTGTGACTAGCTATGTTTCAATAAAATTGAAAAAAACTAAAATGGATAGACCTTAAAATATGTAAAATACAATATTTATGACAGATATTGAAAAGGAAATTTGGAGAACTCCAGTCTTTTATGAGGACCACACAGTTCCCCATCACTGTCGTGAGGACTGCAACATGGTATACGTACCCCAAGGTCTGGCAAAAATGGATTATTTCACTCCTCCACGTTTGGTACTCGTGTCAAAGTTCTTCCCTCTTCTTGGAATGCTACCTCTTTCCTTTCATCCAGCCTCCATCTGTCAAACCCTTTTAAGATTTATCTCAAGAAGTCTCTTCCACCATTGCCAACTGAGTGTTCCTTCTTCCACCAGTGGCTGTGATCTCTTCCTGCTTTGGTCCCATGCCTCTGTTTTGATGCTGATGACTGACCCAGGGTTAGGGTGCGTTGGGATTGTCATTTTTAAGACCCTGTAGGGCAGGGAAGGTAGCTTGTCCACTGTTGCAGCCCATGCCTGGCACAGTGCTTTATGGAGAGCCTGTGCCCTGCAAATGTCCCATGAAGTGAATCAGAAGCACAGTCCAGTCTCTTTTAGACCCACCGTGTTATAGCTCTGCTTCTTCCAGAAAGTTAATTCCTTATTTGGGCTCCATAATTTTTCTTATTAATTCATCTTATGTCCAATCCCAGGACCCCCAAAAAATTTATTTCATTTTCCCAATAAGCCTATAAGCAAGTAGTATTGTGCCCATTTTGCAATTAAACTGAGGCTCAGAGAGGCTATAAAACTGTCACTTACGTAGTAATAGTCAAGAGCTGGGGTTCAAACCCAGATCGTCCTGATTCTTTGCTCTCGCCACTGCCCTGGGCTGTCCCTCAAAATAGAAAGATGCCAGTGAGGGCTGCAAGATCCTCATGACCATGATTCCTTTCAAGGAGGATGGGACATGTGTGCAAAAGCACTTTGGATACTGGGAAGGATTATTTGCAATTTAACTATTGTCGTGACGGTTATTATTGCTGCTTCTTCCACTGGTGTTAGCAAAGAGCCAGCTGTAACCTTACGTGAGTGTATTGCTTTGGTCATTCCCTGAGTAGGGACAGCTCGGGCATCGCACCTCACCGATGTCCTCGCCTTTGAGGGGAAAGGAACGGGGAGGTCTGGGAGAGGTCTGCCCCCTTTGATTCTGAGCTGTCATTAAAAAGAGCAATGAAAAGGCTCACTGGGGCTGGGTGGGAGATGATTACGGAGATGCTGGCTCAGCGCCGCCGTGTATAGGCCTGCAAGTTGTGTTGCCCGACATCTCCGGCCTCAGGGGTCAAAGGTGCTGGAATCCAGCCAGTGTTCGGTTCACCAGCCCATGTGTCCTGGGCAGGAGGGTGACCTCCCAGAGAAAGAAGCAGAATGGCACTAAAGCACCAAGTCACGAGTAATCTGCCCAGACAGGGCACCTTTTAAAAATCTGTTCTTGCAGGAGGAGGGGAGAAGGGGGGCTGCAGTGTGTGTGTGTGTGTGTGTGTGTGTGTGTGTGTGTGTGTGTCTTTTTCTAATTCGTCCCAAACCTCCATCAGCTCCCCAAGCTCTAAGCCAGTCCTGCACCAACCCCGAGGTGCCACACAGACAGACCAGCAATGACCTTGCCTGCATGGTGGGGCAGGCAGGAGACACCCCTCCCACTAACGCAGGAAGACCATTAGCTGTCAGAGAAAACTATGTTTCAGTTCCTGCTGACCAGAACTGGGTCTGAACCAGTGACCTCTCAGTAAAAGTCTCCCAACTCCATTAACTCAGCTGCCCTGGAGTCCAGCTCCTGGTTACAATTTAGTCCTGGAATCAGAGCTACTGCTCAGGGGTCCTGTGTTTACTGAGGTGCTCAGTTCAGGCATCTACATGGATAGGCCTCGAGCTGGCTCACTCGCTGCCTGCACGCCCTCCTGTCCCAATTAGCCCCGGCTAGGGGTGGGGGGATCACTGGAGGAGATGTGACTGATCCTCCTACAGTGACAGCTCCTCAGAGCAGAGCTGTCCATCATGTCAGCCCTACACCGGGGCTGCCAGAGGCGAGATGAGGGTTCTGTGGGCACAGGGGCATTTGTGAGGGAGGGTACGCGTGGCTGTCTGTGTGAGCCTGGAGCTGTGTGCGTGGTGCGTGCGTGTGGTTGTATGTAAAAGGATGTGAGTGAGGTTATGCACTAAGGTAATTGTAGGAGAGGATGTATGTGTGCGGTTGTGTGTTTGTTGTAGGAGGCTGTGCTGTGCATACTGAGTGCAAGAATGAGACAGAGAGACAGAAAGTTTGAGGAAAGAGGTGAGAAAGAGGAAGATGCAGGAGGTAAAGAGGTGTGGCGAAGGAAGAAGAAAAGACGCAGATGGGAGAGATGGAGGGGTTGAGAGGAAGGAGAGGAGCCTGCCCTTCAGGGTGGCTGGTTCTCAGAAGAATCCTGGACCATTCTTATCAGATGGATGTTCGCAGGCTACTGAGGGGATGGAGAGAAGCAGAAGCAACAGGAAAGCAACTGCCTCCCCTCGGTGCCCCAGCAGCATGCAGATGGCTGAAACTCAACCACTGAGTCACACCACAAGCCCCCAGGGGTCCGAGGCCCCCCTGCACCCTGCTCCAGGGCTCCGGCTCTCGGTCAGTGTTCCCACACCTTCAGGTTTGGAGCCAAGGCTGCTGTACTCTCACCTGCAAAGTGTCAGGCCAGCAGCCACCCAGGTGGTGGCTCTCACCTCCCCACAGCCTGACTCTGCCCCTCCAGGCCCAGCTCCCAGCTCTCATGGGGTCAAGGCAAGAATTATGCAACAAGGAGGCGTGACTTCCCTCGGGCTTTCCAGGAGGAGAACCGACCACGGAGATGTGAAACCAGTCCACAAGAGTCTACTCACTCCTCTACGTCCCTGAGGACATGAAGGAACAAGAGGGTCTGGAGCTCAGACTTTTAGGGGGGAGACAGCCCTGAGGGTGGGTCAGTTGGTGCTGTGTGCTCTGAGTGGACTGCCAGGAGGACCCAGAGTGACCCACCCCTCCCCACCGGGGGCACAGCCGCTGAATTACCAGCGGCAAAGACCTGGCCTGGAACAAGACATTTGTGTGGGGAGGTGCCGAGCAGCTTCTGAAACCTTCCATCAAATAAAGATAACAGTCTCAGGTGGTGTCAGTTGTTAGAACTTGTTCGGAACCGATACCCAGGATCTGATCAGACCTCTTCCCTTTCCCTCGTCCTCCAATGGTTTACACCACTCAAACCCTGCTTGGGCCAGGCCAATTTTCTTTTCTTTTCTTTTCTTTTCTCCTCTTCTCTTCCCTTCTCTTCTCTTCTCTTCTCTTCTCTTCTCTTCTCTTCTCTTCTCTTCTCTTCTCTTTCCTTCCCTTCCCTTCCCTTCCCTTTCCTTCTTTCCTTCTTTCCTTGAGTTAACATTAGTTTATAACATTATATATGTTTCGTGTACACAACATTGTATCTGGACTTCTGTACACACCACAGTGTGCTCACCACCATTAGTTTAGGTGCACTGGTGAGCACAGCTGCCTTCCGACTTTCTGATAAACACATTTCCATTGATTCCTTGAAAGCAGAGGCTCACAAACAGGGAATTCTCCTTACTCCAGAATCAATACCAGGAGACAGAATTTCTCCTTCACTCTCCTGCCAATCCCTGGAGCCCATTTCAGGAAACAGATCAGATTGGAGGAAGAAAGGAAGAACACCAACAAGTCTAAAGCACCGGCTATGCATGAGGTGCTGTGCTGGGTGCTTGCAAATGCATTTTTCAGGCACCACTGATCTGAGCTGGACCAGAGGAAATGTGCCATGAGGGATTCTCAATCTAAGTGATGCTTGCCAGGTTGGGAGAGAGGTTTTTTGTTTTTTGGGTTTTTTTTGCTTTTCTTTCACCCCTTCATCACTACTCTAAATTTTTGTTTCACCAGTTTTTTTCTGAGTATAAATTTTGAAGGTGGCTCTGGAGTTCCATCTTACTAGGAGAGAATGCTAGAAAATTGGTGACTCCTGACCCAGATGTATAGTATGTGCAGGAGACCTGGTTTCTCCTCCTGACACTGATACTAACAACCTGAGTGGCTCTGAATCAGTCTTTTGCCCTCCCTGGACTCAGTTTCCACATCTTTAAAATGAGGAGGTTGGGGCTTCCCTGGTGGCGCAGTGGTTGAGAGTCCGCCTGCCGATGCAGGGGACACGGGTTCGTGCCCCGGTCCAGAGGGATCCCACGTGCCGCAGAGCGGCTGGGCCTGTGAGCCATGGCCGCTGAGCCTGTGCGTCCGGAGCCTGTGCTCTGCAACGGGAGAGGCCACAGCAGTGAGAGGCCCGCGTACCGCAAAAAAAAAAAAAGGGGGGGGGGAGGTTGAGCTAGCAGAAAGCTCTGCTGAAGGGCCACATGAGAGGTGAATGCGACCTCCTGACCAGCTAGTGGACTCCCAGGAGGGCCCAGAGTGTCGGCATGATTGGGAGGCCGGGACACAGCGAAACAAATCGATAACTCTGCCATTTGGTCACTAGCTGTTGATTAGCTCCTACAGTGCCCCAGGCAGCATCATGAATGGGAAACAGCTCTGGAGGCAGCCCTGGGCCCTGTGGGAAGGTCACCCACTCAGCCAGCCTAAAGAGAATTTCACCATGGATCCACTCCTTAATGCCACTGACCTTAAGGTTGTGTGACCTTGAGCAAGTCTTTCCACCTTTCTGTGTGCCTCAGTCTCTCTATCAGTAAAATGCCCAGTATCGCTCCCAGACTCAGATCAAGGAGAATTAAGGGAAGATGGTTACGAAAGCCCTTTAAAAAAAGGCATAGGCCAACCACAAATGCCAAGTTTCTGTTCATTCAATACTTATGGGAATCTCAAAAAAAAAAAAAAAAAAATGCCCAGTATTATCATAGACACCTAGGAGGGGATTAGAAGTAAGTAAGAAAGAATCCAAAGAACACAGCTCCTTGGGTTCATGGAGCTTCTGACAAATGGCAGAGAGCTAAGCTAATAATGAGTTCCTGGAATTGGGGGAGAGTTCATTCCCTCCTCTGCTGACTCAGCGGCAGCTTCTAGAAAAAGCAGAACCAGAGGTGGGGCTTCAGAGATAGGGCAGGAGACTCCAGGTGATGCAGGGCCCAAGGTGTGAGAGGCGTGCTCCTGGGAGTGGCCTTGACATCGGCTACCCCACAGCTCGCCCCAAAGACACTGGGCCTCTTCCTGACATCATGTGGAACAGAGATGAGCTATTTCCACTGTCCCTGTCTGAATTCCTGACCCTAGGACTCATGAGAATTGATACAATAGTCACTGTCACAAGCTACTACATTTTGGAAGATATAGAGGTAATGAGATAATGAAACAGGAGCTCCGAGCAGGGGTTGCAGGGTGGGGGGCATTGGAGGAGCGCTTTCTTTGAGGGACATCACGGAAGGCTTCCCTGACAAGGTGGATTTGGGCTGGGCATCAAGAGAGGAGAAGGGTACCAAGACCTTCTCCTCATAGTGCTTTGCTCTGCACAGCCAGCCCCACCCAGAGAGAGGCCTCCCTCGGTTTGACAGCAAAGCAGGAGTGAAGCAAATGTCTTCCCAGAGCAAGGGATTTTGCTGCAAATCCCTAATCGATGAGGACAAATTTAAAGAGCTTAAGGCAGCTCACACACACACACACACACACACACACACACACACACACACACGTACACGCACACACACACACACACACACACGCACGGCGCACATCTTCCCTCCCTTCCCCCTGCTGGACGCTTGTTTCCTCTGACTCTAACTTTCTCCCTCTCTATTTCCACCCCCTCCACACACACACCTACCTGTTCTTTCTCCCTCCTTCCACCCCCTCCCCATCTTTCTCCTCGTCCGTCCAGGCTCCCTTCCTCTCCGGTGCCTCTTTGCCACCCTCTCATTCTCCAGCCTATCTGTCTTCCCTGCCAGCCTACTTCCCACCCTCACATTCCACCTGCTGCTGAGGCTTTTTATTTTTCCTCGACAGCAACTCTCTGGTCTTGAGGGGATGCTTTCACTGTTTGTAAATTTAGGACCAGACAAAGCTACTCTTTCGACAAGCCCAGAGGGAGACGTTCCTGTTTCCATCCCCAGCCCTGATGCCACCCAACCCTAGAGGTAAATATCCTGAAGAATTTGGTCTCCCAAGACCTTCCCTCTCCATGTTTTAGGAGCAAGAGACTGGGATTGAAGCAGGGGGGTTAGGACCGGAAACCACAGGTGAGCGAGGAGGGACGATGGATTCAGGATCCGGATTTGGGTAAGAATGACCATGATATTATATGACATTTAATAACACCTTGCACTTACTGCGTGACTCTTTTGGTCTCCAAAGCACCCTTACATATGTCTTGTTTCCCTCTTCCTGTAGACTCTCCCCACAATTGCTCTAACCTTCATATCATAACCCATCCACCCATCAGGACCTACTGTGAGTCCCACCTATTCCACAAAACCTGGTGAACGAATTCCTATAGCTCTGAGCACCCACTTCTCAGAATTTGACTCCTGGTAATGTACTGTCCTGTTTCTTTCTTTTGCTGTTTCTGGTGTGTAAGTCTTGTATCCCAGCTAGGGCCCTGTTGGGCTCAGACCTAGCCTCATGCTTCTTCTACGTGGCTCAGGGTCTGGCTTGCTGCTGAGTATCTGGTAGGGGGTTAGTGGTAAATTATTGATCAATTGATTATGTCTCACACAAGCCTGTGAGGCAGGCAGGAATGGACATCCTTCTTTCTCTCTCTATGATGTCTAACAGAATGAAGTTGGAGGGTATGTCTTACCTGTCCTCTGGGCCCAAGGAAGGCATTTATTCCATTAATCCTGCAAGACTTGCCACAGTCTGGGTGTAGGGGGCAGGGGAGAGGGAGGCAAGAGGGTCTATGACGGTTTCCTCTCGCATTCTCGTATGCCTCAGGGTCTCACCTTGCTCAGCTGCTTGGAATAGAGCTCACGTCTACAGAGTGAACACTTACAGTGTTCCAAGTAGAATGGCTATGATTTGAGGTTTGATTTCAGACAGAACTGTGTTCAAATCCCAATTAGACTAGCAATAGCTTCAAACCTCACTTTTCTCATCTGTGAAGTGGGTTTAATTTTTACCTAGTTGATTTTTTAAAAGGATTGAATGACTTCGTTTATGTAAAGCCATTAGCATAGTATTCAGCCCTTGGTAACTGCTCAAAAAATGACAGATACTATTATTCTTTGACATGACTAGGCTCCATGCTGCCTGAACCTTATTGTCAAGGAGATATTAGAATCCAGGAGCCAGAGAGGCCTCCTTCGGCTCCCCAAGCAGCCCTCTTGACCGAGGATCTGCCCTGAGTGAGGGGCCAGAACCCAGGGGCTCTGGCCCCTCACTCAGGGCATTACCCCCTTCCTTCCCCCTCAGAGAATTACAGTTGAGACTCCAGTACCAACGAGACCAGTTCATAGCTAGGGCTTGTTCCAAAAGGAGTGTGAAGAAGAAGAGAAGACTCTGGAAGCTGGGGGCAGGGGGAATCTACTAATGAAGTCTCTTGCAGTACATGCACAGGCTACCCTGAACTGCTAATTTACTAGCAATACAAGAAAGGTGAAGCAAACTGTTCAAGTAAAAGATGAAGGAGGAAGGGCTTGTCGGCAGCACATAGAGAAAAGGCATAAGTGTTTTCATTGACTGTAAGTTCACTATAAACCAATGATGTGATGTGGTATCAAACACACACACAACACACACACGTACACACACATATAGGGGCAGGGAAAAGCTTGAATGGGTTCTAGACTGGATATTAGACAGTGACTCGAAGAAGGGAGGTGACAGTTCTACACTATTCTGTGTTGGACTGTGGTTTTCAAGCCTGGATCTCACCCTTTCAATGGCACAGGAGACAAAAAGTATGTTCAGGAGAGAATGCCCGTAGAAGTGGGAACTGTGACCTACAGGGAGCAGCTGAAAGAACAAAATGCTTTTAGCCTGAGGAACTGAAGACTCAGAGTCCAAGGGCATCCATGTGAAATAATTGAAGGGATGCCTTCAAATAATTGAAGGACTTCATTCTTCTGTGGGATCCCAGAGGACACATCGATTGGAGAAGTGTGTCTGCATGGAGATGGACTCCTGTCTAAAATAAAGGTGAACTCACCAGTATTTAGAACTGTCCAAGGATGGGCCTCTGAGGCAGGCAGCAGGCTCACGTGGGTAGTGTGTGAGTTGACACTGGACCTCACCAGGGTGAGGATGGAGATGTGGTCACTCGTGTGTTTGGAGGGAGGCTTGACAGTGTGGTCTGAGAGGTCCCTCCTAACCCTCAATAGCTATCTGTTGAATAGTCAATTCTTTCTGGTTCTCCCCTTGACCCATCGCAGCCAGCCTGCCTCTGGGAAAACACCTGGACCTACACTTCCTCCATGTGTTGGGTGGTCAGGCTGCCTCTGTGGGAAGAGTCTGGCTTGGTCATCTGCCCTATCTGCGGTTAGTTCCCATCAGAAAGAAGCAGGTGTCGTGTCCAAGAGGAGGCTGGAGAGGCCTCTCTGCCAAACACCCACTGTACCAGGTATGACATTGCTGGTTGGAGTACGGAGGGATGGAAGGAAGGAAGGAGGGAGCGGTAGGGGTGAACTGGCTTAACAGCTGCTGCGAGCATTTCTGAGACAGGGAATTAGGGAGAGGGGAAGGGGAGGTGGTCAGGGCAAAACTCCTTTGAGCCATGGCAGGCTATTCTGAGGAAACTGGAGACTTCAGAATTTCTGGGACCATCTGGAGCCTTTGTGAGTCTTCTATTTTTTGCAATTACCAAGGATCCCTACAACGGATTGAACTTTTCCCAAACAAACTGTCTGCTCTAATAAGCGCTGGAAAAGGGTGTCAACACTTCAGATAACAACCAATGAAAAGATTCAGGCTAGGCCAAGTCTTCTGTTTATTGTATCCAGAATATGATTTTGTAAATGTGATCGGCATGGGCCGCCCAAAATCAAAGGCAAAAGCAAAGAAGCTGGAGTGTGAGGTTGACGGGCAGCAAAAGCCCTAAAATATCAAAACCAAGCAAATGTAACAGGAAGGAAGATACTCCCAGCGAAGGCCCAAAGATAACACACCTGAGTGAGTTTGCTTAGTGAAGGTAAATGAAACTTCCAGACAGAAATATAAAACTGTCGAAAGGATAGGATTTGAAGAGGGTGGAGAGGACTTTCTCTGCACCTAAGAGTGTGAATGACATAATTAATATTCACACTAGCAGAAACGTTAGCTGCTTGAGGGTGACGTTATCCAGTTTGATCTTCTAAATGCTGGGCATTGCTTTGAAACAAAGAAATGATTGTGACATGGTTCTTCTTCCTCCCAGCCCTGGGTAATAACCCTAATATGCTGTCATTACCCTGTGGGGCTTCTGTTTAACATTAGGAAGTTGCATGAGGCTACTTGACCTCTATAGTTTCTTTTGAGTCCTCGTGTTCTAACTGTATGACTGAAACCTGAGCTATCTGTGAACTGGTTTCCCTCTATGTGAAGACACCGTTGCCCTTGGGTGGGGAACCCCAGGACGGCTGTGGTGTTCCTTGGGATCCAGGGGGCAGGCAGAGTGTGTGAGATGGAGGAAGAAGCCAGTACTTTTCCCGCCTTGTCTACTCATGTCCTGGAGAGGCCTTCAGAGGACCACTACTGGAGAGCAAGGTTCCAAGAGGGGCTCCCTTCTCTCCATCCGGGTGGGAATAAGAACGTTAACACAGAGTTTTGGAGTCACCTCACAGCACAGAGCGTTTGTTCTGGGAAGCAATGAGAACGATTCTATTGATGAAAAGGAGGTGAGTATCTCTCACTCAGTCTTTTACTCACTTGCTTATTTATTTTTTCATCAAGCATTTATTGAGTGTCTCCCATGTGCCAGGCACTGTGTTGGTCACTGGAGATGATGGGGAAAGCATTCCCTTCACCTCTTTCTGTCCTAAGTACTTTAGAGTCCAGTGGGGAAGGCACGTCATAAATAGCAAGTACCCAGTCATCATTACCCCAATAGTGCCATGGAACCTGGAGATGGAGTGCCTAAGCCTGTTGAAGAAAGCCCAGCACGGCTGACTTGAGGAACTCCTGGTCACCCAGTACCTACCACGTGCCGGAGTTCCACTAATGACAAAGGTCATTTCTCCCTCTTGGAAGGGACCAGTTCTTTGGGGAAGCCCTCCTACTTTACCAGGAGTGAATAAAAATCATGAAAATGGTCAGGTATTTAAGTTCTACAGAACACCTGTCCTATCTTAAGGCTTTACACGTATAATTGAACTTGAGTTTCATACGCCCCTGAGAGGTAAGTAATATTTATTACACCCATTTACAGATAAGGACACTAAGACTCAGAGAAGTTATGGGGCCTGCCCAAAGTGGACTGGGGCAATTCTTGTCTACAGTGTCTCTTGCAAGATGGGGCATTGGCCAATTTCACCTGTCTTTCTGCAAAGAAGTTGGTTCTTTGCCTTCCTGCTGCTTCTTTCGTATGGACCTGCCAGGAGTGGCCAGGAAGGGCTGTCAAGGGCAGCTGGTCCTGCACAGCTGTGTGGAGCAGCGTTCAGATGTGCTGTCATGGAACTAGAGCCCCTATGTCTCCTAGACTCCTCTTAGAAGCCCAGTTTCCAAACCCCAGTGCTCTAGGTCAACCTTGGGTCCCTGAAGAAGGCTCCAGACCCCACAGAGTGAGGCCAGTCATCCTTGTCACTTCTCTCCATCCTCATCGCAGGTCCTGATGGCTCCAGAAAGCACCTCACAGCTGCCTGGCATTTTAGTCTAATGTAGCTGGGAAACCAGGACATGAAGGTGCGTGGAGTATGTCATCAGTAAATCCTGCTTCCTCGCCCCTAGCAGGATAAGGGTCTGGCTGGCTGGGATTGAGGTTGCCCTTAACAGAATATTCAGTTCTCACACCTTTGGAAGTCCACTCTGGACGCTTCGGAGCCCTGTTTTTGAATCAAAACTTGCCCAGCTCCATGCTTTTACCACACTGTTCCTGCTTCCTGAATGCTTCTTCACCGTTTGAAAACCTGCCCGTCTTTCAAGGCCTGAACCATACACCACCTTCTCTATACCACCTTCCCCCACTCCTCAAGCCAGATCTTGTCCCTCCGTCTTCTGAGCTCTCCCAAGCCAAGGCCCACGCTGTTCATCATGGACAGCGGGTCTCCCCATGAGCCTAGAAACCCCTTGACAGCAATGACCATGTTTCATCTTTTAGTTTACACCCCGGTCTACACCTAACCCTTTATAAAACGGTATAGAATACAAGTGAATAAAGGGGCCAGGAAGTGAAACCCATCCAGCTTGTATGTGGGTAAGCCATCTATTATTCATTCATGGACATTTCTTAAGCATCTACTACGTGCCAAGCATTATGTCATGTGCTGGGAACACAAAGTGGAACAAGATCCTTTTTTGAGAACTTTCAGTCTAATTGGTGAGACATACAAGTAAAGAGGTAATTCCAGTACAGAAACACTCAGGAGGAAAACCTAATTCAAACTGGGAGATGACGCAGAGAGAGAAGAGAGGGTTGTCGAGGAGTGTGCTCAGAGCAGATGCTCTGTGAGATGCTCCCGGCACAGAGGGCTCTGGGTCCTGCTTCTCTCCTCTGACAACCCTGCCTGACTGTCCCTGCAGCCCACTTGCCTCTCTCCTCCCGCCTGCACACTCTTGGTCAGATATACCTTTCTCGTATATTGCAAAGGGATCTGACCACCCTTAGCTGCTGGGAATGGAAGGACAAGTTGGAAGAACTTGAGAGAGAGAACCAGTCAGCAGAAGGTCAGCCAAGGAGACACAATCCACCCATCATGGCTCCTCAAAGTATGGCCGTGTATCAGCCTCATCAACATCACCAGGGAGGTTGTTAGAAATGCAGACTCTCAGGCCCTGCCCTGGACCTAAGCTGCATTTTTAACGACAGCCCCAAGTGATTCATATGCTTATCATTGACACTTGAAAGACACTGGTCTAATCTATACCTTTAACTTTTTTCATTTTGTTTTGGGGTTTTTTTTTGCCAAGCAACTCGGCATGCAGGATCTTAGTTCCCAGACCAGGGATCAAACCCGTGCCCTCTGAAGTGGAAGCATGGAGTCTTAACCACTGGACTGCCAGGGAAGTCCTTAATCCATAACTTTAGATCAGCCTTCTCTGGATGGCATTCAGGGTCCTTCTTCAAAGGAATGGGGGCTGGGGGCCTCTCTTGTGTGCCGTCTACTGAAGAAGTTTGTACAAGTGACATGAACATATAAAGCATCTCCCCAGAGAAAAGAAGTGAGAAGGAGAGGCACACGCTTTGCTGGACCTCAGTTTAAGTGATCTGGTGAATTTCAGGTTACTTGTTGGAGGAGAGATGACTCCTGTCACCCTCGGCCCCAGTGTCTGCCTCCTGCTGACCTGCTGGGGGTGGGGGGATGTTTTTACTGCGCTGAGACTCGCCTATTGGGTCGTGGGGATGCATCCCACCCTGGGAGAGTGACTTGACGCTCCTAGGACAGGGCAAAGGGGAGAAGCAAGTCTTGCTCTCAGTCATAAATGTTGCCACCTGGCATCTCAAAAAGAGTCAGGGACTGACCCTGGACACAGCTGTAATAAGCATAATAATTGCATTTATTGAATACCTCCCATGACCAGCACCGTGTTAACATTACACACATTCTCTCTAATGATCTCAATGACTCTACAAAGCAAACAGCATCACCTCCCTTTTAAAACTGAACCGACAGAGGAAAAAGAAACAAGTAACTTGCACAAGTTCACACAGATGGCAAGAGGCGGGCTGGGAATTGGAACTCAGATCTATTTACACCAGAGCCTGCCGTCTTTCCGCTGCCCCAGCTTCCTCGGCCCGGTGTGCATAACCTTCCTGGGATGGCAGGTCCTTTTGCTCTGTGTCTACAGCAGAGGTGACTGCAGGGGCTGAGTGAGACTTGCGCCAGGGGCCAGCCCCTCGCAGAAGCCTGCTCATCAGCTCCCACGGCTTCCTCAGTCAGAAGCCAGCCCATCAGCTTGTACCTCAGTTTCCCCGCCTTTTCTCAGCAGGCAGCAGTACACGATAATTAATGATCTCTCTAGTGCTGAAGAGATAATGACAGGAAAGCTCTTGGAAGATAAAATGCAGTAACCATTATAATGATTGCTTCCACTAGAACTCCCCTCTTCCTTGTAATGGAGAGGAGGAAACTTTCTCTGGGAAGGTCTATTGCCAAGCACGGTACCTGGCACTCGGCATGGCTCCGGAATGAACACATGAACGAAAACCCCACAGCCTGTCTGATCGCACTGCGGGCTCCCCTCCGAATGCACACTCTGTCACCCACACAAAATAGGGCAGCCACGGAGCGGTCGACACTCTGGGGTCACTTCCCACCCCTCCACAGAGCACACTGCACCCCAGTTCAGGGATAAACCATTCATCATTTTATTAGCAAAACCGTAGGTGCGTCTGTCGTAGGACATGTAATTACCCAGTTGGAATTTTATCAAGTAGAAACCCAGCTTCCGTTTTTGAAAATAGGCTCTATAAGAGTGTTAATGTTAACGACCACCGACTGAGCTGGGGTTTCCAGAGGGAGTCACGTGTGAGGGTGGAGAGGAAAACGCTAAGATCCTCTATGTGGAGTCTTAGAGCTGGCTTCGGGAAGGGGGTTGCGGGTGGTGGGTGGGAAAAGAGGAGGAAGGACTGGTCCCCTTAGAACACAGCAATCTGAGTCATGGACTTTATGCCCCAGAAATGAATGACCGCTTTGCCGCTCACCTGTCTGGTATCTGAGCACCTCCAACTCAGAAACTTAGGGGCAGGGACTCTCAGGGTCTGCCTTGGCAGAGGGAGAATCTCAGGGGCCAGACTGGGCCCTCCTGGACAGCATGTCATCATACGGCTCACCCTGTGCCAAGCTTTCTGGTCTTTTCAGCCTGACCCACAGCCTCACCTCCACTTTTATCCTCTCCTCTCTCCTGAGCCCAGTCAGCCAACTGTAAGGGCGACGCGCCCCTCAGAGTCTGGGGAAATCTACCTGGGCACCAGAATGAGGTCATGAAGTTCATTTCACTGATACTGTGACCTCTGCCCCAGCAATATTTCCTGCCTGAAGGGGCACAAAGTTGCTTACTTCATTAACCCCTGAGAGCTGTCCCAGCCCATTTGGGAATGTCCATAATGTCAGGATCTAGCCATTCCAGGTCTGAGAGTCACAAATCCAGGACATGAAGCCTGGCATGAGAAATCTTGTGGACGGCTGGTCCTGCCGTCTCACACCGAAGGGAGGAAAAGAAGAGGGAAAGGGGCTTGCATCTGAACAAACAGAGGGAAATGGAAGTGGTTTTAGCCTAGGTTGGCATTTTGTGAACCCAGAGAATTGGTAGTAAATAAATTTTCAATCTTGTGATTATGTATTCATTTTCTTATTCAGCTACGGTTTATTGAGCACCTACCGTGTATAGGCACAGGGTGTCCTACAGGAGTAAACAGCCAAATACAACAGTGTGATAAGCGAGTAGCTGAGCATGCCCAGGGTGCTGGGGGAATCCAGAGAAACATCTACATAACCTCTGAACCAGGGAAGGCTTCCTGGAGGAGGAGATGACATTGACCTGAATTTTGAAGGACAAAGTTAAGAAAGAGCATGATACATTCAGGAAAGTACAATGGTTTCAGATGGATGGAGAGAGGGATGAAGATGGGAAAAGAGTGGAATGGGTCTAAAGACGTATGGGGGAGGGGAGTAAATCATCAAAGGCTCATATACTAAGCCAACGATCTTAACACTATTTTAACAGGGGACCAATGGCAATCTGGATACAGGCAAGTGTACAATCATGTTTATATCTTGGAAGAATCACCCTGAGCGTGCACCACGGGAGCTGGATTGGAAAAAGAGTGAGTTAAAAGTTGTTCAAATAATTGAGGTGAGGAATGACGGTGGCTGGAACTCAGGATACTACCTGGAGTTGAGGAGAGGAGGATAGGATGGAGAGACGTGAAGAAGGAAAGAGACAGCACGCGGTTACTGAATAACTGGCGTGTTTCTAGAAAGAGGGAATGGCCAAAGTTTCTAGCTCAGGCGAGCCATTCACCACTATAAGAAACAAGGTGAGAGTTAACGAATTTGAGGAAAAGATGGCAGGTCAGTTTTGGACATACTGAGTTTGCAGTTTGAGGAGTCTAGCCATCCAGGTGGAGGTGTCCGCTGAGCTCCCCCTCCACCATCCCATGCCCAGTTCTCAGGAGCCAGGAGAAGGAGGGACAGATCCCCACCCAGGAGCTGACCCTGCAGAGCCAGGCAGATTGGCCGTCCTGTGGGAAAGCTGGCCACGCTGAGAGTTACTGGGACCAGTGCCTTTGGAGTCGGCAGAGGCTGTGTAGTAGCCCTGGCCCTTCCACCCCCTTGCCAGGACTCCTGAGTAGATATGGAGATGCTGTCCTTCACTCAGCACCATGGCAGTGACAGCTGGCAAGGGGGTGAGGCTCCCAGTTACATTTCAGTCTCAGATAAACAACAAAACTTTTTTAGTATAAGTATGTCCTAAATACTGCATGGGATATACTTGTACTAAAAAATTGGTTCATTGTTTATCTGAACTTCAGGTTTTTTTTGTTTTTTTTTTGTTTTTTTGCTGTGCGCAGGCCTCTCACTGTTGCGGCCTCTCCCATTGCAGAGCACAGGCTCCAGATGTGCAGGCTCAGCGGCCATGGCTCACAGATCCAGCCACTCCACGGCATGTGGGATCTTCCCGGACCAGGGCACGAACCCGCGTCCCCTGCATCGGCAGGCAGACTCTCGACCACTGAGCCACCAGGGAAGCCCTGAACTTCAAATTTAACTGGGGGTCCTGTATTTTTATTAACCCTACAACGGGGTGAAGCAGGACTCACCTCCATGTCCTGATTCTACTAGGCTTGAAAACTTAGATTTGTCCTAGCAGCAAAATAAGTACTTGGGGCAGCCCTGGCCAGATCTGTTGGCCCTGTCACGTCCTCTCCTTATCCAAGGAAGCCTGAGAGCTGTACCTTTGTGTGTGTGATGGGGGATGTTGATCTTCCACTAAAGGGCATCAGCACAGTGGCCAGGCACTGTGGAGGGCTCCTAGTAGACTCTCAATATATATTTTGAATAAAGAGATAGACAGAAAGATTCAGATTCTTGCTCCACACAGAGTGACCTTGGACAAGTTACTTATCTCACAGCTTCAATTTCCTCATTAGGAAAACAAAGATAATAAAACCTTGCAGACCTATTGTGAAGATGCGATGAAGTAACTCAGGTAGAATGTCAAGTGCAGGCCCTCAAGAAATGCTCCTTGTTGGCCCTGCTCGCCTGCTCTGTCGGTGCTCATCCCCAGCCTTATGTGTGCGTCCTACATGGGCATGAAGGAGATTCCCCCTGGTCTGGCATCCTTATTCAGCAGCCACCCTGACCTCGGCCTCCCACTCAGGACGATCCAGGGTCTGGTGCTGCAGTAGGAAAAGAGATGTGCCGAGTTCCATCACTGATTTTATGTTTTTAGTGCAATGAGTCAAAGGTGGGACAGTCCTAAGTGTTGCTCTTCTCCCTGAGTGAGGATAAACTGTCTTTGTCCCTTAATATCCATTGGCTGGTAGCCCATCACTTCCGCACCAGAGGAAGTTTCCGCACGCCTTCTCAGTGAGGCCAGCCTGTGTTCAGGCCAAAACCCCATGAATTCACAGAGGTGGATTCTAACCGGGTCAGAAGACACACCACAAATCCTTCTGCTGGTAGCACCTGAAGACTTTGCAAATGTCTCCCTGGTGCCAAGTGACCCTGGGTGCCCAGCTAGCTCAAGGTCTGCGATGGAGAAAGAAGCAGGTGCAGAGCTTGGGTCTGATTTCCCGTTGTCATCATATTCCCTTTCCGTTCCCATTCATATTCCCTTTCAGTTCCCATTCGTATTCCCTTTCAGTTCTGAAATGCTGCTTCCCACTAGGCTAGTCTCCACTCTTTTCCTGCAATCAACACGCTTACTTCTGATTCCAAGTCTGCACACCTCATGCTCAGCCTGGAAAGAATGTCCTGCCCCAGCGCTGTCCCAGGGCCTCCCATCTCCCGAGTTCCAGCTCAGGCTGTGAAGCATCCTCTGAGCACTGGAACCACAGGGCCCTCGCATGTCTCTGAGTTCCTAAAGCACATCTGTCTGCATCGTTCACTGGGGTCCCTTAATTTAATTAATTAATTGATTTTTGCTGTGCTGCGTCTTCGTTTCTGTGCGAGGGCTTTCTCTAGTTGCGGCGAGCGGGGGCCACTCTTCATCGCGGTGCGCGGGCCTCTCGCTGTCGCGGCCTCTCTTGTTGATGGAGCACAAGCTCCAGACGCGCAGGCTCAGTAGTGTGGCTCACGGGCCTAGTTGCTCTGCGGCATGTGCGACCTTCCCAGGCCAAGGCTTGAACCCGTGTCCTCTGCATTGGCAGGCAGATTCTCAACCACTGCGCCACCAGGGAAGCCCCTGGGGTCCCTTCATTTAAATCTGCCTTGATTTGCTGCTTCACTGTTTCCTGTGAATGTCTTGTCCCCTCACTCGGATTGTGAGCTCTTGGAGGGAAAGGCAGAATGTGACATTTCTTTCCTGTCCTCCTCAAGCCTAAGCTTGTCCTGGCTCAGGATGTTAGCACATGCTGGATGGTTAAGGAACAAATGAAAGAATGAAGGACGTTCATTTGTCCAGAGACTTAGCATGGCTCCTAGTCTTATGGGGAGACAATTAAGCACACAGGGGTCTTACCCTTCAGGGATTTATAAGCTAAGGTAGACAAGATGATTCTGATAGGGAAGGTAGAAGCATTCAGAAGGATGAGTAGGTGCTGGACCAATTTTTTTTTTTTTTTTTTTTTGTGGTGCGCGGGCCTCTCACTGTTGTGGCCTCTCCCGTTGCGGAGCACAGGCTCCGGATGCTCAGGCTCAGCGGCCATGGCTCACGGGCCCAGCCGCTCCGCGGCATGTGGGATCTTCCCGGACCGGGGCACGAACCCGTGTCCCCTGCATCGGCAGGCGGACTCTCAACCACTGCGCCACCAGGGAAGCCCTGGACCAATATTTAAATGTTTGCTTTATACAGAAGCAGAGGGGCGAGCATATTTGGGGCCCTGAAGAATAAAAAAGGGTGTCTTGAATGTGAGCTCGTTCATTTAGTCAGTCAACAAACGCTTTAAAGTGCCTCCTATGAACCTCCTGTCCGTGCTGAGAGCTGAGGGTATACAGATGAATGAGTCATGCTTCCCGCCCCACAGGACCTCACAGCTGAGTGAGTAAACACTTTCCCTCGGCCAGATAAATCCAGACAGTCTTCTTAGAAGGTTGAATTTTAAGATCTGCTGGTATGGGTGGGGGTTTGGAATTAGAAAGAATTGAGGGTGAAAAGACATTTTTGGCATGCCAATCATAATAAGAAGCACCAATTGTATAGTCATCACTGGTTAACAGCTACAAAAGATACACGCAAGGAACAAGAAACTCAGAAAATACGTCAGGAGACTAGACGTGGCAAAGCACACAGAATAACTAAGGCTGGGAGGTGCTGGGGGTACCTCACCCCTTTCACTCTCTCACCGTGGGGCCCAGCTCTGTAGATTAACAATGCTGTATGCCTCCTCTCTTCCCCATCCTGGCTCCAAGAGGAAGTGGGGGATTTGGCGTGATGTGCAGGGAACTGGGGACACTAAAACTGGCCATCGATTCAACCATCAGGGAGCCGGGAGATGTGTGTGGGTCCAGCCTAGCCAGGGAGGAGCTGAGGGAGGGCTCCCACCTGGGGAAAGGTTTAAGGAAAAGGAGAAAGGGCCAAGGAAGCGCAGGAAGAAAGACTGGAAACCCAGGGCTGAATGCTCAGCTTTCTTTTCTTTTTCCTACCACATAGCTCTCCTCCTGAGCAAGTCTTTAAATGGAATAGATGGCACAGTTCTGAACAGCCGCTCTGGCCTAGAGCTGGACCCCTGGAAGCCACAGCCTAACTCCATCAAATTCCATTCTTTATGCTTGAGCCAAAAGCCCTCCCATCAGGCTTAAGCCATCAATCTTTCCCTTCTCCATCATAGCACACCCAACCCCCATACACGTGCCCATGCGTGCAAACACACACACACACACACACACACACACACACACCACTGGCCTTACCCCATTGCCCTTTGGGGCTAGGAGAAGCTCTGATGCTGTAGGCTAGGTGACCAACCACCCACTTTGAGACAGTTCTGGGCAACCTGGGATGGCTGATCCACCTACGATAGTCTGAATACTCGAAGCATTAGGGATGTTCGGACTGTCCTTGCTCCAGGCCAGGCGGCCTCCCTGAGCAGCCCCTCCCCCAGGTACCCCTGGGTCCCTGTGTTAGTCTTCGCAGGCAATGCTGCTGTCCGCACCAAGAGGAGAGCTCACGATGGGTGCTAGCTCCCTCCAGGGACCATGTGATCATTCTGCCCTCCCTTCTGTCATGGTGCACAGCTGGCTCTTTTTTTTTTTTTTTTTTTTTTGCGGTACGTGGGCCTCTCACTGTCGTGGCCTCTCCCGTTGTGGAGCACAGGCTCCAGACGCGCAGGCTCAGCGGCCATGGCTCACGGGCCCTGTTGCTCCGCGGCATGTGGGATCCTCCCGGACCGGGGCACAAACCCGTGTCCCCTGCATCGGCAGGCGGACTCTCAACCACTGTGCCACCAGGGAAGCCCCACCCCTGGCTTTTGTGGCCGCCTGCCCCTCTGGCCCTCCGGGTTCTGCTTCTCTTACCCATCCCCTGGCAGAGAGGAAAGCACCAGGAGCCCCGGCATCAATCGGCCGGACCTCGGAGAACCTGTCTTACTGTGATGGATTTTTTAATTGGATTGTGACAAACATTTAATACCTAATAGAGCTCTTACCAGCACAGTTAATTAAGAATGTGACTAATCTCATTCACTGGGAGCTCAGAAAGAGAGAAAGGAAGGGAAAGGGAGGATGGGGAGAGGGATCTGGGGAGATGGGGGTGGAAAATGACGACTGAGCCTGTGTTTTCTGTGCGGCAAGGGATTCCAGACACATAGCACGGGGAGACTGCATCAAGTTTACAAGGGAGAAGCAGAACATCGTCCCAGCAGTCAGGGGGACAAGGACCCTCTCAGCCTCTCACACTGTCCCATTTTGCACGTCGGCTTGTCGCCTCTGGCTTGTCAACAATGCCTGAGCGAAAGGGGCTTTGTGGATGCCCTAAAGCTGTACGGGAACTGCAGAGTGTTATAAGCCTTTTTACTGAAACTGCCTCACCGAGGGTGGCACGGCTTGGCACTGCTAACCCAGAGCCATGGGCCCTTCACCCTTCCTGACCCCCAGTGTCGTGCAGATAGCAGTTGGAACACAAGTATTGTGTTCATATATCCTCTGAACCACACAGGTACACTCACACATGTGCAGCATGTACACGCTCCCACGCACATGCTGTCTACACGGGCACGCAGGTGTCACTGTGGGTCCACACAGCAGAAATGCACACACACACACAAGATGCAGGTACAGATGAAATCGCTAACGCTGATGTGCAAACGCAGCACATCCGCAAACACCCGGGGAGCTGGACTGGCACGTGGACACCCTCCTGTCTGCATAGAGGCTTGTCTCCTGCAGGGCTGCTATCCGAGCAGGGAAATCCCACCATCCTCCTGAGGTCCTGATAGGAGCCGGCAGTAGCTGTTAGACAGCTGTCACTTCCCTTCTGGCAGGTGGCCCCATGCACGGGAGTGTGCAGAGAGGCTGTGGGAGGACACTGGGCCAGGTTTCTGGGTAAGTGGTGTCACTCTGGGGGATGACAGGTGTCCCGGAAACACTGGATGCCGTCGACATCGCACCCAATTGTGGGCGGATGCAAAAGGGAAGGCTCAGTGTCAGAGTTAATGCTCAAGGCGGTGGTGCGGGGGTATTCATCCCTATGTGCAGGGTACCATAGTAACTGCTGGGAAGGAGAACTATTCTGAGTTTCTCTGCAGCAGCACAGTGGCAGGTACTGTGCTGAGCTTTACAAATCTGACTCTTTCATATTCTGGTCTTTAATGGCAGGCGATAAGATTAGGGCAAGAAAGCTGTGATTTAGCAGTTCCGAGGTACCTGATATCTCACCGAGGGCTCAGCCACTGTTCGTCTGCATTAATCTCTGTAGGAAATCTGCAAGGCGGGTAGGCTAGGTTAAACTACCTTTTGTCTCCGGAGAGAGAAAGTCGGACCTCTTGAAGCAGGACACGGACCTCACCCCTCCTCGCTGAGCTCCAGTCCCCTCGAGGCCGTGTGGTGATGACCACTGATGGAGAGGCCAGGGGAACTCCTAACTAACCCGCTGAGTGACAGGACCATGCACACCTGGCTACGTGCAGAGGGTGGGACAGCTGGCAGCGCCACTCTCTTTGGGACTGAAACAATGATGGGTCCCCTGATTGGACTCGAAAGAGAGACTGACGATGAGAGTCACAGCTGGAAAGGCCAGAGTACACATCAGCCACAAACAAAAATGCTGAACAAGAGGAAAGTCCACCAAGAAGTGAACAGAGGCTCTCTCTCCCTCTCCTTCACTTGTCTACTTCACTTGTCTATCATTAATTAATATATTAATGATATATTAATCATTCCTTACATTTGTACGACACTTTCCATTCTCAGGAACTCTCACGTATATAGAACTGTTCAGTACTCATGTCAGAAGGAACCTGGGACTTTCCTGCACAAGGAGTTATGCAATAGTTAGATGGAGCCCCGAGGAGGACCCAGATCTCCTAGATCTCAAGCAAGCGCTAGCTCCTCTGCACATGCTCTCACACCCACCATGGCACTGGGAGGCAGCTACCACTGTCCCCATTTTACAGGTGAGGAGACTGAGGTTCTGTGGGTAAGTGTCCAGTTATGCCTAAGACCACTCAGGTAACAAGTAGCAGAGACAGGCCTTGGGGTCAAGCATGTGGATTCCCAGTGGCGTGATCTCCCACTTCCCCACATTGTGCTTTTTCATTAAAAGGAGTGGTGTGAGGGGAGACCCAGAAAGAAGAGTTGAAATGCAGGCAGGAATCTAATGGTACCGATTCCTCAACTGCCAGAGGACATATGGAGCTGGAGCGCAAAGTCAGGGGGACAGTGTCCAAAATGCGGCCAGAGGACATTCAGTGAGGCTTTCTCATGGGTATTTTCTACTCCCTCTTGGGCTACTCGGAGCCCTTCTTCCTTGATTTCCCTCCATTGCCTCGTCACACTTCTGCCCTGGGCAACAGTGTCCCTCTTTAGTTGGGCAGGTGAGTGGCCCTCTGCCATTGTGGTCTTACGTTCTTGCAGCAGCGACAGCAGGAGAAACGTCCCCGCGTCAGAGCACATCACTCCTTCGCTGCTCTGGGCCACACCAGGGTCAGGCCCTTCCACCGCATCACATGCAGGCCTTTCACTGCAGCAGAAAACCTCTGAACAATTGTTTGCCTGACAACTTTATCCTGGGAGGAAAAGCCAAGGCAGCAGGGAGGGGGAGGAGTTCCAGGAAAAGGCCTAAGAGAGGCAGAGCCCCCGGCAGTGGGCAGA
This sequence comes from Delphinus delphis, assembly GCF_949987515.2. Classification (NCBI taxonomy): domain Eukaryota; kingdom Metazoa; phylum Chordata; class Mammalia; order Artiodactyla; family Delphinidae; genus Delphinus; species Delphinus delphis. Next base: position 130,991,726 of record NC_082683.1, read on the forward strand.
GCAGAGCCTCGGGTGAGGAGAGCAGAGCCCGTATTCACTACTTACTGCTAAAGTGACCTTACCAGAGTCATTGAATGTTTTTGAACTTCATCTGTTAACTGGGAATTAAAAATCTCTGCACGCCTCGCTGGATTGTTGTTGGGAAGAAATAATACATAGGAAAGAGGTTTGAAAGCTGTAAAGGGCTACAGAAATGAAAGGTCTTTTTTATTAGGTAGAATAAGGAAGGTAAGAGTGACAAAGGAAGAGGAGGGAAGAAGCCAGAGGGCTAGGAGTAGGTGCCAGCGGAAGTGAATGCAGTGAATGCTTTCCCACAGAGAAATGCATTAGGCACTTTCAAATGTTCATTGTTTTCTCGAAGAACATAAAGAAAAAGCTATTCCTAATGGACATCAATTATAAGACTTAAGAGGTACTGCATGACATTTTTTTTTTTTTTTTTCTGAAGAACCTAGGGGTAAGACGGGAATAAAGACACAGACCTACTAGAGAATGGACTTGAGGACATGGGGAGGGGGAAGGGTAAGCTGGGACAAAGTGAGAGTGGCATGGACATAGATACACTACCAAACGTAAAATAGATAGCTAGTGGGAAGCAGCCGCACAGCACAGGGAGATCAGCTCGGTGCTTTGTGACCACCTAGAGGGGTGGGATAGGGAGGGTGGGAGGGAGGGAGCCGCAAGAGGGAAGAGATATGGGAACATATGTATATGTATAACTGATTCACTTTGTTATAAATCAGAAACTAACACACCATTGTAAAGCCATTATACTCCAATAAAGATGTTAAAAAAAAAAAGACTGGGCTTCCCTGGTGGCGCAGTGGTTGAGAGTCCGCCTGCCGATGCAGGGGACGCGGGTTCGTGCCCCGGTCCGGGAAGATCCCACATGCCGCGGAGCGGCTGGGCCCGTGAGCCATGGCCGCTGAGCCTGCGCGTCCGGAGCCTGTGCTCTGCAACAGGAGAGGCCACAACAGTGAGAGGCCCGCGTACCGCAAAATTAAAAAAAAAAAAAAAAAAAAAAAAAGACTTAAGAGGTCGCTGCTCACGGCGCCTGTGACTGATTGGTGGCTATCACGGTGACTCTTCCAATTATTTCCCCAATCCAGTCTGATACACAAAATCTCTTCTTTCTTATCCTCAGCCATCCTAAAAAGGGCAGTACTGAGGATGGGTGAAGTATATAAGTGAGGGAGGAACTAATTGATTCCGGTCTCCCACCCCCTCCCACCCCAGGGCGGTGAGCTGGGGGAGAAATGAGTAATTCCTGTGCCTCCCAGACACAGGTCAACCTGGATGTGGGGGGAGGTTACTGGGCGGTTGGGTGCATTTTATTTTATTTATTTATTTATTTGATTCCAGTTGAAATCTTTTTTTTGGCCTTTTGAAATTTCATTTTACTGAATCCATTTTACTTAATAGTTAGAACTATTTATACTATATCGTTGTCATCTTTTTATGTTTGACACACACACACTGTATTTTATTTTTACAAGAGATAAATAGACTGACGCCAAGCATTGTAAATGGATGGCCACAACAGAAGCAACAATGATTGCAATTACCAAACACGAAACACACTCACACGATGTCATAACATTGACATTCAGTCCAGGAATCCTCCACTGTAACAGCTCCTTTACTTAGCAGTGAACACTGATTTGTAGAGTTTTTGCCTCTGAGTCCTTGTGGGATTTTTTTTTTTATTCAAACAGAAAGTCACAAATATTATAATCATCCTCATCAGTTCACTCAGTCCCATGTAATTAATTTTTTTTTCATCTTGATCTTTTGTTAACACTTTTATGAATTCATCAGTTTTCCATTAGAGCTCTGAAAATGCTTATTCATTCAGTTCAGCAGTATAGCGAGTTACCAGAAACCTGTACTTGTCAGAGTCTTTTCCATGAATTCCTTGAAGATTTTAAACATTAGATTCCCTTTCCCTACCTTGGATCTACTGAATTAAAATCCCCAAGGTGGGGCCCTGGCATCTGTATTTTTTTAAAACATGCCCCAGGTCATTTTTATGCGTGGCCAGGTTTGAAAACCACCGCTCTATCTCCTGCCCTCCCAGCCATAAGGACCAGTCTGCAGGCTTGGCCACCTTCCTGCCCCTCCTGAATTCACAGAGAGGGGTCCCTTCTGGAGGACATGGTGTTGGGATGATCTTGCATGCCTGCTTCCCTACCTCTCCTGTCTGATTTCTCATGCCCTCCGTTCCTCTCCCAACCCAGAGACAGTCCTGGGAGAAGCACCTAGAAATGGGCTAGCTTGCAGCTGCAGGGCACTGGGCAAAGGGAGATCTCGAAGACAGCATCCAGGGGCAAAGATGGCACTGATGATCAAGTAAACACAACAGGCCTACAACCGAGGGCTTGGCAGAGACAGGAAGGCCATGTAGGAAACCACAGTGGTTTGGGTTGGAGAGCTAGAGAGAAAAGCCCTGTGGGGCCGTGGCCTTGCACTTCTGGGAAGACACATTCAGTCAAGATCACCCACACCAACAGAGTACAGGGGGTTGACTGGGGTGCGTGGCTGTGCTGCCCTCCCATTTCCAGAGTGACTAGTTTCCTCCCTTCTCCCCACGACTGTGTCTGTCCATATTCCCAGTGAATCTCCGAGTCAGGTGGGCCTGTTCTGGTGCTCAGGAAAAGAGAGCTCTTCCAGCTAATTCTGTGTATTTTACTATTGATACATTTTGTTCTTAAGGGTCAGGGTAAAATAAGGGGGGCCTTTTTGCAGTCTTGCTTAAACAGCCCCAGCCTACATGGCTGGTGCCTGGGAACAAAGCTGCGACACTACTGAGGCTGGGCTGAAGCTCGCTAGACATCACGCGTCCTCCCTGTGCCGTGGGACAGGATGCTGGACCTGACACCTAGGGCGCTGGTGAGAGGTCTCCAAGTTTCTGGCCAGGTGCAGGCCCTCTGGAGCATTTACTGAACACCTACTGGGTGCCGGATGCTAGACTAACTGTAAGAGAAGGGGGAGGGAAAACATTAATAGAAGACATGAGGCCACCATCAAAATACCCAAGTTCAATTATGGTGGGCCATATGCCCGGTTACAGGTACGTTCTATCATGAGGCACTCTCCCCAGCCATGACGACAGTGTCACAGACCATTATCAATAAGACCCAGGCTAAAAACAAAGGACTGCATGGGAATGGGGGGGCAGTACTGAGGAAAGAAGGGATTGGAGCGAGGCTGGAAGATTCGAAGATTTTTTGGAAGAGGCCAGGGTCAAGCAAGTAAATGTAAGTGGGTTCCACTCAAGGCCACCCATGTGAGGACCGTGGAGGAGCAGAGAATTCTCCAGAGGGAGGAGAAAGGCCTGGAATCTGCTTCCAACTCGAGTTGTTTTCTTGCTCTGGCTTCAGTGTCTTACCTGCACGGGTGATACGGATACGAGTCACTGCCCTCCATGAAATCTGTACCTCCTCCATCATCCTGCCTCTGTCTGCCTGAGGGCACTGGGGGAAGGTAGATCTACGCTGTGATGACTCTGCAGCCTCCACCTAAACGCAACCTGGTCTTGGCTTTGAGAGGAGGTCCTAGCCGAGAACCACATAGGCCCCCAATTGGACCCAATCACCAGCCAGCTGCTCTGTCTGTATGCGGGTCACTCCCCGGCCCCAGAGTTTATAAATAAACCAACAGAAGTCATTTTCTCCTAAGAGACCGGGATGTCTCTTGAAATACAGAGATGTTCTGTCTTGTGCCTCCATGGTTCCTGAGTTATTCTTTGGCAAGGAACAGGGCTTGGATTGAACCTGGTTCCCATCTACAGCTGAGAGTCTCAGCGTGGGGAGAAGGGGGCGGAGCGGGGTAGACAGGGGCACAGACAGAGACGCTCTCGGTTTCATCCTGATGTAATAAATGGGGCCATTAAATGGACAAGAGGGGGAGACAGAAGAGAAGTGTGGCAGAGAGGGAACGAGGAGAAGGCGGGAGGGTGTTGAGATGGGAAAGGGGCAGTGAGAGAAAGAGATATTGACAGAGACATAGAGGAGAAATGCTGGCAGACTAACAGCTGAAACATCCATGCCAAGGCAGGGGAGAGAGAGACAGGGAGACTAGGAGATGGTACCAAGTCAGACAGCTTGCAGCAAAGTGCTGGGACTGTAGAAATGCAAGAGGGACAGAGGCAGAGCGCAGCGCGGCAAAGAGTGGGAGAGAGACACAGTGAAGGAGAGCGGAGGAGGGGGCAGGAACAGAGAGGACAGGCGGGTATAAAGGGCACTGTGTGCACATGGGGCCTGAGTGTGAGGACTAAATGCCCACGTGTGTCTAGAAACAAAAGAGCAGCATTGTCTGTCTTGTACGCATCCTTGTGTAAAGAAACGGATTCGCGTGGACCCTGGGACAAGACCGTCTGGGTCTAAATCCTGGCGCTACCAATTGCTAGTGGTGCAGCTTTTGACAAACTAGGGGACTGATCTGAACCTCGGTTTCCCTTCTGTGCAAATGGGGATAATGTTAGTACTCCCTCATGGGCCTGTCATGAGGCTTTATAGATAATATGTAAACACTTAGTACAGTGCTCAGTACATAGGAAGACCTTCGGGGGGCTACAGGTGCGGACAGGATGTCGGTGCACACAGACAAAAGGGAACAAGAGGGATGGGGGCAGGGAGAAGCAATGGCCAAGGGTGAGCCCCCCTTTTTATTTACAAATCTATTATTTGGAGTCAACACCATTTTGTGGTGAGCAGTGGGGCTAAGGAGAGAAGAACAACTCCCAGCAGTGGATCAGCCCAAAAGGCAGAGTCTAAGCCAATAAAGGAGAGGGGCCAGGAGACACAGGCCAGTGTCAAAATAGACTCTGAAGCTGCAAAGGGTGGTAGACGTGCTGGGGATGCCAGCAGGACCCAGAGGAGGCTGAAGCCAGAGACAGCCATGGAAGAGCTGGCTCTCCTGGTGAGCTGCACCAGCACAGAGGGAGCAGGGGCTGGGGAGGTGCCCAGGAAGGCAGCCAGAGCTCCGACTGTGAGGGAAGTCTGCAGATCACGCTGTTGCTGATCTGTCATAAAGCCCAGGAAGGGGAGTTGAATTCAATGTGCCGTCTCTCACACAGCATGCTTTTCTCCCCTGCCATCCAGAGGATGGGCTTTTTTATTCTTCCCAAAGTGATGTGAAACTTCAGAAATGACTTCCTCTGGAAAAGATGTCACACACCACTAACTGGATACAGGAAGGTCACTGGGGCAGAGTCACTGGCTACTACTTTTTCTGGGAGGAAAGGCGAGGATGTAAGGAGAAAGGCGGAAGGGACTGGAGTGTGTTCTGCTGCAGGGCCCCGCCCTCAACCTGAGGCTGGCTCTCCTGAGCTCGGGGTGGGCCAGAGGTAGGGAGCTGAGGACGGACGCCTCTCTCCACCCACCCTCGCCGAACGGAGCTACTGCTAACGCAGGGGTCCCAGCACACCTGAGCAGTCTCCTCGCGCTCAGCAGGCGCTGCTCACTGAATGGCATTTTGTCACCAGAGATGGTTCCTGAATCACACGAGACGCCCCCCAAGGATAGTTTTAATCCTGAGGAAAAAAAAAAAAGGAGGAATCCAGGGTCTTAAATCTCCAGTTTGCTAAACTAGGCTCTCGGTGCTGGAATTAAGCCTGGAGCAACAAACAGAAGAACACGTTGAAAGAGTTAAAGCGTATTAATTACTGCCAATGCTCAGCTGTGGTTATGAATATCATCATAGCTGTCACTTACTGCGAGCCTCCCCAGGGCCCAAGTCCTTGTACACAGAAGCTCGTAAATCCTCCCAATGACCTACTGAGCAGGGATTAGGGTTCTGTGCTCTAGACAAAGACACAGGCTCGAAGAGGGGAGGAAAGCTTACACTCAGAGCGGCTCAGAGCCTCCCCTCTTCCCACATCTAAATCTACGTCGGGTTTTCTTAAGGAGCATGGATTTCCTTTAATTCCAGATTCTACTTTAAATGTACTTTCACTGGAAGGCAGTTCAGCCCTCCCCTGACTCCCGCCATCTTCTGCGTAGGATGGAGTGATGGGTTCAGTTGAGACTGTCCTTGCGAATAAGACATGATCCCGGAACTGTGGCAGAGAGGATAACCCTTCTGAAAGGTGCTTGCCCAGAGATGGATGTCAGTTCTACTCCCGCACAGACTGCTGGGACTTCTGCAGGGCAGGGATGGGCAGAAGAGGGGTGTACCAAGGAATCATCCTCTCAAACTCTTGTGGCAATAGGAGGGGTGCAGGAACCTGCTGCCCTTTGCCTCTGGAGACCCACACACACTACATGAGGGTGATGCAATGATACAGATTCCCTCTTCTGATTGTCCCAAAGTTTACAATGTACTGCTCCAAGAAGCATTCCATGTGTAGCTAGAGCTATAGTGAAAGCCCACAAAATAATAAGGCCACCGTTTTCTGTTTGCAACAAGATTCAAACTGCTCCAAACAAGGGATGAGTTTGGGGCAAGGGGTTGGCACCAACAGGGCAGGGGTCTATGGGCCCATGACAGCTGGTCCTGCTTCCCCCTTTCTCCATTTACTTGAGTGACTTCATGTAGTGCTCATAGCATCCCAAAGAAGGTGTCTTAGTCTGTTCAGGCTGCTGTAACAGAATACCATAAATGAGGTGCCTTACAAACAGATTTATCTCACACAGTTCTGGAGGCTGGGAATTCTAAGATCAAGGTACTGGCAGGTTCGGTGTCTAGTGAGAGCTGGCTTCCTGAGACATAGAGGGCCATCCTCTCACTGTGTCCTCACATGGCAGAAGAGGCAAGGGAGCTCTCTGGGGTCTCTTTCATATGGGCACTAATCTCACTCATTAGAGTTCTGTCCTTACGACCTAATAACTTCCCTAAGGCCCCACCTCCTAATATAATCACCTTGGGAGGTAGGATTCAACATGAATTTTAGGAGGACATAAACATTCAGTCTGTAGATCGTCTGCTACAGAACAAGCTTCCATGCTCTTCTCTCCTTACTAACTTCATACACGCACGAACACACACACACACACACACACACACACACACACACACACGCGCACACATACAGCTTATTCCCATAAGAGAGCCAGGAGCCCACAGAGGTCTAATAGAGAAAGATAATAAAGTCTTGTCCTAGAAAAATCAGGTTAATACTCAGCTCCTTACAGGCAGTAAGTGGCCATGTGTTACCAGTACTGATCAAATGCAGTCTGGATGTGACCAACCCACAATCTCCAAGTCAGAGCTGCTTTTACTGGAACAATTTTCCTAAAGGAGTGATTCTGCTGCCACCACCCTTCTCCAGAAAAGACCCTGAAAACACCTAAATTGGTCAAGGGTGAGCTGGCAGATGGAACTGAGCTGCCTTCTCTGTCCGACCCCGTCCAGCACGAGGCAGGCAGTCACGCCCCATCTTCTGGGCATTCACAGAGAGACCTGTACAGGTGCCATTCCAGCACCCCTCTGGCTGTCTTCCCCCTCAGGCCAAATGCCTGCAGTGGGAGGGAAGGTATGAAAGTTGGGAGGCAAAAAGGGAAGGGAGGATGGAGAGGACAGACCGAGGAAAGTGGCATGAGACCGTGTGTTGGTGTGGGTCTGGGGAAACCCCAGGAGATCGGCTTCCAACAGTGATTAATATAGTGACAGAAAATAGATTCTCGCTTCCAGCCACCAAGTGTGCAGAAGCTGACAATGAAGCCGTCAGCCCTGCGTTCAGGCAGCTCTGGTCTTGTGAGAAGGAAATCTGTGAACTTCGTGCTCTTGCACAAACAGGAGAGTGACTGTGGGAGCCACAGTCCCAGGGTGGAGAGGGAGCCACACTGCTCCTAAAGATGAAGATGCTAACTCTCTCTAGAGCCTGCCTCTGGCCTCTGCGAGACTCAGGAAGCTAGAGGTGCAAGGGTCCCTATGCACGCCGATGCCTGGCCAGCCCTGCCCGGGAGAGTGTCCACGTGGCACCTCTGTGCTGGACGTGTGTATCAGCCTGACTCCACTGCCGGAGGAATGCTGAAAGTCCATCTCCTTTTCTGGCAGGCATGACATGATGGCTTATGAAATATGAAGCCACTCATTCATTCATTCAACCTAATGTACCACACTTCTACTGTGTTTCCACCCTGTGTGAAGTGCTACGGTTCTGACAGTGCAGCTAAAATAGAAACAGACCCTGCCTTCCCAGAACTTACAGTTTAGTGAGGGAGACAGAAAATCAATTAAGTGATGAATGGATTTCACCCATCCATCCCATTATGTACACACGGTTCCAAATAATCAAAGGGAACTGATTAGAAAGATAAAGCCTGAGATAAGATAAGAGTTCAATATCATCTGGCTCATCATAATTTGGCATGTGAGGGAATGGAAACCCAGAGAGGTTGCATAATGTCCAAAATCACACAGATAGCAGGTGGCAAGGGCAAGGACCAGATCTTTCATTCCCTCTTTAATGTTTTCCCTATCATACCACACTGCCACAATCCAAAGAGACCCAACATGAATGAAGCATACTCAAGGTTTCCTGAAGTATTTCTTCGAATGACTACTCTGTCAAACGCTCCATGAAAAAAGTGTTCTATCATCAACTAAGTTTGCGAAATGCCAGCACTGTATCTTCCTTATGGAGGCTGACAGTGCACAGGATTGTATTAAAGGCTCTGAGGTCTGGGGGAAACGACTCTGTTCATCATTGTCTAAACAAGTGTTTCACAAATGGCTTTGAACACGGAAGCCCTTTTAGTCACGTGATGCACCTTAACACCGCACACCGGCATCCCTCAGGACTTTGGGAAATCCCAAATCAGTTAAAGTTCTGTGGATTTTAGACATGTGACCCTCCTTTGCTGCCTTTTTTCCTGTTTTCTTATTATATCAAGCAGCCTTGGTTCTTCCCCTCTAAGTTATATTGCAGGGACTTCCCTGGTGGTGCAGTGGTTAAGAACCTGCCTGCCAATGCAGGGGACACGGGTTTGATCCCTGGTCCGGGAGGATCCCATAAGCCACAGAGCAACTAAGCCCGTGTGCCACAACTACTGAGCCTGCGCTCTATAGCCTGCAAGCCACAACTACTGAGCCTGTGAACCACAAGTACTGAGCCCACGTGCCTAGACCCCGTGCTCTGCAATAAGAGAAGGCACCGCAACGAGAAGCCTGCGCACCACAACGAAGAGTAGCCCCCGCTCGCCGCAGCTAGAGAAAGCCCGTGCGCAGCAACGAAGACCCAACGCAGCCAAAAATAAATAAATAAATAAATAAATGTATAAGTTACATTGCATCTGAGTCTTCATTCTCTTTCAGCTCTCTGAGATTCCACATTTCTGGGTATCCCTTTTCCCTGGAATTCTGGAGTTCCCTCTTCTCTTGAATTTCTTCATTTTGCTCTCTGAGATAATGTACTTCTTTCTGTCCCCCAGTAACTGATCTTCAATCTACTTTGAGCTTGCTTTTTCCTAGGTAGTCAAGGAAAGCACTTGAAACTTCACCAATCATCTTCTTACGCACAATCCAATAACTGACCTATGACCTTTCTCCACCACGATTTGCTTCTCCACTTAACAGTTCATTCATCTGTTTGAACCATACTTATTGAATGCTGATGCACAGGTCACACTGAAGGCCACTTTCCCAGTAATCTCTGCCTGGTTAATTCCAGTGGTTAGAGAACTGTGGGAATATGGTTAAGTTCATAAGTTTGACCGCTTTGGAGCCCGTGAGTTTTATTCTGCCCATGACCTTGGATCCTGGCCAATATTCTCTCAAGTGGGTGCCTTTGGGCATGAAGGGGACAGGAAAATGGAGTGTGGCTGGCTAGGTTCGATTTGTGACTTCTACTGGAAAAAAACATTCAAAGTCCATGCCCCGGGACTGGAGGCATCGTCACATTAAGTGTGTCCACGTGACGGCTGATTCCTCCCTAAATCAGCCATCCACCCAGTTCTCCCAGATTCCTAATCATCTCTGAAACCATCTCCCTCTGTTAAAGGATGTCAGGAAATAGCTGACACGTGTCTTTTATTCCTATTTACTCAAACAAACCTAATGTTTTCTTCTATTGACTGAGGTTTCTTTATTCTCCCTGACCCTGTGGTTCATGTGCATTGCTCAGAGATTTCACTTGGACCTGAAGGAATGAGACAAGTGGCCTTGGAAAATACTCGCCGTCTGGCAGGAGGATTACCAGCAATATGGTCCCTTTCGCAAGAAACTTGCTACCACCAGGTGTGCAGCTGGGTCTAAATTTTGACTGCGTATAGGCACGCGCACACACCACACACACACACACACACACACACACACACACACAGTAGTTTTCCGTAAGAAGAAAAACTCAGAAGTTGATTTTTCTATGCATCTAAGTTTTTGTGGAATCCTTTGAGGAATTATTTTCATGGAATACTGCTTATTACTCCTGCTTTCCCAATACTCAGGAATATTTAAAATATAAGACAAATAATCCTCTTACCATAGAGTCATCAAAAAGTGTCATAGAAAACACTACCAACACTTATACCAATCATTAATTTAAAAGACCAAATACAGACACAGAGACTTCCTAACCAACCTTAGATTGCAAAGCTCACAGCCTTCATCTGCTATCAGGACTCTTGATTCTTTTCCCTGAGTGAGTAGGAGAGACCTTGTGGTGCTCGGCTCTGCCTTCCCCGGTCCCTCTCTCCTCTCCACTGCACCCTTCTCTTGCCTCTGATGGCCCCATTCATACCCTGAGTCCTACAACAACACCTCTGCCCACTCTGTCCTCCACCACTCTGCCTCTATCCCTGCATTATGGTCTTGTTACAGACACTTATTTTTCCAAAAGCTCGGTCTGCGTTACCCTTGTCAACTCCTTACACCCACAGAAAGGAAGCATGCTGTAACAGAAAGAACACAGCATTCAAAATAAACCAACATGTTCTTTTCCTTCCTTTCCTTTATTTTTCTTGTTTTCTCCCAGGCAACCTCCAGTTCGCCTCTTCTCCCATCTCTGAACCTTTCTCAACATAGGCAGGTGGTGGTTAACCCCCAGATGAATAAGACATGAGATGTGCCGAGATTCTTCCTTCCCAGCCATATCTTTCATGCCCTTCCTTTCTCTCCTGATCAAGTCCCTGCTCCCCATACCAAGAAGACATGAGCCAAAGACAATGAGAGACAGATACCCCTGGTAGGATCCCATGCTTCAAGCGAGACACAGTCCAGATGCCTCAGGCTGAGGACTCCCTGGCCCTCCCCATCTTCTGCTGTCAGTCCCCCACACGTACCCTCCCCTCCCCCAGAACACGCAAACCTTCCAACAAGTCGGGCATGAATACAGCAGCCATCTCAAACACCCAGGGATTTGGGCAAAGTGTTAAGAAGGAATGTAAACAATACATACTAATTGCTGCTGTGACATAAATTATAAATTAAATTAGATGGGCCAGAGTGCTGGGCTCTCCTCCCCCAGCTTCCACCATGAGCACGATGCTAGAGCAGGTATCTCAGAGACTGGAAGCTAATTTCTCACGAGCACCTTTCGATATTTCAGTAATTAGGCCCCTGGATGCTTTGTGCCAAGGTGTCCCCTAGCTCTGCTGTGTGCCGGGGTTCCAGGGCATCCTAGGTTGGTGCAGGGAGGAGCCCTCATGCAGAGGTGGACTGCAGCAGACAAGCACCCCTGCAGCTCCCTGCTTTCCACTGGAGTTGCAGCCTCAGAGAGTGAGAACTTCAGAATCAGCCCTGCCTTGTAGAAGTGGCCTGGAGGAAAAGAGGTGGTGAGCTCTCTAAATAACTATGATGAAGCTTGCTGTTCCTTTTTGTGTGACTGCTTGGGAAATCTCTGGGCCTGGAGCAAGGCAGATGCTAAAGGAACATTAGTTGAGTAGACGAATAAATGCACGAATGAGTAAGAGAACAAGTGTGTCTGTTGTGGACCCCCAATGCCTTTACTTTTCGCAGACCCATGTTTTGTTCCATTTCGTTCACTGAATAGAGGGAGGTGGGACCATTTGGAGGGGGAGGAAATGGCAGCCCATTGGGTGGGCCTGGGAGGTCTTGCCTTTGCCACAGGCAATGCTTAAAGCTGGCTCAATTCAACATAGTCCAGAGGCAGCGGTGAGGGTTTACTGTTCAGTTAAATCAGAATGGGGTGGGGACCAGACCCTAGGTTTCTGTTAGTGTTTTTCAGTAACTCTCCACCCACGGGACAGTTCTCTCTGAGTCACTGGCATCCTCACATTTCTACCCCTCTCAGAGAGTTATTTCCATGCTACAAGGCCAAGGCTTATCTTCTGTATAGAAGCCAGAGAGGATGTTGTCAAAGTCTATGCATTTACCCAACAAACATCAAAAAGTGACCTGTGGGTGCCTGACACCGTGCTGGGCTCTGGGGATCCAGAGGTGAACTGAGTCAGAGTTGCTGATTTCAAGGGGCTCACAGTCTAGTAGGGACAAGGCAAGCAAAAAGATAATGACAGTCCTGGGCTCCCTGTGGGCCTCACAGCCCAGGATGTCTCCATGAAACGTCAGGGACCTTGTCACCAATGACAAGGATAAATCCCAGAGAGCCCCAGAGCTGGGTTCACAGCTCTTCTGGGACCCTCTCCTGGTTCCCACCTGGAGCTCTTTGCTCTCCCGTAAACTGTGCAGCAGCTTGGCCACCCAGAGCTCCCTGGGGCGGCATTCCAGTGCCTCTCTGTTATGTCCCTTCTATTGAAAACCTGCCACAAAGAGCACCCGTTTCCCCAGGGACACCAGGAGCATGGCCAAATACCTTTGCCCACCTTGGTCTTTCTTCCATTGTTTTCATCAATATAAATCCAAAGTGCTAACTACCTTAGATTGGAGGCCTGCAGTGGTCTCCACGGAAGGAGACCACAGTGGGAGGGGGCTATTTCTGTGCTTTCATTAAAGCAGGCAGTTGCTTGTCGGGCTGCCAGCACCCCTGAATGCATGTCTTCCTGGGGTGACAGAGAATCAATTGGCTTGATGCAACTTCTGGATCCTTGTTCCAGCCCTGGCTTGGGTCCCACGGAGGCCCTCAGACAGACATCAATAATCTTGTCTCTCATTGCCTTTATCAGCCTGCATCCAGTGCCATTAGAATGCACCAATATTTATGTACATTTGAACGGCACTGCCAGCAGCAGCATTACAACAGGGTGTCCAGCCAGGGGGAGTGAAGGAAGGCTGTAGGCTGAGTTTTCTCTCCCTCACTCTGCTTTTGTTCGGTCTCAGGCCAGAGGGCTTCTCTATCCCCAGGTCCTTCTCTCCATCACCTGAGGTCGCAGTTTTCATTGCCACTCAGAGGCTCAACATTAATAAAAATAGGTAATATTTTGGGGGGACCTGTAATGGTCAGGATACGCTCTTTTACATGCCTTCATCGTCTCATGTAATCATCTCAAAATTCAGCACGGTAAGTGGTATTGCTACGTAACAGGTGAATGAATCAAGGCTCAGAATGGTTGAGGAAGCTCAAGGTCATACAGCTGTTACCAGGGTTACAGGCAGGGTAACAAGGTCACACAGAAAGAACCTGGTTTTAGCTTATATCTGGACCAAAATGCTATGTACTTTTACTCAATTATACTGCCTTGTGTTTTTTAAAATTCAATAAGTGTAAAATATAGTTATTGAGTACCTACTATGTGCCAGATACCATGATAGGTGGAAGATATTCAAGTGACTAAGACAGATGAGGTCTCTGTTCTAGTGTGGGAACATTGTAAGACAACAAACAAACACACCCACAAGAAAATATTGCCTCATGATAAGTGTGTGCAGAGAGTTAATATAGGTTGATGTGAAAGTGAATGATTGGGAGGCTACTTTTAGATGGAGTGACTGGAAGTCCTCTTGAGGAGGTGACATTCAGAATGAGTCATGACTGGCAAGGAGAAGCTGGCCACATGACCCTCATGGGCACTTACTAGTAACCCTAGGGTGGGAATGAGTGGGGTGGGTTTGAGGAAAGGGAGGAAGACCAATGTGGCTGAAACTTAGCAGCTGATGGGGTGAAATGTGGGAGATGAGATGGGAGAGGTAGGCAGAGCTGGGTCCTCCTGGCTTATATGCCAGAGGAAGCCACTTGTATTTAATTGTGGTAAGAAGTCATTGGACTCTATCAGATACAATTGAAGTTCCCTCTGATTTTGTGTGGAGAAGGGTTGGAGTAGAACAAAGGGAGAAACTGGTGTTAGGAGACTGCTGTGACAGTAGCTTAGGGAGGGGTGGAGTCGCTGAGGGAATGACAGACATGAGCACAGGCTTAGGAAGTAGGTAAATTGGACTGGCTGATGGATTGCATGTGGGGTGTAAGGGAGAGAGAAGAATCAAGAAAGTCTCCCAGGTTTTGGAACTGAGCAACCTGGTGAATCACGGTGCCATTTATGAAAAGAGGGAGGGTTGAATGAGAAACTGATTGGAATGCTTGGGGTAGGGAGTCAAGGGTTATGTTTGGGCCATTTTAAAGCTCTAGATGTTAATTAAACCCCTATATAAATAATTGGATATCATCTTGGAGAATGTACAGATGTAGATGAGAAGGAGGTCCAGGTCTGTCCCTGCCACACCTTAACATTCAGAGGTAGAGCAGAGGAAGGGAAGCCTGAGAAAGAGAGGTCAATAGGGCAAGAAGAAAACCCGGGGGTTGTGATTTCCAGAAAGCAGAGAGATGAAACGTTTCAGAATAATCATTATGATGATGATGATGATTGAAGAAGGAGGAAGAGGAAAAGAAGGGAAAGAAGAAAAAGAAGGAGAAGGAGAAGAGGGAGAAGGAGAAGGAGAGGGAGAGGAAGAGGAAGAGGAAGAAGTAGAAGAAGAAGAAGGGGAAGGGGAAGGAGAAGAAGAAAAAGAAAAGAGCGAGACACTGTTATTCTCCCTGTTTTATAGACGAGACAACCAAGGTACAGAGAGGCTACTTAAGAGTGAAATCAATGGTATTTCTTCCTCTGTGTTCATTGAATAAACAATGCCCAGTTCCTTCTTTCTGTGCCCTACAAATCAGCTTCTGAGCCTCAAACAGGTCCAGACTGAGTTCTCTGGAGGTCCTGTCTTTTTCAGCCCTGAACTTGGTTTATTAATCTCTTTGTCAGTTTCAATGCACAGATCAGGGGAAACCTGCTAGCTTAGCTGACAGACAAGCAGGCTGCAGCTGTGGAGAGTAATCAGGTTTCCTATTTGGATCTATTCTCCTATAGAAACATTTTCTTCAGGCTCATCCCCTCCCCAGTTGCTAAACACATCACATGATACCTGGACCATCCCTTGCCACCCAAAACTGCTCCAAATCCCTTCTTGAGACCTCATCCAACTCTTACTTCTTCTGAGGAGGCTTCCCTGAGACACCTACCCTATTCATCTCTGCAGTCCCTCAGAAATTATTTCATATATAATTAATTTTCATTCCAAATTAGGCTCAATTTTTCACTTTCTGTTGGCAAAGTATTTGGGTTCCCATGACATACTTCATAATCAAAAACGTTATTACCAAGAAGAACAACAATCCTGCAGCCTGTAGAACAAAAACCACATTCACAGAAACATAGACAAGATGAAAAAGCAGAAGGCTATGTACCAGATGAAGGAAAAAGATAAAACCCCAGAAAAACAACTAAATGAAATGGAGATAGGCAATCTTCCAGAAAAATAATTCAGAATGATAGTGAAGATGATCCAGGACCTCAGAAAAAGAATGGAGGCAAAGATCGAGAAGATACAAGAAATGTTTAACAAAGATCTAGAAGAATTAAAGAACAAACAGAGATGAACAATACAATAACTGAAATGAAAAACACACTAGAAGGAGTCAATAGCAGAATAACTGAGGCAGAAGAATGGGTAAGTGACCTGGAAGACAGAATGGTAGAATTCACTGCTGCAGAATAGAATAAAGAAAAAAGAATGAAAAGAAATGAAGACAGCCTAAGAGACCTCTGGGAAAACATTAAATGCAACAACATTTGCATTATAGGGGTCCCAGAAGGAGAAGAGAGAGAGAAAGTACCTGAGAAAATATTTGAAGAGATTATAGTCGAAAATTTCCCTAACATGGGAAAGGAAATAGCCACTCAAGTCCAGTAAGCACAGAGAGTCCCATACAGGATAAAACCAAGGAGAAACACACCGAGACACATAGTAATCAAATTGGCAAAAATTAAAGACAAAGAAAAATTATTGAAAGAAGCAAGGGAAAAATGACAAATAATATACAAGGGAACTCCCATAAGGTTAACAGCTGATTTCTCAGCAGAAACTCTACAAGCCAGAAGGGAGTGGCATGATATACTTAAAGTGATGAAAGGGAAGAACCTACAACCAAGATTACTCTACCTGGCAAGGATCTCATTCAGATTCGATGGAGAAATCAAAAGATTTACAGACAAGCAAAAGCTAAGAGAATTCAGCACCACCAAACCAGCTCTACAGAAAATGCTAAAGGAACTTCTCTAAGTGGGAAACACAAGAGAAGACAAGGACCTACAAAAACAAACCGCCCAAAATTAAGAAAATGGTAATAGGAACATACATATCGATAATTACCTTAAATGTGAATGGATTAAATGCTCCAACCAAAAGACACAGGCTTGCTGAATGGATACAAAAACAAGACCCATATATAAGCTGTCTACAAGAGACACACTTCAGACCTAGGGACACAAACAGACTGAAAATGAGGGGATGGAAATAGATATTCCATGCAAATGGAAATCAAAAGAAAGCTGGAGTAGCCATACTCATATCAGATAAAATAGACTTTAAAATAAAGAATGTTACAAGAGACAAGGAAGGACACTACATAATGATCAAGGGATCAATCCAAGAAGAAGATATAACAATTATAAATATATACACACCCAACATAAGAGCACCTCAATAAAAAAGGCACCTACTAACAGCTCTAAAAGAGGAAATCGACAGTAACACAGTAATAGTGGGGGAGTTTAACACCTCACTTACATCAATGGACAGATCATCCAGACAGAAAATTAATAAGGAAACACAAGCTTTAAATGACACAATAGACCAGATAGATTTAATTGACATTTATAGGACATTCCATCCAAAACCAGCAGATTACACTTTCTTCTCAAGTGCACACGGAACATTCTCCAGGATAGATCACATCTTGGGTCACAAATCAAGCCTCAGTATGTTTAAGAAAATTGAAATCATACCGAGCATCTCTTCTGACCACAAAGGTATGAGATTAGAAATCAATTAGAGGGAAAAAAACGTAAAAAGCACAAACACATAGAGGCTAAACAATACGTTACTAAATAACCAAGAGATTACAAAAGAAATCAAAGAGGAAATAAAAAAATACCTAGAGACAAATGACAATGAAAACACAATGATCCAAAACCTGTGGGACGAAGCAAAAGCAGTTCTAAGAGGAAAGTTTATAGCTATACAAGCCTACCTCAAGAAACAAGAAAAATCTCAAATAAACAATGTAACCTTACACCTAAAGGAACTAGAGAAAGAAGAACAAACAAAACCCAAAGTTAGCAGAAGGAAAGAAATCATAAAGATAAGAGCAGAAATAAATGAAATAGAAACAAAGAAAATAATAGCAAAGATCAATAAAACTAAAAGCTGGTTCTTTGAGAAGATAAACATAATTGATAAACCATTAGCCAGACTCATCAAGAAAAAGAGGAAGAGGACTCAAATCAATAAAATTAAAAATGAAAAAGGAGACGTTACAACAGACACCGCAAAAATACAAAGCATCCTAAGAGACTACTATGAGCAACTCTATGCCAATAAAACGGACAACCTGGAAGAAATGGACAAATTCTTAGAAAGGTATAACCTTCCAAGACTGAACCAGGAAGAAACAGAAAATATGAACAGACCAATCACAAGTAATGAAATTGAAACTGTGATTAAAAATCTTCCAACAAACAGAAGTCCAGGACCAGATGGCTTCACAGGTGAATTCTATCAGACATTTAGAGAAGAGCTAACATCCATCCTTCTCAAACTCTTCCAAAAAATTGCAGAGGAAGGAACACTCCCAAACTCATTCTATGAGGCCACCATCACCCTGATACCAAAACCAGATAGAGGTACAACAAAAAAAGAAAATTTCAGACCAATATCACTGATGAATATATATGCAAAAATCCTCAACAAAATACTAGCAAACAGTATCCAACAACACACTACAAGGATCATACACCATGATCAAGTGGGATTTATCCCAGAGATGCAAGGATTCTTCAATATACACATATCAATAAATGTAATACACCATATTAAAAAATTGAAGAATAAAATCCATATGATCATCTCAATAGATGCAGAAAAAGCTTTTTACAAAATTCAACACTGCTTTATGATAAAAACTCTCCAGAAAGTGGGCATAGAGGGAAACTACCTCAACATAATAAAGGCCATATATGACAAACCCACAGCAAATATCATTCTCAATGGTGAAAAATTGAAAGCATGTCCTCTAAGATCAGGAATAAGACAAGGATGTCCAGTCTCACCACTATTATTCAACATAGTTTTGGAAGTCTTAGCCACAGCAATCAGAGAAGAAAAAGAAATAAAAAGAATACAAACTGGAAAAGAAATAAAAGTGTCACTGTTTGCAGATGACATGATATTATACATAGAGATTCCTAAAGATGCCACCAATAAACTACTAGAGCTAATCAATGAATTTGGTAAAGTTGCAGGACACAAAATTAATGCACAGAAATCTCTTGCATTCCTATACACTAATGATGAAAACTCTGAAAGAGAAATTAAGGAAACACTCCCATTTACCACTGCAACAAAACGAATAAAATACCTAGGAATAAACTTACCTAGGGAAACAAAAGACCTGTATGCAGAAAACTATAAGACACTGATGAAAGAAATTAAAGATGATACCAAGAGATGGAGAGTATACCATGTTCTTGGACTGCAAGAATCAACATTGTGAAAATGGCTATACTACCCAAAGCAATCTACAGATTCAATGCAATCCTTATCAAATTACCAATGACAGTTTTTACAGAACTAGAACAAAAAATCTTAAAATTTGTATGGAAACACAAAATACCCTGAATAGCCAAAGCAGTATTGAGGGGAAAAAATGGAGCTGGAGGTATCAGACTCCCTGACTTCAGACTATACTACAAAGCTACGGTAATCAAGACAATATTGTACTGGCAAAAAAACCAAAAGATAGATCAATGGAACAGCATAGAAAGCCCAGAGATAAACCCACGCCCATATGGTCACCTTATTTTTGATAAAGGAGGCAAGGATATACAATGGAGAAAAGACAGTCTCTTCAATAAGTGGTGCTAGGAAAACTGGACAGCTACATGTAAAAGAATGAAATTAGAACACTCCCTAACATCATACACAAAAATAAACTCAAAATGGATTAGAGACCTAAATGTAAGACCAGGCACTATAGAACTCTTAGAGGAAAACATAGGAAGAACACTCTTTGACATAAATCACAGCAAGGTATTTTTTGATCCACCTCCTAGAGTAATGGAAATAAAAATAAACAAAGGGGACCTAATGAAACTTAAAAGCTTTTGCACAGCAAAGGAAACCATAAACAAGATGAAAAGACAACCCTCAGAATGGGAGAAAATATTTGCAAATGAATCATCGGACAAAGGATTAATCTCCAAAATATATAAACAGCTCATGCAGCTCAATATTAAAAAAACAAACAACCCAATACCAAAATGGGCAGGAGACCTAAATAGACATTTCTCCAAGGAAGACATACAGATGGTCAAGAAGCACATGAAAAGCTGCTCAACATCACTAATTGTTAGAGAAATGCAAATCAAAACTACAATGAGGTATCACCTCACACCAGTTAGAATGGGCATCATCAGAAAATCTACAAACAACAAATGCTGGAGAGGGTGTGGAGAAAAGGGAACCCTCTGGCACTGTTGCAAGGTGGGAATGTAAATTGGTACAGCCACTATGGAGAACAGTATGGAGGTTCCTTAAAGAACTAAAAATAGAATTACCATATGACCCAGCAATCCTACTACTGGGCATATACCCAGAGAAAAACATAATTCATAAAGACACAGCACCCCAGTGTTTATTGCAGCACTATTTACAATAGCCAGGTCATGGAAGCAACCTAAGTTCCCATCAACAGACAAATTGATAAAGAAGATGTGGTAATATATACAATGGAATATTACTCAGCCAGAAAAAGGAACGAAATTGGGTCATTTGTAGAGATGTGGATGCATCTAGAGACTGTCATACAGAGTTAAGTAAGTCAGAAAGAGAAAAACAAATATCGTGTATTAACGCATATATGTGGAACCTAGAAAATGGTACAGATGAACTGGTTTGCAGAGCAGAAATTGAGACACAGATGTAGAGAACAAACATATGCACACCAAGGGGTGAAAGCAGCAGGTGGGGAGGGGGTTGTGGTGTGATGAATTGGGAGATTGGGATTGACATGTATACACTGATGTGTATAAAATGGATAACTAATAAGAAAATAAATAAAATTTAAAAAATAAGTTAAAAAAAAAAAACTTTATTACCAGAGGTGAAAATAACAATGAGGGGAGGGAAATGTAACCCTGGGTGTCTGAAAAGGGGCTAGGAGAGAAAAAATAATCTGAGATGCCAATTAACTTTGGAGCAGAGGTATGCAAGAGCAGGGAACATCAAGGAGAGCCTGTAGGTAGGGGCGAGGGTGAATGTGGTCTGGGGCAGAACACTCCAGGTCCTAAAAAAGACCCAGGCTCTCTGCCACTAGATATGCTCAGAACATGACCTTGTGCAGCTAGACATGGCCCTGGCTGGTCCTCCAGAGAGCAGGCGCAGGAGCAGGGCCATACGGGAAGTGAGCCTGGCTGCAGCATCCCTTCTGTTCTGGCTCTGTCACATCCATCTGAAATGGACCAAGTACGTCTGCACATGGAGCGTGCCCGAGCAATGGTCAACATAATTGAAGAGTGCCTCAAGTTCCCTCTACCAATCTTCCCGTCTGCTTAGAGTATAAAATTTGTATACCTGAAGAACAAAGCCTTTAATTTTGCAGCTATAAACAAGGGGGCTCATTTTCAAGAGCACAGTGGGGAATGGTGAGTCACACAAGGGGTAGGCAGGTGTGGAAGTAGCCAGATGAGATTCTGCCCTAAATGGGATCATCAGTGGGGGAGCAAAGGGGAAGGTCTCATAAAGAAGGCATGGGAGACATGGGAAGAAGTGTCATGAATTTCACAAGCCCCTGGGATAGGCCCTATTTTCCTCCAATGTATGCAGACAGAGACAAATAGGGTAAAGAGAGACCCCTTCTTATGCACTGGTGAGGCCCTGTAGAGCTGCCCCCACATATAGGGAGACCCACCTCCATCCTGCTTCATAGAAGTCTGAAGAATGTTCATTCAGTCATTCAGCAAATATTTATTGAACATCTATTATGTGCAGCCCCCATTCTAGGTGCTTGAAATACATCATTGAACAAAGACACACACCCCTGCATTTGTGGAGCATATATTCAAAGTGATAGGACTCAGGCACCAACCTACAACATGATAAATGGTAACATATATGCGACGTTAGAGGTAATTCAAGCCAAGTCTTTGAAGGAGCCTATCTTTCCCAAAGTGTGCACTCCCCTAAATTCCGTATTCTCATGTACAGCCTAGGTATGTTCTCTGTTATCTCATCAGAAATCTCTGAGGCCAGAGTTGCCACAATTCCTACTTCTTTCTTATTCCAACAAGCATCCTCCTCCACCCATGACTTGTCCTACACACATATTGGACACAGACAGGGTACTCAACCCCACGTGTGACATAGAATCAGTCATGGTCGTTTGGGAGCACAGATTCTGTCCCCTGACAGAAATCCTCTTCTGAAATGATCTGTTCACCCTAGAGTCCCTTTTCCACAGATCCTTCCCTGTGGCACATTTGGCAAATGTGGTCTTCCAAGGAGGGTTGGTCTAACTCGGGGAGAAAAGAGAAAAACCTCATTCCTATTATGATTGATTTCCCTTCCTGTCAGGCTTAGGTCTCCCAGGAGCCCCATTTCCACTCATAACCCACAAAGCTCCCTTTCCTGGATCACTCCTGACCCAGAAGAAGATTTGGGGATGAGGCAAACGCTGTATCCTTACCTGTCTCCCACAGATGACTGTTCTAAAATTTTCCAGATTGAATGTCTGAGAACACTTTGATTTCATCTCATTTTTAGCACATATGCATACATGCATGAAAGGGAGAAAACAGCATCCTTCCATGTGCCCAGCACTAGGGGAGATGGGCGGAAATATTCTTCGGTAGTAGATCACGGACCAAGCTGAAATACCTCTAGACTGCTCTCTTGCCCTTCACCTCTTCTCCTATGTATTGTATCAAGTTCCATAAAGACATAGCTAAGCTGTACTTTCAAATTCAGTGTATGTGAAAAATAGAAGAATAAGGCTTAAAAATCCAGTGCTCAGATGCACCAGAGTTCTTTGAGGTCAGTCTTAGGCCCCTTTCTCTTCTCACTCATACGTTAGTTCTGTCCAACCTCACCTATGTCCTCTCTTCAGGTACTACCTCTCTGCCCATGACTCACAGGCTTGTCTTTGCAGTCAGATGTCTCTGAGTCTTAGAACTGAGCAGCCCACAACATCCCAAGGGATATTTCTCCTTGGTTCACTACCAGGTTCCTCAACACCACACAACCATAACAAACTCATAATCCTCCTACAACCACCTCCAAGCCTGGACCTCTTCCATCATCTTTCATCTCAGCAATAGCTTCACCACCATCCAGGGGTACAAGCCAAAAATCCAAGCATCACTGTTGGCTCTCCCTTGCTCTCACGCTCATAGTAAATCTAGCCACAGTCCTAACAATTTTGCCTCCCAAAGTCTCTTGAATCTATCTACCTCCCTTTGTCTCTGTTGCCACCACCTTAATCCCCAAACTCATGCCCTCTCACTTAGACCACGTTAAGATTTCCAGGCAGCCTTTACCTGGCTCCCTCTCTAATCAGATTCTCACGTTGCAACCTGAGGAATTTCTAAATGTAAATCTGGGGGTGCCCCACGCCCTCACCACACCTACATTTACTTTGATAGTTTCCTGTTGCTCCAAGAATAAATACCAAAATCCTTGCGTTGTGAGCTGAATGGTGTCCCTGCCAAAATTCATGTGTTGAAGTCACACCACACCCTGTACCTCAGAATATGATTGTCTTTGGACATAGTGTCTTTAAAGAAGCAATTCAGTTAAAATGAGGTCATTAGGGTGGCTCCCTTAGTCACTATGACTGGTGTTCTTATAAAAAGAGGAAATATGGACCCAGACAGGCAGAAGGCCAACCAGGGAGAAGACTCAGGGAGAAGAGGACCATTTACAAGCCAAGGAGAGGTCTCAGGAGATGTGAACCCTGCTGACACCTTGATCTCGGACTTCTAGCCTCTGACATTGTGCGATAATAAATTTCTAATGTTTAAGCCATTGTGTCTGAGGTGCTTTTGTTATGGCAGCCCTAGTAAATGAATGCATCTTAATAGGGCTGCAAAGTCCTCCATGGCTTGTGGGTAATTTTAAAATATATTCACAGAATTTTTGATCCTCTCCCTTCAAAAGGCGGAGCCTAATTCTCCTCCCTTTGAGTGTGGACTATACTTAATGGGTTGCCTCTGATGAATAGAACTGAATGGAAGTGACAGTGAGTGACTTCCCAGATTAGGACTTAAAAGGCATTATGGCTTCCCTCTTCTTCTCTTGCTCTCAGATCACTGCTCTGTGGGAAACCAGCTGCTGTATCATGAGGACCCTCAAGGAGCCCTATGGAGAGGTGACATGGGGAGGACTGAGGCCTCCTGCCAACAGCCATGTAAGTGAGCTATCTTGTAAGCAGATCCTGTAGTACCAAACAGAACTTCAGATGACTGCAGCCCTTGCGAAGGTCTTGACTGTGACTTCATGAGAGACCCTCAAGCAGTACCACTCAGCTAAGCTGCTCCTGAATTCCTGACCCACCAAGACGGATGAAAAGAAGACCAGAGAGAAACATTGCTTATGAATTGGATAATCTTTCCTTATATAGACAATAACATGGGTAGCTCAGTACCTGACAGATATAGTGACCCTAGAAGAGAAAGCCCCAACCCATTTTTAAAAGTAAATATCGTAATTTTAAATAAAAAGACATGCTTTTAAATCCAAGCACTTTGTTTAATCAGACTACTTAGCTGCACTCAGGCTGCTTTGCCCTAGTTCAAATCTGTGTTGTTTGTAAGTGTATTTTATGAATGACATTTCTTTACAAGAAAAAAAAAAACCCATCAGAAACCTATTTATCTTAAGCCTCTTTATCTCAGGCTATTTTGCATGTATACGTATGTACATATATCTGTAATTTCTCCCTAGCACCAGGAAGGCCAGACTTGGGAAGAGCTTTTATTCATTATTTAATCAAGGAAAGAGCTTTAAGTCAAACAAGAGCAGGGAAGGGAAGGGTTGGGGTGGGGGGTGGAGGGAGGAGACGTCCAGGCAGGAGCAAAGGAGTCTGGGCAAGAGAGAACATTTTTATAAACAGACTCTCAAGATAAAAACCTGAACAAAGAGCAACAAACAGCTCCTTTCTACATCTTTTTTTTTCTTTCTTGAAGCTCCTGACAGACTCAATTCCCTTCCTGCATAATCTCCTCTCCTTTTTTTCTTTCTGGAGCAATGTCAGTGTTCTGAATACAGAAATGCATCACTACTTGTTTCCCTTAAGGTGGATCCTTCCTCTGGCTACAAACAGAGGAGGGAAAAGTCCAGCCCAGCCACCAGTGGGCTGAGTGTGCCTGCCACCTCATTCTCTGCTACAGGGATTTCAAATCTTGCAAACTTCTCCACCCTGGGGACTCTTTCCCTTACCTAGAGGGCTCTCCCTGGTTTCATTAATTTTTCAAGAAGCAGATGGTAGCTGAGAGTCAGCCTCAGTTCCACCTTGGGTGAATCAGAGGGACTTGGCCCACAGTAACCTGGAGAGGTAGGTTACTCCCACCCACATTTTGCAGCTAAGGGGACTGCGGCTCAGAGAGACAGCTTCATGTTCGTAGAAGGAATCCGGACTTTGGGATCAGCCCTGCCTTTCTACCATGATGAACTCTGATTCTCTACCCCTGTGTTTCTTGCCTTTCTCTATCAAAATATTTTCCTAGGAAATATTCCTTTGTGGTCTAAATCTTCCCCCTTTTGTATTTCTCCCATCAGCTCAATCCCATCATCTTTCAACTTTCTTTAATTCATTACTTCAACAACTATTTATGGAGCACCTCCTGTGTGAAGCAATGAAACTACTCTTGTGGAATTTACATTCTAGCTAAGGAAGATAATTAACAAACAAGCAAACATGTCCCATGTCAATGGTGATCAGTGCTAAGTAAGGAGAAAAGACCAGGCAGGGCATAGAGGGTAGGGAATGCTCCTGTGGGAAGCAGGGCCTTGCCCTTCTATAATGGGTAGTCAGGGTGGTCTCATGGAAAGGTGACACTTAAGAGCAGACGTGAAGGAATGGAGGAATTCGATTGGGGAGGGGTTCTAGGAGGAGGGAACAGGAAGTGCAAAGATGCTGAAATCTTTGGTGTGTTTGAGGAAAAGTGAGAAGGCCAGTGTGGCTGGAGTTACAGGTCAAGGAGGCGTGGCAGATAAGGCTAGAGAAGAAAGAACAAAGTGGGTCAGGAGCAAGAGATCAGATTAGCGCCACGAGGAGGAGAGCATGAGGGCCTTCTGATGTAAGAGCTTTGGTTTTTACTCTAAGTGAGCCAGAAAGTTATTGGAGGGTTATCAGCAGGAGATCAAACTTGATCACTCCAGTAGTGTGCTAAGAATAGACTGGGGGTAGGGAGGCAAGTCTGGAGGAAGGGAGACCCATTAGGAGGCACAGCAGGAAGCCAAGTTTGGAGGAAGGAAGACCCATTAGGAGGCACTGCAGGAAGCCAGGTGCAAGTTGATGGAGACAGACGAAGGGATGAGACTGGTTAGATTTTGGAGACATTTAGAGGGTGGAATCAACGGGGTTTGCTAACGGCTTGATGGAGGATGTAAGACAAAGAGAAATCAAGGATGACTTCAAGGTTTGGCCGTAGTAACTGGAAGAATGGAGTTGCCAAAACTGAGAGGGAACAGACTGTGAGAGAAGGAAGATCAGTGATAGTAAAGAGGGAGGGGGGAAGTTTGCAAAGAGAGGAGGTGAGAGATTGTCATGTAGGAGAGAAGGAGAGTGAATGGACTAGGAAAATGCAGTAGTATTGCCCAGCAGAGCTAAGGGCTAACTTGAGGTCTGTGGCAATGAATGTAAAGTGACATCATTGCTGGGTTTGGGGGGGTCTTTTGTCCAGCCATTTAAAGCTGCACTTATATAAGTGTGGAGTAGGCAGACAGTTGGATTTAACCAAGGTTGGGGATTTGCTGGCCAGGACACTGGAAAACAAGATGTGGGAAGGAATTGAGCTTATGCATGGGATGGATGGCAATGACGATCGAGGCCACCCAAGCAGGATAGGAGGGGAGCACGGCAGGAGGGGCGAGAAGAGTGCAAAGTTAGCGGGATCAATAGGTTGTACGTTTTGGAAAAGGTGGAAGAATTGTTAGGATGGGGATGCAAAAGGGAGTGAGCTGGGAAGTCAGGGGGTGGTGGTCAGAGATGGAAAGGCTTAAAATTGAGATTATGGATGGGTGTAGAAATTGGAGGTTCAAGGGAATGAGAATGGGAGTGGGTGACTCCCAGAATCATCTTCCCTGACACCTCCCATATCTGGGGCTCCCCTCCTTCTCTTCTACCTGTGTGCTTTTCCAAGAATCCTTTCCCTTTCTGATATTTACAGCATTAACTGATACAAATCTGGCTCATTCCCTCTGGCCTTATTGGTCCCCTCTTGTGTTAATGTGGGTCCTCGGAGAAACAGAAGTCCCAAGACTAAACACACAAGAATTTCATTAAGGGAGATGTCTGAGAGAGGGAATGGGGAGAGAGCTGGGTGAGGCTGGGAGAATTGTCCGACCACCATGCAAGAGAGTTGGTTGAGTGGAAGCATTTAGATAGCTGGGCAATCTAACAAAGGTTTCAAGTTGGCAAGCCTGTCAGGGAGTCCTCTACCTGGAAGCAACTATCAGACACCTGTAAGAAACAGGAACTGGTCTGCCTTGGCATCCCCAACACAGTCATGGGCTGGGAGCCGCCCATGGGCAGCATGGGCTCCAGCTAATGTACCAATAGATTTCAAGGAGCACATCATCTGGGGTCCTTGGTCAATCATGCTGTCCATAATTGGCTTTCTATGAAGTCCATTTCCATAGATGCCACAGTAATCCAGCTACAGGACCAAGCTCAGGAGTGAAGTCACTGCTTTTTAGTTGACTATCCTGTAACTTTTAGCTCTTTGCTAAGATCTGGGTGCTGCTACCTTAGAGAGAAGTGTGTGGGCAAAGTGCAGCTGCCTGGTTTCCTCCACACGCAGGGACTCTCCACATGGACTAAACTCCAGAGAAGTTTCTATGCTTTCAGGAAGCCTGCACTGCGCACGCTGCCTGTCCAGCGGCCATTGTTAACATGGCCACAGGCACGGGGTTTGCAAGAGCTGGGCTTGGAGAGCATGGGGGCAAGCAGACCACGGAGGTGGTACTGGGGCCTCCTTTGATCCCATTTATCGCACCTCTGCTGACACCAGCAGGCTCCACGTCTCCCACTAAAGGGCTCTTTTCTTCTATCCATTTGGCATTCTTCACATACCGTCTGATTCTCTCTGTCCCATATTTCCCACTCATCGATACCTGAAAATTCAGCCTTCACAAAACGTCACCTCAAAGGCTTCGTTCTCCTCCCCCAGCCTGATTTCTCAGGCCTCCCAACCAAATAAACACCATTTCAGCCCCTGGCAGTTTGCATCTTTGATTTCTCCTTCCCTCTGCAATTCCTTTCACCCCACGTCCCTCGATAAAACCTGACATGTCATCCGTGCACTATCTCTCCAGTCTATCCCTGTACTTTTCTGCTTCTGCCAAAACATTGGTTCATGTTCACCTATCGCCTTCTGCAACTAGCACCGGCTCCTACTTTCTGCTTTTGCAGTGCCCTTTTTCCATCTTTCTCCTCGTCCTTCCCTCTCGCTGTGCTCTTGTCTCATCCCTTGTCTCACACCTCCTCTTCTCACTCTCCTCTCTCCACCATCAGAAGGGCCTTCACGGATCCACTCACCCCACCCACACGTCCTCTCACCCTGGTCTTGAATAAGGCCCCAGTGCACACTTCTCAAGATGGTTTCTCCTAAAACAGAAATCAAAACCAAAACCAAAAAAATATTCCTTCCAACAGTGGGACCATTTAGAGCAAAGCCTTCCTTCAAGCAGTCCTGCATCCCCAGCCCCCAGCAGGCCTGCAGAGATCCCACTGGCTGCACCCGCAAGAGGTGGGGATTTTAGAGCTAAGGGCTGAGGCTGACGCGGGAGCAATAATGAGGTTTGGAGCAGGGATTCTACAGGTGGTTTCCTCAAGGTTACCCACTAGTGGGTGGCAAAGCTAGAACCCAGGTATAGTGACGCTCGATCCAATATTCTTTCAACTCTTTATTAACGGTGCTTCCAATTAAGAAGAAATTCCAACACTGGGTGAGAGCCTGGGCTCTGAACAGCCCTAGTGTGCTGGTAGGGGAGCAGCATGGTGGAGCTCAGCAGGGAGCTTGTTGGAAATGCAGAGTCTGGGCTCCACTCAGACCCATGGAGTCACCACCTGCACTTTCACAGGATCCCCAGGTGACTCCGATACATATTAAAATATGAGAAGCACTGATCCAGAGACCCTCAGGCCTGCCTCCCAATTCCAAGACTGTGACTTCACTTGCCGGACTAGAGGCCCCAGAACACAGGTATCTTGCCGTCAGTCTATAGTGCAGTACAGAGAGCTCCCTGTAACACAAAATATGCTAAGTCAATGTTGTTTCCTGACAGACTGATTAAACAGTCCTATCCCCGAATTATTTTTGTCTTCTATACATGGCAAGTCAAGCTACTCATTTTCCAGGGATATTTTCAAAGGAAGATACTCTAAGGGCGACTCCAAAGCACACTTCGTGGCTATTACATCTTCCACGTACACTAAATGGTGCCACACGGGGACCCCACAGTGCAGGTCATGAGATGCACGTGGTGAGAAGAAGCAAGTAAATACAGGAGCCCTGTTCTCAGCGCCACTCCACCCACTGAGATGCCCGCACAGTGCCTCAAGCTATTCTTAGACTGACGTGCCACCTCTGGCTTGTCACCCAGACAGCTTTCTTTGTACTCTAAAGAAAGAGAGTCCCTGGAAACATTGATTTTGGGGGTCCATGAGCAGCATCCTTCCTCCACGGACCGGGAGAAAGGCATCCTTGGCAAAAGACCAGGCAGACTGGACTGAGCCTCTTGGTAGATGGGGGGCAGGGCAACTAAAATGGAGAGTGGGACAGTGTCTGGTTATCTCCTGCTGAGACGAGGTAAAGGGTCAGAAATACACTCCCAATAACCCTACCTCTAGGCTCAGCGGGTGCGTGTGCATGCGGAGCGGGTACTGAAAAAGAGCTTCCAGGAAAAAAAGATGTTCCCATCTGAATGGCAGGGTCTGCCCCGCAGTTCCGGGAGACTTCAGGTTGGATTTGCATGCACCTGCCCGATACACATAGATAAACATCTGGAGCCATTAATGTCCTGCATTTCGGGGCTGCTCTGGGTCCATACCAAATGAGGATGGAGCGTTCTTCTTTCTGCTTGGGATCAAAACGTGCTTGAAAGACGCAGAAGCCTTTGGATCTGCTCTCACTTAAAAAGCACAGTTCTTCCTAAAGTTTTCAGTTTGCTACCACAGACAGTTTCCTGCTCAAATATAGTCATCCAAAATATACATCCATAATTCTTAGCATCTGCTCTGTACAGAGAAGCATATTTGGATAATCCAGGAAATTTTTTTAAATAAGGAAGGAAAGAAAAGAAAAAGAAGTTAGGAAAGAAGGGAGAGAGGATTAAAATAAGTATTCTCTGAGAGTAATTTCCTCTCTGAAAGGCTAAAAATATATAAACTTTAATATTTACACTGGCAGACTCTTACGTTAGTTGACAGTCTCCATATTTTTAGTAGAGGGCCATTGACAAAAGCAGGTGAAGACACTTAGTAATGCATTCATTATAGATCAATTTAGTAAAGGTTAATAGCTCTTTGTTTTGAATAAGATCTCTACTAACCCTTCTGTGATGTGTGTCGTTCCTTTGTACAGCACAATTTGAAAAGTTATTCAATGAATGAATGATTGAATGTTCATGTTTATATGAAAATGTCTTGAATGTCTGCAAGAATGTTTGAATTTCATTTATCCTGCCTTTCACTCAGGTAGAGTCTAGCCTCAGTGAACACTTGGCTTCCTGATCATTTTAATTAAAGGTACAAATAATGATCCTTCACCAAAGAACTCAGACAGAGCCATTTCTTCAACTGCAAATCAATAAACCATCCAATAGGAAAAAGAGCAACAGACAGGAATAGGCAATACACAAAAAGAGAAAACTCAGACGGCTAATAAACAGATGAAAAGATGCTCCCTCCAACTAGCAATCGAGAAAATGCAAATACAAGCACCCAGGGGACACCGTGTTTAACCCATGAGATGGCCAGCAATCAGATAAAATTACATTGCGGGTAAGGGCATGGGATCAGAAGACAGGCTATCAGGGTTTGCATCCTGACTCTACCGCTTTGCCAATGTTTGCCCCAGGACAAGATTCTTAACTTCTCTGGGTCTGTCTCTGTGTAGCTGTTAAAAATAATGAGGTAGATTTCTAGGTACTGACATGGAATGGTCTTCAAGACATATGGCTGAGTGGAAATAGCAAGTATCAGAACAGTGACAGGATATCACTGTGAATATCACTGACGATGTGATATTTGATATGATACATTTGCGTAGGTATCATTTGTGTAAATGCTACATACAAAACCTTATATTATATTTATGTATAGAGGTAAGTGCAGTCATTAACTCTAAGGGAGGTATTGGTGTTGGGTGTGATAGTCAAAAGCAGACTTTACCGTATTTGTACTATTTTTAATGCAAACATTATTTAGGACAAACATTATTCATCTTTACAATGCATTCCTCTATTATTTGTATAATTAAAATTTAGGGAAGGGGAAGTAGGGAGTTGTTGTTTAATGGGTATAGGGTTTCAGTTTGGGATGATGAAAATGTTCTACAGGTGGATAGACGTGACGGTTGCACAAAAATGTGAGTGTACTTAATGTCACAGAGCTGTATGTTAAAAATTGTTAAAATAGTAAGTTGTATGTTATGCCTATTTTACCACAATAAACAATTTTAATTTCATTTAAAAATTCTTTATACCATAACATGACACAACGGGACTACTCAAGTCAAGGATTAGTGTGCACTAGAGTGCGCAGAAGCTGAGCCTTTCAAGAACCCCGGAATTTGGGTGGGGGAGAGTTGGAGAGTGGCACAGAGGCTTGGAACGAAGAGGCAATGGAATGGCCCGTCTTCCCAGAGAAGGAAAGTCTTGAAAAAAGATGAGAAATAAAATTAGACATTCAGTGGAAAGTCAAGCAGTGCCCAACTGATGGAACTTGGCCTTGATCTTCTGGGAAGGAAAGAACGAATTCCCCTAACTCCCTGTTTCCCTGTCTCTCGCCAGTCAAAAGCCCTCCAGAGATAAATTCGCAGATGGGGAGGGGCGGGGACAGTGGTACAGAAGGAAGAAAAGGGTCATGAAAAGTAGAATCTCAGAATGGCTTGTATTTTTGCTGCAACAGCTCCTCTTTCAAAGAGCTTCCACACACCTGGAGGGAACTTGATTTCCTTCTGAGAATATGCCTTTCAAGTAGATTAAAAACTATTTCCATGAGTTGTGGCTGTTTACATGCAAACCTGTCATTCAGACGATGTGTGCCTTCACAGACGCCCACGGAGGCTTATCAACAGCTCCCTTCTGTTGTGGGATAATTTCATTTAGGTTCTTATGTAGTCTGTCTGGACAAAGGAGGAAGGTGAAGGAACCAGAGGGCATTTTATTTCTTCAACAAGGTGAAAATGAAAACACCAAGAGCTTAATGGGGGTGGGGATGGGGCAAGAGTCCAGAGGGCAGGACGGTCTCAGAAGCTGGTCATCCAGTGCTGAGCTCGTCCAGTGCTTAAGACGGACAAGGTCCACCCTAGTCTACAGATTCAGCAATTTCTCACCATCACTCACTCCCAAGTTTCATGGTTTCTGCCACCCATTCCCCAGTCAAACCTAATACCAAAGCCACACGCTAAGAGAGAGAAAGTCTATCTGGTGAAAGGCACATTGGCTTTGGGAAATTTGGGGAGGCACGGTAAAGCCTTGAACTCAGCTATTGTAGATTCCCAAATTCTAGAACAAAGGTTAAAACATATTCTGAATTGATGTTTATTTGCCAAAATCTTTTTAAAAGCAATTATTAGACAACTTTGTTGTAGAAGCTACGTTGTTTTCTAGAATTCTTTACACTGAGGATTGATCTAAATTCTAGAAGGATAAAGAGATGGCTTGTGAGCCTTTGGAAATGAAAAGTTGATCCACTCAAGCCAACATAAGACAAAAATAGATAACAAACCAATGTGTGTGTATGTGTGTGTGTGTATGTGTATGTGTTTGAAGGATTGGCAAGATTTTTAATAATGTTTCAAGGACAAAGTGGAAAAATGTGGTGAGGATATTAACATAGATAGGTTGGTTTGTAACTGGCCAAACAACATTGCCTCAAGATTATTCATTTAGTAAATATAGAAATTCTTTATCTGTACAATTAAAAAGTTGAATTATACACCCACTAAGGTCTTCTCCACCTCTTCAACCTCGGATTGTTTTACCTGGAGGAAGGTCTCAAGATTTGCCAACTTCTGTCCTACCTTGGGATGAAAATGTAGGCATATGCCTACAAAACCAGAGAAGACACAAAGGGAGGGGTACTTATTGCCTTAGAGTATAGAATCAGCATTTAAAATTACCCATTCCCTCTCCCAAGCCAATAACATCATAGTTTGAAGCTAATGAGATAAAATATAATCGTATACAATTCTGATTTTTAAAAATCCATTCTACAAGGTCAACATATTGGAGATCTATCTTGGTAGCAGTTCAGATAAGGAAATCACAGGGATCTGGTTGACTTTAAATTCAGTATCAAACATCAGAATGGCATATTTCAGGCCTGGGTGCAAAGGAGGACTTGGTATGGGCTAAGTTGTACAGTAAGTCCCCTATATATGGATGAGTTCTGTGTTCGTAAGTCCAATTTTGTTCGTAAGTCCAACAAAGTTAGCATAGGTATCCAAATAACACAATTGGCTGTATAGTACTGTACTATAATAATAAGTTAATAATACTTTTAATTATTTTAAGTATTAATAAGTTCATAATACTTTTTAAGTATTAATAAGTTCATAATACTTTTCACACAAATAATACTAAAAGATAAAGAAAACATTTTTAATCTTACAGTACAGTACCTTGAAAACTACAGTAGTACAGTACAGCAGCTGGCATACAGGGGCTGGCATCGAGTGAACAGGCAAGAAGAGTTACTGACTGGAGGAGGGAGAGGAGGTGAGAGTTGGTAGAGCTGAAGGATTGTCAGCAATAGGAGACAGACGGCAAGCTGCAATTTCACCCACGTCTGATGCTGGTGGAACGCACGTTCGCATCTTTGAAAGTTTGCAACTTGAAGGTCCATATGTAGGGGACTTACTGTATTTAAAGTCTGGGGTCCAAATCAAAAGGCAGCATTGCCTACTCAATACTCTGCCCTGGATCTGGAGAACCATGTTCAGACATGTTAAAGGGTGTGGCTTTAACATGAGGGCTCCTCTAGCTACCCCACCCCCGACCATCTTGCAATCATCCCACTGCACCTGGCTTAGCTTTTTTTTTTTTTTTTGCTGTACGCGGGCCTCTCACTGCTGTGGCCTCTCCCATTGCGGAGCACAGGCTCCAGACGCGCAGGCTCAGCGGCCATGGCTCACGGGCCCAGCCGCTCCGCGGCATGTGGGATCTTCCCAGACCGGGGCATGAACCCATGTCCCCTGCATCGGCAGGCGGACTCCCAACCACTGCACCATGAGGGAAGCCCTGGCTTAGCTCTTTTAAGTCATCGCTGCACTGTGGATGTCAGTCCTTGCTTGAACATGTTAGCGTGAGAACACACCGTTTCCTGGTGTACTAAGAAATTTCATCCTTACCGTGGATGGAGATCTCATTATCTATGACTCTCCCACCCATTGTTCCCTGACACCCTGGGATCACACAGGTCAATTTTAATCCCTCTTCTACATACACAGCACTTCAAATGAGTCAAGAGGATGGCTGGTCACCTCCAAGAAACCTTTCCAAGTAAAACTGGGCTGTTTTTAAAGTTTAATCCTCAAGATCCTTTTCCTGGCTCTTTGCGCCTCAGGATTAGACGGCTGTCTCTTCCAAAGATGAAGGCTCTACTGCTATTCTTTCCTCCTTGCAGGGATCAGCAGCAAACACATGTAGTGAGGAGCTCCTGTTGGCTTGGCCTCACTAGTATCGCTCCCAGCCTGTCATCTAAGACCTAGAGATGCTCAAAAAGTGGAGCTATGATCCCTAATTGTGACTTTTCAATACTTCAGTGTATTTCCAAGTTACACAAAATTCATAGAACACTCTTATAGCTCACATTAATTTTAAAAATAAACAGATGCCCTAGAGCATTGTAGGAACGCTCAAAATTCCAGGTTGCGATTCCAGACAAGTTGAAAATCACTGGCTCATTTAGCCATTTTTCTTCTACTTCCCAAATACTTTAGTTCTCTTACCTTTAAAAAACAATCCTCTGGGGCTTCCCTGGTGGCGCAGTGGTTGCGAGTCTGCCTGCCGATGCAGGGGACACGGGTTCGTGCCCCGGTCCGGGAAGATCCCACATGCCGTGGAGCGGCTGGGCCCGTGAGCCATGGCCGCTGAGCCTGTACGTCCGGAGCCTGTGCTCCGCCACAGGAGAGGCCACAGCAGTGAGAGGCCCGCGTACCCCCCAAAAAAAAAAAAAAATCCTCTGAATGCTATTGATTCCTATTCTGTATTTGACAGACATGCATATTTTTTAAGCGCTGCTGCTGGTATTGCTGTATATTTTCTTTTATCTGGTATTTACTTGAGTGCCTGCTATGTATGTGACACCTCGAAGTATGTGGCAAACAAGAACCAAACCAAAAAACAGGGGATCAGCTTGTCCATATCATGGTATGGAACAAAATGCCTCATTTATGAAGAAACAACGATACAGGACAGTTTGGGTGACTTGCCTTCAGAGGGTGTCAGAATTAAAACCACTCCCCACAGGTTCACAGACCTGAAAAAGACCACAAAGTCCTGCTGGGGTCTCTTCATTGATATTTTATGACCTCATCTTGAAACCCAATTTGTTCAAAGTAAATAAAATGTTGTTTGTGTAAGTAATTAATCAAGAACTACATGGAAGGTTTTTACGAGGCCAATAGCAAGCAGTCTCCTGAGGCGCTCGGCAAACTCTGTCTTTCAGTAAATAATTACTTTGGTTAAAATTATTTACTAAATTAAGTCATTCCTTTTGTGATATCTCTAAGACTTCAAGTAATTGATTGGGTTCACTTTAGTTTGGTGTTTTATAAAGGAGAAAAACACTGCTACATAATGAATTAACTGTGCAATTAACTATAAATTTAGCCCTCCAGAAACACATTTTTAATGACTAAGAACAGGTACAAAGAGCCCTGAATCGTTTTTTGTTGACCTTGTTTTTAAACCTAGATATAATTTTCCATCCTGTTTAATGCAGCAGTGCTGGGAAAGTGTTAGCACAGCGTCACATTATTTTCCGTTTACCAAGAGTCAGCAACATGGAAAACCCATTTCAAGCAGAGCTGTAGCCACAGGCCCCTGCCCTGGGTTCACAGCGGGGACTTGTTTGACCTCTAGGCAGGTCCACCTCCATCCTTTCGGCTCCCAGCATAAGGACAGGGTCTCGTGACAGCAGCACTTTCCCTGTACCCTCCTGCGGTTAGGCAGGGAGAGTAATGATCTGCCGCCTAGGGCTTTCTCCCTCCGAACCACACTTCCCCGTTCTAATTATGAGAGAAATAACCAAGAGTAAAACCTGGGCTAACTAACACATTTAATGAACTATTTTGTTGTGTCCTTAATTTTTAGGAATAAAATACAAATCATTGGGTTTTAGGAGCAAGAAAGAAAACTGAATTCCCCTCGTTAAACATCGGTACCTTGCAAGGATAGATGCTATCACTTTATGTGTTTGCCCACATTTCTGTGCTCCCAGCCTCAGAATAGGAAGTGAGCATCCGTCACGTGCCAGGCCCCATGCTGCAGGGTCTTTCAAGCATGTTATCTCACGCCGTCCTCATGACCACTCCATGATGTCCGTGTGGCAAGTGTCACCTCACCAATACTTTTCCAATACCGTGTACCTTCTCTGTAACACAAGACCCCCTCCCTCACCTTCGCCCACACACATACTCTCTCCAAGGAGAAATCAAGAGTTTCTTTTAAATGCTGTCTAGGATACCTCCTCCACCTTTGCTTCAAACAGAATGACCAGAGTCCACATGACCCTAAAACGCCAGAAAAATCTATCATTTATTAACTTGTTGGATTTCTGTAGTTAGTACAGTTTCTAAAGGCAGGAAAGTAAACACATTTGTTGGAGAAAGAAATAATTTTACCAGTAAGCATTGAAAATAAATGTACTTGGAGCTTCACCCTAAGTAAACACGATACCTATCAATCTATCTCTTATTGGTTCTGTTGCTCTGGAGAACAATGACTAATACACCCTCCCCTATACTGAAAGACGTGACCTCCACTCTGAGAGCTCAAGAGTTATCAGGTGACAGCAACTCATTCTAATGCAAAGTGAGGAAGAGACAGAGGTGGGTTGAGATGCTTTGAAGCCATATTAAGGATTTAGCAGATTTTTCTAAGGACAATGGGAAGCTATTGGTGTGTTTTAGTAGGAAAAAATGGTATGACTAGGTTTGCATTGCTCAGAGATCTCTCAGTCTATATTAAAAATAAATAAATAACACGTCACTAGAGTGAATGGACTGGAGGATGTCAAGAGAAGGAAGATCAGGTAGGAGGTTACTGCAGTTGTCTAGGGAAGAGAAAGTGGTTGCCAGGACTCCAGTAGTGGCAGGAGAGACAAAGAAGTGGGTAGATTTCATAGACGTATAAGGCATGATTGGCAGGACTTGGTGAGTGAATGGAGACAGGAAGGGAAGGACATAGGATGACTTCACAGTTCCTGGCTGGACAGCCTTCCTTGAGCCATGGGGGTAGAAGGGGTGGAGATAGTGATTTCAGTCCCGTACCTGCTGAGCATGAGGTCCCTGTGGGGTCTCCCAAGGAGCTGCTTAGGGCAGATCACAGCTAGAGTTACCTATGTGGGAGTTGTGGCAATATGGCTGACGGCTGAAGTCATGGGAATGGCTGAGATCCCACTGGGAGAGTGTGCAGGGTGACAAACGAAGAGGTCTTAGTGCAGAGCCCTCCAGACAGCCCTCCTGAGACCCACCAGTTACCCAGCCCTCTAAATGATCATTTAGCTACAGCAGGTCCCTCAACCTGCCCCTATTTGCATTCCTCACTCCAGGTTCAGGCCCTAACCACTTCTTAGAGACCACGGCAATAGTCTGGTCTCAGACTCTCTCCCTTTTATTTACCTTTTTTTTTTGGCCATGCCACGAGGCATGCAGGATCTTGATTTTCCGACCAGGGATCGAACCTGTGCCCCCTGCAGTGGAAGCACAGAGTCTTAACCACTGGACCACCAGGGAAGTCCCCAATTTACCTTTCTTATCATTGCCAAACTAGTTTTCTTAAAGCTTTGACTTCTGTCATGTTACTTTTCTCCTCAAAAACTTCAATGTTGCCCCACTCCCTACCAAATAAGGTATAATCACTTCCTTCTGGGGTCCAGGCCTTCTGTAAGATGGCCTCAGACAACACAGACCTAGCTTCACGGCTGGGCTTTATTTCTTCTGCTCTCCATCAAAGGTGATACACAGCATGTGACCTTGCATAAGTCATTTAACCTTCTTCTCCTCCACTTTTCCACCTCTTACTTCCTATGGGGGATGTCAAAGGGATTCACTGCCCTAAATAAAAGGACATGCCTCAGGGCTCAGAGACAGATGTCCACCTCTGACTTTGGTTTCCCCCATGCTTCAAGATCTGTTGCTGTGACGTCAACAGACAAATGAACTGTGGACTTGGTGGGGAGGTGATGGGGGCATGCTTCGGCCCTTGAGAGGGAAGTGTTTCGGTGGCCAGCCAACCATTTCAGACAAATGGAGCCTTAGTCCATTTGGAAGGAACTTTAGGAAAGAAAATTCTATTTGCATCTTTAATCGTACAAGTTACTTACAATCAGTGCATTAATATATTTATCTATAGTACTGTGAGCCAGCCCTGGAGGAGAAATGGAACTTGCAGTTTTAGAGAAATAGATGTAAACAAAGGTCTCAATGTGCACGAAAGAGAGCTCTTTGGAATAGAATACTGATGCTGGAGGGCAGTCTGAATGGTAAAAGACTCATTCAACAAGATTTGTTGAGCATCTACTATGTGCTATACACTATTCTATACACTGAATAAAACAGTGAACAAATGAGACAAAAATCAGTGCTCTCATGGAACTTACACTCTACAGGAAGGAGATAGGTTTTTAAAAATAATAAATAAGTAGATTGTATACTATGTTAGAAGGTGTTAAGTGCTGTGTAGAAAAGAGAACCAAGTAAGGCAGGTTGAGAGTGATGGAGTAGGGGGTTGCTATTTTATATAAGCCCACCAGAACAGGTGTCATAGAGAAGGTGTCATTGGAGCCAAGAACTTGAAGGAGATGACAGTGAGGCATGTGGACATCTGGGGAAAGAGTGTTTCATGCAGAGGGAGGAATGACCAGTGAAAAGCCCTAGGCAAGAGCTTGTCTAACACATTGGAGAAACAGGAAGGAGGCCAGTTTGGCTAGAACAGAGTGACCAGGGGCCAGGCCATAGGAGATGAAGTTAGGGGTGAAGGGTCAGATTGAGAAGTGTCTTGGAATGACCCCACTGGAAGGTCTGGGGGCAGAGGAGTGATTCCAATTCTGCTGTGAAAACAGCCCTCTGGCTGCTGTGAAGACAGTAAAGTATGAAGGGGTCGGGACTGGAGCGGGAGGGCCGGGGAGGAGGCCATTGCCACAATCCAGGCAGGAAGACGGTGGCTGAGACCACAGCCTGAGCAGTAAAAGCGGTGAGAACGGATGGATTCTGGATAGATTCTGAATGTACAGACAAGAGGATTTACAGATGGGTTGGATATGGAGGATGAAAGAAAGAGAGCCATCGAGGCTTTTGCTCTGAGCTACTGGCGGGAAAGAATTGTCGTTTTCTGAGCTGGGAAAAGCTGAGGATAGAGCATGTATGGGCAGGTAGATTATGAGGAGTTCAACTGTGAACTTAAATTTGGGATGTCCATTAGACACACACACACACACACACACACACACACACACACACACACACACGTCTAAATCTGGAGTTCGGGGGAAAAATCAAAGCTGGAAATATATATTTAGCTCCAGATCACAAAGACTTTCCTCCACAATAAGAACAATGAAATGCAGCTCTTCCTCTTCTCTCCATCACCACCATCTACTCCTCCCACTACTGGTAATTTCCACATGCCCAGCCATGTGATCACATCACTCACATCATCTCGTTTACTTCTCACAATGGCCCCAGGAGGCACCACAACAATCCCTGTTTTGCAGATGTGGAATCTTAGGCTTAGCAAACTTGCATATCTTGCCCAAGCTCGCACAGCTGGAAAGGATTTTACTCCGCAGCCGGTGAGGAGCTAATAAAAATTGAGAATAACATTGTTAGGTGTTTATTTGGGGTACATGGCTCAGAGGACAGCACAGAAGTCCAAAAGGGGTGAAATGAGCAGAGTGAGGGGGCCATTACAATAGCCCAAGAGTCCAAAAAAGAGGTGATGTGGGAGTGAGGGTCTAAGAGTGACCAGGTAGCACAAGGCTGGGCAACCCATTGAATTGGGGTCATCAGGGAAAACTCCACGATGGCAGGGGGACTGGGGGAAGGGTGGTGCCGCTTGCTTAGGTGGAGAACACAGTGGGATGGTTGGGACCTGGCAGGCTGATGCAAAAGGAGCACATCAGGAAGCAAGTGGATGATGCTGGCACAGGCTGGGATCAACCGAGGAAGGTCTTTCTTGTGAGGCTTTGGAACTTAACTTTGCAGACTAGAGAGCCACTGAGATTTGAGTCAGATAAATATGGTCACACATAAGACCGAAGCCCTATAGTCCTCTGTGCTTTGTGAGGGCAGGACCAGGGCCTCTGTGTGCAGTCCACTGTACAACCGTCTGTACGCAGCGGCTACTTAACACAAGATACCACCCTCTCAGCTCCACCCCTGCCCCTGTTGGCCATTTATCGGGCATACTCGCAGAAGACTTTTTTCCAAAGCAAACACATTGTGCAATGAGGTTGAATACGTTGACTAAATCCAGTCAGTATTCCTATAGGATTTTTTTTTAATCCAACTTACAACAAGTAACAGCCCACTTACTTCTCCACAACTCATGGCTCCCCACCACCCCATTGTCTGCCCTGACTGGGATAATGGGTAACTGTGTTCCAACGCGCATGAGGCTAAAATACTTCTCTTTGCCCAGCTTCAATCATTCTCAAAACCCAGATCCTAATCTCTCTTCATTATCATTAAGCAGCCAAAGCAGCTACAGCAGTGAAGAGGGGGGAAAGGAACAGGCTGGGGAGACGAGAAACATTTCTCCAAGAAACAAAAGAATCTCATCCTTGATCAAGTGACCCAGCATGACAGGAGGAAGAGAGAGCTCCCGGAGCTGACGAAAATAAAATTGCCGGTCAGACTTTCTTCTCATTAGTTTCTCTTTCATACTTCACATTACCTCAGTGAAAGGATGATGAATTCAGAGTTAAATGCCCCAAAATAACTTAAGCAATCTTTAAATAAGACTTAAATGTGCTTTACGTTTCCACCAAAAACCCTCTTCCTGGTTCATGTGCCTCTCTTTCTTTTTTTTCTTTGTTTTAATTTTTATTGGGGTATATGCTTTACCGTGTTGTGTTAGTTTCTGCTGTACAGTGAAGTGAGTCAGCTATACGTATACATATATCCCCTCTTTTTGGATTTCCTTCCCATTTAGGTCACCATGGAGCACTGAGTAGAATTCCCTGTGCTATACAGTAGGTTCTCATTAGGTACTTATTTTATACATAATAGTGTGTATATATATATATATATATATATATATATATATAAATTCCAATCTCCCAATTCATGCCACCCCCCTTTCTCCCAATAACTTGGTGTCCATATCTTTACTCTCTATGTCTGTGCCTCTATTTCTGCTTTGCAAATAGGTTCATCTTACCACAGCACTATTTACAATAGGCAGGACATGGAAGCAACCTAAATGTCCATCAACAGAGGAATGGATAAAGAAGATGTGGAACGTATATACAGTGGAATATTACTCAGCCATAAAACGGATTGAAATCGTGCCATTTGCAGAGATGTGGATGGACCTAGAGACTGTCATACAGAGTGGGCCTCTCTTTCTCCCTCTCTCATGGCCCTTTTCTCCCATCTTCTCTCCAGGTTCTGCTGTGTCCTCTGCTTATATAGTTTCTTTTCTCCAATGGCTGGCTTGGTCCTCTCCTTGAGACCCCTCCCACCCTCCGGCCCCGGTCAGCCTCCAGGACGCTCTTTGTATCCAGTCCCTTTCTAGCCCCCAGGACTTGCCCTCAGCCCTTTGTCTGTGACCTTCCTTTCCCCTCCCCAATCCCCCTCTCCCCAGCCCATGCTCGCCGGTATCTGGCCTCAGGTGCCACCAGAAGCCAAATTTCTAGTGATAGAAAGCCCATGGTTGCCCCATGGAGGCAGATGATATACATGAGGCAATTGCTTCAATTCATAATTACAATAAGACAAATGAAGCAGCAAAACAAGACAGATTCATGGTTTGGAGAGCTAAAGATGAACTTTTTGCAGAAGACAGCCCTTCTTCCCCTATTCTGCTGTTACTACGCCCCAGAAGCATATTGACTAGCTGATCAATTCTCAGCTTCTAGGTAGATGTGCCAGTGATAAATGATGACCTCACAGTCCCTCCTCAGGGACTGCAGGCCCAGCTAACGCA
Source organism: Delphinus delphis (assembly GCF_949987515.2). NCBI lineage: Eukaryota > Metazoa > Chordata > Mammalia > Artiodactyla > Delphinidae > Delphinus > Delphinus delphis. The sequence continues at coordinate 131,033,936 of NC_082683.1, forward strand.
CCCTGAACCATCCCCTGTTTCGAAATCCCTTGCCTGGATTGTTTATCTCACTCCCCTCCAGACTTTTGTTTCCAGCTACAGGGAACTCCTAAGTAGAAAATCAATAGGCACTTTAATTACTGGCCCCCAATTCATCAGGGCCTCAACTGTAATTACTCAGCCTGAGCCAGAAGCCTCAGCAGCCAATAAACGGAGACAGCCAGGCGCTGGGTAATGCGCACAACGATGAGAGGCTGGAGTCCGTGACTCAGCCTGGGCAGAGCCTTCTGAAATCACCTGCCCACGTTCCCGCCACCTCCTTCTCAGGTCCCTTTCCTTGGTCGGCACTGGGGGGAGGCAGTCCCAAAAGGGCAGGTGGGGGGCAGAGCCAGTGGGGGGCATGGTTGGACACAAAGCCAACCCTTTTTCTGTCTCCCTGACTTTTATTCAGTCAACTGCCTCTAAGACCTTGCTACTCAAAGTGTAGCCTGTGGACCAGTGTCTTCAGCATCCTCTGAGAAAGTGTTAGTGGTGTTGATGCTCAAGCCCCAACACAGAGGTACTGACCTGGACGCTGTGCTTAGCAAGATGCCCACATTAAAAAGCGGGACGTATCACTTTAACATCACACTGGTGTGTGTTTGCTTGGCTAAGCTGATGGAGAGGAGGAACAGTGTTCCTGGTACCCATTCCATGGCCCCTCAGACTTCATGCTGCCCCCGAAGGCTTCCCCAAACTCTTTTTAGGTTATGAGGGGCCCATAGATGCTATAATGTTCTTTCTCCCTCCATGGCATATTCATTCTTTTCCTTCCACCTCCTCAGCTCTTCCCAAAGTCAGGTAATCTGAGGGTCTGAGAGTTGATGGTCCCTCTGTTGACCTCCAGACGAAGGCCATCTGCCTAGACTTGGGGTCCTGTTCCCTGGCCCCAAGCCCCTTAAGGCTGACCAGCTCCTGATTACTGCCCTTCTCATCTCTGCTGCCAGAGTTCATTCATCCTCAAAGGATGGATCTCAGGGAAATCCTCAGGGTCCCTTCCAGGGACTATGTAGGATGATGCTGGGATAAGAAATGCTCTCACGGGATCTCCTTCAAATAGCCAGGGCTGATGGGATTTTCTCCCTCAGGAAAACAGGAATTCATCCTTGGGATGGCTCAGAATAAAGGACTTCTTTGTGATGGGTGAATTCATAACCTGTGTGGGTCTGGAGTTGATTCCTCCTTCAGGCTACTGGGGTTTAGAGGCCAGTAAACCTCTAAACCCCAGATGATGGCAAAGTGAGCTCAGCTGCTGAGCACGGAGCTCTTGACTGAGCTGATCAATTTTCGAGTCGCAGGTAGCCAGGCCCATGAAAAATGACTCTGTTGCCCATCACCCGACCCGACCCAGACATGGGCTAATGCAAATGGAACAGCTCTCTATTTAGGAGTGGCTTCTAAGCTTCTCTCTGTCCTTCCCAGCTGAGCCCTCTGCTCTTCTCTCTCTCTGTTTTCTCTCCAAGTTCGCTCACTCCTTCCATCTCAACCACCGCTTCTGCCGAGGGGAATTCTCAAGATTCCCCGTTTCCAGGTCTGGGCCCAAGCTTTACACTCACATGGCTCTAGCTGGGCGTTCCTGTCTGATAGCCCAGAATTATTACCCTTAAACTTGAGATATCTAAAAGTAAAACCGTCCTCCTCGCACGTCCTGCCCACCGCAACCTCATTGTTTTCCATCCTATAACTCTCATTCTTGTGAATGGCACCCAGGCTCCAACCTCAGTCATTCTGACTTACACGATCCCTCGGGCAGTCAAGCCTAGAGGCACTGCCTTTCAAGGAACTCTCTCCCATCTCTCCCATTCTTTTCCCACTGTTACCACCTTTATTCAGAGCCTGTTTATATTGAGCCCGGGTGCTTGTGATAGCCTCTATCTGGAACACCCCAGTCCTTCCTCAGTGCTCATGGCTCTTAATCCAAACTGCACAATAGAGTCATCCAGGGAGCTTTTAGAAAACAACAATGAGGAGACCAAAGACTAAGACCCATTACACCAGAAGAGCTGGATGTGGGCCCCAGGGGCTCGCCATCTGAGAGGCTACCATGGTGACTCTCATACAGAACGCTACCCCAGCCAACCTGGACTATTTGCTATGTGCAATCACCCTCTGTCCATTCTTGCCTCTGTAATTAAACCCCACCCTTCCTCCTACCTAAGGTGATCTCAACTTTTCCCTCCGAGGGTGGAAACGCTCCTGGTCCTTCCAGGCTCAGTCCAAATATCACTTCATGGAACCTTTCCAGATCCCTCCCCAGAACTCCTACAGTATTTATTCACATGCTACTCATGACATGCACCCTGGCCTTCCTTGTGCTGTGGTCTACAGTCTTATTATATCCCCTTTATCTACTTGTCATCTCCTTGAAAGACCAAAACCATTCCTTGGAGCTTCTGACTTGGAGCCAGAAGAGCTAAGTTTGCCTTCTGACACCTCAAGAATAAAACTTTGGCTATGAAAGTCTGGAGAGATCATTTAAAATCTCAGTTTCCTGTTCTGCAGAATGGCCATCATGGTTCCTATCCATTTCATGGACGTGCTAATAATTATTACTGTTAATTTAAAATAACGATTTTTGCCTTTCATGTTACTCATGTGGCTTGGAAAAATTAACTGCTTAATAAGTGTATGTTGAATAAAGGAATGAATATATTTGGATTTTTATCATAGGTTTTTTTTACTCCTCCTAAAAATAATTCCAAATTAGAAAATCAATTCGCTAAGAAGTGTGGCACTTAGGGTAATGGGCCCAGCCCCTCCTACAGTGTAGTCAAACACAGAGACATCTGCTTTCCTAACTACCCTTGTCACAGGCCCTTGCTGTGACATTTAAACCATGTCCTTTTGTCAGGTGTCAACGTCAAGAGCATGAATGTCACAGTTTCACTGTCTTCATGCAACTGGCCTTATGGATGAATGCAAGTGAGTGCACACAACACACACACACACACACACACACACACACACACACAGCTAACGAAGTGTGCTGCCCTCTCATGGTTACCTGCCTAATCAAGAAAGCCAGCTTCCCCAGCAGACATTCTCAGAGCCATCACTCCAGGAACAAGGCCTGGGCCTCGAGATCCTATCTACACCCCTCTATAATGCATGGCAGAGGGTTCTGTATGGTGAGTACCAAAGGTGCCTATTGTCTGTGTGTAGCAGCTGGTCCCTTCTAGGACAGCCACCTAATGAATTAACAAAATATATTTTGCAAGAGAGGAGCATGAGCCTGGGGAATTCTGGAGCAAAAAATTGGGAACTTCAAGGAGCCATTCATCCCCAGCACAGTTTTTCTAATGAGGGATGCTGGGGTTTGGACATCTTTGCTGCAAGACTGTAGTCATTTCCAGATGAGCAGCCAGGTGCCAGGCAAGAGAAACAGCAAAATTAATGAACAGTTTTCTGAATACTTACTTTGTTGCAGGACTATTCTAAGTGCTTTCTGTGTAATAACTTCTTGCATCCTCATATCGGTTGCCTCATGTTGATGGGAAAACTAAGGGAGGTGAAGTAACCTACCTACGTTCTTGCAGCTGGTAATGACAGCTGTGAACCTCAGATTTGAACTTTGCAGACAAGACCTTAACCACTGCGCCATGCTGCCTCAGCTTCATGGCATCTGATGTAGAGCGCATCTTCCAATGGGAGTGTTGCGAAGGGCGGTTTGAGGACCTCTGCTAAGCAATAGTAGCCTGTTTTTTTTAGATCATGCCCTGACTCCCCTATTATACCCCTGTCTGAAGCCCAGCAGGTGGATTGCAGCCTGGACAGAGCTGCCAATTCTTCTGATGCTTGGGGTTCTAGGCAGGTGGGCTGGTCTCTGCCCCACATCCTCCCCTTTTGGACTTTTCCTCACCCAAGGTTTTGTAGGGTGAGGGCCAGAGACAAGGAGGGATGTGGGACCAAAGGAGAATGGAGAGAGAGACACAAGGAAGAGAGAGGACAGGGAAATGAGACCACAGCAACAAACAACTACAGACTCCCGTGACCTCCTTATCTGCAACTGTGCAGGCTGCAGGCCTTGAGAGAAGGGGGCAAATACATGTCCCTGATAGTAAAATTCAGGGAAGCCCTTGGTCAGGAACATTCCTCTTGCCAAGTGTCCTGAGATGGTGATGGAAATGGAGACATGAACTCTGTTATAGGGGTGATGCTTGCATCCTGAAGATGCACTGGACGGACTCAGGGGACCTGGTTCTAGACCCACCTTGGCCTTTAACAATCCCCCATGTCCCAGCCCCTCCCCAGTCACCCCTCTGCCACAGTCTTCAGTGGCCTGCATTCCCCAGCTTCCATGCTCATCTAAATGCTCATTTATGTTTCTGGGTGAATAATCTCTGAAAGCAACTAGATTAGACGAGTCCTTTAACCTGACTCACAGCACTTGCGCTCCAAGGAGCACTAGTAATTAAAAAACATTATCTTGTTCATCCCATAAAACTCAGGAGAGGAAGACAGGTGGCAAGGATCACCCCTGCCCCTTTGAAGTGGAGGAACTAAAGGCCTGGGTGGGGAATGAGGCAGCCAATGTCACAGACAAAAGCAAGGGGCAGAGCAGACAGAACCCACAGTGCTGGTCACTGGAGGCATCTTTTCAAGGCTGGGCAGTTGACTAAGCTGAATTGGCCTGGGAGCTTGACAAAGTCATGGAGACTTTTCTTCTCTCCTTGATGTGTTGATTAACACTCTTACCCCATCCTAAATAAGATGATAAACTGAGACTCCAGTACCACAGGGGTCAGACAAACTCAGAACCTTGTAAGAGTTAGAAGGGGCTTGGAAATTGGTCACATGGCTGCTTCATTTTAAAATAAAGCCCAGGGAGATTATGATTTATCCAAGGTTACAGGGGTTGTAGGATATAGACCAACTTTTCCTTCCTACTCCACTCTCCCAACACCCTCTCCATTATTAAAAGTAGTGCTCAGACAAGGATCTGATTCTCCTTATTTGTCCCATGGTGGACCCCAGTGCAGTCAAGTGTGTTTTTTCTTCTAAATCTTTTCATTTCTACAAGGTCACAGGGGGGAAAAAACCACTGCTGAAGATGCCCCAGCCTTAACAAAGGGGAATAGTTCATGGAGAGGCAGGGCCTGCACGGTGGGTGAGGTCCTTTCCAGGACCACCATGCCGAGTAACACACTTCTGCCCAAAAAGGGAGATTTGGGCTTGGGCTTTTTCTAGAGCTTTATCACTCACATCCTCACCTACAATTTTGGACTAAATTGTGTCACCTCTAAATTCATAGGTTGAAACCCCAGCCCCCAATGTGACTGTATTTGGAGACTGGACCTTTATGGAATTAATTAGGGTTAAATGAAGTTATAAGGGTGGGGCCTGATCCACAAGATTAGTGTCCTTATAAGAGGAAGAGAGACCAGAGCTGTCTCTCTCTCCTCACCACGTGAGGACACAGCAAGAAGACAGCCGTCAATAAACCAGGAAGAGTCTTTGCCAGGAATTGAATCAGCCAGCACCTTGATCTTGAACGTGCAGCCTCCAAAACTGTGATGTAAATTCCTGTTGGTTAAGCCATCTAGTCTGTGGCATTTTGTTACTGCAGCCTGGGCGAACTAATACACCTCCCATCCACAAGTCATTGTCTTTCAGCCTCCACGGGATACCTGCCCAAGCCAGACACTGTGCTTGGGCTCAGACGTTAACAAGGCATTTACAAACAAATAGAGGAAGTAGATGTATAAATAGACTGGTAGCTCTATTAACTATTTCAGAAGGCGTAAGGAGATAAGTGGCCAAACAGAGGTATTTTGCAATGGAAGCAAGAAGTGGTAGATTTTAGTTTCAATAAAGCTTCCAGAGGCAGTGGACTTTGAGCATGGCCTGGAGGAGGGAGGACCATGTGTCAATCAGAGGGAAAGCAGATATTCCTGTCTGCTCTCATTAGAGGTTTTAGAAAACTATAGACCCTTGGGACTTGTTTAAATGACCTCACTAGCGCTTTGAGACTCTTTCTTCAAGATCCAGGTCAAGTTCCACCTTTCCGTAAAGACTTCCTGAGACCCTGTGCCACACTAGCAGTCAGCCAGTCCAACCCTCTCATTTCACAGATTGAGGAAACTGAGGCTCAGGGAGGCACGTGAGCTGGGTTTTGAGTTGTCTTCTTGGTTGCATGTGTCTCCCTTGCTTGGCTACCTTCTGAACTCCTTGCTTTGTGCTCCTCACGGACATGCACACGCCTGACCCCTGCTCATCCTTCGTGGCTCAACTCAAATGTCATCTTGTGGGGGCAGTCGCCCCCCCTGCCTCCCCACATGCTCAGCTGTCTCTAACACACTACCTTATTTCATTGTTTTCAGAGATAGCACTTTTCAGTATCTAGAATAATCTTATTTGTTTACATGTTTATTATCTGTCTCCTTGAGTGAGAACGTAAGCTCCTTGAGAGTAGACCTATTTCTGTGCACTCAGCCTGACAAATAGTAAGCGCTCAATAAATACTTGAGACACACTGAGTTGTGCTTAGTGGACAACCAAGCATGCACTGGCTGTGTTCACCCACCCAGGTCTTTAAACCAGATGGGTCTGCCCACACGCCACCTGGCTGCCTCTCGGTTGACTCTCCCTTGAAGCAACTTAGCCGTAGTCCTTATTCCTGAATGAAGATCACTTGGCTTCTTGTTCATTCCACTCCTGCATTTACTGGGCTCCAGACGCTCAGCTTTACCTTCCCCTCCAGGTCTCTTACTCACGGTGGACTCTGTCCCAATTCAGCACAGCCCTAAATCTACCTTTATGTTGAGGAACAAGCCTCATTTTTCTCCCCAGCTCTCCATCCTCCTCACACACAACTGAAGGTAAGCAGTGCTTCCCTGAGGTGACGCCCCCCTCTCCCCCCCTTACCCCTCTCGAACCCCACTCTCACTCCCCTAACCCCCAACTCCCCCGCTCTGCCTACCGGGTTTTCCCTTCCTTTGTAATCACAGGACCGCAGTGGACCTGGAACCAGGATTTATTTTTCAACTCAATCATGAGTGCCAGGCTGCTGCTCCCTGGTTTTCGTAGATAGGGGACACCGCTTCAGTTCACCCACCCCAGGACTGTAAAGCCACCTTCACTCCCGCCCGGTGTTCTCAGCTCACCTGTCTGAGGGACGAGTTTATTTTCCTCCTTCTGTCACTCCTGGTTCAGCCCTCGTGTTAGGCTGCTCCCACTGCCGCCCTCCTGGCCTCTCCCCGGCCATGGAGAGCTTCATTTTCTTGATGTGTGTTTCCTGGTCATTCCCTCCTCCTCTTTCCCCTTACCTGGTTTAAATTGTGAATAATTCATGTGTTTCCATGATCCTGCCACGGTTTTTCTCCCTCATGAATCAAATCCCTGAGACACAGTTTCTTTTCTCACCACCTTCTGGTCTAAGTTGCTGACAGGGACAGGTTTATTCCTGTAGGTCATGAATGGAGGCTAATATTTATGCCTGCTTATGAGATAGTTATCATTTTTTCCCACCCTGTTCTTCTATGATGTCCTATATTTCTAGTATGTTTTAATGGGTGTGTATTTGTATGATATTACATGCTGGGATAGATAGATTAATAAATGGATAGTTAGATAAATAAACAGTTGCACAAATAGACAAACCGACATAGTTCCTTCCCCAGATAGCTTACTCAGTCACCTTTCTTATTTATTTAAACCTCCTGGTAAGAGAATGGCGGTTGCTCTTGCACATGACCCTCATAACCTAACCCCCAGTTTGTAGCCCCCTTCTGAAAAGCAGTCTTCATCAGGACCCTCATAATAGCTCAGCCCTTATCCAGAGTTCACCTGGGGGTCATCTCCATTCACTCAGTCTCCAAATATCTATGGAGGACTTCCTGGAACTGGGTAAGACTCTGGGAATACAAAGTGAACAAAATAGACACCATCCCTGATCTTTTGGAGCCTACCAAATACTGGGAAACTGGATATTAATTAAATAATCCTATGTATATGTTATCAGTACATATACATGTATATATTTCTAAACTGATAGATTTGATGTGTTCATATGAAACTTGATATTTTTATTTTTAATATTTTGATCAAATTTGATAAAATTGATATATATATATATAAACTATAAAAATAGATTTCTAAGCTGATAAATTCTTTCTTTTAATTTTTTTTAAATTTCATCTGAGTACAGTTGATTTACAATGTTGTGTTAGTTTCAGGTGTACTAAGCTGATAAATTTTAAACCTGCTAAAAGTAAGTAAATTATGACCATGAAGTCAGGAAAACAGTGAAAGCAGTTATCTCTGGAGGAGGGAAGAGTTTGTGTTCAGGAAGAGACATAGAGGGGTGTCCTTGAAGTTCTAGGATAGTGATTTTCTATTACTTGACCTGGAAGGTGATTACAGGAAACTTGAATAATTATTATTGATTAAATGTTATGTTTGGGTTTTATGTACACCTCTGTGTATATGTTACATTTTACAACTTAACAATTTTAAATGATAAAGAGAAATTTATAATTTTCCACTACAGCATGTAACAAGGGCATCTGGCCTGGTCTGGGGATCCAGGGATGGCTCCCTGGAGGAAGGGGCATCTGAGATGAGACTTGCAGATGAAGATGAATTAGGCAGAGGAAGGAAGGTGTGGAGAGATACGATGGAGGGAAAGGGAGGGAGACAAAGAGGGAAGAGCATAGCACAGAACAAAGCCTAGGGAGCCTGGGGGACTCTGAAAGCAATCTAGTGTGGCTGGAGCCCAGAGAGGTAGGAGGAGCAAAGCTAGAGAGAGAGGCATGAAGGGCGACCACGCAGAGCCTTGTTAAGGATTTTTGTTTATGTCCTAAGATCAGTGGAAAGTGCTTGAAGGTGTTAAGTGGGGGAGTGACATGATCAGATATACATATTGATGAGATGTCTAAAGTGTAGGGATTAGATTAGAAGAAGGCAAGAGAGGAGGAGAGAAGGATAGTGAGGGGCTTATTTTAACCATAGAAGAGAAAGATGATGTTAGTTTGAATAAAGTATTAACAGGTTAGAGATGGAGAGAAATGGACAGATGTAAGGGAGATTGAGGAAGTAAAGTCAACAGAACTTGGCAATGGATTTGTTGCATGTCTCCCCTAGAATGCATGCTTCATGAGATCAGAGGTCGCCATCGCTGGTGGATGTTCAGAACCTAGGACAGTTCCTGGAACTGTTGGGGGGTCTCCTACCTGAGGACTCTTCACTGTGTTTGTTTCTGTGTCCAGAATATGTCATAGAAATGGAACTGGAGTGATGGGAGAAAGCTTCTGAGGTGCCAAGTACATAAAAAATGCAATGAGGACCAACAGTGTAGAGCATTTAGGAGCCACCCTGGGGATTCCAGCACTTCTTTCTCAGAATGGGCAAGTAAATGAAGCAGAAAATGCATTACTTCTATGATAGTAAATATGATGAAAGAAGAGCATATAAAGTTACCAGTGCTATTGGGCATGCTAACACACCAATCTTCACAAACATCGCAAAGAATACCCAGATAAGGAATAAATGGCCGAACCAATGCCAGCCAGGTAATCTTCACTCAACAGATGATGTGGTCATCCACTCCATGTTACATCCTGCAGGACTGAAGAAGGCCAAGAAATAGAGAGTAATAATATAACTGGTGGAATCTTTAGAGCTGTAGAATGAAGTTTAGGTTGTTGCTATTTAATATTTTTTAAGTTTAAAAATTTTAGTGGAGAGGTTCTCTGCAGTTTGAGCCTGAACCTCAAACTGAAAGTAAAATGACACCCAAGATACCCCCACCTCCGCCCATCTCCTAAAGTACACGTAGTCAACAACGAGTTAGAGGGTGTTGTTCAGACAGTTTGCGCAAGGAAGGACATTTCTCCTTGCTGTCTGTGGTCAGAGACAGTACATATACAGCACTGTTTATGTTCTGGGACTAAGCAAACACCCTTTCTGTTGATAGTAGGTCAGCAAACGCCTAAGCAAGATCTGCATTTGAGGTGTAGACTTTAAAAGCCCAAAGTAGGGCCAATGATACAATATAAAAGGAAAAGCAGAAAAACGTGATCACAAATTGTAACAAAGCCTGGGTATTATTTTTTAATTTATTTTTTTTTAAATTAATTTTTATTGGAGTATAGTTGCTTTACAATGTTGTGTTAGTTTCTACTGTACAGCCAAGTGAATCAGCTATACGTATACATATATCCCCTCTTTTTTTGGATTTCCTTTCCATTTAGGTCACCACAGAGCACTGAGTAGAGTTCCCTGAGCTATACATAGGTTCTCATTAGTTATCTATTTTATACATAGTATCAATAATGTATATATGTCAATCCCAATATCCCAATTCATCCCACCCCTTTCCTTCTTGGTGTCCATACATTTGTTCTCTATGTCTGTGTCTCTGTTTCTGCTTTTCAAATAAGATCATCTATACCATTTTCCTAGATTCCACATATATGCGTTAATATACGATATTTGTTTTTCTCTTTCTGACTTACTTCACTCTGTATGACAGACTCTAGGTCCATCCATGTCTCAGTTTCATTCCTTTTTATGGCTGAGTAATATTCCATTGTATATATGTACCACATCTTTATCCATTCCTCTGTTGATGGACATTTAGGTTGCTTCCATGTCCTGGCTATTGTAAATAGTGCTGCAAAGAACATTGGGGTGCATGTGCCTTTTTGAATTATGGTTTTCTCTGGGTATATGCCCAGTAGTGCAATTGCTGGGTCATATGGTAGTTGTATTTTTAGTTTTTTAAGGAACTTCCATACTTTTCTCCATAGTGGCTATATCAATTTACATTCCCACCAACAGCACAAGAGGGTACCTTTTTCTCTACACTCGCTCCAACATTTATTGTTTGTAGATTTTTTAATGATGGACATTCTGACTGGTGTGAGGTGATACCTCATTGTAATTTTGATTTGCATTCCTCTAATAATTAGTGATGTTGCATTTCTATTCACTATTCTCCCTATTAAAGGAGACAATAATAGTGATTTGCATTTCTCTAACAATTAGTGATGTTGTTTAATCTTTTCATGTGTTTGTTGGCTATCTGTATGTCTTCTTTGGAGAAATGTCAGTTTAGGTCTTCTGCCCATTTTTTTTTTCTTCTGCCCATTTTTTGTGTGTATGAGGTTTTTTTTTAAACATCTTTATTGGAGTATAATTGATTTACAGTGGTGTGTTAGTTTCTGCTTTATAACAAAGTGAATCAGCTATACATATACATATATCCCCATATCTCCTCCCTCTTTCATCTCCCTCTCACCTTCCCTAACCCCCCCCCTCAAGTGGTCACAAAGCACCAAACTGATCTCCCTGTGCTATGCAGCTGCTTCCCACTAGCTATCTATTTTACATTTGGTAGTATATATAAGTCCATGCCACACTCTCACAAGCCTGGGTATTTTTAAAACATTCTTAGTTTTTTCAAAATAATTTATATGATTACATGATATGAAATTCTTCAAAGCAATGGCTGTTTCTCAGTGAAGGAAATCTGATACACAAATAACCTTTGATTATAGGCAAATCAACAGAGAGGTGGAAGAGGGCAGGACTGGGGAAATCAGCTTGAAAAAGCCCCAATGTGGCATGTAAGGAGTGACAGCCAGGTGAAAACAAGGACATGAAGAGGCCACAGATCTATTCTAGACTAAAATGAAGATCCTCTCTACCAAAATACTTGTGGATGACTGCAGAGAAAGGAACCAGGCTGTAATAAGGGACCTTCTTAAGGAATGACAAGGGAATTCTAATGATAGCTTGACCTTGTTGTCTATTAAGCAGTCCATTTGTGGTCAAAAATGGTGACTCTTTTCCCAAGGAGCCATATATTGCCCAGGAATTTTGGATTTATGAGACCTTTGTTAAAAAATCCCAAATCTCTCCATAGTAACTTTCAAGGACTATAATTCCCACAATAGTGCTTAGGGTCAACCTGCTTAAAATCACAACCAAGACTGAACCAAATCCAAGATCCATGTTTCTACCAAGGTGAAGGTTTCTGCAACTCACAAGATGAGACACTGATGAATATTCAGAGGGTAGCGATCACCCAGCATGCTCTAGTGGAAAGAGCATCATACTGGCTATCAAGACAACTGGTCCTGGCTTTACCACTGATTTTCTATGAGATTTCCTTTCTCTGTGTTTGGTCTCCTTGTCTATAAAACAAGACAGTTGAATTAGATGCTTCCTAAGATTTCTCTAAATTCTAGGGAACAGGTATGGCAAAAGTCCTGAGGGGCTGAGGTCGACATTTTTGACAAACCAATAAGAGTGTAACAGAGTGAGTAGTAGAGAGAGCTATGAAATGGAGGTCAAAAATAGATGGAAGATTTTGTTGATCATGTAAGATATTTGAGTTTTATTTTAAGTGTAAGGAAAATTATTGGAGGATTTTAAGAAAGGAAGGAATATTATTTTATTTAAATTTCCAATAGATCACTTTAATTTTGGGTATAGATTGGCTCCAGGGGAAGAGTAGAATCAGAAATAATAGTTGGGGGCTTTTGCAGTGGTCCAAGGGAGAGCCATGGGCATTCATAGTAGAGGAAGAATTTGAAAAGTGCTTAGAGGTAGAGTCAACTGATCTTGCTGATGGATTGATATGGAATGGCGCGTGAGGAAAAAGAGGAAGTTAATGATGACTTCTAGGCTCTTTTACTTGAGCAACTAGGTAGATATAGCACCTTCTACCAAGAAGCGAAAGACTAAAAGAGGAACAGGTTTAGGACATCAATGAATCAAGAATTCTCTTCAGACACATTAAGTTGGAGGACTTTATTAGATATCTACCAGGTAGACTGTTGGCTTCTCTAAGCTGGGTTCCAGAAAGATGTTAGAGCTAGAGGCATGGATTTGGTAGCCATTGGTGTACAAGTGGTATGTGGTCCCTAGGTGAAAGTTAGACTCTTCTCTAGGCTCATGACTGAATTCTAGAGCCTTCCAAATTTTAAAGGTTGAATGTAGAAAGAGAAACCAGCAAAGTTGTGGCCCCTGAGACAGAAGGAAAACCTAAGAAGTGCATGTCAACAAAGCCAAGGGAAGACAGTAGTTTAAGGAAAGAGATGACTGTCCAGTGATGCTGAGAGGTCAACTACGAAAGTAGCAAAGAAATGACCATGAGATCTGGCAACATGAGACCACTGGTGCCCTTGAGCATTCACCGTGGAGTGGTCAGGATAGGAGCCTGATTGGGTGAAGAGAGAATAGAAGTGAGAATCGATAACAGTGACACGTTCAGTGAGTTTTGCTATAGATGAGAGCTGAGAAATAGCGTGGAAACTGGAAGGAGAGTACAATCAGGAGAGGCTTCCATGTATTTTAAGGTAGGGAATATCAGAGAACATTTATATACTTATAGGAAAATGAAGTAGTGAGGGAGAAATTGAAGATTCAAGAGAGAAGGGGTGATAATTGCTGAAATGAAGTCCTTAGGAAGCATGAGGGGCTGAGTTCACAACACAAGGGGGGGTTTGGCCTTTGCAAAGAGCAGGGGCCCGGCACCCATGAATAAGGAGGGAAGACAGAGAGGACAGGCACTATGACAGCGAGAGGTGTAGTGTCAGTGGCAGGAAGATGAAGGAGCACCTGTCTGTAAAACTACCAAGTAAGGTCATCAGCTGGAAGAAATTAAAAAGGGAGGGTAGGCAGTCTGTGGAGAAAGGAGATGGAAAATTGAGATTTTGGAGAGTGGAAAGTAAATGTGCTAAAGAAGTGTCGTGGAATTGCCAGGCTGTTTCCAGTATCCACTCGGGATTGTGGTCATAAGTGTAAAGCGACAACAGTCCACACAGCTATCTATTTTTCTCTAGTAATGTGTACTTGTTCAGAGGTAAGCATGGCCTGGAGTTTAACCAGGTAGGGTTCTGCCAGGTGAGTACAGGACAAGAAGTCCACAAAGGCTTTGCAAGGGATTAATGCTAAAGATAGAGGCTAGAATCTCAGCCTGGTAAAGCCAAACAACGGATAGTGAAAAAAGAGGCCGGGTCAGGGGCTTGGAGACATAAATGCAGTGGTGTAATTGGTGGAGTTGAAGCACGAGGGCAGAAGAAAAAGAAGAGCGGCCAGACTTGGGAAGCTTGACATCAGGACTTTGAAGAAGGTGCAGTTAATGGCACTGTCGAGGGCAAGGATATGGTCCTGGGAGTAGGTGAGCCCTCTGGTGCTGTCATAAAAGTTTGAAAGACCCAGTCCCTGCTTTCCTGGTCTATGTATCCCCTGTCCTTACAGTTGACCAGAGAGGCGGTTTCCTAATAAGCATAATATAAGGGATGCTGCAGAAACCCTATCCGCAAAAATACGCCTACAGAGGCTTATAACTGCTTTATGTCATTCTGCCATTAAAGCTTCCTTCATTTCTTTCCTTCTGCTTTTCATTAGTACCACCGCCTAACCTATTAATTCATTATCAGTCATTTATACACAGGTGTGATTTAGTGGCTCAGAGCCTTTCAAGTAAGACAGCAGCGGCTGCAATCAGATTTTAATAGGCTATAGGGCATGGCTTTTAAGGAAGAATCTGAATAGGGGATCTGCAAAGGGGAGAGGGGGTTAAGATATAAACATTTTTTGAGCACCTACTATGTGCTAGTTTCTGCTCCGAGAGCTCCGCTTATGTGTTGTCATTTGAGACACCATTATTTCTTCCTATGTATGCAACAGGAGGGCTCAGAAACATCTGTCCTTTGCCCAAGCCCCACACGAGTGAGTGATGAAGCCAGGGTCTGAAGTGAGAGCCACAGAGCCTAGGAAAGGTGTTCAGATGGGAGGAACAGGCATTTCAAAGGAAAAATAAAACAGCCTGCGGCACATCTTGGCAAACCTCACAGTCCTAGTCTCCAGCTCCCTTCCTGAGGACCTTGGATTGTGTGTGTGGCTATTTTTTTTTACTTTTTTCACGAGGTTATTCCTTGATGAGTTTTTTCCTCCTTTCCGGTTTTTTTTTTAAACGATAATTTAAATGTTTATTAGGTGCTCAGCCGCAGTATAAATACCCCCATTTGAATTGCTGACACACACATCAACAGGAAAGCAGTTTCCCGGACCAGAGCCTTGGCATGGGAGCCTCCCAGACGCATCCTCTTCCCAGAAGAGAAGGAGTTGAAGAAACAGAACAAGCCATTTTCTTAAACAAGCCACAGTTAAAGGAAACAGAATGAGCATTCAAGGTTTCTGGTCTCAGGGCTTTTCTTTCTTTCATTCTCTATCCCTCATTCTCACTAAACAGTCTCGCCTTTAACCTCTGTATCACCAATCAGAGTGGTGTCATTTTTACAGGAAGAAGTAGGGAAAGCAGCGCGGGTGGCTGAGAACTGGCCTTGTGTTTTTCCAATGAGAGCAGCACAGCGTCCCCCAATGTTCTGTCAGAGAGGAGAGATCTGGAGGTTCTGCAGGTCTTGCCCACCCACCTACAAGTCCCCGCCCTCACTCTCTGGCTTGGAGATCTTGCAGTAGAAGATATGGTTAATATAAAAGAATATCTCAATAGCAAATAAAATTCAGTTAGGTTGTGCCTTTAATTCTCTGATGAAAAAGGCAATGAGCTTGCATCCTACAGCATAGCTTAGGGTTCTACACCTAGAGCACCCAAGCAGTTGATAATTCTCCCCATGGGTATCCTGAGAGGAAGGCCCAAATTCTAATCTCCTTCTTCAGCATCATCTCCCACCATCCTTACCACCCACCACCGTGACTCAATGATTCTGTGCTCCAGCTACCTCACGTTTCTCAGCTACATTCTGACATGCCCTTTCTATGATTCTGAGCCTTGCATATTCTGCTCCCTCTCTGATTAATGGGGCAAACAAGCATTGTAAGTCACCTCACCCCCTCCCACCACCTCCGCACAGTTGGTTCCTGGACATTAACACTTCCATTTGCTGTGAGGTGGTGACTTACCTTTGAAGACACACAGGTGGCCAACAGGTACATGAAAAGATGCTCAACATCGCTAATCATCAGGGAAAAGCAAACCAAAACCACGAGGAGATATCACCTCACACCTGTCAGAATGGCTATTATCAAAAAGACAAGATAACAAGTGTTAGAGAGGATGTGGAGAAAAGAGAAACCTTGTGCACTGTTGGTGGGAATGCAAAAACTGGTGCGGCCACTATGGTGGCTCTGTGTCTTCTCCTCTACCCCAACCAGATTGGGAGATCCTCAGAGACAGGGAGACATGTCTCATTCAATCCCATATCCAGCCATTAACAGAAACCCTCAAAGTAGGTCTTTAGTAACAGCTTGTTGAAATAGAGGATACTGGATGAAGATCCATTCATTCATTCACTCAGCCAGTATTTACTAAACATACTGTGTCAGGCTAGGAATCCAACTATGAATAAGACAAAGCCCTTACTCTCAGAGAGTTTATATTCTATTGGGAGAAGACAGACAATAAAGAAGAAATCAAATAAATATATATTATGTTGGCTGGTGATAAGTGATATAAATAAAAATAAAATAGTAGAGTGACAAGGAAAGCTATTTTACTTACTTTTTAACCTCTCTTGATTTCCCCTACCCCCCAGCCCCTGGCAACCACTCTCTACTCTGTTTCTATGAGTTCAACTTGATACTGTGCCGTATTTATCTTTCTCTGTCTGGCTTATTTCACTTAGGATAATGCCCTCCATGTTTCATGCTGTCCCAAATGACAGGATTTCCTTTTATACAGCTGAATAATATTCCATTGTATATACATGGATGCTACATGCTTTTTATCCTTTCATCCACTGAGGGACACTTAGGTTGTTTCCATACCTTGGTTACTGTGGATAATGCTGCTATGAACATGAGAATGCAGCTATCTCTTCGAGACAGCTTTCATTTCCTTTGGATATATACCCAGAAGTGGAATTGCTGGATCGTACGGTAGTTCTATTTTTAATTTTTAGAGGAACCACAGTGGCTGCACCAGTTTTTGCATTCCCACCAACAGTGCACAGGGGGTCCCTTTTCTCCACATGCTTCCCAACACTTGTAGTCTTTTTGATAATAGCCATTCCGACATGTGTGAGGTGCTGTCTCCCTGTGGTTTGGATTTGCATTCCCTGATTACTGGTGATGTTGAACATCTTTTCATGTGCCTGTTGGCCATTTGTATGTCTTCTTTGGAGAAATGTCTATTCAGGTCCTTTGCCCACTTTTTTTTTTTTTTTTTTTTTTTTGCGGTGCGCGGGCCTCTCACTGTTGTGGCCTCTCCCGTTGCGGAGCACAGGTTCCGGACGCGCAGGCTCAGCGGCCATGGCTCACGGACCCAGCCGCTCCACGGCATGTGGGATCTTCCCGGACCGGGGCACGAACCCGTATCCCCTGCATCGGCAGGCGGACTCTCAACCACTGCGCCACCAGGCAAACCCCCTTTGCCCATTTTTAATTGGATTATCTGGGTTGTGGTGGGTGTTTTTGTTTTGTTTTGTTGCTATTGAGTTGTATGAGTTCCTTGTATATTTTGCATATTAACCCCTCACCATATATGTGGTTTGCAAATATTTTCTCCCATTCCATAGGTTGCTGTTTCATTTTTCTGATGGTTTCCTTTTCTGTGCAGAAGCTTTTTAGTTGGTTTTAGTCCCACTTGTTTATTTTTGCTTTTGTTTCCTTTGCTTTTGATGTAAAGGAGAGCTATTTCAGATAAGAAGAATAGGGTAGGCTCCTCTGTGGAGTCTACATTTGAGGCTACTGGCCTGCTGGACACAAGCTCTGTGTTCTTTTGCTACTGGTGGGATGAGGTGGGAGCTGATCCCTGTGTAGTGGCTGTGATGAGTGACTCAGGTTCCCAAGACAGCTGGCTAGGGGGAGGTAGGAAAGCCAAGACTATCTGGCCATAGGAAACTTGGCTGCTGTAGCATTCAGCACTAATCTACTAAGGGAGCTATTTTGGAACACGCTGTAGAAATGAAAGAGCTTGCGAGCCTTGTGCCAAAAGCTCTAAAGAAAACCCCGAGCCCTGCCCAGCCCCCCAGATATGCTACAGAGGCCTCAGGAGCTGATTCTGTCTTCTGGGCATCTAGGCAGAGGGTATTCTTAACCTTTGTGATTTCAACTACCAGCCCAATCCCAGCACGACATAAAGGGCTGTAAAATGATTAAGCCCCAAACTGCAAGAGTTGTGATCTCCATTCTGTCACTTACTACCTGTGCTCTCTTGGACAAGCCACTGAAACTCTACAGTAATTCCACCATCTATAAAATGGGAGTAATTAATGAGTCATTTTTCGTACCTTCACACAGAGTTTTGGGGATCAACTGTGATATATGTAATAGACTGAACATTACGAAGCACAACAAAAATGCACAAAATTATTGTTGCTGATAATCAGGGAACCAACATTTACTGAATATCTGTGAAGTGCCAGAAGCCCCATAGGCGTTACCTTATTCAATTTTCACAGACTTTTAAAGAGCTATCATCCTCTTCATCTTAGAGTTGAGGAAACGGGGGCTCAGAGAGGATAAGTGGGCTCATCAAGGGGGTAGAGCTAGGCAGAGCCAGGATCAAAGCTCAAGTCCACAGTCTTCAGAACTGACGCTATTTCTCCTGACTCTGTGTCTTCCTGTCTGTGGGTGGTTGGCCCAAGCTTGGGATGAATTCTCAGCCCTGAATAACCTCACTCAGAACTTTCCCCAAGTTGCCCCTCTCAGCCCCAGTGCAAGAGCTAAACACTAGCCTCTAACCAAGCGTGCGTTGGGGTGCCCAGGCCTCCTGGTCCCCAGTGCTTTTATTGTGGGATGAACCTTCCTTTTGGCTCGGTGAGTTGCTGCATTGGGAACCCTGGGGGTCGGCTCTAAAGCACTGCACAGCCCCCCTGCTCCTTTGCCTGATATTCTGCCACTATCTCCATCTCTGGCCACACAGCAGGATAGGCATAGGCTACAGTGAGTTGCCCTTTGCTCCCTCCCAGCCAACACTACCTACCTCCCCTGCAATCTTCTGGTGGTCCTGGCTGCCACTGATGTTCAATCTATGTCCTCACAGCTGAACAAGAAACCTCCACAGGAACAAATTGAGCTTTACTGCGTCTGCCTGCCATACTCCTCCCAGCTGGACCGATCATTTGAGAATCCATTACAGGAATTTTATTTTGCACGGTGGCAGATCTGAGTTAAAAGAAGTGAGAGAGTGGCATGGACATATATACACTATCAAATGTAAAATAGATAGCTAGTGGGAAGCAGCTGCATGGCACAGGGAGATCAGCTCGGTGCTTTGTGTCCACCTAGAGGGGTGGGATAGGATGGGTGGGAGGGAGACGCAAGAGGGAGGAGAAATGGGGATAATGTATATGTATAGCTGATTCACTTTGTTATAAAGCAGAAACTAACACACCACTGTAAAGCAATTATACTCCAATAAGGATGTGAAAAAGAAAAAAAAGAAAAGAAAAGAAAGAAAAGAAGTGGCCCACAAGTGAATGGGTAGTTACACCTGTGGCCCCTATAATCCCCAAAGTGGATAAACCACAAAGTGAATGAGGCTTTTGTGGGTAGATGAGAATTGACACCGCTTTGTGAGATTGGATGAAGGAAAATCCATTTAAGAAAACTCACTTGCTTAGAGCTGGATTCTTTTCTCATCCTGAAAGTGTTAGATGAGGCTTTGCTAAAAAAACAGGACTCCCCAAAGGAGGGAGCGTGGAAGAAGTGACAGCACTGAGCCCTCGAGAGAAATAGTGACTGATCTGACCTTATTTTTAAACCAACCTTTGTGATTCAAACCAAGCTTGTGAGAACTACGATTCTCCAGGTTTTGTATCTCTCTCTGGCCAGCGGGAACCTAGGTAGTTTCTGAGCGATGCTCAGGACAACATGGTAATTAAGTACACAGAGCTCCTGGGTACAAATCCTGGCTCTACCATTTATTATGTGTCTTCTGGCAAATTAAGCAATCTCTCTGTGCCTTAATTTTTCCATCTGTAAAACGGGGACAATAATAGTACCTCCCTCAAAAGGTGGTTGTATAGATTTAGTAAGTTTCTACGTGTGCTTAGATCATTGCCTGGCAATCATGTTTATCATGTAGGTGTTAGTGATTATTATGGCACTAAAAATAGATATGGAGCTATTTTGGATCCAGTTGGTGACTTAAGAACCCAGCACAGCCTCATGTCCTGGTAGACGATCTTGGGTAACCACTCCCCTCGGTTCCTACCTGGTCACTGGCAGGGCTTGGTCAGGCCAGTTACTGAGCCTAACTCCAGGGGGAGACACAAAACTTCAAAAATGAAAAAGCTATTTTCCCTTTCTAGCAGCATTTTGCCATTGGCAAGTCATCCCCTTAGCAACATTTGACCTCAAGAACTTAGAAGGAAAAGGGCAAAACATTTCAGGGAACAGGAGCTGGGTCTCCTCCCAGGTTTCACACCACAGCAGAGTAGGGGGATGTCAGGTAGGATCCCCTGGCCAGTCTGTCAAATGCGGTCGCCGAGGCCCCCAGGACCCTGTCTGGAAAGCATGGAAGCAATGGAAAGCTGTGTGTGCAGACAGAGAGCTGTGTACTGGTCCTTGTCTCCTCTACTCCAGCCACAGAGAAGAGGTGCCGCAGGGCTGGAAGGGGACCTCTGTGGGGTTCGAAGAAGGACACTGTCAGGGAAGCCACCACTGGCCCTCTCTGGTTGTTATTCCCTTTCCCTCCCCATCTCCAAGGATGGCTGCCTGAGCTTTCACTCTTACTAAATTAAGCTGATAAAATACAAATGAAAAAAGGGGCAGGGGTAGGGAGGAGGGTAAGGCACTCTCTTCCTCTGCATTTTAATAATGCCTATACTGTGCCTCAGACCATTTTTAATAAGAGATTGACAGATAGTGGTTGCCTCCCCACCCCCACCCATTACATATCAGGATCCAGATCAATCCTCTCCTCTGGAATATTCCACTTGCCCCCTCGTGGATGGAGGATGGACAGAGGATGCCACGCCCTTGACATGGTTGGCGGACCTCTTGAGTGTCAGGTCTGGAAGGGCATCCCTAGTTACCCAAAGACATATTCCCCAGGGACCTGTGCCCCGGGTGGGCAGCACTGAGCTCCTGATCTTTCCAGGGAGCCAGTTATGGGGATACAAACAGGCCCACCATAAGGGCAATCCCAGGGGGATAGGGCTATCAGTCAACCTTCCCCTGAGTAGCTGCCCCAGGTGCTCTAGCCCAGAGGTCTTTGCAGGACTGAGGAGAACTGGTGGCAAGATTAAAAGAAGGCAGGGTTCGAGTCCCCTGCCTGTCTCTGGAACGTACTTGCTCCTGCAGCCAGTCTCAGGCCACATGAAGTCTCCCTCACCCCATGGGGGGAATATATGTCAAAGTATCCATGTGACCTCTAACCTCCACCCTCAGAATGCACCCCTTCCACCGTAAACATTTCCATCAAGAGAGAACTCCACTGATTGAAGACCCTCTATGTGCTACCGGCTGTTATGAGACTTCACACAGAAACTGACGTCTCATTTAACCCACACAGCAATTCTGAGATGTAGGAACTATTCACCTCCTTTCATGGGTAAGGAAACTGAGGTTCAGAGAAGTCAAGTGACTTCCCCAAGCCCACACAGCAAGTAAGTGGCAGAGCCAGGATTCAAACCCTGGTTGGCCAAGGTTTCACCGGGCGTTTTTCTGCTGGCCCAGCAGGGACAGTAGGAGAGGCAAGGCAGGCAGGGGCTGGTCAGCACCGGCCCTGCAGTCTCATCGCTGTAACCCATCTGGAGCTATGAGGCACAGAAGCCTGACAGCTTCCGAGGCAGATGAAAAGCCAACCTTCCTCAAATTGTTTTATTTAAAGCCAGACTCCTGACTGTTTGAAGCCACTTGATTTTGGCAGTACTTGTTCCTCTTTCTTTTTCCTCTCTGCTTTTAAACAGTCCTCGGAGATAAGGGGAAAGCATCGTTGCCGGTGCCTCCCTTGCAGATGCTCAGAAGACCTTCTTCCTCTCCACGCCCCCCCACCCCCCACCCCCCCGCCGCTGGCTGCTCTGGGCTGCAGCTGGGCTGCGAGTGTGAGCGTGTGAGCGCGTGGGCGCGTGGGCGCGTGGGCGCGTGGGCGCGTGCACACGGCTGGGCTGGAGAAAGGCAGGGAGCCCGGAACTGATCTGCACCCGAAGTATAGATACAGATGAAGTCTTTTGCTTTTATAGTGAGTCTCACCGGCGTTAAACTTCATTTATATCTCTATAAATGTATACGGCTTTGAACAGGAGGCTTTATGGCTGGGTTTATAAATTCCGTCTCCCTGCAGCACAGCCTGGATCACAGGAGATGGCCCCTTTACCGACTGCGTGGCCTCTGCCCTTTGCGACACAACCACTTGCAGGGCTCTCATCTGGTCCTCAGGGCCTTGGCCCTTCTGCTGCCTGGGCTCTCTGGCCCTGGTGCTGCCCTCTCCCTGTCTGCACGCGCCCTCTCACCCCTGGCTCGCAGCTGGCCGGGCTGCCGGGAGGAGGGGGAGGACACGGGGCTTGTCAGCTGACTTCCGCTCTACACCTGTCCCTGGGCCAGAGCCCCACTGCCGACCTTGATATTGACAAGCTCAGGGGAGACGGCAGGACAGGCTGGCAAAACCTGGTTTATGAAGGTATCTGTTTTACAGGATCCGTTTAGATAAACAGAGCATCCACACAGATGCAGGCGCTCAGCGGCCACGGGGTTTACAATACTTCAGGAGGCAGGCAGCCGCTTCTCTCCTGATGGGCTTGCAGAGATAAAGTCACGGTAATCTACATAAACCCAAGCCTTTGAAATTGCACACCGTCAAAAAATTCCAACAATTACTCCAGCCAGGAGGTGGCTGTTAGATGTTCTTCTTATGAAAAGATAATTATAAAGGAAGAGAAAACATTTCATAAATAAAACTCAGAATGGCAGAATAATCTGGAGGGAGGGGAAGCAAGAGAAAAGACATCCAGGGGCTTCCCTGGTGGCGCAGTGGTTGAGAGCCCGCCTGCCGGCGCAGGGGACACGGGTTCGTGCCCCGGTCCGGGAAGATCCCACATGCCGCGGGGCGGCTGGGCCCGTGAGCCATGGCCGCTGAGCCTGCGCGTCCGGAGCCTGTGCTCCGCAACGGGAGAGGCCACAGCAGTGAGAGGCCCGCGTACGGCAAAAATTTTAAAAATTTTTAAAAAAAAGAGAAAAGACATCCAAAGGTTCACAGTCTCCAGCTGAGTGTAGAGTGGGGTTCAAACACCCAGTGTCTCCTTAAGGTTCAAATTAATTTCAGTCTAGTACAATTTCCAGGTAATTAATTGGCAAGAGGCATCTTTCAGATATTTTTAAATATCAGCCTGCCCGGCTCTTGGTGCTAAAGGAGAAGAAAAAATAACCAACACATGCTGTTAAAATCAAAGTGATGTAAAACAAGGGCCTGCCCAGCCCATTAGCACTTGAGGAGAATATAAGATCCAGGTCAGCACAGATAATTGTCAGACTGTTAAAATGCCAAGTACCCTAGGCTGCCCCCAGTCCCCAGGCCACAGGAAATAGCTCATGGCACATTCGTTCATGCTCCACGCCAGGTGCTATCCTAGGCACTGTGTACTTGTGCCCCACTTGATTCTCATAAGAACCTTTTAAAGATGTGATGATCTTTATAGGCTTTTTGGGGGTGTGTGGGGGTCAGTGAAGAAGCCCTGATGAGGAACCTCAGATTCTCAGGAGCAGGAATTTGAAGCCATGCTTCCTGGTAATAAAACCCCAGTTCTTGGGCTTCCCTGGTGGCGCAGTGGTTGAGAGTCCACCTGCTGATGCAGGGGACACGGGTTCGTGCCCCGGTCGGGGAAGATCCCACATGCCGCAGAGCGGCTAGGCCCGTGAGCCATGGCCGCTGAGCCTGCACGTCCGGAGCCTGTGCTCCACAACGGGAGAGGCCACAACAGTGAGAGGCCCGCGTACCACAAAAAAAAAAAAAAAAAAAAAACTCAGTTCTTGCTTCTTGTTGTACGTGTGGCCCCAGGGTGGCAAAGGTATGGCTAAAACTAAGACGGGAGCAACAGAGAGGAGTGAAAGAGCTTGGATTCTGTTTCAGTCAGACAGAGATCAAAAACAGCCCAGACATCTACTAGCTTTGCAGCCTCAGGCAAGTTATTTAGCCTCTCTGAATTCAGGGGCTTTGTTTTCTTCATCTATGTGTTCTGTCCGCTGTGGTCTTCATAGAGAAAAGCAACTGTTTCAACTCAGGTTGTGCCGTGACCAGGGTTTTCCCTTCTCATTTGGCTGGAGAAGGTTTTCCTCGCCAACCTTGCTCCTGGGTTGTTATGAGATTAAACACCTAGCTCAGCCCCTTCCACATAGCAACCTCCAATACATGAGAGCTCTTTCTCCTATTATGGTGAAGATCAAGTGCAATACTCTATTGCCCAGCCTGGTATAGTGCCTAGCACATTATGAACACAACATAAATAATACCCATCATCATCACCGTCATCATCATCATTATAACAAGGGAAACAAGTGTAGGAACTCCTGTACTTAGGTAGAGCAGGACCAACAGCAAAAGGAGAAAGTTTCTCTTGGGCCCTACTGTGTGCCAGACCCTGTGCTGGGCTCTCCCAGCCTTCATAGGATTGGTTATCTAGGTGGAGAGGCACCTAGGTTTTCCCATATAAGATTAGCAATAATGCAAGGTGTAAGATTCCACTAAAGATACTTAAAAGGAATCACAATAGAGCCCTCCTTAACTGCCAAACTGGTGATAAAAGCAAGAAAAGAAAGACATTAAGGCACAGGCTTCAAACCTGGGCTTGAGTTCCTGTTGTATCACTACTTAGCTGTAAAAAGTTGTACAGGTCACATAAATTATGATGCCTCTGTTTCCTCATCTGTAAAATGGGCATAATGGTATATGTCATATGCTTTAGTTACTAAATGACATAGAGTATATAAAGCGTTTATTAATAGTAACAAGAGCAAACATTTCTTAAGGGCATTCTCTGTGCCATGCACTTGGCTAAAGCCCATAGCAAGGACTCAGTCAATGTTAGCTAGTATTATCATTAAACAATAGAAAGATTCAAGCTACCAGGGCCCAGGGATGTGAATTCTTAGGTGGACTCGGATCAAAAACTAGACTCCAGCCCACAGATGTTGCTAAGCTGTTGTCAAACATTAGCCATTCTGGGTTGATACTGTCCTGGGATCAATGTTCCAGGCTTTTTCCTCTTTATCTGCGTACCATATAGTATGATGAGCACTCATCCAGATTAAATGAATTCCTCCTGGGTCCTGGTAGTAATAACCTTTTACTGAATCATCTACAGCCAGAGGATAAGATGTTATTATGGGAGCCAAGTGGGGGTGAGCTTGGCAGTGCCTGCTCTAAGGACAGAGGTCCCAGGGTTGTAAAACTGTAATGAGTCTGTTGGCTTATTTGTCCCTGGCCCCAGAACTCCATCTCTCATTTTGGAATCTCACCGTGTAACACATAAGCCAGGAATGACCCAGAGACGTGCCCACCAAGGGTGAGGGTTGACCTCTCCCTGTCTCCTGGTACCTCGCTGGGCTAAGATTGGGGCACTTCAGTGGGGGAATAGAAGAGTTTAGGATCTCAGTTTACTTGAACTGTGTCTGTTATACACTTACCAGAAAGGGTCAGAGTATAGGAACCAGACCTAGTTCATTGGGTTGGTGGGGAGTACATCACCCCCACTTCTTCTCCTTGATTTGACTCCAGAAAGCAACCTGCCTGGTCTTCCTTCATAGGGAAAGGGAAGAATTTCAACCCCACTGAGACCTAGGACCAGAGAGTCTCCCTTTCCCACTTGGTTGCAGAGAAAAGTACAGGTAACCGGCCAGAATTAAAGAAGCAGAGACAAAGCAGCCCAAATCTCCATCAATGGATGCCTAGGTAAACAAAATGTGGTACATACATACAATGGAACGTTATTCAGCCTTAACAAGGAATGAAATCCTGACACATGCTGCAACACGGTTGAAGCTTAAAGACATTATGCCAAGTGAAATAAACCAGACACAAAAGGACAAATATGGTATGATTCCACTTATATGAGGTATAAGAGTAGTCAAACTCATGAAGATGGAAAGTAAAATGGTGGTTGCCAGGGGCTGGGGGGAGGGGAATGGAGAGTTATTGTTTAAAACTACAGAGATTCAGTTTGGGAAGATGAAAACGTTCTGGACGTGGATGGCGGTGATGGTTGCATCAGTACGTAGGGCCACTGAACTGTACACTTGAAAATGGTTAAACTGGTAAATTTTAGGTTATGTATACTTAATCACAAGAAAACAAAAGAGGAGAAAGGAAAGAGGCCAAAACTGCTTAAATTCCCTTTTCCATCTGACGTATTGATTACCTGCTATGTTCAAAATGTTATCAATACAGTTCCAGTCCAAAATCATGTTCCAAGGTAAAGATGTGGTGAGTCTCATATACAATTGGAAATGGCATTTAAACACTTCTATTCCAGTTTCCCCCTCTCACTGGACTTGCTCTTAAGAAGATGAAACTCCGGTTAGGTGGAGAATCTCATCTGATCTTTATTAACATAGCCTATAATTGAGATGAGACAAAGGTGTGTCTCTGCACTTTTCCCAAATCATCTACTAGAATTGGCTTTGTGGAGATCAAATTTTATGTTTCTGCACAAACCTAGACCTTAAGGAATCCTCACCATGACTCTTCTAACTTGCCATGTCCCAGTGGCTTAGCAACCTAGGCTCCCCTCTGTGGGATCCCAGCTGAGAGAGCTGACTCAGGAAGGAGCCTTCCCATAAATGAGCTGGCTGGGTGCATTGTCTGAGACAGATGAACCCAGAAAGGGGCAGACCCTGGGAAGGAGGTGCTTAGTAAAGTCTCTGAGTGGAAGGAGGCAGGGGACATGCTTACCCACCAAGCATGTAAACAGCTCTATTACCTACTTGGACAAATTTTGAGGTCTACTAAAGACTCTAATTTATTGGTTGATCTTCCAGAAACTCTGACACTTTAGTTCAAGCTGTGCGCAAAATGCCCTATGTCTATCCAACTTTCCCTGAACATAGAGCATCCACAGATATAGGGTGGGAGAGAATTGGACAGGCAAGGTATCAGGACTGGTTACATACAGGGGTGTGTGTGTGTGTGTGTGTGTGTGTGTGTTTCACCAAAGTCATTAAAACCTTCTGGTAATGCCACTGCTTCTTCATGGTAAAATAGAATAGAGATTCCCTATTCTGTCCTACAACCAGGGAGGGGAGCAAGATGAATGGTGACATCTCTTGATGGAGCTATGATGATGTGATAGTATCAATACATGAGTCTCTGCAAGGTACCTTGTAAAGCCACTCTTAAATAAGGAGAAACAGCAACCTCCTCAGCCACAATCTTTGTGGATGGAGCTGAATTTCCTGGCATAAGCACTGTCACAGTGAACTCTACTCTCTCTTTCCCTAGTAAACTCACACGGGTACTCTTTCCTCACCTCACTCTCCTAGAACCCAGAAGGAATGACTCATGCCCAGCCACCTGAATGCTGAATTCCAAGTTTTTAATAGACATTTTCAACATCTTCTCCATGCACTGTACCATCAAGTAACTCAGGTCAGCTCAGAGGCAGGGACCTACAGGGGCTTCCATGGTTCCTATTTGGGCTTGATTGTTGGCTTCTACACACACCACTCGAAATGACCACTTGACCTTCCAACACCATGACCATAAACAAGGAATAAACCCCTCCCCCACCTCTATGCTACTCACCCGGTAACAGTAGCATCAGACCTCTGAAATGTTCTCTGAGAAGTCTAGTGTCTACATGACACATTAAGCAATACATTTCCACTGCAAAATGTATCAGTTGAAGCTATGGTGATAGACGTCAGAAAGTGATGGGGTTGGAAGAGGGAAAGAGTTATCAGAAAGAAGCATAAGGGAAGTTTTGTATATCTTGTTTGGGGGAGTGGTTAAATGGGTGTACACAGTTGTCAAGACTTACTAATCTTGACACTTAAGACCAGTATAATTTTATTATACGCAAATTATACCTAAAACTTTTTTTAAAAATGTAACAGTGGCCTTCTCCAGGTAAAAGATGGCAACCCATGGCTGTGGAAAATAGAGTGGGATGCCGACCTTTTCCTTCTCTCCACCTTTTCCCACATCTCTCGTCCCCCCAGATCTCAGAGACAGCCCCGCAAGAGTCTCTCCTGCTCAGTGAAAGATGGCTGGATATGAAACTGCACTGGCTTTCTTTCCAGAATGCTGGCCTGATGTGAGGGCTAGAGCTGCCAGGGGAGTGGAGGTTTCATATGTAAGGTTGGTTTATGTCCAGTCCCGCACTCCTCTCCATGCGTCTCTATAGGTGCTTAGAGCCCAGCCCTCTCCTGCTTCTTAGTCATCCTCCCACATTTTGAGCCACAAAGAACTCAGTGGAGGTGTTCCCAGAGGAGGTTCATAGGAGAGAAAAGTCATCAAACACCTTGGTAATGTCATTACCAAGACACCCATGGTAATCCAAGGCATGGAAGGGTGCCTTCAGCTGGGATTTCTGGGGCAAAGTGAGTGTGGCAAGCAGGTGCGTGACATCATTTCAGCCTGGAGGCCACCAACCTGGGGTTCTCTCTTCTCAGTAAGTCCAGAGAGTTCCTCGCTTTTCTGGCCGTGGCTCGTGACCATCTTCTTGGCTGAGAATTAAAGGCCAGCAACTCGTTGAGACTCCTGGTCCGTTCTCACTCTTCACCAGGGAGGAGGCATTACTGCACACTGAATTCACTGAAAGGCTCTGGTTGCAAATCTGTCCGCTGGGGAGCAATTCATCCCTGCTCTCTCCTACACATGAGCATTTCTGCACTTCACAGGTAATGAGATATTAGGGGACTAGAAGTTCTGTTTCCGCTTTTGCTACCCTCTGGCCTAGCACTTTAAACTCCTAAATCTCCCCATTTATTAAATGGGACCAGTAATGGCACTGAGCACTTCTTTCAGAGCGAATATAAGGTCATTAATAAAATAATGACCACTAAGTGTGGTGACTTCAGGAATAAATGGTGGCTTTGGATAGGGTCCACTGCAGGGGCATGAATTTTTTTAAACCTTCAGAGACATGTCATGCAGAAATCCATCTACTCTCTTGTTCAAGCCGGGAGATTTTGAGAAAGGAAGGGGTTGGGAGAGTTGACATATGAATGAGTCAGTTCTGGTTACTGATACCCTGCTTTGTCTATTTCAATCTTTCCCCCACCATTACAACCTCACTCTTCTCCTCACTGCATTATTCTATTTTCTGACATTCTAAGGAGATGCTGAGGTTTCTGGATCCAATGGTAAGCATAGCTCAAAAACAAACAAACAAACAATGATGCCATGTCACTGAGGACTATGTCTTTCACCGAGAATCCTCCCCAACCAGAGGCAGAGAGTATTTTGTTCAGCTTGGAGGGGGGACCCAGGGTACTGAATTAAAAGCAAGACAGAGAGTCACCACCCTAGAGTTTATTGGCAGTTGGAAGGAGTGAAACCTCCCACCTCTGCCTCTCTCCTGCCTCAAAGTGCTTGAAGGAAATGACTGGAACCTTATCCAGTTAAGGGCCAATTTGAGGCAAGGTTTGCTCTTACAAGAAACCACGTCTTTAAAAATCTCCCTTTGGGATGCTCTCCATGGAGATTCAGATGACTGAAGGAAATCCTCAATAACACTTGTTGAATGGCCCCACCCGAGCAGGTGTGGGCAGGACTGAAGGGCAGGGACAGGCAGATAGCGTCTCCAAGGCAAAACCAAGGCAGCTGCGGGGAATTAATTGAACATATTTCAGAGGGGCCAGAAGCAGAGGAGACAAAGCAGTACCTTGCGAAAAAATCATAGCAATGAAGTCTAAAGTAATGACGAGTCCCTTTGTGGAGACTTTCAGTGTTGGAGGACATAATGCTATTTCAAGCCTTCCTGAGTCAGGACCAGTCTAGATTCACTTCTGCTTCCCCAGACATGTAGGGACAAATCTTTCTCCTGAGCTGTCTTTCACTGGCAGAAAACAAGGCAGAACAGACTTTGTCCTCTTTCCAACCACACATAGTCAAGTATGACAGAAAAGTGGAGGGCACTTCCTGCCTCCTTGCAGACGTAGTATAATCCACATGGCCAACCTCTGCAAAGCTCAAGCTATTGACACTTTCTTATCACCATGAAGGCAGGGGGACCTCAGCCCCCAAGCCACCCCAGCCTGATGCCTACCTGTTGCCCCTGCCCACTTGCCATGGTTTCACACCAGGAGAGAAAGCAAAAGGTCAGGTTGGGCTCTCTTCACAGCAAGAACCCAGAGAATCCTGGGGAAACTGACATTTTAAAGACCACCTCCTCCAACGTCTCTCAGAGGAGCATAACTTTTAACTCTACCTCCGCTCTCAACCCCCCAGGCTTCCTTGGCAACACTTCCCCTCCATGGATGGCTTGTCGGGAAAGAGTTAAAGAAGGTGAGCGACTAATTCCCCAAACCCTCCTTCTTATCTACATAGAAAAAGAAAAACAGCCCTACACGGAGACACGCAGAAACC
The DNA here is from genome assembly GCF_949987515.2 of Delphinus delphis. Classification (NCBI taxonomy): domain Eukaryota; kingdom Metazoa; phylum Chordata; class Mammalia; order Artiodactyla; family Delphinidae; genus Delphinus; species Delphinus delphis. The sequence continues at coordinate 131,064,393 of NC_082683.1, forward strand.
CACTGGCGATTTAGCTCGGTCCTCACCTGTCTTATGCAACAGAGTGCGCGCGCACACACACACATACACCCCTAAGGCCAGAGTCCACATCCCCCTTTAATTTGGTAGACATAGTTTGGCACCTTTCTTTTCCCTACGCAGAACCCGGCTCGACTGGCAGCAGAGAGATAGATGTAACCTTAGTGCCAAACGCCTTGCAGGAACACAAGAGACACACAGGAACCAAAATGCATCTCATAGCTCTCCGTGGTGCTGAAATCACGCTAGCGAGGAAATCGAAGGAGCAAGTGCGCTGGACTTACCCGGGCTGGGGGTGGGTGGCACGGGAGCTAGAGGAGCTTCCTGTGTAGAGAATTCTTGTCTTTGCGGGCTGGAGCCAGCTGATGCACTCACCTAGAGAGCCCACCTCTCTCTCTTCTCTTCCCTTCCTCCTTTCCTGGGAGGATGAGAGGAGGCTCCACGAAAGAAATGAAACCCAAGCTGGCAGGGCTAGAGTGGAAGGAGAAAGCGGAGGCAACAAAAATAAGCTCGAAAAGTCAGGTGGCTTTACTCCACTAGTGGTAATTCCTTGGGTCAGGGAGGACCCCTCTTCTCTCACTCTGTGTCTGCGCCTTTCTCCGTCCCTGCGTGCTGAGCCAACAGCCTTAGTACAGTCGGTTCCTGCCTCTGACGTGAAAGAGACGAGGAAGCCTGGGACGGCTTTGCTCTCTCTCTCTCTCTCTCTCTCTCTCACGCGCTCTCTCTTTTCCCCTCTTGCTGAAATTTCAGCAGCATGATATATTTTTTTAAGCCTCTGTTTTTTCCATCCCCCTACAAGCAGCCCCCTAGTGGACAGAAGAGGAAATCATCCTGAGTCCTCTTTCAGACACAGGAACAAGCTCCCTACCCACAAACTCTTAGGGGCTGCTTCCACACAGACAAGGTCCTGTAGAGCCAGGGTCCTCCCTCTAGCCAACCCAGATAGGAAGGGAGAGGGGGGTGGAGGAATAGGGGGAGGACAGGAGCTTCTGCAAATCCTTTGCTCCTGACTGCAGAAGTAAAAATGTGAAATCGGGTGGGGGTGAGTTGTTGGGGAGTGATGTTTTGGAAGAAGATCAGTTATAGGGTTCCCAAGTAGTTTAAGGTCCTGACTCAGCAAAAGGCAGTCTCCAAAAAGCCAGGGTCTGCAGCAAGGTGAGCTATGTCTACACACAGGACAACCCAGGAATGGAGTGTTTAAAGAGTCAGGGAATGGAGGAAACCAAGGAGAGAGTATCTAGCCAGCACTTCATCTAATGCCCTAACATGACTTTTTTGAAAGCAGGAAGAAAACCACCTGGGGAGACTTGGCCTGAGATCAACCCAGAGATGGAGAGAGAAGTGACCTTGTTGAGCATCTATGGAGAACCACAGCACAGAAGGGCCAATGAGGGGTCACTTCTCACAGGCTCCCAAGGGATGTCTTACACTCCTTTTTAAATGTACTGTCTCACAGCCTCCTGGAAAGAGTCCTAGTACTTACATCTACAAAGTTGAGTTCTAGTTTCAGACTGCCACTTGCTTCCTGGGCATTTTGCTTCTTTATGGCTCAATTTCACTGTCTGTAAAATGTGGGTAATGCTGCCCCCTCCCTACTGAATAGGAATGCTGAGGGACTGGAATGATATAGAGAAGTAGAACTGCATCGTTGACAGGGAATTTAAAGGTATCCTAGCCAAACACTTTTCTTATGTTTGATTCATCCCTAGCAAATAATAATAGCTAGCATTTATAGAGTATTTAGCAGGTATCAGGCACTGTAATAAGCCCTTACAGCTATTAGCTCATTCAATCCATACAATAACCCTATAATGCAGATGCTACGATTGTTGCTTCATAGACCAGGAAACTGGGGTGCAGAGGGATGAAATGACTTTCCCAAGACCACACAGCTAGTGAATAGTGGTGTTGGGATGAAAGACATCCAACCCCAGAGCTTGTGTTGTTAACCAATATATCAGTAAATATGCACTTCAGAAGCAACAGCATCTGAAATAAATAGAAGATAGCACCATAGCTATCATTATTTTTGTTTATTTTATTTATGTTGACAGTGGTTGGAGTATGTCTCTGGAGCTCAGATTAGAGACCTGGGGTTGGTGATATAGATCTGGAGCCATTTGTGTGAACATGATAGTGGCTGGATGGAAACTGTCAACAGGAGACAGAGAACAGAATCCCAACTCTATTTCCTTGGTCCCTGGATCAAGTTTTATAGCCTTAGTCCTTGTGGCTAAACTGCTTTGTATCCAGTAGACACACAAAACACTTAACAACTCATAACAACTCATATCAGGTGTTAGTTGAAGCTGATATGGGGACTGAGATCAATTGTTGGATCCCTAGCTTCTGATCCACTCTTAGAGACAAAGACACACCCTCACAGTCTCCTCCTTGGAAGGTGGTAACCACTGGCCCCTGGTGTTGGTTTTCTACCCGAAACTCCAGTCCACAAGCCCTCCTTCACATTGGTGTTAGCTCTTCAACCATGCTGTTAGACCAAACTGAGTATCTCCTCAGGCACTCAGCTGTCTCCAGAGATCAGGAGCCACAGTGTGGTCCACCTCCATGATGTGATTTCCCAACAAAAATCTATACCATGGTCAACATTCCAGAAGGCCTCTGGGATCCACCCTTCTGGCACATGAGGTCTGGACACCGGAGCTCAGAAAGTACAGCTATGGCTTTTCTACAGAAAAGGGAAGGGGACCTAGAATTCTGCTTTGGAATCTGGCAAGTCCAGAATAAGCATGGGCAGCCCTCACCTCCCAGGCTGACCTAAACCAACATCGTACCCCACCTCAATGAGCAATGAGCATAAGAAGGAAGGAATTTTGATGTAAACACCAAATAATACGTGATGGCCTTGGGGCTCTGGCCATGGAGCAGAGAGGGAAGAGGAGCAGTGGGCAAAATCTAGATTATTAATCACCACCTCAAGGCCGTCCTATTCAGGGAACTGTTCCCGAGCAAGCTTTCCTATTTCCCAATCCATCCCTCCTACACAACTCCTGACCTTGCCTTCTCTCCTTTCCCAAAGTCTGCTGGTCACAGCTACATAGGATTATAAATTACTGCCCTTTCCTTCCATAAAGAAGTAAACTCCTTGAGGGCCAGGACATGATTCGCCTTCAGGAAGCATCTAGTGATACATTATAGAGTTCTGTCCACTTCCATGCCAGGACTGGGTTTAAGAGAAGGAGAAAGTCAGGAAGGGGAGTGAGAGAGGGGAGAAAAAGAAAGAGATACTGAGGACCCAAATAAGTCTGCTGGGTTGAGGGGGAGAGTATCACAGATAGAATAATGTTTCTTCCAGGTTGGAGACACTGTTTTTCTCTTTTCTCTTTTCTCACCCCCAATTTTTCCCCTTGGCAAAGGTGAAGACACTGGCCACCCCATGCAATCTTAACATGACTCTACTCTCCAGAAGAGCCCCGCTGTGAGCTATGCACCTTCACATCTAATGAAAACAGACCATTCACGGCCACATTCTGTACCTAGGGGGCCCAGGGGTGTTAGACACAGCAGCCCTGGAAATAACGGGCTCCCCTAAAGCAATGAAGCAGCTCAGCCTGGTCAGATTATCCCAGCACTGGAGGAAGGAGGACAAGAGTATTGGTTCAGTGTTCCACTGACTCCCATGGAGCCCTGTCCCCACTCTTACACCACAGACTCTGATCATGTGTGGACTAGGGGGCACCCTGCCATGGCTGGGAGCTCACAAAATCTGGAATCAAATATTCAGACTATCATGAAAAAGCTGCCTTGGGGACCCCCAGGCCTCTAAAGTGAGGGTCTGCAGCTAGATGTTGCTCCCAGAGCCCATGGAGAAAAGGAAGAGAAGAGAGTAGAAGTTGCCAGCCCTCAGAATTTCCTGATAACGGGGACTTCCTAAGAGTGAACCAGCTCGGGAAGGACAGCCACTTCTTAGGACATTGTAGGGAGATTCAAGGATTAGCTGGGTGGTTGCAAGAAATGACTTGTCCATTCCCTTCCAACTGGATGAAGCGGGATTGTATTGACCTAATGGCTAAGGGATTTGCTGACAAAGGATTTGGAACTAGTAGAGGGAGGAATCTTAATGATGACCTTGAGGATAATGCAGCTCAAAGCTTACCTTCACAAGGAGATAGAGAAGACCCTGTCCTCCTGAAGCCAGGGCAGGCTTGGGCTCAGTCCCAGCCTGACTCATCAGGTCTTGGTGACCTCATTGCACAATGGTGATGATATCTGGGAAGGGCCTTGGAGAGCAAGCTGGCTGACACACAGACAGGAAGCCTGGAGCTCCAGACAGACACTGGTTGGGAAGGGAGAAGGGGAAAGTGGCCCCAAGAATTTTTTAGAGCACTGATGGGTACAAGGAGCCTAGAAGAAGAGCTTTTCCCTGCACATGGTGGCTTGTCTGAACTAGAGAAGAAGGCAGGCAGCTTGGATAATCCCAAGCTGTCAACCCACTGAAGAGTCAGGATCTGCCCAATGTGTTAGTGGAATGGGTGGGAAGGGACCCTTTCCCCAAATCTCTCTCCTACTGTGGTACCACAGCAGATATCATTGTGGTGGACAGTGGTAGTTAATACTTTGCCTGCTGAATACCTCTCCCCCAACTATTCTTTTTTTTTTTTTTTTCTAGAATGAGAACCTGCGCATCCCCAACCCCAGGCACTAACATGGACACTTGACCTACTCTAGACACAGTGATGGATTCAGGGCTGGGCACATGTCCCAAGCAGGGCCAATCAGAATCTTTCTTAGGAACGGATGAAGAGCTCTCTTTCTAGTGGGGTTGCCAAACAGGGAGCGTATAATTCTGGAGTTGGCTATAGCCCATCTTCCCTTGCCTTATGGAGGAATCCCATCCACAATTAAAGACAATGATCCCGACACCCAGCAGGAAACAGCCAAAGATGAGAAGAAAGGGAGCCAAGATAATGTTGTATGAGCCCCTAGATCCAGCCAGTCCTGAACCTTCCAGTTAGATGAGCTGGTAAATTCTTCTTTTGCCTAAGCTAATTTGTGTTGGGTCTTTGTCAAGCTAGCTTAACGTTTGAATCTTCTAAGGTTTCTGGGAAAATTCAAATTCCTCTTAGCAGTATGCTTTCTTCTGGGGAAAGGAACACTTAACTGAAACCTAAGAATAGATAAGTGCTTGGAGCATGGAAGCAGGAGGGGAAAGGGGGATGAGTGAAGATGCCTCTGGGGCATTGGGGCGAGAGGAGGATAAACACGTCTTTTGTCAATCTGCTAGGACAGGTATGAGGCCCGAGTTCTTTTCTTGGGGAGTACAAAGAGAAATGATAAGGCAGCCATTGCTATGTCAGTGTAGAAGATGGTGGAACATGGGAGGCATGGGGTGGGCCTGTTGGTGTTCTAAGTACACGCTTATTCTGAAGCCCATGTGGTTACTTGTGCTTTTCCGGGTGGAAAGAGGCTGTGCCCAGGACCTCTGGCATCACAGGGCTCTGCTGCCCTGCTAGTGGAGTGCCTACCTGGGTAAGAATGGCAATCCCAGGGCCCATGTCCTTCCTTGACAAATCTGCTCTTCCCCTCACCTCCCCCCGCATCCCCACCAGCCTCCAGACCCACTAGCCTGGAACATTTCCTTCAAACACCTCCCTGTCCTTTGGCTCCTGTCTGGGCACAACTGGCTCAGAGGGCTCTGAGCAGAGTCCTGTGATTCTGGGAGGCTGCAGCCCTGAGCATGTGTGAGGCAGGAACCCTGCCCCACCGCCTGCCCAGTGCCTCGACTGCTGCGTCTAGGGTGCCTGGCCAGCTGCCACCTGCCTGGGGTGATGGGCCGCTGGGTGATGGAATGCCAGCCAAGGAGTGAGGCGGCTAGGCCCCTGGTCCTGCAGCCTGCTTGCCAAGCAGCGGGAATCGTTACCTACACCGAGAGTGAGCCAGGCTTCCCACACTAAATTAGCAAGAGCAAAGCAGACATCTCCCTTCCGTGCAGCAAAGGATTAGATGGGGTACAGCTGGCCTCTTTCCCTCCCTTACAGACAAGGGCAAGTTCAGGGACTCAGGGTGGGTGACTTTCCTGCTCCAGGACCACACCATGTGGGGCAGCCTGGGGTCACAACCACCTTCCACCCCACAACCCCCTGCAACTCTTCCCCACCGCTGGCTGTCCCAGGTATGGATTTCCTTCCTCCCAAACTTCTTACTCTCATTTCGTTCCTGTAACCCTAAGAGTCATTTCCTTTGGTCTCCGAACAGGAAAATGAAGGCCTTATCTTAGGTTTCATCTTCCTTTGTGTTGGCAATATTAGAAACTTCAAATACTTGTCCCCCATTTTCCGCCCTGGCCACCTTCCTCCTTGAGTCCTCTCCCCTGTGGGAAAGCTCTGGTCCAAGAGACTAGGCCTCCTCCCTTCTCCAACTGCTTTCCATCCAAGGTTCCTCAGCAGCAGCATAAGGGGCTGGAGGGGCCAGGGGCCATTCTGGCTCGTTGCCACTGTTCTGAGATCCTCCACCCTCCTCTGCTTCTCAGTCTGACTCTGTGGCAGCCAAAACTTTCCCACCTCTGATGGTCCAGCTCACACCTCCCTCTCTTCAGCCCTTACCTTCCCTGTGGGCTACGGAGAGTAAGAGTGAAAGCTTGTTCCCACCCTGGCCTGCCTGGACTTGAATCCTTGTTCTGGCACTTGTGCTCTGTCAGATTGGAAAAGGTACCTTCTTCTTTGGCTTCCTCAAGTGTAAGTAGAGGATAATCATTGTACCTTCATGTAGGGTGGCTGTGCAGGGTGTGAGTTCATTCATGGAAAGCACTAGAACAGCACCTACTGTCCAGTGAGCACTCCATCATGCTAGCTATTATTTAGCAAACATTTTTGAATACACACATTAAAAAAAAAATCTCCCTTGGGACTTCCCTGGTAGCGCAGCGGTTAAGAATCTGCCTGCCAATGCAGGGGACACGGGTTCGAGCCCTGGTCAGGGAAGATCCCACATGCCGCGGAGCAACTAAGCCTGTGCGCCACAACTACTGAGCCTGTGCTCTAGAGCCCGCGAGCCACAACTACTGAGCCCGCACGCTACAATTACTGAAGTGTGTGCTCCGCACACAGAGAAACCACCGCGATGAGAAGCTGGTGCACCGCAATGAAGAATAACCCCCGCTCACCACAACTAGAGAAAGCCCGCGCACAGCAACAAAGACCCAACGCGGCCAAAAAAAAAAAAAAAAAAAAAAAAAAAAAATCCCCCTTGCTCTTTGCTTTGGTTGGTCCTGGCTTTATGAACAAATATGCTTTCCAGTTTTAGCACCTGCCCCTTGGCCCCTGCCTGGCTGACTGTTGATGGGGGTCTATGGTGTTGGTTCTGGGGGTCTCATCAGGTCCTGCCCTGAGAGGGGAAGCCCTCTGTGGTCTGAAGATGAGAGCCTAGACCTGGGATCAGACAAGACCTACTTCTGCTAAACTACTTATAAGGTGTGTGGCCTCTGCTAGTCACTTAACTCTCCACATCTCAATTCCCTCATTTTAAAAAGAGGGGGGCGTAATGACAGCTCCTTCCCCATGGTACTGTATGTATTGATCAAATGAAATAATGTATGAAAGTTTCAAGAGCGGTGTTGAAAACACTGGAGAAACTCAAGCTGTTTGTTGAGCGTCTGTCTCATCTGCATAGCCTGGTCCTGCACGCCCCCGGCTCACAGGCTACCCCTCAGAGAGGCTTCCCGGAAGCCTCCTCTCAAATGGCCGGCGGTATTGCCACCTTCCCCTGCCCCCTCCCAGCATTACTTTGCTTCATACCCCTTAACCCCAGCTGACATTTTATAATCCATCTTTCTGTTTGCTTGTTGTCCGATACCGCGCTCTACCTGCTACTCTCCAGGAGGGCAGGGCCTCTGCCTGTGTTGTCCCCCCAAAGCCTGGAACAGTGCCTGATTCTTGCAAATGTGTTCAATAAACATCGCCACTTCAGAGCATATTTTATATCCTAGTCAGTTTAGCTCCCTCACAGCACGCTTTATTGTGAGCAATAAGGTTTGGAATCAGGCAGAACAGAATTTAAACCTTCCCTTTTCCAGCTTCAGAAATGTACACTGAGCTCCTGTTTTTTCATCTGTAAAACAGAGAAAAAATATTTATACTGTAGGGTTATAGTGAAGATGAAGCGAGATAATGGCACCAAGAACAGTGATTGACATACAGAGGAAGCTCATCAGATCCTTGGTGAAGGGATAAATGAAGGAAGGAAGACTGCACGAACGGCCTTTTATCTGATCTCCCACCTTCCAACCCTTCTATCCCTCTTTGCTTCCTCCCCTCCTTCCCCTCCCCGAGGCTGGCACGCTGGGACCCCTGCTAATCCCTCAGCCACAGGGCCTCTGTCTCTGAGTCCCCTCTGGCGGGAGCCATCTGGATCAGCCTTTGAAGCTATTACCCTTTAAACCAAGGGTCGGCCACTACTTTAGCTCGAGTGCCACAAATACAGAACAAATTTTGCTGGAGGCAACAGACTGGCCAAAAGAACATTTTTCCAATTTTCAGAAAGGCATCACCAGCGCCCAATGGCACTTTGACTTCCTGTTTTGTTTTTCTGTAAGGCCTTTCATATTCACTGCCCGTATCTCTTTTCATCTTTCTTATCTATCAATCACTCTTAAGTAAAGAGTCATCCTCTTCTCCGCTGTTCTATTTTTCCCTCTCCCTTTGGTGGCTTTTGTCCTCTTCTTCCTTCCTGAAGAAGCAAGCCCCTCTGGGGCTCTTTCCAGTTCTGTCTGTTCAATCTTCTCCCACATTACCCCACCCTGCTTTCTTTGACTTCCTCTTTCTAAATGGTCAGAGTGTGTTAAGATTCCAAGATTCAGATGGGGAGGAGATAGAAGGTCTTTGTCATGGGAGACAGTGAACCCTATTACCCCCCATCCCTCCCTATTTCAGCTGTCAAGGTGTAAGCTCTGGGTCTGCCCTGCCATGACATTTTCTAGATGCTTCTGTTAATACGTAGAAAAGCTGGCACAGTGAGAAGAAATACAAAGGCAAGGTGCTTTCTCTGTGGAACTTCTAGAGAAGGGGATCAGGTTGGTTGTATCCAGGCTGGTTTATTTCTTAGTCTTCCTACCCCTTCCAGGAGTCAGTCTGTAAGACTTTTGGAAGCCACACACAGGCAGCTCACAGGGCACGACTTCTAATCTCCGTCCACCCGGGGACCTGCCGCTCTCCCCAACAAGGCCAGTCTCCTTTCCCTTCCTTCCCCTTCACCATCCACTTATAGCCTCTTGAGTCTACGTTTCCTCTTCTGAAAAATGAGAACAATAATCTTTCCTCTGGGCTCTGCACCGCTTAGGATGTGTTCTGAGGATTGGATGTGAGGCTGCAGTGAGGGGTCTAGGGAGGAAAGGGCCTCAGAAATAGTCTATAAAGGTATCTTACTTTCCTCACTGTTAGCACCGGTGAACTGGAGCCCAGGTCACTTTTTTGTGTGTGCAGATTTGAGGGTAGGCCAGATTCAGAGAAGCAAGCTTAAGCCCCATCTGAGATGGAGTTGTATTTTCTCACTTGGAATAACGCTGTTGGAAAGCATTAACTCAACAGCTTAAAGTCAGGTTTTGAGTTTCTTTGACCTCATAGGTAAGCCGTTCCTTCCTGTATCAACATCCCAACTTCACACATCGCACCTGACCTGAGCCAAGGCTGCGTCTCTAGAAAGCACGTGCTCCTGGAAACTTTGTCAAATCTGAAGACAGGGCCTTGTCTTTGTCAGAATCGGACACACTGCTGGGTACCCTGAAGTGACCGGGGCCCATGCTGTGAACGTAAATGTAGGAGCTGCTTTCAAAAGAGATCTTTTTATTGCAAAGAACAAGCTAAGTGGCTTGAGTTTTAAAAAATAAAATGTATTTAAAAAAAAATTTTTTTAAATAAAATAAAATGTATTTTAAATGACAGATATTTAGGTTAGAGGAAAAAGAGGAAGATATATATTAGGAGAATATATATATATATACACACACACACACACACACACATATGAATACATTATTATGAGCCAGGCATTGTGCTAAGCACTTTACATACTAGATTTCATTTATTTAAATGCTTAAGAAGAAAAATGGAGGAAAAGAGTTTTCTAAGTAGCTAAAACCATACACTTATCCTGTACCAGAGAATAAAGATGAATGAAAAGACTGGGTAAGAAAGTAGGTAAAAAAAAAAAAAAAAATCCTACGGAGAAACCAACTTTAGTCTGGGCTGCTAGCCAGAGGTATCTAGAAGAAAGGAGGTAATGAATTTGTAGAATGTCAGAGCTGGAAAGAGCCTCAGGATCTTTCCAGCCACTGTTGGTTCCATTTTACAGATGAAGGTGCCGAGGTCCCAAGAAGGGAAGCAACACAGCCACCCTGGCACAACTGGTCATGTCATGTCCCCTCCTTGGCCAGCGATCTCCCAGGGAAATCTAATGGTGTATCCTTGTGCCCTCACTGGCCAGGTTAAGTCACCATGTTCCATGGACGGAAGGGTCGTTGTTAACCCATGAATGGGACATTACCCTTTGTTGTCCTTGTGGCCCATTTCCTGGCAAGGGCTCTTGCTGACCACCAGGCTACCATCCAGCCCTTGAATGATGTGCTCCCCCTGACTTCCACGTGCATCTGCTCGTGCAGCCAGGGGGCTTCGTCCAGGTTTAGGGCCTCAGTGTCATTACTGAGGACAAGTCCCCAGACTTGAGAAAGCCGGACTCAGCATCTGTCCTTTGAATCTGTCCTCAGATTCACAGAACACTTGAGCTGGCAGAGCCCACATGTCACCTGGCTCAACCCCACCAACTAGAGAGCAGTGAGAAGACTTACCCAAAGTGACACAACTAGCTGAAAACTAGTCCATGCCGGTGTCTATCCTCGCTTCCCATAGGAAAGCACTGGTGCTGATTGCTGTAGTTACAAGTTCTAGTAGGTTCCCGGCACTGATGGGTCTTGGGGGCGGGGGAGGGTTGCCTCTGCCAGGATGACACATGAGGACGGAGGGGCTCTGGCTGGAGTGGGAAAGGGCTGCATCCACGCAGCCAATGTTTGTCCACTGCACACCTGCCAGCAGCAGCGCTCCCTGCGTCTGCCCAGACCCTCACCTCACTGCACACGCATGGCTATCTCACGTGACCCTGCGAAGGACGCAGGGCAGCCGTCTTCCACCCCGCTTCCTGGGGAGAATGTGTGGGCTCGGAGATAACACTTCACCTGTTATAAAGAATAATGTTTTAAAAATATAAGCTTAATATAAATAATAAATGATAGCAATATACTATTAAATAATGGGCTATATTCACACAGCAAGCTATAGAACCTGAGGGCCTGTGTCTCTAGGGCTGTGTTTCCTATGCAATCATAGTCAGATGATAAATACATTTATTTAGTATTTACCAGATACTGTTGTTCATATATATATATATATATATATATATATATATATATATATATATATACAGAGAGAGAGAGAGAAAGTCCAAAGAAAGGATATATATACATATATGTTCTCATTCTTTCTTCATAACAGGCTCATTAGGCACTATTATCCCCATTTCATAGATAAAAATACTGAGGGACAGAGAGGTTGAAACAAAGCTCAAAACAAAGCCGTATTCAATTAGCAATGCTTTGTTCTGGGCTTTCCGTTTGTGGAATCTGGCCCCAGCTCACTGTTTATCAGATGACTTCATCCAATGATAAGCAGAAGGCTCCTTCCCTCACCGCCTCCGCACCACCCAAGCACACACTTTCTTTACTCCAAAAGGGAGCTGGACCGAAGCCCAGAAGAGGTTCCATGCACCTCTTTTTTATTCTCCTGGGTCATCCAGAATCTCCCTTCTTAATAAGCTTAATAACAACAAGAGGAAAGAAAATTCAGCTTAAGAGAGGGGCAAACACTCAGTGAGAGGCACTGCTTGTTCCGGGTGCGCTGTAGTTGAGCACGCAGCAGCCTAGTGCTCTGGGTGAAATGTCCAGGGGTCTGGGGTGACGGGGCAGCCAAGCAGCGCCAAGGGCACCCCCCAGAGGTCAAGAGGGGAAGTGTCAGGGCCCAAGGCTCCCATAGGCTGGGCAGAAAGGGGCAGTGCGCTTAAATAACAGTGATATTAAGAGGGTTTGACTGCAATCTAGAAAGCAGCACACTGATATCTTTAAATCCATCTAATGCCCTACAATCAAAAACCAAAGTATCTGGTATCAAGAGCAACTAAGTAGATAGTAAGTACAAGCAAGAAAAGGGGTGGGCGGTAGAGGAGAAATCCAGGGTGGAAAGACCATTCCAGTTAACAGGTAGGAGAGAGAGAAAAAGCAGGATAAACAGAGGATTTGCAAGAAAGTCCAGGAGATAAAGTGAGGTATTTGAACAGAGCTGGGCTATGGGATGGGGGTGGGAATGGCATTGGCTTCCTTAGCACAGCATGGTTTGGGATGTCAGCTCTCCAGGCAGGCCCGCAGGTGGGGACCCGCCAGCCTTCAGGACGGTGGATGGTGGGCCCCATCCTCTGCTTCTCCAGCTCTGGGACTCTGTACTTTGGGGAAGGGCTGCCTCAGGTCCACAGTATCTTGTGATTGGTGACACGAGTGTGGCACCATCCTTGAGGAGGGGATGGAAATAGAAATGACAGATTAAGAAATGAAAAAAAAATTCTTTTCGTTTCTCTCCCATCCCAGATCTCTATGTCCAATAATAATAGGTTCACCCACTTCCCCATCATGGTGGGCCCCTGGCATCTGCTCAGTTCTTAGGCTTGTAGAGTGGAAGAAATATGCACCCTGAATCTAGACTAAAACCCTGGTAGGTTTTTAAAATGTCTTCTCCTCCAAAGAGCTCAAATTCCAAATGGGTCACTAACTTTTTTTTGTTTTATCAGTTGCTCACGTGGTAAGGGGCTCAGGGCTCCAGACAGGTGAAGAGAGCACTGCATATGTAATTCAGTCAGAACCGCAAGCCAAGAGTTTGCCACCCTTAGTTGAGAGAATGTAAGGGCTCTGAGCATTACTGATTGTGTGTGTGTGTGTGTGGCGGGGGGACCCATAGGCAACAGCAAATATGAAGCAGTCTGCAGTGGACACTGGGGCACCAGCCCAAAGGTGTCACACACAGAGGGTGTATGTCCATCCAAGCCACCATCCCTGCAGGGAAGCAGGTCTTGTGACCGTCTTGTTTTAAAGGCTCTCACCCAGGATGTCACTGAACGGTGAATAAAGCAAGTGTGAAGTAATGAACCGCTGGGGGAGGTGACAAATCCTGGGGAAAGACTGGTCCTTGTGGGCCACGTCTGGATGTGTGGAGAGCCACCAGAAGAATAATAGCCAAGGTGGGACATTCACGAAGACACAGTCCTGAGGACGAGGGAGTGAGAGTGGGGTCCAGGTGTGCCAACGACAGGATCCCGAGGAAGGATTACGCTCCGTGAGTAATTTTCTTCCCTCAGCTAGCTGAAAAGTGGTACTTGGCTACAGGTTTAACTTTTCCCATGCTATGTGGTGATTCCATCAGTGTTGGTTTCCTAGGGCTGCTGTAACCAACCAGTTGGCTTAAAATGACAGAAACGTATTGTCTCTTGGTTCTGGAAGTGATAAATCCAAGATCAAGTCGTCAGAGGGCCGCGCTGAAGAGAACCAGCAACCCCCAGAAGCTCGGAAGAGCAGAGGAAGGATTCCCCCTGCAAGTGCCCGAGGGAATCCTTCCTCACCTCTTAGTGGGCTTGCAGCTGCAACCATTCAACCCCTGCCTGTGTCATCACATGGAGTTCTTCCCTCCGTGTCTGTCTGTCGGGGTCCAAATCTCCCTCTTCTCATAAGGACATTAATTATTGGATTAGGGGCCACCACACCTTAACTTGATTCCTCGATTACATTTGGACCCTATTTCCAAATAAGATCACACTCACAAGAAGCTGGGGTTAGATTTTGAACATATCTTTCTGGCTCAGTTCACAACATCATCTGATTACCTTAGTCTTTTAGTAAACCTCACACGGCCTTGAGCTATCCTGTGAGGAGAAAGGGACAGAACAAGAAGTGTGTCCGACCTCCCATCCCTCTCCCGACAGTGGGGAGAGAAAGGTGTCCTATCTAAGCCTCCTTGAGGGATGCTGAGAAGAGCCGCAGCGATTTCCTCACTGACCCCTTCTCTTTCCCAATATATTTTAGAGGGAGATGACCCTTGAAAGGGGGGTGTGTGTGGTTGACATGTGTGCACTCATCTTATTCCACCTCCATCCCCACAGAAAATATAAAACTCTCGGGAGCAAAAATAGCGTCTGGCTCATATGTGTATTCTCTGCATCCCTGGCTCAGGACTGCCTCACTCAGTAAATATTTGTTGAATTGAACTGAATGGAATGAAATTGAGTTGTGGGGGAAAAAATCATGCCAATACTTTTTTGGCCTTGGAAAGTGAACAGAAAGGAATTTGTTAAAAGAAGAGCAAGGGCTTGGGATGAAGACAAAACTATTCCCCCATCTTCTGATGAGGCCACCAGGTGGGCATCAAGGGGACATGCCCAGCTCTTCTTCTAGAACACTATTATCTTTTCAAGGGGCCCATGGTTCCTTGTCCTCTCAATAAGGATGTACGTTCCACACCTTCTTTACATTTTCAGCGATGTCAACCTTTTTAAAAAAGGCATCTCCATTTGAGATCCCTGGCATCTGGTTTGATGGAAACGTGTCTCTGTCCACTCGAGCTGAGTGCTGGGATGCTCCAGCTTTTCAATGGGACCCACCAGCCTCCACCGGTAGCACAGCGGCCACAGGCGTAAAACAGGGCTCTCTTCACTCCACACCCTTGCATTCACGGGAATTCTGGTTCCTTTTACCCTCCATCCAGGCCTCGTCCGGGAGCATCTCACAGATTCCAAGAAAACCTCTTAGCTGTGTGTACCTGTGCCATTTCCCTCAGCTTCACATTTGGTTCACTAGGGTGGTATCTCTAGTCGCCCTCCAAATGGCAGCAATGCCACTGATTCCCACTTCTGTCCCCATAGGATGGCTGGTGTCCCCCAGGTGATGCTCCTGTCGATGTTGGTACCAGGAAGCTAAAAGAGCAGCCACTGACCCTGGGCTCACACTTCTGCTGCACCACTCACCTCCATGGGCAGGGCTGCCCTGGCCGAGCCACAGCACCAAGGCCACCACCACTGTCACCAGCACTGCTTTCTACGGAGCCAACACCATGGCCCAAACCTCCAACTCTGTCAGCAAACCTTCTGCCAAAGCGGCCATCACCAGCCCCGAGGCCGTGGTCGGGCTGGGCTCTCCGTGCCTCTCGGAGGATCTAGAAATAACTCTGGGTGTTTACAATGCCTGCTTGGCAGCCTCATCCCCCTGAGGTTCAGGTGTGAGACTATGGGGGCCGAATGAGGTGATCTGAGTGGAAGACCGCGGCTGTTTTCCGAACGGCCCCTCCATTCTGGGGATGGATCGCTGCCCTTGAACCTAGTGCAGGTGCTGCGTTCTCTCTCCGCTCAGTCAGTCCCCAGCCTTCCTACCGCAGGCCTTTCAGAGCTTCGCTTCAGTGGACATCCCAACAGGCCTGAGTACTAGACCAAACTCAGGTAAAACGGAGGTTACAAATTCAAATAGGTCAATGAAAACTTAACTTTTGCCTCACATGTATTTCTGCGGGTATGGAAGTAAAGCATAATGGCAGGGCCTAAAACCAAGAGGACAGAGTCACACAGCCGGTCTAACAAGGGCTAAGCAGGGGGCAAAAACAGAAGCCCTGTGGTTTCATGCTCTTCTCCCCACGCAGCTTTTCCAGGAGCTCTGAACGTGTTTCCTATAGCCACAGTCCTTGCTCTGGGAAACTGGTTAAGAACAAGAGCCTGGGGCTAGGTACAAACAGAAATGCCCCAAATGGTGTGGGGTAAGATAAAGGTTATAATGCAGGTAGCCTGCTAGCTTTGTCAAAACCGTTCCCAAGGCAGAACGCAACTGGCTTTATCAAATTCTATCTGTTTACTTTTTGTTGATGAGGAAGCTCTAATATCCAAGTCCCTACCTCACCCTCAAGGCCACAGCAGGTCCTTGGATGAAACGCAGACACCTCCTGGGCTGTCCTTGCCTGGAACTCACTGAGGACCGGAGATTCCTGACCTGAAAGACCGAGTGTGACGTGCATGAAGGGCTCTGAGGAGCTATGAAGAGCTCTAAGAATGCAGCGTCCTGTTAATAATGGGACCAAACTCAAACCAGCCCCTCCCCCAACCTCACTTGCACAGGAAGCCCATGGATCTGGCTTGAAGACTCCGAGACCCTCATCCTTCACTCAGAAGAGGCCCTCAAAGGGGAGAGAATGACTACATAGGCACAATGGGAACAGGAGTGGAAAGAATTCGTAATAAATCTATCCTTTCACAGGCATGGAGAATCCACTGTGTCCGTCCAGCACTAGGTTATGTGCTTCAGAGATGCAGGAAGTTTGAGACATGGCTCTTGTCTTCAGGGACAGGAATCTTGTTGAGCAAATTTAAGGACCGACAGTAAGCCATGGAACACCAGAGAATGAATGAAACACCAGAGAATGAATGAAACACCAGAGAATGGAAGAAAAATGGACACACAGAAGGGCCAGCCACTCACCTTTCGGTTTTTACTCATGAGAATTTGCTTCAGCAAAGAGCAACAACCACAACCAGAAAAGTAGCTTCCTCTCTCGCTTTTCTAGTTCTTGATTCATTTTGAATGACTCCTTGAGGAATGAGATATGGAGAGTTGGCACCAGGAAATTGTTTGCTATTAACACCTAAGCGAAATAAAAGATCAACCAGCTTTCACCTCATTCAAAGGATTTAACTGGTGAGAACCCTACTTAAGTAGGTACCTCCCTGATGCGGATTGAATAGTATCCCCCTAAAAGATATGTTCAAATCCTAACCCCTGCGATCTGTGAATGTGACCTTATTTGGAAGTAGGGTCTTTGTAGATGCGATCAAGTTAAGACGGGGTCATATAGGATTGGCATGGTCTCTAATCTAATAACTAGAATCGTTTTAAGAGAAGGAAATTTGGACCCAGAGACATCTGGAGAGAACACCCTGTGAAGGTGGAGGCAGAGACTGGTGTGATATGTCTACAAGCCAAGGAAGACCCAGGATTGCCAACAACCACCGTGGGGCTAGAAGGATCCTCCCCTACAGACTTCAGAGAAAGCGCGCCCTGCCGATCGCTTGACTTTGGGTGTCCAGCCTCCAGAACTGTGAGAGAATACATTTCTGGTGTTTTAAGCCCCCCAGTTTGTGGTACTTTGTCACGGCAGCCCTAGAGAAAGAATACGCTTCCTTGATCTCTACTTTTCCCCCATAGCCACTGCCCTTCTCACACCCCTGCCTTCCCAATACACACACACACACACACACACACACACACACACACACACACACACACTTCTAAAAACAGGAAGTTATTTTCAAACCTAGACTTGGAGCTACTTCCTGCTTGACCAAGATCCACACATTCCTAACACTGGGCCTTTGATCCTAGAGCAAAGTCTCCTGTGGCAGAGTAGCCCTAAGACTGACACAGAAGCTGGAAGAGACACCCCAAAAGTGCCCGCAGAGCAAACACACTAAGACAACGCTGAGCAGAGAAGCCCCCAGAGAACAAACTGCTACTGGCTTGAAGGGAAGACACAAAGGGCAAAGACTCTAGAGAGAACAGCACTTTCTTTGCTCCAGGCTGCCACAGCCCCAGGCTGGGCCTCCCAGGACCATTTCAGCCCCTTGTAAGCTGAGAGAGCCCACTGTTAGGGGTGGTACCCACCCTGGCCATAGCAAGCCAAACAACCTGGGAAGGAGGATGCCATTGAAGGGGGAGACATTCAGATTCCTTCTCAGCAGGAACTTGGCACCAGAGACCTCTCAGCTCTCTCTTTCCAACCCATCCATGCCTTTCATGAAAACACAGGCTCAGTTAAAGTAAGGATGCCTTAGAGCACAAAAAACTCAAGCAATCAAAACCCCAGCCACCTGTACACTTGATTAGACCCAGAAGGTTTGGTTTTAGGGCCCTTGTGGAATTTATTTACATCACTATTCCCCACCTCCCAAATTGGCAGTTCATAAATACCAACCCATTTCCTAACCCATTAAAGCACTATTGGAAGTCAAGAGACTCACATTCAATTCAAGCTCTTCTAAGAAACAGTTGCCTTCCTCTTCTGTAATTCCTCTCTCCGTGCCTCGGGGGAAAGCTCCGTTTGGGGCAGCACGGATCATGGCATCCAAGGAGGTATCGCACAGAGCCAGGTGCTCGTTCATTTACCTCCCTGGCGCAAGAGACCTGCATCATGTTTAGAAATCCATATTGGCAGAATGATAGAATGGGAAGAAAAAAATCACTGAGCAACCGACTGGTCCAACACCTTCCTTTTACAGCCCAGAGAAGTGAAAACACTTCCCAAGGCCATACAACCACTTGTGACAGAATAAGGACTTGTACCCAGTTTCCCTGACTCCCAGCCCAGTACACTTTCTGGACCTGTAACCAGAGAAGGGAAAATAATACGTATTGTGGTAAAGCAAGGACAGGGGTATAGGGAACCCTAGGCCACTGAGGGACTGGCACATTCTAACGCATCACTTTGACGGCTCTGATCAGTAGCCCCTTTTCATCCTTGCTAGGCGTCCCCAAGTTGCCAGCCAAATGGATGAATTGCTGATACTCTTGCTTGCCTAAGAAAAGCATCTCTTGGAGGGTTAATAAAGCTGTCTGAACCGTCCTACAGGAGGTCACCGTACATTCAGAGAGCACTGCTGCTCTGCTGATTGGTGTTATGATGACCAATGAGGACCCAACTTCTTGTACTTATTGTTGGATATCTAGGCCTTCAAGGCCCTCTACAGTCTGATTGATCCCAACTACGCTAATCGACCTTGCCTCGCTTCTAGGTGGAGATGTGTACATTTTTTTACTGTCTGGCTTCCATCCCGCTTCCTAGTAGCACCGTATATTCATTTAAGGTAATGTTAGCTGTAACAGTGAAACCTCAAAACTTCAATGACTTAACGTAATGTGTCTTTTCCACCTAACAGCTGAAACAGGCACCTCTCCTCCAGGAGGTAATTCAGAGACCTAAGCTCCTTTTATCTTATGGATCTGCTGTCTCTAACATATGGCTCTCAAGGTCACACTGGGTGATCATGGCCACCGCAGCTACCAGACAGGAAAGGAACTTGGAAGAGTACGTGTGGGAGCCTGCCTGGAAGTGATGTGTGCAGAATGGCATCAATTCCCCTCATATTCATTGGTTAGAACTCAGTCACATGGCCACGCCCAACTGCAAGGGAGACTGGGAAACACAGTCCAACTCTGTGCCCAGGAATAAAAGGAAAGAACTTTGTAAGTTAGCTAGTAGTTTCTGCTGCACGTCCCAAATTCTTTTTTTTTTTTTTTTTTTTGCGGTACACGGGCCTCTCACTGTTGTGGCCTCTCCCGTTGCGGAGCACAGGCTCCGGACGCGCAGGCCCAGCCGCTCCGCGGCATGTGGGATCTTCCCGGACCGGGGCACGAACCCGCGTCCCCTGCATAAGCAGGCGGACTGTCAACCACTGCGCCACCAGGGAAGCCCACGTTCCAAATTCTTTAGGTGGACTTTCCTCTGCCTTATCTTGTGAAATCATGACAGAGGATAATGTTTGGTTCTCCTTTTCATTGGCCACCTCCCACTAGGGAAGCCAAGGGGCCAAGAAACTTCTTCACTGATTGTATAGCCAGGGACCAAACAGTCACTTAAACTCAGCCGATCACATATTTTCCATCAGGACTTTGAGTCTTGAACAAGACACAAAAGATGCCATAAGAGACGGAGAGAGCACCTTGAGGTCATTTTTATTGTACTGTGGTGGGACTCGGTGGTGGTGATGGCCTCTGGGGGGGCATTCACATGCCCAGTGTCATAAGCAGAGCCCAGGCTGATGTCTTCATTTCTGTCTGCCACACCCACTCCGCTGATCCTTCTTTTCCCAGTGCCATAGTGCTACCTCCCACGTCTCAATATCACCACCTTACTCTAGAGTGGAAAGCAAGACTGAGAACAGCTGCACAGGAAGTAAAGAGAGTACCCTGAGAAGTCACCTAACTCTCTCACCACCTATCACCAATGACTGAAGAAATCCAGGAGATCTCACCTTTATCAAAACTCCCTTTGTTTTCGAACGAGAAGAAAGCGAGTGACAAAAGATGTAAAGACGGCAAAACCCAGGGAACCATGGGGCTAACCAGATATTTTGACCACCCATTACCTTATGTGTACCTCCCTTTGCTAGCAGAGAACTTTCACACATGGTAC
Source organism: Delphinus delphis (assembly GCF_949987515.2). Classification (NCBI taxonomy): domain Eukaryota; kingdom Metazoa; phylum Chordata; class Mammalia; order Artiodactyla; family Delphinidae; genus Delphinus; species Delphinus delphis. Next base: position 131,084,675 of record NC_082683.1, read on the forward strand.
TTCCACCCACTGACTAGTACCAATTTTGTCTTAACTTATTGGTCTTGGAGCTTAAAGACAGTGCCCTAGTGGCTCTTCCCCTTCTCAGCCCCACAGACTGCTCTACTGTCTTTTCCACTCCAGATCAGGGGTCAGGTCAAGTGAATGTTTTGAAGAGCGGGTCTTTCTAAAAGTCTTTCCCCTTGGAGTAGAGCTGCCCACCCTCATTAGTGACCACCTGCAAATGTAACAGGCATGGGAAACATTGAGATGGAAAAATCAGTCCACACTCCATCTCCACGGGGAAGGTGCTTCTGACAAAGTGAAGGCGACCAGTCTGAGGCTGACCTCCCACCCAGGGAGGAGACACCATCCTGCTTCTTAGTCACCCACCTGTCTGAGAGAAGGGATAGAAAGGGCATTGGATCATGGCTGAGGACACCTGACTCAAGAGAGTCACAGAATTAAAGGTAAAGGGACTGGGACTTCCCTGGCGGTCCAGTGGTTAAGACTCCCTTCTTCCATTGCAGGGGACGTGGGTTTGATCCCTGGTCTGGGAACTGAGATCCCACAGGCCACACGGTGCGGCCAAAGATAACTAAATAAAAAACAAAAATAAAAAGTGAAGGGACCTTAGACACTACTTAGTCCAGCAGTTTTCAAACTTTTCAAACTCAGAAACTCTGTCTTCAAATGGCATTCCATATGGAATCCTGACATATTACAGATAAAATTGGAATGTTCTGATTGAAGCAGGCATAGAAATTCTTAGTTCTGGCTTCCTGGCTCCCACTCCACCCCCTGAGTGGGCTCAGAGGCACTCGTGGTTCCTGGAATTCCAGTCTGAAAGCTCCAGATCTCACCCAACTGGTCGTTCACTTCATAAATGAGGGTTCTGAGACCCGGCAAGTCTAGCCATGGCAAAGACTGGAACCCATGTCTCATCCCCACTCCAATTCTCTTTCCACAAAGTTTGCCATTTTTCAACTCAGTTCCTTCATCTTTAAAATGGGGATAGAACCAAAACATCTGCCTCATCCACCAAGGGGCTCTCTGAGGATCAAATGCACGTGAAAGCATAGTGAAAACCCTAGAGGTCTTTTACTGCTTTTCTAGAGTAAGGAAATTGTGTTCCCTGAGGCTCCCTCAACATCCCTTGTTCCTGCTCAGAGACTCCTCTTTCACTTCCACGTGGGCAAAGGGAAACTGAGGATTTGGGCTTAAAGACCAATATGAGGCTCCCCGTCTAGAGGGTCCCCAACTCCAGGTGCAGAGGGCGGGTAGGTGCCTTGGAAGTGGGGCTCAATGCCCCTGAAGGAAGCACACCATGCGAGAAGTCTCCTGCCCGCTGTCAGAACGTCTCCTCGCTATTTAAAAAGGAACTTTAGGTTTCTCAGGAAATTCTCAGAAGTCCCATTTCCTTACTGTTTTGCTGTGAGGAGCTGCATTAAGTACCTCAGGGCTGCCTGCTTAGCTCTCAGCCTCCTCCATTAAGCATTACCTTTATATCTCACTCTCTGTCTCCCAGAAGATGAAGCGCTCCTTGCCCAGGGCTTCAATTAGCCCCTGATAGGACCAGCGCTATAAGCAAGCAGCCTTCCGTCTCTTCCCGAGGGTAAGGTAGAAGTGAGCTTGGAATGCTGTGGTCTCATCCTCAGGGCTGGCGATGGGCAGAGAAGTAGAAGCCAATTCCTCCCCTTTCGCTTGTCTAAAGATGAGGGACATCTAGGAGGGTCCAGGTGCCTTACTTGGACACCCTCACATTCAGCTCCAGAGCCTCCCAAGCCTGAGAGGGAGAGGGTGGGGGTTTCAGAGGACAGAATTGAAAGCGGTCACATCATGTCATTGCCCCAGCAGCCCATGCCCCGCGAATCACCCCACCCGGGGACTAGCTTTCCCTAGGCACATTCTGGATCCACCAGATTCCAGTGAGAACCGCACAGTGAGAGTATCATTAGCTCCCCTGAGCAAGAGATGTCCACCAAGGATAAGGATTTGACCTGCATCACGTGTGGGGATTTGGGCAGACGTGTGCTAACTGGGGCTTCGGCACCCCAGTTTAGGCAGTTGACTTATCTGATGGAATACTCTGAAAGGACCCTGCAGGTATGCTCATCTGACGCTGCGAAGGGCTCTGCTGAGAAGCCAAGCGTGGGTTGAGAGGCCTGGGAGAAGAGTCAGGGACACTTACAGGCACTAAGCCAGGGTTTCCCACACCAGCTATACTCGACACATTTTAGTGAATCGGAGACAAGCATCAGCTCCAACAGAATGGAATGGAGGTTGCGCTGAGGGCCTCAGCTCTAGGCTTCCCTGAAACTGTGAAGAGGTAGCACTCAGTGGGAAGACTAAAAGGCGCTAGGGAATATGCTTACATCACATGCAGAAGGATTTAGGCTAGATGGAAGAAAGACTGTCACAATATCAGTCGCGCTGTTTCAAAATGTTTAAGGAAATGGTATCCAAATCCCCAAGGCCTGATAATGTCTCTCAAATCTTTCTTTAATTGGCCCTCTCTTCTCTAAGGTTCAGGACACATCAACTTTCACCTACACAGCAGAGTTAGTCCTAAGTGCCTCTGGTCTTGCTTTCTTCCAAACCAACCTCCACACAGCGGACACACAGCAGACAGAAGTATCTGTAAAACCAAGTCTGACCATGCCACTCCCTTCCCCAGATAAAGGCCAGGATGCTTGCCATGTGGTCTCACACTTTGCCTTCCAGCCACACTGATCTAGTCTCATTTTCTACCCCATCCCATGCTGTTTTCAGCTCCGTGGCTTTGCATATTCTAGTCCCTTTGCCTTGAACGCTCTTCTCTCCTCTACTTTACTCCATCCTCCCGTAGCATCCCTGGCTCTCCCATGCAGCCAGGGATTTTCCAACGGGGTTTTCCTGAGGCTCTGAGGTGGTGAGGGTTGTGTAGGGGCTTGGAGGTACAGCCATAAATTAGATATCTTATTCTTTGCTTTCTGATCAAGATGTGAAGAGCCCTTGCTTCATGTCTACTGTAGCGTGTCTGATTTCACGCGGAGAGAAGACTTGAGGGCGGGGACTCCAGTGGGGCCGGCATCTGCTCTCACTTCCTTTCTGCACATGGGGCCTGCGTGCCCACGGGCTGCCTTATCCAAGTCACGATCCAGCCCTCAGTAGGAATGATCTAACTACCCCCCCTTCCCAGAGAAGTAGCCATGAGAAAGGAACCTCCACGGTCACGTGTGAGAGGGAAGTCTCTGCCTCAGTCACATGGGGGACTCACTCTCCTCAAAACCCCGGACGTAATTGCAGGGTAAAATATCATGGTTTGGTTTTGCTTCTGGAAAAACACAGAGGGCTAAATATAGCGGCCTGTCTGGAACACATTCCCCAGGGAGTCTCTACCCTTTAGAAAGAACTGGAGAGAAACGTCTCCCAAGCGGGAGCAATACACCCATGAGGGATGCGGGCATCAGACTTCATTCCTCCCTTTCTTGGAGAGGAGCTCTCTGCTGGTACAGGGCTTCAACAGAGAAAGCAGCAGTGACATCCCTTCCACTCCTGTTCAAGGTCCTGCAATGGCTCCCCATTGCCTTTAGGATAAAACTCACCCTACTGTGAAGGACCCTCAGGGACTCTATAATATGACCTCCACTGATACTTTCTTTGAACAAACAGTGACTGAGTGCCTGCCTGGTGGCAGCTTGATGCCAGGCCTGTGAATGCAGAAATGGAATCATGGCCCCTGCACTGCAGGGGCTCACAGTTTCGTGGGTATGACAGTTGGTTTTATGTGTCACACTTGGCTAGGAGACAATCTCCAGTTATTCACTCAAACACTAGCCTGCACGTAGCTGCAAAGGTATTTTGTAAGTGAGATTGAAGTCTATAATCAGCTAACTTTAAGTAAGGGAGGTTATCCTCATGATCTGGGTGGGACTGATTCCATCAGTTGAAAGGCCTTAAGAGCAGAGCTGGGGCTTCCTGGGTGCAGAAATTCCATCTGTGGACAGAACTCCAACGATGTCTGAGAGTTCCAGTCTGCCCTCCCAGACAGCCTGCCCTTTCGATCTCACACTTGCACGGCTAGTCCCCACAATTGCGTAAGCCAATGCCATGCAATAAATTGCTGATACAGTAGGGATACCACGGTGAGGCAGTGCCCTGGCCATCAGGAGACATGGCCTGCACTACCAGTCTGTAACTCTGGGCCAAATACACCACGGACAGAGTACGTTTTCTATGCCAGGCATCATACTAGATATTGTATTATCTTAGTTACTCTTCCCAATAAGAGGGCTAGGTAGGAGTTGCAGAGGAGGAAACTGAAGCTCATAAATATTAAGTAATTGACCCAAGATTATACAACTAGTAAGGTTCAGAGTTGGGATTCAAACTAATTCTGTCTGGTCCCCAAACTTGTGATCCTTCCAATACATGGTACATCCCTGTCACCTCTTATCTCACCAAACAATCTGAGCCTCAGGTTCCTCATTTCTGAAAAGACGGTGATCCCCAAAGTCCATTCAACTAAAAGGGGGCAGAATGGAGGAATCTGTATTCCTGTAATAGCTGGTAGCTGAGTCTCTCTTCAGAAGAGAGCAGTTTTTGTTGGGAGTAGACTTAGGTAAGTGTTTCTCATAGGAAAAAGGTCCTTCTCCCCATGTCCTAGAAATCAAATGGCATCAGGCTCTGAGGAAGAAGAGGCTGCTCTGAGGATGGAAGTGGGGATAGGAGGCCTCAGAGACAGGGAGTGAGAAGGGGAGAGAGAAAGTGAGGGGAGAAAAAGGGAGCCCAGAGATGGCAGGTCCGTCTTGCCCGGTGGTGCTGTCCAAGGTCCGTAGTACAACCTACTAAAAGCACAGTAATTAGAGAGAGTGACTTTTTTTAGTTGGAGAGGAGGGACTTTAAAAAGATCTAAGTTTCACATTGGGATTAATGAAGAGTGATGGAGATGTCCTTCAAGAAAAATAGAATCTCAGAGGTAAAGGGAATAAGGACGATACAAATTTCATTTTGCCAAAAGTCTACCCATCCACTGCTTCAGAGATTAGTCAAGATCTTGGAAAAGGCTTTCACTTTAATAATCCATGGAAATAGGAGACAATTCAATGCAATTTCAACTACATTTCAAGGGGCTTGGAGGCCCTAAACAGACAGCTGGTTGACACAACTGAAGTGCTATGACCCCAGTGGTTGTCTACATCCTTCATGCCAGAGCTGGCTCCAACCCAGGCACTCATGTTCTGATAGCATCTCGCCCTCGTGTGGGGTTCACAGTCTTTGGCAGGTTGGATTTTGCCTATCAGTGAGTACGGGTGGTCTTATTAGGTAGGCTGAATATTCCTGACGTGCTCACAGAAGAATGAGGTCTCTTGCTCCTCTGTGGGCCCCATAATTCCTAACTCAGAGTCTGGCACATGGGCAGAGGGAATCCTGCACCCGTAGATTGAGTGCTAACCTGGGGTCCTAAGGAGAAGGACAGGAGTCAATAGCAGGGACTAAAAAGCATTGTCCTCAGTGGCTGTTTGGCTCCTGAACCCAGAAAGCTCACCCTTGGGATTGGGTGCCCCACCTCAGCAACCGGAGCAGAAAGTACAGCAGGACTGTGCCCAGGACCAGGTGTCCTACCCCTGTGGCCCCTCCAGGGAATGCTTTCCTGCACCAAAGAGAAAAAAGCCTGACAGGGGGGCAGGGACTCCAGAAGTCCTGCAGCTGGCAAAGGATCCCTGGCCATCTCCAAAGGATGCAGGTAGGAGAAACCCAGCATCAGAGGAGGAAGTCACCTCCTGTGGTCTCTATGTGGGATCACACTCCCAGTATCCCCAAGAGAAATGAAAATCCCCCCCTATCTTTCTAGATCCTAGAATGAGCCTATGGTCTGCTACAGTCCCAACAACTCGTGCCCTTGCAGAATCTCTCCCTGTCATCTCACCTGTCTCCATCATGCTCCAGCGCTCTCCTTAAGGGAACAGACGACAGCCGGCCCACCTGCATTCTACTTCAGGGGAAGCCTCTTTCAGGAACCACTGGAGTGGCTGTGTGCCTCGCTGCCAGCACGGTAAACCCTGGCCTCTTCCCTTCCTGCCTGCTGTTCTTTCTCTAGTGACAACTGTGTCATTTGCTGATGAGAGCAAGAGACCCGGAGAAAATCCACCTGGGAGGCAAGGGAGAGAAAGAGCAAAGAGCTCTAGGAAGATAGGACTGGTCAGGCACTGATGTAAACAGATGCGATCTTTCCTTCCCCAAGTCAATGATGCGCTTTCTCAACAGCAATGAGGTCAGGTGACAGAGGCACTGATCTCACACTTGGTCTCACAGACTTTTCTGATTATTGAGAGCCGGACACAGGACCCTGAATCTCCTCACTGTGTTATTGTCGCCGGGTGGGCTCACTGGACACTGAGGCGGGGGCGGAGTGAGAAGGGGAAGGGAGAACTGCGGAGGGAAGATTCATATAGAACCACCTTTGGTCCACTTTCTGAAACTCCTATTGGCTCCACTACCCACTCTGCCAGAGATGTAGTGATGGAGATGGAGCTGGGGAGACAAGAGATCCTGATTCCTTCAGATGCCACTAATTCATGGCTTTACACCACGGGAAGAATATTTCAATTGTGTCAGGAAGGGCTGTTTTCAGGTAGCCTTAGCCATCTTGAAAGGTCCACGGTAGCTGTATATTATCAGGCTGACTACAAACCATTTGCATCTCTTCATTTAAGGAGGTCCCTTAAGAACTAGCTAGGCTTTGTTCACCGATGTTGAGTTACAGAGTTCTGCAGCCAGTCTCCCTGGCTATAGAAGGATGCATCGTTTCTCTCTGTAACTGATGCGTCTCACTAATCCGTGCTGGCTCTCCCCTACCCTTGGCATACATTTGCAGGGTATTATTGACGTGATCATCTTCTGTTTTTCCCTTTCTTCTTCCAACATGCCGGGCCCAGATTCAGAAGGCCTTTCCATCCCTGACATCCTGGGTCGTCTGACTTCAGCCGACGGCATTGTCAGTCCTCCCCTGGCTTTTATTATGAGCCTGTTTCAGGAGGAAAAGCAGCATTAGGTCTTAAACCTTCTTCTCCAGAATGCGCACACTCCACCTCCTGGCCTGCTCCTACCACCACTCTCTTCCTCTGTTTTCCTTTCTGTATCAAGCTCTGTCTCCCCCCATGTCTACTTACTGCTTCCTTGATTCCTCAAATGCTCACCCTTCCTAAACCGTTCTCCTGTCTAGTTTGGCTGCTGACTCGGTTTGGGCTTTCCCCCTCTCGCCAGGATTTTCAGCCCTTTTAAGACTCCCTTTCTCCTCTTCCTCCTTGGTATTCAACGTGTTGTCCACAAACCAACTGCCTAGGCACCGCCTCGAAGCTTGCTAGAGATACAGGGTCTCAGGCCCCACTCAGACCTATGGAATCAGAACCCTGATCCCAGCAGGATGCCCAGATTATCTGTGTGCACAGTAAAGATTGGGCCACTCCACTCTGAATTAGAAGATGCATTCCTGACAGCCTCCACGGGGATCGTTTTTGCCCCATTGTGTTCCCAGCACTGACCACTATGTGTGGCAAACAGTAGATCCTCAATAAATATTAACTGGATGGGTGGATCTCTGGGTTTTTCTCTCTGACTTCATGTACTATGCCCTCTTCTAAGAGGCCCTCTGACATTTGTACCCCTTGCACCCCCCTTCACCTTGTCCCTCCCATTCCCATTTTTTTCTCCTCCTCTGCCACTGGGGACAGGATCAGACTGTATGTAGGAGAGGAGCTTGCTGGAGGTGGCTCAGAGGCCCCAGCAGAAGATGGCATCAGGCTGTAGGCTTTGCTCGTGTGAGCCACAGAGAGGACCTTCACATGGAACAGGAAAGCTCTCACACTCCCATCACTGTCTTCTCCACTCATCAACCGACAAAACCTCAGATATGGTAAGGGCCCCAAGAATGACTTGGAGACAATCCTTTTAGGGACAACAAAGGCTGGTTCCAAGTGACACCGAACCTGAGCTCTGGTTTGCTTCTGCATTCACCCTTTTATTAAATGCACACATTTGAAACACTAGTAACAGAGAAGGGGATGAAAAAGATATACAGAATACTAAGAAATAAAGTATGCCCTCTAGGAGCTTGCAGAAGCCCAGGAAATGTGTCCTAAAATACCTCAGTTGTTTCTTACTCTTTTCTTTTATCATAGCGCGCCCTCTCATAGGAGCGGCACGAAATCAAATTGAGCTCCTGGCCAGATGACACAAGGATGCAGGGATTGTCAAAGTATAATTAAAAGGTGGGGGAGGAAGGGAGAGAAAGCTCAGAGAAGGAAACAGACTGCACTGGCAAAGAGGAAGATACAATGTAGAGATGGGGAGAGGAGAGAGAAGAAAGAGGACCAAGAAGAAAGGATGGCTTTTGCAGTCATAAGATGGTTACACTGTAAACCTTTAGTATGTACATTTTAAAAAAGCCCTCCACCTTGCAGTTACTTAGTAAGCAGGCGAGAAACTTCAGCAGTGAACTTGCAGACCGTGCATTCAACTGCCTTCTGAATGTCGAGGGTGAACGGCTGCTAAGTCTATTCCCCGGGGCTCTCTTGGCGCCATATGTTCTCCAGCGCTCCGTCCTGAACAGAGCAAGTTCCACAAGGACACGCCAGTGGGAGCCCTACCTGTCGAACTCCTCCTGAGTGAGAACAGGAGGCAGTGGTCCTGACCCCTATCCAGTGGGCACAAGCAGATCTCAACAAAATCTACAAAGTGTCCCAGGGAGAAACTTCAGGTGACAGTCCCCCTGGCCGGGCCAGGCAGGGCAGCTGCACCTGAGGGCACGATGCTTGAGCTGGTTGCAAAGCGAGGGGTTTCTGGGTGATCAGCACGTGCACTGGGCGACATTCTCTCTCTTTTTTTTTTTTGACTAGAAGGCATAGAGTCAAAGATCCAGTGACTTTCGCCAGCTGAGACCGTGAATAATCACTGAGAAAAGGCTGATTGCTAATTACAAGGTGGAATGTAAACACAGAGATGGAGAAGACAACAAACAGGGTTGGGAGGACGGGAGGCTGAGGGTCACTGGATCCCCTCTCCATGGTCGCCTCGGCCACTGGCTTTCCAGCCCGTTGCTGCCACACACCAAGCCCTCCGCCATGTCTCCATCACACCGGCAACTGCTAGGCTAATTGACTCGTCCTCCCAGGAGGCCTTGGGGCAGGAAAGGGATGTGGATGGTTGACGTGGAGTTACACACACAGAGACGAGGAGCTCCAGGAAGACAGGTAGGTGCCCTGGTTGGTATATTATAGAGGGGCTTGAGTCAGGGACACTTACCAGCATTTCCTTAACCTCATTAACCATCATCTGTGAAGTGGGGTAATGATAGAGATGTCACAAAATTGTTGGGACAATTAACTGGGATTAAAGTAAAACATGTTGTCCAACACCTGGAGCAGAGTAAACATTAAGAAATGACTAGCACTATTTTTACATTTGGGGATTATTTTGGAACTTAAACATCCAGCATCTCAAATGAAGAACATATGTATAATTCTTAGATGAAAAGCAATTAGGATTGAGTGACAATTCCTTCCTAGACATTTGAACAGTGGTTCTCAAACTTCAGTGAGCAGAAAAATCACCCGGTGGGCCCGATAGAAATGCAGAGTCCACAGCAGCTGCGAGACCCACCTCTACTCATGACCGTCGGATTCAGTGTGTCTAAGAAGAGGCCTCTGCCACATTTCATGGAAATGCTCTGTTTGTGGGTCTGTAAATTCATTGAGGGAAGCAAATATACCTTGCTCGTCTCTGTATCCCAGACTCTTAGCCTAGCTCCTGGGACATGGGAGGTACTGAGAAATGTTGTTTGAACATTCAAAGTGCCCATTCGCCCTTGAGAATAGTATCTGGGGGAACTGGAGGAATTCTTAATGCCAAACTACAATTAGGACCTTTATTTTATAATATATCTTACCCAGAGGGTGGGTGTGCTGAGCCAGAGCACAGGAACATGACAAAGTCCACAAAAAGTATTTAGTGCATTTGATAGCAACGCCTAAGATGAGATAGGAGAAAGGGCTGGTTTGTACATTTCTAAGAGCAGAGTTTATAGAGAAAAAGTAATAAGTCCTCAGAAGAGAATAAAAGGGTAATTTTTCTAAGCCAAGGAAGTCAAGTAAGGAGGGAAGAAAGGCCATCCTGAATAATATGGAAATGTAGAAGCAGTGAGAATTCCTTTTTCCTCCTACTTCTAGCTTCTGGTTTATGCTCAAGTTCCTGGGCCTCCATCCCGTTCTGCTACTACCTAACTTCGTGAGCAGGGGTAACCTCTTCGTTGTCCCATCTGGAAATAAGAACGATGTCATCTCTACCATGAGCAAGAAAAAGCCGATCTTGGCCATCTCTTGAGCCTCATCTTCTGCAGCCATGCTAAACTTTTGTGCTTCCAAGCTTTTGTATTTGCAATGACTCCTGCCGTTACTTCTTTCCTTGGTGATCAAACTACTCTCGTCCTTTCAAACTCAGCTCAAGCATCAGCTCTTCCCGGAAACCTTCCTTGAATGCTTGGTTTCATTTAGATGCTCCCTCCCCACACACGGTTTCCCACAACACCCATTATAGGACCTGTCATTCTCTTCTGCATCTGTTGCCTTTTCTGTCTCCCCGTGAGATTCTGAGTAAGGACTGCCTTGATTCACCTCTGTGTTCCCACATTATAGCACAATGTCTAGCTCATTACACATGCTCAACAAGTGCTCAAATAATTAGTTAATTAACTAGAAATCAAATGCATGGGGAATAAGCTTCCTGGGTGTGTAGGGGTAGTGGCTGGGTGGCAAAAGCCAAGGCATACAATTGCCCAGGGCTGTAATACACTTAACTCCCAGGAAAAAAGAAAGTGAAGTAAAGGACCAGGTGCACTAGAAAGCACGCACAGACCCGCTCTGTGGCCCTAATAAGAAAGCAAGTTGGGAAAGATGTAGGGTATCTTCCCTAGAAAGATTTAGAATAGAAATGAAATATCTTTATGCAGCTACAGGCAAAAGTCAATACCAAAACCATAGGGGAGAAAGAGGAAATCTACACTCAGAAAACTCCTTAAAGGGAGGATTTGGGTCATAAGATCCTGGTGGGGGGTTAAATCAAGATTTCTTCAACTGTAATTGGGCCCTGTTGAACTTCCTTCCCAGCGAAATGTAAACAGGACTGGCCTTGCAGAGTTAGAAAGCCCTTGGATACGACATCAGGGAAATTGCCACAGATGCTGAGCTATGTCCTTGTTCCTCTTTAATAGTTTCCTGGATATAAAGTGCCCAGAGAAAACATGGTCAATGTTCACTTGCAGATTATTGAGGGAAGAGCCTGTGTCTTTAAATTGATCTAGATCTCCCCCTCCTTATGCACACACACACACACACACACACACACACACACATAATCTGAAATGGGGCCAGGCAGCTACACGGGCTGGGAGAATACTCAGTCAAAACAGATTTGAGTGAATAACAACCCATTCCCTTGGGTTCAGGTTTGTTGACAAACATTTACAGAGTGCTCAATACTTGCCCAGCTCTGCACCAATAGCTTGAAATGCTTTATTTTATGCAATACACACAATTCGTTAATGAGGTTGGAATATCACTGTTCCCATTTCACTGATGAGGAAACTGAGGCACAAAGAGGTTAAGACACGGGCCCATGTTTATGCAGAGAATAAGTGATAGAGCTGGGATAAAAACCCAGCCAGTCTGGCCTCAGAGTTCCTGCTCTTAACCCATACTTTCTACTGAAGAGGCAAAGCATGTGTAGATGTGGACTGCTGATCTGTTCCTGGTACCACCAGGTGTGATGGGCTGAATGTTTGTGTCCCCCTCCAAATGTATATGCTGCAACCCTAATGCCCCATGTGACTGTATTTGGAGATAGGGCCTTTAAGGAGGTAATTAAGGTTAAAGGAGGGCATAGGAGTAGGACCCTAATCCAATAAGACTGGGATCCTTATAAGAAGAGATGCAGACAGGAAAGGCTGTGTGAGGACACCGGGAGAAGACGGCCTTCCGCAAGCCAGGAAGAGTGGTCCTACCAGAAACCAACACTGCCCTCGCCTTGATCCTGAACTTCTGGCCTCCAGACTGTGAAAAAAATAAATGTCTGTTGTTTAAGCCACTCAGACATGGTATTTTGCTATGGCAGCCTGAGTAGACTGATACACCAGGCCAACATCCGGCACAAAGATAGACAAACGTATGACGTCGGCAGAGGATGCCTTGAGTGCCTGCCCAGAGCCTGTTTGACCACAGCCTCCCCCTCCAATTCCCACCCTCATCCCCAGGGTCTCAGAGCTGACCCCAGCACCCCAGGCCCCAGTGGCAGCTTGTCCTGTGTACGCCATCAGAGTTTACCTGTCCTATGTCCCACCCTACTGGTGCAAAGACTAGCTGTGTTTACCGTGGGTTTGCAGGCGCTGTGTTGGTGCCCTCAGCGTTGCCAAGTTTAACCCCCATCACTGCCTAGTGAAGCCAGTGCTCTGGTATCTACCTGTTGGTTGTTTTGTGGATAAAATGCGATGGTTTGTGTATAGGGCTTATAACAGCAGTCATCACCTGGTCAATGTTCGCTTGGCAAAATTATTAACTCTCCCCATGTCCCAGCTGGTAACTGGTAAAGCTGGAATTTGACCCTTGATCTTCTTTCCTCCAAAGACCAAGATATCTGCTTTCCGAGGTGACAACCAGCTCATGTGATAAACCAATTTGACATCATACCAGTGGCGACTCCCTCCATAATTCACTGAGCGATCAGGTTTTCCTTCCAGCTTTACTCACTTCGGTTGAGGAAAAAAGAACATAATATATAAATATGTGTGTTGTATGCATGTGTGTATGTGCATACATGTTTTTTTCAGCTAAGGGTCATGTCCAGGCTCACAAAACCATACTCTGTGAGTGTTTCAGGCTGTGAGATGAAGGGCAGAGTCTGGTGGGCCTAACATTCAGTGCTTCTGACAGCTGTATTTCTCCATTCCCAGGCTTGACTCTAAATTCTTAAAATACAAAGAATAAGGCGCACATTTTTAGCGCCAGCCCACGACGCAGAGTGTGTCCTTAGTAAACATTCGTTCTTTATTGAAGTCTACTGAATTGCTCTGGAGGTAAAGGGAGGCAGGCACCAGGATAAGCTGGCATGGGGCACACAGAAGTTCGCATCCAATGTAAAAAGCCAACAAGCAGGATTGCTCCTTTGAGCATGGCCTCTAGCCCACATCTTGGACCTACCGATTAAGCACTCAGAAATAGCTGTGTAGGTGCTAGGATGGGACCAGAAATTTAAGAAGCCATTAAAAACAAGCACAGCACATGACATCATTGTCTGTTGCCCAGTGAAGTTGGGGGAGCTGCAGTGGCCCGCTGGCCAACTGGGAGTCAGGTCACAAAGACAGCAGGAGCACTGGGAGAAAAAGGGCCTCCATCCTGTTCCTAGTGTGGGGAGCATGGGAAGACAGCAGACTAGCTGTGTGCGTGACCTATTATTATCCATTAGACCTCCCCACCAGCAGTCGTGAGCCAAGGAAGAGGAAGGAGGGGCCCAGAGACCCCATCACTGGCTCCGGGTTAAGTGAGGAGGCCGTGATCTCCCTGCACCTCCTAGGCTAGACTTACAGCTTGTGCTCCACTGTGCAATTTGTGAGCCCCTACTTTGCAAAGCCAACACCAGTTTCTAAATTTAAGCAGCTAGAAATGTTCATTTTAAGGCCAAGGATCTGGAGTCCCTTTAAGCAGGGACAACACCACAGTCCCAACTGGCTCACACTCTGTCCCTGTTACAGTGTCCACGATGGATGGTGAAGCTGCGGCTTGCCTTCCAAAAGATGACAGCCGTTTTTAAAATGAGCTCATCCAAGTAAATGGCTACTTTAAATCCAAGAAAAACACGTTCGTTAATGTCATAGGAACACTCTGAAAGAAGCCAGTCCACTAAGTTCCCAGACCCCCAAAGAGTCTGATTCACTGTGTCTTGCAGGAGACATCACTGTCGGACTCAGAGGTGAGAGTCCATGTTCTAAGCCCATTGCCAGGGATACAAGCACGTCAGGGGCCAGAGGCAGGGAGCCAAGCTGCTCTCAACCTGCAGTTAATTAATCTGGGTGAACTCTGCCTGCAGATGGGAAGGCATGTTTCTCCCTATGAGCAAGCTTGCCTCAGAAAGATGCAGGGCCCAAAAATGGGACCCGGTTCAGGAGGCAAATTCCCAGGTCTACCTAGGAGCTTTGAACTTGCAGATCATTCTCACAGTTGGTGGCAGTACACGATTTTCAGAGCTGGAGTGGCAGCCAGCCTGGAAGAATCAGGAATGGGATTATCAGGCAAGGGCTGGAAGCAGCAGAGTAAACCCCAAACCTGGGAAAGAACTGCTGCGTGGTGGGGGGGAGGACAGAGTGGGGATTTAGACCACAGCAGCTTCCCAAGGCGGGTGTGTGTGGTTACATGAAAGCTCTCAGTTTGCCTGAGCCTCTGAGGGATGTGGATAAAGCAAGGGTGAGCTTTGCTTCTCTAGCACCTTCTGTCAGGCTCTATAGAAACAGAACAAGAAGAGTTCAAGGTCCAGGGGCCCAGCCTGGAGTGAGGGGTGAGAATGGGTGCAGGATGGGTGCTCTGGAGAGGCAAAGAAGCTTTTGAAAAAGCCTGAGAGGCAGATGGCCAACAAGCTTTTCAGAACAGGAAATATCTACTGTTTAATTTGAAGATGTGGATGCTGCAGTATAAATAAGCATCTTCCAAATTGGCATCGAAGTCTGCTGTACAGGCAAAGATCATGAATCAAAGAAAATAGATGCATTTCCCAGCGGGGTCAATGTGGGACAGAGAGAAGCAGCTGATGCCACGGACCGACGTGATGATCCATAAAATGAGCTCATTCCACAGAGGCGGGCACTCAGGGTGAGGCAGCAATGAAAATGTACACGTCCTGGAAAGGAGGACCATCTTGATGCAGACATTGCGATTCCACAGGACCTGCAGTGGAAGGCTGGAAGAAATAGGAGCTAAACCTTAAGGGCTGGGGAGATCCACCTGTTGTCCAGGTGGATTATGGGGAAAGGGAGAAGTTAGACCAGAGTGCAGACAAAGTGGGACACATGGGGAGCCCTGGGTAAAGGAGCCTCATTATCAGAGAAGGACATCATGGAGGGCAGGGGTCTGTAGCTCAGAAGTCACCCCTGAGAACTTCACTGTGGGATTCAGCTTCCAGGGCTAGTTTAATGGGATGAAAGCTTCAGAACCTGACCCCGTGTAAAGGAGGAGCTGGGGCAGCTTACATCTTCCTGCATCCCCCCTCTCCCACGTGGGGGGCTCCCATAGCCTAGTTCTAGATAGCTCTCCAAGGAAGTGTACTGGGAAATCAGGTGGAGAAAGAAAAATAGGAACCATGGAAGGTTTTGCAGCAGAAGAATGACAAGATGAAACAGATGTTCTAGGAGGATGATCTGGCCGGAATGTCAGGGTGAGTTGCTGGTGAAGAGACTAGATGTAGGGAGAGGCATTGGATGACTCCTGTTGACAGTTGGACCAGAAATCATAACCCTGAATGAGAGAGGTGGCCGTGCTGATGGTGGAAAGGATAAAACCGGGTGCATCTCCACAAAGTCTCCACAAACTGTATGGGGCCTAGAGCAGGAGAGAAATCAAAGATTTCAAGCTTGTCTGATAGGGAAAATGCTAGTGAAAGTGGTAGAAATAAAGAAGGGGGGGTGTGTAGTTTTAAAAGGATAAGGCAAGATCATCTCAGAAATGCTGAGTCTGAAGTGACAGCCAAGTGAAAGTGTCTAATTAGACGTTTAAAATTATAAGATGGAAATTAAGGCCAGGACTTGAGATTGAGTTTGTGAGTCACTTGCCTAAAGTAAATTAAACTGCAAGAGGGAAGCATGGGATAGAAAATTGGAAGTGTCTGCAGTTGCAGGAGGGGAAGGAACAGGGTGGTTAGAGAAGGTCCAGCTTGGGAAGAAGGAAGAGGAGAGGAGAGGGCTGTGCAGCGGAGGCCATGGGAGTGCGACAGTGGCCACAGAGAGGCCTTCGAACCTTGACTCCAAAATGACCTTGACTGATGCTCTGGAGAGAAATTGGCCTGGTCAGTGGCCCTTGGGGAGGACACTGAGGATGGAGGCCACCCTGCTAGAGATCAGAGGTCATCAGATTCAGCAATAAGAAGGAGACACAAAGGAACTCAGGAGTTGTGAAGAGGTGGTGTGCTGTCCCCGCACACCACCAGGTTGTGTGTCTGTCTTTGCATTCAGAGGCATGCAAGGAGGAGGCAGCCCTAGGGGAGAGGCTCTTAGAAAAGGGAGAAATGATAGAGCAAGCCAGGCTTTTCCAGAGATGAAAAAGGAGGTGACTGGGAACAGATTAGGCCCAGAAAGGAAATTCTTCTCTGTACCAGTTAGCTATTGCTGCAAAACAAACACCTCCAAACTCAGTGACTTAAAACATTCCATTCCATTTGTATCACCTGTCTACATGGAGGCTGGGGAGTTCTGTTTTCTGGACCAGGCCTGACTGATATCAGTTAGGTTTGCTCAGACATCGGTGGTCAGCTGCTGAGTTGGCTAGGAGCTTGGCTGGTCTAAGATCACTCTGCTCGGACACCTTCACCCTCCCTCTTCCTCGTCCCCCATCTTCCAGCAGGCTCACCTGGGCTTACTCTCATGGCAGTAGAGGGGTTCTGAGAGAGAGAGAGCAGAAGCCCATACAAGTTCTTAAGGCCTGTTCTCGAACTAGCATGCCATCTAAGGGAGTCACAAAGCCATTCACGATTCGAGGGGAGCAGGGGTGGTTTCTTTTGTGGAGGAATCACAAAGGCACATTGCAAGGGGCACAGATACAGGAAAGAAAAGACTTGAGGGCATTTTTGCAATCAATATCCCAGAGTCTCCTCGCCTTCATCTCCTCTGAAACATGGAGATAAAATGCATCAGTAAGGGGGCCAAAAGGTGAAAAAAGTCACAACAAGGTCTTTTTTTTTTTTTTTTTTAACAAGGTCTTGATTTGCCCAAGTCCCCCAGAAATACAATAGACCTGGAGGTTAAGAGGAATGAGAAAAATTTGAAAGAGCCACTGTAAGCCTTGTGGAGGGAGCCTACATGCAAAAGAGGAAGGGTTGCCAAGGAATACAGTGAGGACCAGGTAAGAGCAGGAAGCAGTGCCCCAGGGCCACCCGGGGCCTGGGGAGAGGGGCAGAAACATGCTGGGCGGGGACTTGGCAGGAGATAATGAGGTAGAGTGGCAGCAGCAGCAAAGTCAGGGCTGGTGCAGGAGCCAGTGGTCCCACACACACGCCTCCTTCCCCTCGCAAATGCAGGGTGGCAGGCCTGTGGCCAACACACCCACTTGCCTGGTGAGCAGTTGGCGCCTTCTCTGGGGAGAAGTCCTGGCCCCTCCTGTCTCTGAGGTGCCCTCGTGTTGACAGGACTCCCCATGAGGAGCCCACAAAAGGGTGAAAAGTAACTGAGTGAGTGGACGTGACTCTGAAGGGCAACAAAATCAATGAATGGAAAAGAGTTTATTTCTGTCCCATTGATTTTCTTTTTCCTGCTCATTGAGGATGCGGCCACACATTGTCATTAAACTAACCACTTTTCAGTGAAATGCTTTAACTTTAAGACTGACTCTTGCATAACCAATTCCTAAAATAAATTATTTATAACGTATCTCATCCTCAAAAGAGTGAAGTTTTAGGTGGTTGCATAACCACAGTGGGGCAGTCAGTCCAAAGGTTTATTCCCATCTTGACATAGCCTCACTGCCCTCGTCCTCTCCAGGCATCAAGACTTTTAACCCACCCTCCTGTATGAGACTCCCCTGCACTCTGCCTCCGTACCAGTCGGGCTTTCCCTCGGAATGCCTGAGCCCTTCTCCGGTTCCTCCTGCCCTGAATCCTTTGATTGGCCTCTTCTTGCCTCCCCATCACTCATTGCTCAGCCTCCAGGCCTCCAGCAGTTGCAGTCTTGAACCCACCCAACACATCAGACAGACCCACCCTCTCAGTTCAGTGGCCCTAGCTTACCTTAAGAGTGGTCCTCACTAGAGGGAGGGGCTATTGAAACCTCGGGGGCATAAGCGTTTTTAAAATTCCGCCACGGGGGCTTCCCTGGTGGCACAGTGGTTGGGAGTCCGCCTGCCGATGCAGGGGACACGGGTTCGTGCCCCGGTCCGGGAAGATCCCACATGCCGCGGAGCGGCTGGGCCCGTGAGCCATGGCCACTGAGCTTGCGCGTCCGGAGCCTGTGCTCCGCAACGGGAGAGGCCACAGCAGTGAGAGGCCCGCGTACCGCAAAAAATAAATAAATAAAAATAAACAATAAATAAATTAATTAAATTAAATAAAATCCCGCCACCACTGTGGATTCAGACAAGCTTCTCCCTCCCCTGAGCCTTTGTTAAGATTCTGGCTTCCCTCCCACCTCTCTGGTCTCTGAGAGAATCCTTGTGCACAGTGGTGTGGAATAAGCCTCCCGTTTGCCTGGAAACCTGATCACCCTCCTGGCAGACTGGCTTTCCTCTGCTGGACCCTGCAGAAAGGCACAAACCCCAAGCTAGAAGGCGTGGTGAGGTGAGCGTAGTAATTTTCAAAAGGGCCTGGAGTTTCGTTTAGCCTTTCTTTTGACCTTGTCTAGAAATTACCTGGTATACAAATAACCTGTAAAACCTTCCCCTTGGAAACTTTTTTTTTAAGGTGGCGGCGGTTTTCAGGCTTTCACAGAGGGAAAGCGTGTTTGTTCCTGCAAATCCTCTGCCCTCCAGAAGGATCCTGCCCCACTCTCCATTTTCAGGGCTGATCTTCCTCCTGAACATTCTACTCCCCACTGCCTATGAGATCCGCCCACGTGGGTCCAATATTTAAATTAAAACTCAAAATGCCTCGTTCTGGATTTTATTACTTGCCCCCCAAAATCAGGACCCCCTAGTGACTTCCTAGTTTCTATTAATGAACCACGAGTAGAGGTTCAAAAAAATATTTTGAATAAATAAAGAACAGACTGCTGCTTTTCCCAGGCCCCTGGGTCCACCAGCATCTAAGAACTGGGTTGGGGGAGGAGCTGTGCACGGCTAGACTCCTCCACACTGCTGGGATCCTGACACAGAGCGGAAAAAGCACCGGCTGGTGGGAGGTAAGGGTGCAATCTTGGTGCTGCCTTTCGTTAGTCCTATGACTTGGTAAATTCTCTCGAATGGTTGGAAAACTGCAGCTGAGATTCAAGGAGTAGACAATGAAAAAAAGATGTAGATTCGCTAACACTAAAAAAACAGAAATTCTTTCAAATTTTTCAAATAAAGAAGCATAGATTATTATTACTATTAAATAATTAACCTGATTTCACCTGCCTAAACATATATACAGTGGTGATGGGGTTCAGGACACACTCTCCCAAAATATGGCACCTTGGCATATTAAATATCTTAAGCTGAAAAAGTTTGAGAAAACAGCAGAATCAGGAAAGTCATTCTGACCACCCCTCAACGCTTTTTCCCTGAAACAGATCATTAAACTCCCATGTGAAAAGTACTTTCCCTGTACCAGGAGGAAGGGAGACATTCTTACCACCAGAAATGGGGAATTGGGGGCTGAGAAATCTGTACAAACAAAGCTTGTCAAACTAAACCTTGTCTTCGTGGGTACTTCTTCACCATTTACTACCCTTAGCACAAACCCCTCTGTCTTGTCAATACTTCACAAATTTATTGTTTCTTTGTCTGAAAGGTATAAAAACGTCCTGCTCTGGTCACTTGCTCAGGTCTTCATTTTCTTGTGACAGCTCCCACGTACCTGTAAACATTCATGAAAACTTGTTTGCTTTTCTTCTGTTTATCTGTCTTCATTTAACTTTCAGACCCCGCCAGGAACCCTACAAGAATTAAAGAAAGCTTCTTCCTCCCCTGCTGTGGAGTAGGGGGAAATGGAGTTCCACAGGGGAGCTTTTCAGGGCTTCTGATTCCCTTAGACTACCTGTCTGTAAGGTTAGCTGAAATGATAATTTGAATAAGTGTTCCAGTGTTATTAGTTCATTCACTTAGGAAACGTTTCTGACTGCTATGTTCCAGGCATACCGTAGGGATATAGCAGTAAATATAACAAAGATCCTGCCCTCATGGAACTTACTTTCCAGTGAGGGAACCACCGGATCCAGATCCCCCCCGACAAAATTAACAACCACCAAAAAACCTTCCACACACATAAGATGTCAGGTGAATAAAGCCAGGTAAGGAGAAAAGGGAGTCCCTGGAAGTGGAGAGGAAATTGATCTTTTATACGCTATGGTCAGTGTGGGCTCAGAGAGGTGGCACTGAGCAGAGACCCGGAAGAAGTGAAGATTGACTTCAGCTGAACATTCTACCGCTAGCCCGCCCTGGTTCGGGATGGTTCAGATTTGGCCACTGTGCCAGGGCAGGGGTTCTCAAAGGTGGTGTGGTCGGTCTCCACCAGAGTCAACTGAAGGACCCCTGGGCCCCCACTGAATGTGCCGTCTTGTTTTCCTGCTCCCCCCTGGTGGGGAAGTAGCAAAGTGGGATCCTCATACCTGGGTAAGCCCAAATCCTCTCATCCCTTTCTGCACCCTCTTCAGATACACTAAGAGCACATCCGTGATGCAGGAAGGTGTCAGACAAAAAGCGGGGCCGGCGGTGGGGTATAGCACTGCTGTGATTAGCAGGGTCGTTTCTATGGTTTTGGCCTGGCTTGATACCTCCAAACACCATTACCTACCAACACTGTTCCAACCAAGCGAGATGAGGGAAGAAAACTGTGGTCAACCACCTGAGGGGAATCCTATCAACAGTTCAGAAGCAAGAAATTTGGATCTGATGAGTTTAAGATTTCCTCCAGCAACATGTTCTGTTAACGCTTAGGAATTGTTATCCCTCAGCCTAAATGCCCATTCTCCCTGTCCCCATGCAACTTGCCAAGGCCCAACGTTACAGTCAAAAGGAAGTTTTATGTTATATTTTAAGTTTAATTGTATGTGGTATTTAGCCTTTCCCTTTCTTACTCTTATTGTTCATGTCTTACTTTTATTTTCTTTCTTTCCTTCTTTTTTTTTTTCTGACTCAGGGAGGGGATATGGGGATATATGTATGCATATAGCTGATTCACTTGGTTATACAGCAGAAACGAACACAACATTTTAAAGCAATTATATTCCAATAAAGATGTTAAAAAAAAGAATAAATCAGGGACTTCCCTGGTAGTCCAGTGGTAAAGAATCCGCCTTACAATGCAGGGGACACGGGTTTGGTCCCAAGTCATGAACTAAGATCCCAGATGCCACAGGGCAACTAAGCCAGCGTGCGCCACAACTACTGAGCTCGTATGCCTCAATGAGAGAGCCTGTGTGCCGCAAACTAGGGCCCATGAGCCCTGGAGCCCTCACACCACAACTAGAGAGAGAAAACCCGCATGCCGCAACTAGAGAGAAGCCCACACACTGCAATTAGAGAGAAGCCCACGCGCCACAACAAATACCCAACACAACCAAAAAAAAAGAACAAATCAGTTTTCTGAATCTCTGAGTCAACACTTGTTGTATACTCCAATCTCAAAGTAGAAACACTGGTAATAAAAAGGAGAGAGTGACAAAAAAGAAATAGCAGGAGACAGGAAGGAAGAAAAGTCACAATAACAGAAGGAAAGGCGACAAATAGAGCCCTAATTGATAGTTTGATGATGTCCCCCAGTTCTACCAACCCCTCCAGGTACCCACAGCCTCAAGCTCTTGAATTAGTGTGCTTGGGCTGCCGTAACAAAGGACCACAGACTGGGTGGCTTAAACAACAGAAATTTATTGCCTCACAGTTCTGGAAGCTAGAAGTCTGAGATGAAGGTGTCAGCAGGGTTGATTTCTCTGAGTCCTTTCTCCTCAGCTGGTGGATGGCCATCTTCTCCATGAGTTTCCACGTGGTCTTCTCTGTGTATGCTCCTGCATCCAAATTCCCTCTTCTTATCAGTATACCAGTCACTGGATTAGGCCATTAATGACCTCATCTTACCTTAATTTCCTCCTTAAAGACCCAGTCTCCAAACAGAGTCACATTCTGAGGTTCTGGACATTAGAACCTCAACTGATGAATTTTTGGAGGACACAGTTCAACCTGTCTCAGCCCTGAAGCTTCAGGATCTCTGAACTTTCGTTTTCTTTGTCTTCGTCCTTCCTCCTTTCTGGGCTATTTATTCTGGAATGGAGGAATAAGGAAGAGGGTGTGCAGAGCCAATGGCACCCAAGAGGCTGGCTCCATCACCGCAGTGGTGTGGATGCCCTGTCCTTTCCTTCCGTTCAGAACAGGCCCAGCCGAGCAGGGACCACATGGTCTCGCCTCAGTCCCAGTGAGCAGTGCACCTTCCCGCAACTCTCAGAAACAATGGACCAGAATCTCGCTCTAACAAAAGATGAGGGAGATGGGTTTCCTCAGTGATAGACCACTAGGGAAATGAATTTTCTCTTTTCTAGGGAGCAGTCAGGAGTCCATGAACAGAAGTCAAGCTTCTAACCATCCTTCCTCCCCTCACCAACACACCACCCATCTTCCCCTGCCCCCAAGATCTGAACATTCTGAAAGGAACCTGCATCCCTGAGTCCTCAGAGGTGAAAACAAGTTCTAGTTCCATCAGCCATCACCATCCACGTCCTCCAGACTTTAAGGAAGTTCTCAGGCCTTGTCCTAAGACCCTCTGCCTCACTTCTTGAACTCTTGCCTGAATCCCCCTTCAGGGATGAAGTTGGGAACACTAAGGATCTTTCAAACTCATAGCCCAGTGAACAACCCTCTCCCAACCTCCCACAACGGGGTGTTGTCCCAAAGACAGGACTGTTTTCTCATTTTTCTCCCTCAGACTCACCCAGCTTTGGGGGGGAGGCCAGACTTGAGCAGCACTCCCACGTCTGGATGACACAGTTACGCAATGGCATTCTCCCCAGACAATGGAAGGCTCGCCCTAGGCTACAGTGCACGGTGCTGTGCAGATAAGATGGATTCCGAGAGTCTGCACAGAGCTGTCAAAGCATGGCAGAGCTTTAATGATTATCCAGAAATGGCCCCTCAGGCTTTCCATCTTGCCAAGGACACAAGCTAGAGCTACGAATATTGGCTAGGCCTTGGATGGGTCTCTGCTGTACCCTCCTCCCAACCCCACTCCTGCTTCTCAAGAATCAAGGAGAAATGGGCTGTTCACAAGAGTGTCTACTGCCCCTCAGGGCCCATCAGGTAAAACTGTTGAACAAACAAACCCGAGTTTCTTAAATTTACTGCAGAAAGAAGAGCACCATCTTGTCAGGGCCTTAGCAGTGTTCCCAAAGGGGGAAGTTAAGGAAGAGTATTTATAGTACTTTAGAGTCTGGGCTCAGAGAGTTTAAGGTGGGTCTTTTAGAGGAAGGACTTAGACAAAATTAGGCAAAGCTCCTGACATAATAGTTTAAGTTTAGTGGACACAGTAAAGAGAGGGATGGGAATCTTTGATGGGAATCTTGATAGGCACTCTCTCGTTTGATAAGCAAGTTGTTTATTTAGGTAAGCAAATTAGTATTCTGATCAGAGAGCTGTTTGTACATATAAGAAAACTGTTTGCCTAAGTCGGTAGGTAGTGAGGCTGTAGTCACAGGTGTCTCAATTCTTAGTCTCTGCTCGTGGCCATTCTCCAGCCTAAGCTGGAAAATAAACCATTAATTTCTAGGGTTGTGATCTACCCAGATCTGCCCTGCTGTTTGAGGTGTCATGATCATGTGTCAGATTCTGATTGTAGCTATTTCTACCTCTATAAACATCAGGTTTTCCTGTTTCTGGTAGGCAGAAAAATGGCCCTTCAAAGATGGCCATGCCTTAATTCTTGGAACCTGTGAGTAGGTTATATTCCATACGTGTCAAGGGAAACTTTGCAAATGTAATTAAGGTTACTGACATTAAAATAGGAAGATTATTATGGATTATCAGGTGGGCCCAGTCTAATCACAAGAGCCCCCAAAAAGCTGAAAACTCTCTCCATCTGGAAGCAGAAGAGATGCAGCTGCAGGGGAAGTAAGAAAGTTTACAAGTATGAGAAGGATTTGACATGCCTTTGTTGGCTCTGAGATGTAGGGGTCCATGTGCAAGGACCAAAGAGAGGCCTACAGGAGCTAACGGTAGTCTTCAGCTGACAGACAGCAAGGAACGGGACCTTCTGGTTTATAGCTGTAAGGAATTAGATTTTGGCAACAACTTGAATGTTCTTGGAAAGCAAATTCTTCCCGAAGGCCCCCAAGAAGAGCCCAGTCTGCCAGCACCTTGATTTCCGCCTTTTGAAAATTGAGCAGCTGAAACAATCAAAGCGGCCCAGACTTCTGACCTACACGCCTGCGACATGATAAAGTTGTATTGTTTTGACCACTGAATGAGTGGCGATCTGTCATGGCAGTGCCAGAAGACCGATGCACTGCTTTTTGCCGGCTGATCGTTTGTTGCGTCTTTTGACGGAACAGCAAGTACACATCAATATTTGAGCACCGCAGCATAACTAATGCAAAGGAAGGAATTATGATCAGTCCAGTCCTAAGCAAGGAGCCAAGTCTGTCCAAGAGAAAAGACCCATTACAGACGGAACAGCTTACAAAACCATATATGCAGTCATTAGTTACCTACTTGCCTATTTTTCACGCTAGTCTCCCAGACCTCTAGAAATTTAAATACAACATTCTCCCCCTGAGATAGCCCATGTTCCACCTTGAAAGGCCAGTATTATATCTGGGGTTTCTCTGTTGTGAATCACCATCTGTCCAATCCTATAACCTTCTTGAGCCAGGACTTCTATGGCCTTCATAGCGTTATCCAGGTCCCCGGTCAATGAGTGGGCCATAGTATATAGAAATTTCCAGAATTTGAAGGCCTTTATTTAAAATAGGAAATAAAGAGGCTGGAAGAAAAACAAAATAGTTCAGAATTCTCCTTAATGACTAAAATTTGGGGCATCAAATCAAGGCTTAGTTTTTTGAGTTATCTAAAAATATCTTCTTCCAAGAGGGAAAAATGGATGGGCCAAAACAAATTCTAGGTGATATCAGAGACTATTGGAAGGCAGGATAACAGAGACTATTATTTTTCTGGATAACAAATCCCCATCTGGCTTGTGAGTTGCAGGCTTTTTGGCCACAAATTCAATCCTAGCTATTGGGAGCCTCCCAATGATCAGTAATCAGACAAAGTATCCCTGTGAAGGTGTTGAATCTTGTTCTGGCAGGACTTGACAAGCGTGGTCTGGCATGAGCCAGTGAGATTTATAGAAACGAGATCATTAGGTGGATCTGAAACAAAAGAGCAGGAAATTGGGCTTAAGTTGTGAGCCTTTCTGGAAGCGTCTGCAAAAGTAATGCAGCTCCCAAACGTTTATGGTACCCTGGCCCATATGTTTCATAATCCCTTTCCAAGGTCTGCTTCTGGGAGCATTCAGTTACATAGGCCAGTTCCCAGGCGTTGTTTCAGCGGAAATAGGAAATTTCCTTCCCAGGTGTGATGTGACAGCGAGTCTTAGATTTTTAGCTCTTTGGCCATCTTTGATGTTTGCCATCTAAAAAGTCACCAAATGGCTGAGGAAACCAAATGCCTCATCACGAAGGAATGATACTGAAAAGAGATGGATGGCAACCAAAGAAAAATGAGTATAAAGGCAACAGTTGGTTTTATTGTATATTTTAGCCAAATCCTAAGCAAATCATAGCCAGATATTAGACTCTAAAATGCAAAGAGCAGTATGAAGACAGGAGCCTATGGGCGTCACAGTTAAGGGTTAACGAGTAGCTGTGAGCAGATTTTTTAAACTAGCTGAGAGGAAAGAATAACTAGCTAGGAGAACAAAGAACAAGAAATGCAAATTAAACCATGATCACCCATGGCTTAGGAAATCTGGATTTTGTTGTGTGGGTCTTAGGTGGAAATTTGCAGGAACAATTTACTCCATTGTCTGCTTGATCCAGGTATCGGTTTTATGCTGTTTCCTCCTTTCTGAGTTGGTCAGAATCCTCAGCTTAAAGCCCCTGGATGGGGCAGTCTTCCAGGGATCTTTATTCTAGAGACATAAATCCAAGGGTCAACCCCTTGGAGTTTTACTGGTGTTCTAGTTATTTCTTGATAGTTTTGTTTTTCCCCAGAAAACCATGTTAGCATGATATATCTTTCTTCATCCATTTACTTTTAATCTATATGTGTCATTATATACAAAGTGGATTTCTTATAGACAGCATGTAGTGGGGTCTTATTTTTTGATCCACTCTGGCAATTTCTGTCTTTTAATTGGTGCATTTAGACCAATGATGGTCAAAGTGATTAGTAATATAACTACAAAGTGATTAGTAATATAACTACCATATTTGTTACTGTTTTCTATTTGTTGCCCTTGTTGGATTTTTTTTTTCTATTTTTGTCTTCCACTTTTTATCTGCCTTTAATGGTTTTAATTGAGCATTTTATATAATTCTTTCTTAGCATATCTAGTAGAGAAATGACCTGGTTTCCTCAACAAATAAATGGCATAATAAAAAAAACAAGTGGGAGGGCTTCCCTGGTGGCGCAGTGGTTGAGAGTCCGCCTGCCGATGCAGGGGACACGGGTTCGTGCCCCGGTCCGGGAGGATCCCACATGCCGTGGAGCGGCTGGGCCCGTGAGCCACGGCCGCTGAGCCTGTGCATCCAGAGCCTGTGCTCCACAATGGGAGAGGCCGCAGCAGTGAGAGGCCCGCGTACCAAAAAAAAAAAAAAAAAAGCAACAGGGAGAACTGTTACAGATTTACAGATATATCAACCAAATGCAATGTATGAACCTTGATTGGATACTGAAACAAACAGAAAAGTAAATTTTTGAGGTAACTGGGGATATTTGAACACAACCTGGGCACTAGATTATATTATGAGATTATTGTTAATTTCATTAGTTGGGATAATGGTTTTGGTGTTTAATTATGCTAAAAAATGACAGGAGGGCACGTAGATAGATGAAACCATCTTGGCAAATGTTAGCAAGTTGGGTAATGAGTACAGAGGGATTCCTTGTTTTTTCCTCTCTGTTTTGTGGCAAATTTTCCATTATAAAGATTTTTTGAGGCTGACAAAAGTGATCTTTATAAGATGTGGTACATACATACAATGGAATATTACTCAGCCATTAACAAGAATGAAATAATGCCATTTGCAGCAACGTGGATGGACCTGGAGATTATTGTGCTAAGTCAGACAGAGAAAGACAAATATCATATGATATCACTTATATGTGGAATCTAAAAATATGGTACAAATGAACTTATTTACAAAACAGAAACAGACTCACAGACTTAGAAAATGAACTTATGGTTCCTGGGGGGGATGGGGGGAGGGATAGACTGGGAGTTTGGGATTGACATGTACACACTGCTATATTTAAAATAGATAACCAACAAGGACCTACTTATAGCACAGGGAATGTTGCTCAATATTCTGTAATAACTTAAATGGGAAAAGAATTTGAAAAAGAATAGATACATGTATATATAATTTTTTTAAAGTGATCTTTATATTTGAAATAGTTGGCAATCACTCTCATAGAAATGATCCAAAAAACGAATTCACATTAGGTGACAGAAAGCTAAAAACCTAAAATCACACGTGGTGTGATTCTATTGAACTAAAATCAAAATAAGGAATCATAAAACATGGCTTCCAGTATGAACTGGAACACTCACCTTAACCTCCCTGGACCTCGGGTGATTCCTGCTCCATGAAGACAGAATAATAACTCCACTTATTTAAATTAAATAGGCATTTAAAAAGCCTATAACATTAAATAATTCACATTAAACCTATCTAAAATATGTAATGCTACATAAATACTTGGGATTGTTATTGTAGTAGTTATTTTCATCAACATCACGATTATTCAAATGTATTTAGTTATAGGAGAGTGAAGGTGAATATCATATTTCCTATGGAGGGTAAGCCTGTGTAATGGGCCTAGGTGCTTGATAGAGAGAAGATGATGAAATAGACCAGAATAGGGTTGGATTCTCCTTGCCTGGTTTGAGAGACCTAGATATGGCCCGGAAGATGGGGCCTTCTAGGCCAAGACAGCTTTTTATTAACTCATTCATTCGTTCGTTTGCCCAACCAACAAACACATATTATGTACTTGCTACTACATGCCAGGCACTGTGCTGGTTGCTGAGGAAGAAAGAAGCTCAAAGCTGAGTGAGAGGGACAGACGTCTACAAAGATGATGATGACAGGATGTGGCATTATGGGAACATGGAATAGAGACATCCAACTCAGCCTTGGAGTGTGAAGGAGAAATAGTAGGTAGGCTTCTTCAAGCTGCGCTGGTCAAATATAAAGAGTGGGAAAGAACATTCCAGCAGAAGGATACCATTACCAAAGACATGGAAGACGTGCTTTAGGAAACCACAAAGTGGCAGCAGTGGTGTATTTTTTGCCAGAGGCAGGAAGATCTGAGGTTGAAGGCACCCGTCAGATTTGAGACTGAACAAGATGACAGAGGCCAGAAGCTGGGCATGGGGAGCACGATCCTTCAAACCAGGGGATCTGTGGACCTGGTGACCAGACCGCAGGGGCAACTAAGAGTCTCCTGGGGGTTGGAAGTGGTAAGGAGGGAGCTGCTGTGCTTTTCCCTGCATTCTGGTTCAGTTCTGCTTATAGGGTCTCCAGGGTGGCACACCCGACTTTAGGCTGAGGAAGCCTAGGGCGCTGCGCAGGTGTAAGCAAGCCACTGGGCTGAGGGCGGTATAAACAACAGCTATCTTTAATCAAAGATGCCGCAGAGGAGTGTGCGGTGCTGAGAGCACATTAATTAGGGCCTCCCAGGTGATCAAACAGAAGTACCACTTCCAGCTCAGTTAAGAAAAATGGTAATTAAAATAAATAAATAAATAACGTAAGGTTCAGATGCCTCTCTGCTGCCTTTTCAAGTCAAAACTCCATCTGTTCTTTGATTTGGGGGTGGTGAGTGAAGACTCCCCTCTCATCTATACAGCTGCAGAGCAAACAGCATCCTTTGACATTTGGGTCCATCAGATGGGCCCACGGAGGCGCTGCCAGCCTTCATCTCCCAGCTCCTGTCTGACTCACATATAACTCCTCCCTGCTTCCTTATCCAAGGGTGAACCTCAGTGTTGCTGTTCTCCCACTAAAGGAGGTGGATGTATGGTATGTAGATATAGAAGCTTTTGCTCATCTCTTTCCACGGAGCTGAGGTCAGTCCCTCATTTGGAGAACTGAAACTCAAGGAAACAGTACAAAGAGTATGCTTCTTAAACCAGAATCTTAGGATACCTACATGTGGGACTGTCCTGGATGTATTCCCAGTATCCCCCAAAATCTCTACATCATTTTTTAAATTTTGTACTTTTGTGTTAATCATAACCTCAAAAATAACGAAATCACAATCTGGAATCATCTTACGAGTGGCATTATGGGATTCTGTGCTCAGGTTTGTGCCACCAGAAGGCCAAGTTGTTTCAAGCCATGCTGTATGAACAAAGGTTTCCAAATAGTTTACATCAAAACAATCATTGTCTCCAATCCCTTAGCCTCAACTCCTCCCTAAGGGGTATACGTGTCAGGATTTGCAGCATTAACTATTGCAGGTAACCTGTACGTAAAGGATATGAGGTAACTTAAATTTTGGTTCAGGAGGCAGGGAATGCAATTGTCACATTAGAGCTGCTATGCCACACTCACAGTATTTTGCTATCACTGGAACCCCCTGATGTCAAAAGAATGGTTTTGTAATAAAAATTATAGATGTATCCTAAAAACAAGCAAAAACAAAAAGACCATTGTTGTAAGAGCAGAGGTGTCACACCTACTCTCCCACAATAGTGCATTCAATTTGTATTTACTTTTCTGCATTAAATAAAATCTTTCATGTGAATCTTTTCTTCAAATAAATAGAATACCTTTAAAGAATTTTAAAATAACATCTCAGAACTGGCGTTTGAGATTTACATGCTGGCCGTTTTGATCAATTTGTAGACCTGATTGTCCTGAAATAGCAAACATGGCCCTGAATTTACCCAACATGGTTTGGACCAATATATTTAAATGCATTCTTGTCATTATTATTACTGAAGTCAAAATAAAGAAATAATGTAGAAGTGAATGTGAGCCTTCAAATTTCTCCCCTTTAGCCCAAAAAGTAGCTTTCAGGAAGCCCCATCATTTGTCAGTGTGAGGTCATGGTCCTGGGGACAGGCTTCGGAGGTACTCCTCACAGGGCAAATCCCTGCCCTGCCATTGGCCAGCTATATGTTTTCTCTACCTTTGCGCCTTCAACTATAAAGTGGGAATAATAATAACACCTGTTAAGTAGGGTTATTTCAAAAACTAAATGAGTGAGTAAATAAAGGTAAAGTTATTATAACAGTGCCTGGCACATAGAGAGAGGTTTAAAAAAAAAAATCAGTCATGAAATGGTAATGGTTTTAGTAAGCTATGGGCAAGTTCTTCAATCCAAGGTGAGGCCAATTGAATGGTTACTCTTTTCTACCCTTTGTGTGCCCTCGCTGGATTCAGAGCTTCTCATGGTGGAGAAAGGGGCCTTCATGGACAAAGTGGCCTACATACACTTCAGGAGTGGTTTCCAACCATACTCCTTGGAACCCAAGGGTACCCTGAGTTCCATGACATGTTTTGGGTTCCACAAATGTTCTGACTCAAATTTATAACATGATTTTTTTTAACTCTAATAAGACTCAACACAATCTCAAATGGCTCTGTGCTAACTTTGGTATTGAAGACAACCAACCAATGGGTTGTTAACTCCATTCTGCCTAGTTAACTTGTTTTCATGCAGACCTTGGAGAAAAACTTGTACTGACAGATCGGGGGTTATATTTGAAGGGCTTGTAAATGAGTCATTGATTATGATGCCTGTAGCTCTGCACTGATCTTTTTAAAATTCAAACATGCACAAATAAAAATCAAAAAGTAAAAATAAAAATGTATATATAATCCAATACTCCATGAGAGACCAGGCAAGTTTGGTTTGTTCATTCATTCACTCAACAAACATTGATTTTGTGTCTGGTTGGTTCTTCTCTGGGCACTTTTATATAGCTATGAACAAGGCTCAGGCACATTCATTCAGCCTGTACTGAGTCATAATTAATATGCAATAACAAAATCAGAACACTTTTCATCGTGTTACTGTCATAAAATTGATAGGCTTAGTGTTTATTGTAAGGGTGGAGTGTTTATTGAATGACTTTTACATTTATGATAAGGAAGTGAACTTGCTGTTAGTTGTTGGTGATTTAACTTTGAAACAAAAAAGTCCTACAAATCCTCTTTAATGCTTTGGATCAGTTTGATCGAAGAGAATCTTGAATTGCAAGGTAAGCTACTTGTCTGTTTGAATCAGGATTTTCTTGATATTGTATATCCAAAACAGACTACAGAAATAAGTTGGATATTGAGACTTGTATAAGACTGCAAATGTCAGCCACTATCATGATTTCCAGTTTTTGCATTCATCAAAATAGATTCAGTACTCTCTTTGACTGACTTTATGATAATTAGGAAAAGGTGTAAGTATGAATTTATTAAATACGTTTATACTTATAAAATGGTGTCTTTATGTGCTTTATATATTAGGATACTGTGTGAAATTTTGTCTAGAGAAAATCATGCTTCTGACATTTTTAAATTGCTGGTCTAAAGAATCCAGTGAACTGAAGGAGAGAGAAGGTGTGATGAGTTCCACCCTCATAAATTGAAAACGAGAGCAGGGAACCATCAGGCCTTACAGTTACTAACACAGGAAAGGAGTCAGAAACAGGATAAGTTCCTATAAGAATGCTGTAAGGTTCCAGAACCTTTTTATTCCCTACAGTGTTTTTTTTTTAAAGAAAAAAAACAACCTCAAACCCCTTTATCCTTGCCCTTTCTTAAGTATTGGCAATAGAAACCTTAGAGCATAAAAGCTCTGTAGTTCTATTTTAAGGGACCACAAAGAAGAGAGAAGCTTGGGCGACGGGTCCTACCCCATTCTAGAAATATGGTCAGCCCTTAGAGCTCTGATTTGGAAAGCTACTTTGCGCTACTGACCCCAGCCCTCCAACCTCACCTGTGTTCTCAGTGTCGGTGGTAATATTTTCCTTTATCCCTAATGAATTTTCTCTTTCTCCTTACTTAGAGCAGTTATTCCAAACATTCAACGTGCTCCCAAGTTCCCTGCTCTATCCTGGCCTACCTCACAGTGCATATAAAACTAGGCATTATAGTTAGGTAATCTGTGTAGTGGTTTAGAATATGTACTGTTGAGCCAGACTAACTGGGTTTGAATCCCAGCTCCACCACTCAGTAGCTGCATGAGCTTGGGTTGAGTTAACTCGTCACAGGCCTTGGTTTCCTCATCTATAAAATAAGATCAAAATGTGATGGTTAACTCTATGTGTCAACTTGGCTGGGCCACAAGGTGCCTGCCTATTTGGTCAAATATCATTCTGGGTGCTTCTGTGAGGATATTTTGGGATAGAATTAACATTTCTGTTGGTCGACTGAGCAAAGCAGATTGCCCTCCTTACTGTGGGCAGGTCTCATGCAATCGGTTGAAGGCCTGAGTAGAGCAAAATGCCTGAGTAAGAGAGAATGCCTCCTGTCTCACGACTTTTGAACAGGGACATTGCTTTTTCCTGCCTTAGGACTCAGACGGAAACATTGGCTCTTCCTGGGTCTTGAGCCTGCTGGCTTTTGGACTGGAACTTACACTATTGGCTTTCCTGGTTCTTGGGCCCTTGGACTTGAACTAGAGCAACACCATCAGCTCTGCTGTTTTACTGCTGGGTCTCCAACCTGCCAACAGCACATCCTGGGACTTGTTGGCCTCCATGATCATGTGAGCCAATGCTTTATACTAAATCTTTTCTCTATTCGTTCTGTTTCTCTGGAGAACCCTGAGAATACAAATGATGACACCTTCCTCCCAAGTTAGGCTAATGAGCTGATAGATGTAGGGCTCTTAGAAAAGAAGATGGCACATAGTAAGTGCTCAGTAAGTGTTAACTGACTGAACACATAATATGGCCTCTCTTCTCTTCCAAAATCATGTAATGACAAAAGAAATATAAAAACAAATTCAAAGCAGCACTGGAAAGTCAAGAAAGGCGCCAACTAGTAGTCCACACCAGAAGAATTTTCTGAAAAGTGAAAGGGAAAAGATTGACAACAAAGCCCACAAAACTAAGGAAGTCACAAATCCAACAGGTGAAAAAGGAAAGCTTCAAAAAAAGTGAATTTTCCGGGCTTCCCTGGTGGCTCAGTGGTTGAGAGTCCGCCTGCCGGCGCAGGGGACACGGGTTCGCGCCCCGGTCCGGGAAGATCCCACATGCCGCGGAGCGGCTGGGCCCGTGAGCCATGGCCGCTGAGCCTGCGTGTCCGGAGCCTGTTGCTCCGCAACGGGAGAGGCCACAACAGTGAGAGACCCACGTACTGCAAAAAAAAAAAAAAAATTCAGAAAAAAAAAAAGTGAATTTTCCATTAGTCCTCCAGAAAACCCTTAAAATCATAGGCACCAGAGGCTCACATAAGGGAAATTAATTTGTCACTGAGTGACGGAACAGCTTCTCTAAGTTCTTACTTTCAGAACAACGTATTCCAGGGCTTACCTCAGTCAAATTTTAAGGGCTGCTCTCTAAAATGGGAGTTCTAACATTAAAGTTTTAACTTGCAAGTCCGTGTTAGGGCTGGAGAATCAGGGTACTGTCCCAAATAACTTAAGGCTACAGGGACATTTGGACAGTCTTCTCCCAGAAAATAAGCTACTTGCATACCCTAAATCCATGGTTCTCAAAGTTGGCTACATATTAGAATCATTGGTGGAGCTTTTGAAACCAATGAGGCCTGAGTTGAACCTGCAGAGGGTCTGACCTAATTGCTCTGAGGAGCAACCTGAGTGTCGTGATTTTTTTAATCTCCCCAAGGTGATTCCAGAGTGCAGGCAAGGTTGAGAACATGTTAAATAGAAGCCAACTGTCAGTAACCCCTCCCACTTACAAAACTAACAGAAATGAGGTATCTACTCGTTTGAACTATATGAAATTTCCAATATTCAACCATTTTTTTTAACCTATAAACAAGGCAATTTCACACATAGCTCATTGAGCATTGGAAATTGGAGGAAAGGGGATCTTCGTTATGTAGTGTCAGAAAGTTTAGCAATACTGTCACTTGCAGTAATGTGGACAATAAAAAATATACCCAATGAACTGGGTGATCTAGCTGGAGATATTTACAGGTCAAGTGCCTATAGTATTGACAGGAAATGTAAAAAGTGAAGGATATATTAAGAAAGGACTGTTAAACAAGGAGGAACTGGGAATTTATGGTTCTGAAAATTCTCAGCCTCTCTAAACAGCAAAGGATGCCAAAAGTAAGAAATGGCTCCTAAGATCAAGTCCAGGACATTGCCAGGAAAATATTGACTTACTAAGCACCTTTCTGAACCACCACCTCCTCTCCAACCCCACTACTATTGCAGTATTTCAAGCCTTTACTGTCTCTCGTATGTTTT
Source organism: Delphinus delphis (assembly GCF_949987515.2). NCBI lineage: Eukaryota > Metazoa > Chordata > Mammalia > Artiodactyla > Delphinidae > Delphinus > Delphinus delphis. Next base: position 131,119,165 of record NC_082683.1, read on the forward strand.
TATGACAGCATTTTGCCTGATCTCCCTGTATTTGGTCCAACATCATCAGTTTCCAGACAAAAATCTTTTAGCTGGTGATTAACATTTCCTTCTTCTTCCTATACACTTGCGATTGGTTCTCCCAGGGAAGTAACACCAGATCCACATTCAAAGTCACCTTAAAACAAAACAGCCCCCTGACAACTATATACCCCAGACAGTGCAATGTAATGAGACTTTGGATACAGAAGCAACGGGGCTTGAAGCACCGCTGGATGCCAAAGAAGGTTGAAGCTTTACTCCTAGAGCATAAGATATAATTGGGAAAATTCCCAGAACTGGTATCTCTTTATTCTAGTTATCTTTTGCATTGACAAATAATAATGGCAGCCGTTCCCAATTAAATCCTTATTTCCTATTTACACTTTGTAGCCCAAAGACACTCTAATTCAGTAGACCCTTGGCATGCAAGAAGCTAACATTATCACCTACCATGTACCAGCAGCCCCAAAGATCTTTGACATGAGGAGATGTGTGATTTTGCAGAGACACAAATCTCAGCCACGTATGCTACGAGGCTGCTGTTTGTGAGTGAATCATTTAGCAGTGAGAGGGCCAAACATCCTAGAGTTTGCTGAGTCATACACTCAGGAATGGAAACTGAAGGCCAAAGCTCAGGATTGGTAGCAAATGGTTTAAGGCAAAGGGGGCCCAGGTATTGGTCATTCTGGAGGTAAAAAGGAAGGAGAAGCTGAGATGGTGACACTGCCCTTCACAATGAACCTCAATGGGAGAAGAACCCCAGGGGAAGAGTGGCTAGTGGGCAGAGCCCATCTTGGGAAAACTGAGTTCTTGGGAACTTTGACAAAGAGAAGAGAGTTGCACAAGCTAGTCTGAGGCTGAGATGGAGACCCAGAGCAGCTTACAACAAGAACCAACCGAAAGAGAGAAGCTAAGAGCCTTACTTCCCTATCAGCATGAAGAATCATTACTTTTATTATCCTAAGTAGAAATGACTTAAAGCACAGAATGTTGACCAGGATGCGATAGCTGGAAGAGGCTGGTATGTAGGAGACAAGCCAGGAGTGACACACAATCCTCAGGCTCCTTGCCCAGAAGGGCAATCCCTCAAAAACATGAGTCTTATTTGGGCAAAGGTATCAGACTCCTAGTACCCATTTATATGACTTGTTTCTGCTCCCTCTTGTACTCAGGGATGTCTGGATAACTCTATCCAGGGATAGGGGAATCTGCACCTTTGGGGGACACATTATCCTGGAAATCAAATTAAATGCCCTTTCGTATTGAGCTCATCTTGCTTGTCGCCGAGGGCTGGGTACAGCAGCCTAGGGAGACGGCGTTGCCAGGGCTGGGCCTTGGAAGGAAATGGGTTTAAGCGTCTAGTTCAGTTTCAACACTTGGAAATCATCCATCTTGATGAAGAAATGAAATCAGATGATCTTTTACTTTGCTCATTTGGGGGCAACAAGACATGTCTCTGCATCAGATAATGGGCTTGTGACCCCAAAGGACACTTGCTCTCTCCATTTCACCTCGGCAGCTAGGTGTAAGCTCCGGGCAGCAGATGCGAGCATGAAGGAAAAGGGGCTTCCTTAATGTGCACAGTCAAGGATGGATGGTCTGAGCCAACAGAGAGGTCAGGGACATGGGGAACCCCAAACGGCAGTTTTTAATTTTAATTTTAATTGGCCTTGGCATACCCTAGACGACTTCCTGCATAATAAATCCATCCTCCTAATTATTAGCTTAATTAACCTAATTATTGGTTGGGCTAATATTTAAGTTAGTAGTATTCTCGAAGTCACTCACAGTGCACAAGGACCCATAACCATGCAGAACCAGGAGCATTGGTCTGAGATGACACTGTCGGGTAGTTGGGAGTGGACAGGCACTCCCACTGGGGGCATCAAGCACACTGTTGACCAGTGTAAACTGGTTAAACAAGGTTCTGGGTCAGCCAGGCACCCCAAACTCTCCAGCCATCCTTCAGGGCTGGTTTCTCTTAATGGTGTTGGCTTTACCCGGGGTGCTGAGATGGGAGAAGTGGCCCCAATTTACCATGCTGGTGCTCACCTCCACGCCTTGATGCACCCCACTTGTATTACCCTACTCTTAAACTTCACTGGGCTCGCTCCTCCTTAAACTTTGTGATCGTGCTCAATCATACCGCCTCCTGGCAGGCTTCTCGGTGGGCTTCCTAATCATTGTTCAAGTATCAGTAGCATCCAACACATTACCTTGTGGGGAAAGGCAGTCAATAAATGTTTGATGAAGAAAGGAATCAATTACCCTGTGCTTTTTATACTCTACAATGATTGTCTGTTTTCTTATTTATAACTCCAAGTACTGTGAACCCCTTGAGGACAAGAAACTTATTTTATTCATTTGTATGTCCCCACTCCTAATAATTCATGGCACAGAAAAGGCACTTAACAAATGGGGGAAGAACCCATCTTTTCTGTTTAGAGACTATCCTTAAATAAACTAACTTTTGTGTAAAGCTTTCTGATTTATAAAATGTTTTTGATGTCTTATTATTGCTTGTCCTCGTTGCAGGAAGAGTGAGGGCAAACTGTGAATTAGATACTTGTATCATTCCCATTGTACAGATGGGGAAACTAAGGCTCATGAGGTTACATGGCTTGCCTGAGACCACACAGCTTGTAGATGAAGCAAGAACTCAAGCTGGTTGTCTGACTTTGAGTCTACACTCAGTTATTTTCTAATCAACAGCAAAAGCTTGTTCCCATCTCTTACCCACAAGTCCCATCTCCCAGGAGCACTCTCCTCTCAGGTGGTTATGAACTAATGTTCATTCAGAGCCTAGCTCACTGCAATTTAAGGGTTAAGATAATAGCATGTACAGAGGTCTTTGCCTTTTAAGATGACACTCCTGAAAATTGATGTCTAGAAGGGAATGACCTTCAAGTGCAAGAATTTTAGACACCAGGCCAGACAAGGAGAAGGTGGTTTATAACTACAGGCAGTAACTTAGGCGACCCAGGTTAGTCGCTTATGTATGGTATGGAAAATGACGATATTAGTCATTTATGGCTGCATAATGAATTACTCCCAAATTTAGCAACTTACAACAACAGCAAACATTTATTTTCACACACAGTTTCTTAATGTCAGGAAACTGGGAGTGGCTTCACTGGGTGGTCTGGCTCAGGGTGTCCTGGGAGGTTGCAGTCAAGCTGTCCATTGGAGCTGCTGTCATCTGAAGGCTAGACTGAGGCTGGCTGGAGGATCCACTTCCAAGATGGTGCACTCACGTGGTGCTAGTTGTTGGTACGAGGCCTCAGTTCATCACCCTTTGAGCCTCCCTCTCCATGGGCTACTTGTGTGTCCTCGGGATACAGCAGCTGGCTTCACTCAGAGTGAGGGCTCCAAGAGCAAGCAAGGCAGAAGCCACAACGTCTTTGCCAATCCAGCCTTGGGAGTCACACTTCCTCCCTTCCGCAGTATCCTGTTGGTAACAAGGCCAGTCCTACACAATGTAGGAGGGTATATGGAAAATTCGGATCATTGGGTACCATCTTGGAGGTGACTACCACAAACTGGTGGGTTGTTATGACCAGGATCTTTCCTCTGCCCCAGGTTTGCTTCATCGATGACTCCAGCATGAAATAAAAGTTTTGATTTTTATGTGTTTTAAACAAGCAGACCTTTAGTAAGATGTTAAATCAAAGAAAGCCAAAAACACAAAGTTAGGTCCTCTACCCTGACGAAGATGAGGTGGTCAAGGTCACACAGCTGGTTTCTGGAAGAACTCAGAAGAGACAAAGAGAGCAGGAGAGCTAGGTGGCCTCTACATTCACTGTGCCCTAAAAGTAGACTTTTGACCTTCTCTTTAAAAAGTTATACACAGTCCTAAAGATACACTGATGGGACTGAAGGAAAAAGACGTTCATGGTTCAAACTTAGACTTGATTTTGTGACCATACAACACTGCCTGTAGTGCAGGATGACTGTGGATTAATATTTTTCTAGGTTTTGTGACTCTTAAAATATATTGCATTGTCTGTTTTCTGTAAAGAGCTCTAATTTATAAAATATAAACATTTGAGATATTGTACAATTTTTATAACTCTCCTTTTTAATTGTTTCTTTTATTTTAATATACAAGGAGTCTCGAAAAATTGACGTACCCCAGGTCTCTCTTAACATCTGAGAAACCTTGCTCTCAACACCCCCCCATCCTTGTTCCATTTGAAAAAACACAGGGGTTGAGTACATGACCACAAGGGTCTTTCCAGGTCTAGAAGTCCTTTCCAGGTCCAGAGCCACAGTTGTCAAAGCGTATCTGTCAGTGCTCTGCGTGCCCCTGGATGCTCATTTAGTAAAAAGGAGGAAACAGGAAAGGGAAGTGTAAAGGACAAATTCTGGCCATCACACTGGTACTCTCTTCATAAGACAGTGAGCAAGGTAGGACCATGAAGTAGGAGAAAAACATAGGGATCATTTTACAGCGTTTCTTCCCTGATTCGTAAAGTCACGTTGAGATTGGCTGTTGGTTTGAAATAAAATGGAGTCAGAATATTCCACTGGGAGTTCACCTCTCCTCTGTGGTCTGGCTCGGCCTCCAGCTACCCCTGCCGCAAACCTACTCTGGAAGGGCTATATATAGATGTCCTGCCTTAGGAACGGGGCCACAGAAGGGCTGGTCATTTGTTTTTATTTCCTTCTTGTCCCCACTAGAATCTCTGCAAAGAATAATGATTGCAGCCGTGGGCCAGGGTGCAGGGCTGGGACACCGGGCGGAGGCAGGTAACACAGTAACGATTCCTGGTGCCCACGGGCAGTCAGGCTGCCATTGGCGCTGCTGGCGCTCTGCTAAAAAATACATGCTGGATGTGTGGAACTGATAAGTAGACTTCTTTGGACTGGAGAGGGGGATGTGGCCGGGTAAATGAATGAGGGAGGAAACCTCTGCTCACCACCCACTTCTGAGCCACCTCCTGGCTTTGGCAAAGGCTAAAAACATTGACTTCATTCGATTAGGACCTTCCCCCTCCTCATTCTTTCCAATGATCCCTCACTGATCAAGTGTTCCTGTCCCATAGCAAGGACGCTTGGCCCTCCTTATCTCCTGGCACTCAGCAAAGGCCCCTGCCTGGGTATCTGATACCCAGGAGGATACGAGCATTTCCCCCAAACTTCCCATCATGCCTGACACCAGCTACAGCTATAGAGTCCAGCTCCCCCAAGAATTTGCCATATCTCCCAGTAAGGTGCAGAGTGTAAATTCAGCTCTTTATTAAATGCCATTGCAGCTGAAGTCTTTTGCCCTCGGGTGACTTGCCTCAAACCCTAGGATGATACAGGTCTAGCCGCTGCTTTTCCTTCAGTCTTTCCTTTTGGAGGAGCATCTGCTTAAGAAAAGAGAACCACCTGGCTTTCAGGGATGGAGCTGGTCTCTTGTGGAACATCTACTGACATTGTGATACCATCAGAAAGCAGCTAGAGGGATGGGGCTCAGAGGAACTTTTTAATGTTACTGTATGATTGGGAAAAAACAAAAACAAAATTAAAAAAAAAAACTTTGCTATTGTAGGGCCCTACGAAGATATACAACCATTGTCTACAACCATATGAAAAGCAGCCACAAAGAAGAAGTCATTCATTAATCCCAAAGGAAGGGCTAAAACCACTGGGGGAGGTTAGTGGGAGGCAGATTCCTGCCCAAAGTAGCATTTCCTGTCTTAAGAGGTGGTGAGCTCCCTGCCACTGGGGGTGTTCAAGAAACAATCTGTCCAAAATATTAGACAAATTTCAAAAATGAAAAATAAATTTCAGGAGACTCCAAATTCAACTGAGATTTTCTTTTTTAATGGAGTTGAAGGAACAGATGGATGAGTGTATAAATGGAGGAAGGCTTGAGCAAAGGAATTTCTTGTTATCTTTTCAGAGTTCCAAGTCTCTGTCCTCTGGTTCTTCCAAGACTTCAGGAAGCATGGGTTCCAGAAGGGATAAGACGGTGTGGCCATCCCAGGGCCCTCAAGGAAAATGAGCTGAGGAATGACTGGGACCTTTTCAACTCTAAGCATCTGTGACTCTGTCAAGAAAAAAAAAAAAAAAAAAAAAAGACACCCAGGAGATAAGGGAAATACTCCAAATCATTCCCAGACTGAATATTTAACAAAACTGGGTTTTGATTTTTTTTAATAAGGTATCAGTGGCTCTTTAAGCAACAAAGAGACTATTTTATGCAAATTTCCCCTCAGGGCCTTCATGAAGATGTTAACATCTTTCTTGTCACAATATCTACCTTATTACAATGAATCATAGTTCTTCTCTATTCTCTTGCTGAGACATCTTTGTAAGATAAATTCTCTGGACTGAGAGCAGGGCCTAACTTTTTTTTTTTTTATTAAAGTGAAAACCTCTACTTGAGAGTTCCAAGGAAAGGGTTGGGAGACAGGAGGTTTAAAAAAAACAAAGGACCTCTAGTGTGCTGAGACTGAAACCAAGGGAGGCCCTGTGGGACTCCTGGGCGCCGAGGCCTTTTGGTTGCCCGTTTCTGGTAGGCAAGACTCCAGCCTCCATGACCTTCCCTGAGTTACAAAGGGCAGTTTCGAACAATTGCTAATCAAGGGAGGAGAAGCCAAAAAACCACCGGAGGCAGGATTAAAGGGACCAGAGAAGCTCATTAAGATTAGGAGACAACCACCTGAGAGGGGATTAAGGGAGTGGAGGCCCTGCACACACACTAATCTTATCAGCAACCCTACCCTTGAACCCTTCATCAAGGGGCTTCCCTGGTGGCGCAGTGGTTGAGAGTCCGCCTGCTGATGCAGAGGACACGGGTTCGTGCCCCGGTCCGGGAAGATCCCATATGCCGCGGAGCGGCTGGGCCCATGAGCCATGGCCGCTGAGCCTGCGTGTCCGGAGCCTGTGCTCCGCAATGGGAGAGGCCCGCGTACTGCAAAAAAACAAAACCCTCATCAAATCCTCCTGGGTGGGGACACACAGTTTTCGAGGAGCCCACTGTGTCCCCCTCTGCCTGGCAAAGCAATAAAGCTCTTCATTTCTACTTCACCCAGAACTCTGTCTCTGAGATTCGATTCTGCACCAGTGCAGAGAGACCAAGCTTTTGACATCAAGACCAGTGGGTGGACCTGGACACATTCTTGATGAAGAAGTGGGCTGGCTTGCTCTGATGGTTATGATTCAACTCCCACTGGACACCAAGCGCGTATCTCTTGCTCTGGGAACATTTGAATCATTCCACTTCTACCAGAGAGGCAACATCTAAGCCCTTTAAGGACAGCCTTCACCTCTCCATCCAGGTCCCCTCTCTGGGCCATGGGTAAATAAGTGGCTGTATGGTCACAAATACTATTTTTCCTCTGCAGGGACTCATTCCATGGCCTTAGAATAAAAAAAAAAAGAAGTCACAGGAAAATAAACACCATGTATATTAACATATATAACTCCATGGTTATGGAGACGGGAGGTTTTTGAATAGCAAGGTCCAAAAGAAAGAGAGCAGGAATGTTTTCCATTGAGACCTAGATAGGAGAGCTGAGACCAGGGGCACAATGAAGCCACAGCAGCCTCGGGCTCCTTCTGCCCTACCAAGGGGGGCACTGAGCTGGCAGGTCAGGGCGCAGGGGCAGCCTTCAAGGAGAACAGACATTCCTTTAAACCAGGAGTCAGCAAAGATTCTGTGAATGGACAGGTAGTAAACATTCTAGGCTTTGAGGGCCATATGGGCCAAATGGGCACAGAATGAGTGTGGCCATGTACACAATTAAGCTTTATTTATGGTTACTGAAATTTGAATTTCACGTTAGCTTCATGTCACACGGAATATTCTTTTTGCTTTTTTTCCCCAACCATTTAAAAATGTAAAAAGCATTCTTAGCTAGCAGATTGTATGAAAATAGGTCTTAGTTTCTCAACTCCTGATGTGGACTGAACAGCTTTGTGATGGAGTCTTTCCCGCACTTGTGTGCGAGGCCCAGACACCCTTCACAGCAGACAAGGAGCTCCCCAAACCCTGGGGGTGGCTGACTAGCCCTGGGAGGGTTGCACCCAGCTCACGCTTCTTTTGTCGCCTGACCTCAAATGCAATATTCTGCGAGGAAACCTTGTCTAAGTGTTCAAAAGTGCTTCTATTCTGCCTGTTGGAATGTGATGAAAGCGTGCCGGGGGCGAGTGGGGAGGCCACGGGCCTTCCAGAAGATGTTTGGCTCAGACAGAGAACCTGATTATAAAGAATGCTTTTATAATCATTTTAAAGAAGGTTGGTGCTAAATATTCATTGGGAAAGAGGAGGTTGCATGAAAGAGAAGTGAGTTAGAAGAGAATGCTGTGGAGCCCAGTCTTCTGGAAATGGCTTCGCTGGAAAAGAGGGTCACAGGACAGTAAACACCACAGACAATTCCACAGTCACGGGGCTGGGGGCTTGTATATATGAAAGGAGGGAGGGGGACAGGGCTGTTAGTCCATGTGGCCTCGGCCACAGAGCTGAGGGGGAGTTAGGAAAGCCGGGTTCCCTCTGATGAGGATTCTCCAGGCTTTTAGCTGAAACACACCCCAGTCCTTGGGCAAGTTACTTACCTTTGCACGTTTGCTCTGGAGAGCATGCCTACTGCATATGAAGGACAGAGCATGGCAAAAATAAAGGGTCAATGAACACTGGTTTTTATTATCATCACAGCCATCACCACTTCTTAGAGTCTCTTCTACGGATTTCTATAAATACATAGAATTTCAAATTTGTTATGCTCAGTGGATCTTGCGTTCTGTACTTTGCTCTTAAAATCATTGTATATACTTTTCCCAGGTATCCGAATAACTTTCAATTTGTGGCCAATGGTTTTATAATATTTCTTTGAACGGTTGAGGTTCCAGTTACTTAACCTCTCCTTGATGTGTGAGGGTTTGGGTCTTCACTATTATAAGCAGTGTTCCCCTAAAGAACAGACTCTCCCAGAAGGGGAAACACAAGCCTGAAGATGCCCTCATATACGGGTTACTTATGGTCTGTGCTCCAGAATATTAGCATTGACACTGGTGATAGAACTCCTGTCTGCAGAGAGCTGCACCAGCATTGGGTTTTATTATTTTAGCTTGTTTTTGCTAATAGATGGGAAGTGGGAGCTCACAGTTGCTTTATCTTTCTTTTTTAAAAATTAATTACAGGGACTTCCCTGGCGGTCCAGTGGTTAAGACTCTGTGCTTCCACTGCAGGGGGCATGGGTTCGATCCCTGGTCAGGGAACTAAGATCCCGCATGCTGTGTGGCATGGCCAAAAATTAAAAATAAAAAAGAAATCAACTACATAGGACATGGGTCATCTTCCTCAACAGGCAGAATAGAATATTGCATTTGATATTTGTTTACATTCTCCAGCTACAGGATCAAGAGACATGTGGTTTTATGCCTTGTAGACATGTGTAGGCTCTCTGTTTATGTTGAATATAAAACTTTTTCACAGGTTTTTCTCCATTGTTATCTGTGATGCCCATTTCCCATTCATTTCCTTAATATCTGGGTTTTATTGTTTTTCATGAAGTTTTAACTCTATATGGATCTTAACCTGACGTTTTTATAATGAAAATGTTATGATTCAAGCAAGGAAGAAATCAGCTCCCCTCCACAGTTAGGAAGGATAAGATTTATTTTATTCTTTTTTTTTTTCAATATTGTGCCTCTAATCCACTCAGACATACAGTGCTGTATGGTGTAAGTTATGGATCTGGAGTTTTCTCCACGTTGCTTCTAGTGATCCCAGCAAAATATACAATTATGTGTTTCCTTGTGGTCCCTTATACTTCACTTGTCACATATTTTTAAAATATTTCCTCTTTAGAGTCTATTTCTGGAATCTCTGTTATCGCCCAATGAAATGGCCTGTATTCTGTTTTTAAGTCAGTACCATAGCATCTTAGTAATTCTCACTGTGAAATAAAAAAATACCTGTGAGTGCAAGTTTCTAGCAAGCAGCATGACATACAGTAGAAGCTCATTAAATGTTTATGGAAGAAATGAACAAAGCTTTCCAAATTACTTTTATTCTTAAGTATCATAATTTACAGTAGTTTCCATATCTTCACTATTTATTTAATAGGATCAAAACTGTAAGTTAACTTGGAGAATACTGTCATCTACTGTACTTGCCTTGTCATTCAAAAGTCCGGGAAGATTCCACATGCCGTGGAGCAACTAAGCCCGTGCACCACAACTACTGAACCTGGGCGCCTAGAGCCCGTGCTCCACAAGACAAAAAAAAAGCCACAGCAATGAGAAACTCACACACCCCAACGAAGAGTAGCCCCCGCTCGCCACAATGAAAGAAATCCTGCACGGAGCAGGTACGTTGGTAGCCAAACATAAATAAATAAATAAATAAATTTATATATGTAAAAAAAAAAGTAGATTTCCTTCTTTCTGATTGGAGTGTAACAGTGTAGCTGTGTGACATTGTAATTAATAATCTTATACGCCTTCCTAATCCCCTTTGCTTCTGTCGTTTAGGTTGCAAGATCCCAGAGATTTTAAATTCTGTTTCTCTCCTTTTTTACTTGATATATCCTTTCTTTGTCTTTAAAGCTTTACAATGATATTTTCTGATCGTCTTTCTCTGGTCATTATTTCTAAAAGGGACTCTATACAGATTAAATTCTTTATTTAAAAAACTCTGGGAAACTTTCTACCATTATATCTTTATTTACTATTTCCTTATTTGTTAAGCTTTCTTGATTCCTATTCTCTATAGAGTGAATTTTCCTGTACATCTAGTCTATTATTTTTTTCATGCATTATAATATCTGTTTATTTAATCCTTCTATGTTTTTGCTTAATTTTCCAACTTATCCTACATCTCACACATCTGTCATCCAGAGTCAATTTTAGTATTTTCTTCATTTCTAAAAATATTCTATTTTTATGATATCTATTATGTAACTATAGTCTCCACCTATCTGTGTTTGTTATTATTATTATTATCAAAAAGCTTTAAATTTTCTTTTATTTTTTTCCAGGCATATTTTCTCTATTTCCTGAACCCTGGCTTGGGGGCATGTTGGTTTCATTTCTGTCACTATTTATGTTTTTCCTGAACTTTTACAGCTTTATTTTTTTTTTTTTTCTGCTGCAAAACTTGTATTAATAAGTTTGGGTTACTTCAGGAGGGAGAGGGGCACAGGGTCCTTTGAACAAGGTTGAAATATGTCACTGACCGGCTGAGAAGAGGTCCAAGCAATGAAAGTCATAAGTGACCCAAGGAGGAGAAGGGTTCATTGACCAAGAGATGCTTCAAGAAGAGGAAACCAGTGGATGGTTGCAGCAATAAATTGATGGGGCAAAGGGCGGACCTGGAGCATCTCCAGCTTGGGCAGTAGGAAGAGGGAAGAGCTGATTCACATACTCTGTGTCTGTAGTTCAGGAAGTCAGGCTTCAAATAGACCTGCAAGACAAACAGGGAAATAATTGGCTCCACAGAAAGACGCAGAAATTGGAGAAGTTTCCAGAAGACTGATGAGCTGAATTTATGGTGCTATGTAAACATGAAAGCTTAATAGGAAGAGTTTAGTGAGAGGTCATGACTGCACGCTACTGCACAGCCAATTAAAAGTTAGAACTGGAGCCTAACTGCTGTTTGTATCTAAGCCAATAAATCAGATCATTAGATTGGTTGCAGGGTTTTCGTGAAGAGGGCAGAGTTGCAGCTCTCTGATTTCACACGGGCTCACTCCTCACCCTCAGGTAGGAGGGAATAGTTTACAGGAACAAACAAGGTCCTGGTGAATGGTTTTGTACATCGCAGAGAGCAGGAGGTGGGAGATACTGGGTGTGGAGTCAAGAAATCCAGGAGTTAGAGTGTGCAATGTTTCATCAAAGTGTGTCCTGCACTGCCCAGATGATGACAAGTGCCCTCACCCAGTGATAGGGGTGGCTCAGTCATGTGACTGCTCTTAGAAGGTGATCTACCCACCCTCCCAACGCCTGATGTTTGGTGCTTGACAAACGTTGGCAGTCATATCCTTCTCCCAAGTAGATCTGGTTCTGGGAGGAGAATTCACTACCCATCAGGAGCTTTCCAGTCTGCTGTGTGTTGTGTTTTATTTGGTTTTTGTGCCCTCCCAAAGCGGAACTAACAATAATGGGCAGAATCTGTTGGAGATTGATTTGGGTATAGTTTTGGAAGGAAGCTTTCCAAGGATAGAATGCACAGCCCGAGAAGTGGGAAGTGGGAAGACTGCAGACAGGGTTGGTGATTATATAAACTGTTGGATGAGACCACCTTTAAGAACATCTTCCAGTCCTGAGTTTCTGTGAGGTAAGGTAAGGGGAGGCAACTTCCGAGTCTTCGTCTGGGGGAGAGGCAGCCGCTTCTAAGTGGTGAACAGAATCCTCAGGGGAAAGTCAGGCTACAGGACCTGAACCAGATCCTTGAACTTTCTCTAAGCTGTAAGATAAGAGGTTTAAACCTATTTTAACCCCAACCTCTTAAGTCCTACTGACTGCACTTCCAAAACGTCTTTTCCCTCTATACCTACTGCCTCAGCCTCTGCTGGACCCTAGTCCTTTCTCAGTCAGACTATTACAAGAGTTTTCTCACGAGGTCTCTGGTGTCCTTCAGTGTCCCACCCCCAATTCCTCCTCCACCTGGCCTCCAGAGTGATCTTTCTAAAATGCAAATTGGATCACATCATTCCCCTTCTTAAACTTGTTCAGAGGCTGTCCAGCACCTTCATAATAAAGGTCAACTTCTTTAGTATGACTCCCCAGACTCCCCAGCCGGCCAGGTGTAGGGACCATACTCAGCTAATTCCAGCATCCCCAGGACCTGGCACATGAAAGAGCTCCACCAATATTAGCTGAGTGAATGAATAAACAAATTTCCTGCCAGCCCTGTTACTACCCACTCTGTCAGCCCCAACTGACGTCTCTAAAGCACATGCCTAGCACACCTCTGTATTCTGGTGTTCTCCGCCACCTCCACAGCCCCAGTCATTCCTCTCCTTACCCCCCAATACTCCACCCTGCCTTTTCTAGAGGTTTCGGAACACAGAAGTGGTATACTGTTCAGAACAGAGCATGGCTTTTGAAAGGGCACCCTACTTTGATCACATCTGCAAAAAAGCCTCAGGATGCCCCCAAGGAGATAAACGTCACTGCCCCGATACGAAGTAATTAACAGCCTACCGCTTCCCTTCCCGAGGTCTCCAAGAGAAACAGTGAGAGCCCAGCTTTTCTTAGTGGGGAGGAATCAGAGCTTACTCAAGCCGCACTCTCCCCTTCCCACGCCCATCAGAAAGGAATAAATGGATGAAAAAGCTGAAAAGGCAAAAAGGGGGACACCTTATAGATCAAGGTCAGGCCAGGGGGTTGGCTCTGCTCTTAATGAGCGAGAAAAGCCCTACCAGGTAGGTGGCGGGAAGAGGAACGCAGCACGAGGCTGGTAATTTATCGGGAGGCAGGAAAACTGCTGAATTTGACTCTGGTGAAGGGAAGATGTCAGTTGGACATCTGTTCCCGACACCTCAGCAACTAATTATTTCTCTGTGCACTGTGGTCGGTGGGCTGGAAGAGCCCAGGGGCTGGCTGAGTCCTGTCAATAAACCTGAGTTTGGCAAAATAAATCAGTAAATAAATAAACACAACCCGCAGCCATTGGAAACAATAACACCCGAGCAGCTCTCCTCACCCCGTAAGATCAACTGATCTTCGTGCCTAGCAGGGCAGGGGAGCAGAGGCAGACGTGGGAAAGACTGAGGGCACCCCAACCCCTCCCTGCCATCATCTACTGTTCTCGGGGTCTCTTTCACCACATGGTCTCAAGAAGCACTAGTCCCCGTTTCTGGACCTCTTATTCCATAGCTGCTGAAAATTTCATGCTCTGTCAGCCCACATCTTCCTTGTTATCACAATCTGTGAGGACCGGAAACACCAAGAACATTTTTAAAGAGACTTTTCCTACACAGTGTCTACTATTGGATTAGATTGCAACCAAGTTGCAAGTTTCTTTGGGAAACTCTGTCTGCATCCTTTTCCCTCTTTTGATCCAATCTTGCCTCTCTCCTCACCTCTTACCTTCCCCGGGTCTCCAGCAAGGTAAACATCTGGCCAACTTCTTCACACATCATTATCAATTTAATTTGTGACGGTTGGTTTTCATATCTTCTTCTCCAAACCGGACAAGAATAATTTCTGTGAACCTGATGCCAGGTGCATAGATGGAGTCCAGTGAAAGTCTGAGGGAGAGAGGGAGGGAGGGTGAGAGGGGTGCTGTTGGTAGGAATGAATGAATGTTAGTAACAGTATGTCACTCCTCCTGGACTCCATAAAAAAAAATAATGCTTAATTCTAAAATGTAAATTGGGGTAGGAAAATGAAGACCACATCTGCAAGTCTGGAAATTTCCACCGCAGAGAAAGAAGTCAAAGCCCTGGAAATATGGAAAGGGGGACACAGTAATGCCCAGACTGAGAAGGAACAGGCAGAAATAACCATAATTGTATTGTCACTATCGAGTGCTCTGGCCACGGGTAGGGGTGTTGCTGGGGGTGGTGGGAAGGGGCAATAAAGGCAAACAGGTACGAAGGGCGATGGCTCTGGACCCCAGAGTCAGCCATTGCTGTGGGCCCTGCCCAGTGCCATCAATTGTCTGAGACTCGGTTTCCTTGTTTGTAAAATAGGTACAGGAGAGCCTCCCTCAGAGGGTGAATGTCAGGAAGAAACCGGAGCTTCTTCCCTCCTGCATTCGGAAGCGTTTCCAAGGCTCACATCCGCTAGGTTTGTTCTGCTGAAAACCCTTCCATGACTCCCGACTACCCTTAGAAAAAAGCCCAAGGTCCTCCACAGGGCTCACACAGCCCCACAGGGTCTGTGCTGCCCATGTTTCCAGCTTCCCCTCCCTGCTCATTGCTGCCTAGGCACCCAGATCTTCTTTCAGCACCTCAGCCTTAACTTGCCCCCACAGGGCCCGCACCCGTCTTCACCTAGCTACTTCTACTCAGCCTTCAAATCTCAGTGCAAGTGTTGCTTCTTCAGGAAAGTCTACCTTGGCCTCCCTAACTGGGTGGAACCCTCTTATGATAGAAGAAATTCCAAAGCTCACACCACCTCACCTCCTCCACCACCATCATCCGGGCCCAAATCCCCACCATCTCCCTTCTGGGCTCCTGCAACAGCCTCCTGCTGACCCCCTTCCCACCACTGTTGCCCACCTACAGTCTGTTTCCACATGCAGCCATTGTCCTTCCAGCCTGAGGACCTTTGCACGTGCTGTTCTCTCCACCTGGAATGATCTTCCTCTAGATCTCTGTGGGATTCTCTCGCAGCTCTTCTGGTTCCCTGCTCACGAGTCATCCTTTCAGAGGGGCCCTTCCATACCATCCTGCCTAGAGTCACACTCTAACCACTTATTCTGCTCTGTTTTTATCGTAGCACTGAAATTACATTTTCTGTTTATTTTGAAATTTTATGTTCAGTTGTGTTTTGTCTCCTGTACTAGGACATAAAATTAATGAGGACAGGATTTTGCCCTGTTTACTGCTGTATTCTCAGCTCCTAGAACAATCCCTGATACATAGAATAGAGCTTTAGAATACCATGAACTCTTATTGGTAGTAACCTCACAGTGGTTTCTGACTGCGTAATACCTGCCCCTTTCACTGAATTATAAGCTTCATCAGGGTGGGGACCATATCAGTGTTCCCACATCATTGGCTCCAAGGCCTCACTAACCTGCCTGTTACATAGTAGGCACTCAATAAACGCTTACTGAATAAATGCATGAGTAAGAGAACGAGTGAATGGAAATGGAAAATTATAAGCACAAACATCAGGTCCTATTATGATTAGCTTCAGTCGTATCTCCTAATCATACTTGCTCACACTGGGAAGTAGTGATGTGCAGAATTTAAGTCTGTACTCTCCTGGCTTAATTCCCTCTATTGCTTTTCTCAAGGGTGTTTGCAGGGAGGGGCAAGCTCATGGGAAAACATTCTCTGCCTCTCCGATTTCTCCTATACTTGAAAAAAGTTCAGGCCCACAAACACAGTTGTAAGGTTTCCCAACTTGTTCCCAGCACAATTTACCACTTCCCCCAATTCAGTCCTCAGAATAACCTCACATAAATATTATCATTTTCTACATTGGCAGCACTTGTGGAATCTCCATCTTACTTGTGCGCAGGCTGAAAACTCAACTTGTAGCAAATATTATCTCTGTCTTGCGCTCCCCATCCTATGGAAGAGGCTGAGAAGGCATCAGAAAAGAGCTGTGTTTGCATAAAGGTTGATGGTGTGTGATGCCGTAAACTTCATTGCCACACGACTGAGGAGACGGAAGTAAGCTGCCGGTATCCCTGCCACTCTGATGAAACATAGTCATTCCCAGCTCGGGAATATAAACGTTACAGCACCCAGCTCTCTCAGAACGTGATAACTCACTTTCCAAGGGAATTCATCAAAATCCAGTTTATTTCATAACAGCATTTAGTGTGGTGATTCAAGTTACTATAAGCCCTCCAGAAATAGTCTAGGGCTCAAACAAGTCAGGGATAGACATCTAAACAGACTACCAAAAAAGTCAACAGTCATAGTTCTGAATTCCATTCCTGTTCTACCAAGACCTTGGTCAATACCTTTTGATCCATCTAAGGTCTGTCTCTTGGAAAGCCCAGGAAAAAACTGATGGAAAACGTTGTAGGGTAGTCCTTTCAGAATAAGATTTGCTGTAATGTTTTTCTAACTTTGCATTTTAAGGTCTTAAAATGTGACCACTATTATATGACCTCCCTTCCCAACGTTTCCCAGCACTAACTAACCAGCACTGGTCCATGGCTTAGTGAAAGGCGTGTGGCATTAGAAGACCTATTGATTAATCCTGTGACATCGGACAAGACATCTAATAATTCTGAGCCTCCATTTCCTGCTCTATCAAATCAGGATGATCAGTCCTGCCTCATAAAACTGAAATGAGAATTAAGTGAGATGATCGAGAGAGCTTATAATAGACGCTCAGTAAATATTGGTTCCTTTTTTAGAACACTGTCTCAATTCACTGCTTTCCTCAGTATCAGACTCAGTCTATCTTTTTTCTTGTGTTTGTTTGAACTTCAAACTAGATTATAAACTCTTTGGGGATAGGAACTGCCTCTTCTCTTTCTTTTGTAAATCACGATTTCACAACATCTAACTCTCTTGACCTGTGTACCAGACAATGCTCTATTGACTGGGTGGATTTACAAGTGATGATCGTGGTGACATCAGAGAGAAGGCGCTGTTCTGAGGCTGCGGGGAGAGCTGAGAAAGGGCTGAGCTTCCAGCACCAGTCTTTTCCAGGTTGTAGGCAGCAGAAAGGTCCTATCCCAGAAGAGCAAATTCTCATTTCTCAGGTAGCAAGAATTTTCTCTGTGGCCCTAAAAAGGCAGCTTTTTTTGTTTTGTTATACCTCATGTATGTATTTATTTATTTATTTGATGCCCTAGATATCATATGGAGCCCAAATCCCCATAAGAAAATCTGGTTGGCAGGGCAGGGATAAAGACGCAAATGTAGAGAACAGACTTGAGGGCGGGGGCGGGGGGGGGAGGGGAAGCTGGGACGAAGTGAGAGAGTGGCATTGACATATATACACTACCAAATGTAAAATAGATAGCTAGTGGGAAGCTGCTGCACAGCACAGGGAGATCAGCTCAGTGCTCTGTGACCACCTAGAGGGGTGGGATAGGGAGGGTGGGAGGGAGACACAAGAGGGAGGGGATATGGGGTATATGTATAGCTGATTAATTTTGTTGTATAGCAGAAATTAACATAACATTGTAAAGCATTTATATTCCAATAAAGATGTGAAAAATAAAAAAAATGAAATCTTGTTCTGGATAGGGGCATAGAAGGTCAGGTATAAGGTGGCCAGATTTAGCAAATAAACATGCAGCTAACCCATTTAGATTTGAATTTTAGCTAAACAACAATTTTATAAATACATCTGATTCAATATTCAAGACTTTCTTACACTAAAAAATTATTTGTTATTTAGCTGAAATTCAAATTTCACAGGGCATCCTGTATTTTATCTAGCAGCTCTAGTCAGGTAAGGGCGACCACAAAAAAGCTAGATAGAGAGGGGTAAGAATAAAAAAAAGAGGGAGAGAGAAAAAAAAAAACAAAAAAACCCCAAAACCTCCCACTCAAAATGAATCTTTAAACCAAAATCCCCATATACATAAAGAAATTAAAAGCTAATACATGTACAGCAACTATATTTCAATTAAAAAGAAAAAAACGCTAATACAGACAGCCAGCAAAGCATTTGCAACACAAATTCACTCTTGATGAAATTACTTTTTCGATAAATGGCATTAGGGGGAAATGTAATATCAATATTTTCTTTCTTGCCAAGCACATTTCAAGCATACTAAAGATTAAAATAACTCATTGTGCCTTTTTGCTTTTTAAAACACAATGTTTATGGAGTAAAAAAGATTTAAATCCAAACCAAATAAAATAATAATAATAAAAAGAAAGAAATATAAATAAATTATATCAAATTGTACCCTGTAGAGATAGATAATCGCTGCTCTCATTTTGATGTCTTTTTAATTAAGACATGAAGGACAAAAAAAGCCAGGCTTTTCAAGCACTGGGCAAAGAGCATTGCAGAAAGAGAGCAGTATGTGCAAAGACCTTTCCCCCTGAGGTGGGAAAGGTCTTGTGTTGAAGGAACTAAATATGGGTCGGTATGGCCAGAGTGAAGAGGATATTGGTGAGATATGAGGTTGTATAGTAACCAGGGGTGAGTTCATGCAAACCTTGCTTAGGTTTATAATTTTACTCTATGTTCAGTAAAAAGCTATACATAGTTCTAAGTAGAAGCGGAGTATGTACTTAGCAACTATCCTTCTATTTGTATTTTTCCAATAGTATTTTAATAACTAGCTATGGCTTTTCTATCTTTTGGGTACAACTTTTTTAAAATTGAGATTCAATTGACATATAGCATTATATTAGTTTCAAGTGTACAACATATTGATTTGATACATGTATATATTTTGAAGTGATTACCACAGTAAGTCTAGTTGACATCCATTACGACACATAGTTACAAATTTTTTAATTTGTGATAAGAATGTTTTAGATGAAACTAATTTGTACAATAGTTGGACAAAGACTTTGAATTATAGGATCTTTAGTATGTTCTTAGAGAAAAGGGAAGCTATAACTTCCATATTGTAAAGAATAAGATATCATTAAACAAAACTAGGCAGCAATAAA
Organism: Delphinus delphis; assembly: GCF_949987515.2. Taxonomy (NCBI): domain Eukaryota; kingdom Metazoa; phylum Chordata; class Mammalia; order Artiodactyla; family Delphinidae; genus Delphinus; species Delphinus delphis. The sequence continues at coordinate 131,138,403 of NC_082683.1, forward strand.
ATAAGGATACTAAAATCCTAAAATTTAGTTCTAAGAGAGAACTCATTAGAAATCCTAGAAATTAAAGAAAAATGTCAGTAAATTTTACAAATTCAATAGTTGACAAAAACTCAGGACACTGTTAAAGAAATATTTCATAGTCTAGAAGAAGGAACTGAGGAATTCACCCAGAATCACACACACACACACACACACACACACACACACACACACACACACACACACTATATGTAATGTAGTTAAGCGACAAGAAGGAACAATTGAGAGAGGGTTTTTTCTGTTGTTTGTTTGTTTTGGTACGCGGGCCTCTCACCGCTGTGGCCTCTCCCATCGCGGAGCACAGGCTCCGGACGCGCAGGCTCAGCGGCCATGGCTCACAGGCCCAGCCGCTCCGCGGCACGTGGGATCCTCCCGGACCGGGGCACGAACCCGTGTCCCCTGCATCGGCATGCGGACTCTCACCCACTGCACCACCAGGGAAGCCCCGGGAGAGGGGTTTTAACATTTATCTAATTCTAGAAAAAAGAGCGAATGAAAGGAATGACAGAGAATCAATATTTTAAGGGATAATTATTGAAATATTTCCCAAATTGGATAAAACACGAGTCATTAAACAGAAAGCGCATTCTAAAAATCTAGTAAGATAAATACAAATAAATCCAATCACCGATGCATTAAAAAACAATAACAAGGGTCATGGGGAAATCTTTAAAATTATCAGATAGGAAGATAGAACAATTAGACTAACAGTAGACCTCTCATCCGTAATAACAGATGCTAAGAACAATAGAATGTCAGCCTCAGAGGGTAAGAGGAAACCAAATATCAACCTAAAATTGAATTTTGCTGTTAGCATCAGAGACCTAATAACAGGCTTAAACAAATCAAATAAAGGCTTCACTGTCTCACATCAAGGGGGCATGGAAGTGGCAGCCCAGGAGTGGGTGGGGCATCACAAAACCCAAGTGCATTCCCATGCTTCCGCTCTACTTTCCTTAGCTTGTGGCTTCTCTCTTCATTGTCCCATGAAGGCTCCTGTGTTCCACAAAAGAAGGAAAAGTGTAACAGTGTGCTCCTCGTAGATAAGTCAGCTCCCTTTAGGAAGATCTCCCCCCTTCAGTGTTTTCTGCTTACATCTCATTAGCCACTCATGGCTATGAGAGTCTAGAAAATACAGGCTTTCTGCTGAGCATACAGATGCCCTAAATAAAATCAGTGTTCCAATTCCATTTCTAAGGAAGGAGAAAGACAAGATGTGGGCTGGGCAGCTAACAGTAACTGCCACAGCTACTATTTATGAGTGCAAGCAAAATAAAGACACTTTTAGCCATAAAAAAATACTAAAAGAATTTAGCGTCCGCAGCCTCTCACTAAAAGCACTATCAAGGATGCACTTCATTTAGAAATAGTCAACCCAGAGGGAAGATATGGACCCCAGGAAGCGATGGGGAGCAGAGAAATGTATAAAACATGTCAGTAAATGCAATTGCAATTTGATGAAAAAGATAGATATTATTTTTCACTTTTAAAAAGGGTAAAAGTAAACTGCAAATGAAAATTACAAGATGGTGGGGATATTTAAACATAGCAAAATGTCAAGGTTTTACAAAGCTGGTGTTGAATATACAGGTTGTATGTTATCTTTTATATTTGTCTATGAGCTGGGAACATCTCATAATTTTAAAAATTGAAAGGCAATACTCTCAATTTAAAGCAGCTTTACATCAAAAGGTATCACAAAGTTAAAAGACATCACAAAGTTAAAAGACAAGGGATAAATACCAGAGGGAAGATGCTTGTGATATACCACAACAACAAAAAAATCAATGTCTAGAAGATAGAGCATTACTTTGCATCAATAGAGAAAAGCCAAAACCCAATGGAAGGAGAGGGAGAGGATACAAAGGAGATTTTGTGGAAGAAGAAATACAAATGGCTAATAAGTATATTAAAAGGATACTCAGCCTCGTAATCAGGGCAATTCAATTGAAAACAATAGGGTGTTATTTTTCACCCACTAGAGAAATAAAAACTTAGAAAATTGAAAATACTCAGCTTTGACAAAAGAATAGAGAATGGCTACTCTTAGACCCTGTGTGAATGTGCGTTTGGCAAAACTTGTTTGGATTAATAATTTGGTAGAACTTAACATTTTTAAATGTTCACACCATCAGACCCAGAGTTACACTCCTAGAAATTCATTTTACAAAAACCATGTGAACATGTGCACTGAAATGTTTGAGTAAGAGTAATCATTACAGCATTTACTATAAACATAAAAATTGGGACTAACCTAAATGACCAACAAGAGGAGAGGGGATAAATAAGTAATAATACATCTATGCTGTAGAATATCATGGAGCCATTAAAAAAAAATGGAGCAGACCTCTAGTCAGTGACATATTGTGAAGTGCCCAAGGCAAGCAATGACTACAGCACGATCACGTGTGTGCTCGTTAAAAATCATACATGAGTATGCTCTGTGCTTAGAAAAAAAGGCTGACATGATACTAAAATACTAATAATGGTGAATTCCAAGGAAGGGTGTGGGAAAGTTGCTCTGCTTTCTTCTGTACTGTTCGAACCATTTAAAAGATAAGAAAGAGAGATAGTAGAATGTTCTGGAAGTAGTTCAGGAAATACGCTAGGCCTCATTTTTCTCATATATAAAGTGAGGATAATTGCATCTGACCTTGCTCTTTCACTGGAGGTTGTAAGGTTCGAATGAGGGAGCAATGAGCACCTGTTTGGAGAAAAACAAGACCTTATTCAAAAGTAATGGATTATCATGGAATGAGTGGGTCCAGGCATTTCACATACGAAATAGATTTTAATATTTAATTAAATCAGTCTAGTGAATGGCTGAGCTAGGGATTGAACCAAAGTTATTCTGCCTCCTTGCTTTCCCAGAACCCCGAAGTCCAGCATCGAATGAGAAGCAGTTCCTGTAACGGCTAAGAACCCAAACTGCCTCAGTTTGGGTCTCCTGCTCTGTGACCTTGGGCAAGTTACTAAACTTCTCTGTTTCTTACTGTTCTTTTTTTATAAAATGGGTATAATAATAGAACCTACTGCAGACTGTTATTGTAAAGATTAAATGAGTTAACACATGTGAAACACACCAGTACCTGACACAGCAGATGGTCTGTGCTGGCTATGTTACTATTCGCTTCAATTGCCTGGTGGATCAGTAGTAGAGAGAACATTTTCCTCAGCTTCTCTGCTTTGGGGCTGAGTGAGGAGTGCAAAACTCAATATGGACCTCTTTTCTCCCTTCGGAATACTTTATATAGAAGTAAAATATATCTTTATTATATTCCGAGTCCCCCGTTCTCGAGGACATCACCACTCCCTCCCGGCCACATGGCAATTCAAACACCAGCCAGGTCAGAGAATGGGCCTTGCCCCTCACATGTTGTACACTCCAACTCCACTCTTGGGGACTCTCTTAGGTTGCCCCTGTCTGACTTAGCACTCTTTTTTTTTTTTTTTTTTTTTTTTGCGGTACGCGGGCCTCTCACTGTGGTGGCCTCTCCCGTTGCGGAGCACAGGCTCCGGACGCGCAAGCTCAGCGGCCATGGCTCACGGGCCCAGCCGCTCCGCGGCACGTGGGATCTTCCCGGACCGGGGCACGAACCCGTGTCCCCTGCATCGGCAGGCGGACTCTCAACCACTGCGCCACCAGGGAAGCCCCTGACTTAGCACTCTGGAATCCACCCTGCCAAACCGAAGAGCAACATGCAGGGTTTTTTTAGCCCATGGATGGATCAGAGGACGGCAAAAGCCGCCTATCCGTTTCAAAGCTTCACTCTGAGAGGCATTAAAACCAGGCATTTCCTTCCTAAATTGCACATCTTCCCAGGACAGGGAAAGTCTGCTCCACTTTCTGCCACGAAGGGCCAGGGGCCTGAGTGACCCCAGCTCATCCTCCTGTGCCAGGCCACCTGTCATCCCACTGCCAACCTCTCACGGACTTCCAAGAAGTTCCACGGACTTCCAAGAAGTTCACGCATATCTGTCCACTCCTTCTACATGCAAGTAGGCGGGAGGAGGTTGATTGAGGACCGGAAGACAAGTCCTCTACTGCCTGCAACGCTGGGGAGCGAGGGCTGTGAAACCCCAGAGGGAGCTCCAGGGAGGGGCTCGCTCTGTCTCAGTTCTTCCAGGGACAGGAGCTGAAGGCAGGGGCTGCCACTGTCCCTGACTTCACACACTTAGTCCAGGGCTCAGGGTTGCCAAACAGAATTCTCCTACTGGTACGTAAAAGGCTTTGGGAAGCACTGAACGGCAGAAGGACCAAGGGCAAAGAGGAGGGAGAAGTAAAAAAGAAAGCCAGAGATAAAAAGAGCCCTCAGGGAACGGCAGCTCTGAAAAGCAGCAAAAAGATACTTCGATCTTCCGGCAAAAGAAGATCATCATCTGGTATTTAAAATTTGTGGATCTTTGCCGACTGAAAAACATTTGGAAATGTTCTCTTTTAGGAAATGTGAGTATGGCCCCTTCAACCAAAAAAGGTGACTTTGAGCAAGTCTCTTAACTCTGCTTAGCAGCAATCTCTTTGAAAGGCAGGATAATCACACCTACCAGTAGAAGATGGATTGCACTGGTTTAAACAAGACAGAGGTTTATTCTCCTCTCTTGTAACAAAAATCTAGAAGTAGGTCATTCTCGCTCCTACGGCAGTTTCATAGTCATTGGAGGCTCCAGGCTCTTGCTATCTTCCTATCTCACCATCCTTGGCACATGGCTTCCAACTCCAAGTTCACTTCACAGTCTAAGAAGGCTGTCAGAGCACCATACATCATGTCTGAATTCTAGGTAGAAATTAGAAGGAAGAAGGGATGGGCAAAGGGGCATACTTGCAGCTGAGTCAGCCTCCTAGAGAACTTTCCTGGGACCCCACCCCCCAACAACTTTTGCTTACATCTCATTGACCATTCGTAGCTGTAAGGAAGGCTGGGAAATGTCTTTAGTTTTGCACATTGCCCCCAGGAGTAAAAGGAGGAGGCTTAGGAAAGAAGCTGATGAGTGTAGATACTGGGCAGGCAGTCTGCTGTGAAACCTCAGGGAGCTGTTAAAGAACTACAGGAAATAGGGCTTCCCTGGTGGCGCAGTGGTTGAGAGTCCGCCTGCCGATGCAGGGAACGTGGGTTCGTGTCCCGGTCTGGGAATATCCCACATGCCGCGGAGCGGCTGGGCCCGTGAGCCATGGCCGCTGAGCCTGCGCGTCCGGAGCCTGTGCTCCGCAACGGGAGAGGCCACAACAGTGAGAGGCCCACGTACCGCAAAAAAAGAACTACAGGAAGTAATGCCCGCGAATAAGCACTTGGTAAACTCAGAAGGGCTTTGCAGCTGTTCTCAATCACTTTCACAACAACACTGTAAAGTGGAAACTGAGGTGCAGAGAGATATCCGAGGTCAGTAGCCATTAAGCGATAAGAACTGGGATTCCAACGGATACCTGGCTGTGACTTTCCTGTCCCTCCCCTTCCAATAGGAGAGGGTTCTTCTTAGGAGTCTCTTGTGAGTCTGTTGAGGGGGCTTGGCAGCCACGGGCACATGACTGACTTCCCACTCCGCTGTTGGGTGGAGGGTTCTCTTGCGAGCTGAGAGCCTGGGCTGCTGTGCACTGAGTGTGGAGCCTCAGAGGCCTCCCGTTCTTTTCAGCCTCCGTGAGCTCTGGTCATGCTGTCCTCTTAGAGATTATGGATGCTTTTAATTTTGCCTTTTACCAAGGGCCTTGGGACCAGAGGCCTTCAGGCATGAGTGCCCATAAATTGCATCTTATTACATTATTAATTACCGTGTTATCTGGAGTCAAATAACTGATTAATTCTTTGGCAAGCAATGCAGTGAAGTAGAAATCCTTCCTATTGCCTTTCCCCTTGCCCCTCCCCAGCTCACCAGGAGCAGGTAGGGGATCAGACTTCTGCACATGTTATGAACTCTTTGGAAGAACTGCCCCGTGACCATGAGAGGTGGCTGTACTCTGGGTGTGAGTAGCAGTGTGCATAACGAGGAAGAAGTTAACCCACTGAAAACAGCATGATACAAACAGACACCCTGGGATGCCTGAAGTCCAAGATGAGGTGGCGGGGACTGAGAGGAGACGAACCAGCCCAGGGTTTGGATGCAGCTAACAGAGGAGATGGGAAGTAAGAAGAGGCGTGTTAGTTTGTAGGGACAGAGGGGCTAAAGAAGGGCAGCTGCTGGACTCAGAGTAGGCTGGGGGCCTCCAGCAAAGAGAAAGGAAGCACTCTGAAATACAGGATTTGCCTGGAGTGTAGGCAGGAAGGCCCTTGGGTTCCTTGAGAACCCTGAGAGGGAGATCTGCTGGTCCAGAGGATAAACCCTGGAGATCTACGGAGGGATGGCAGCTGGGCCAACCGGGAATCGTCAGTGCTGCCTACCTGCCCTTTGCCCGGAGTCTGTGGTCTCTTCCCCAAGACTCCCCAACCCCGTAATCATTCCTGCTTTCCAAATAGAGCCTCAGAGGACAGCAGCTGGGGTACCTTAATCCAGAAGAGGAGCATGAGAATAAGGTGATAGCCCAGGGACCTGCTCTGCAGAAAGGGACCTGTCTTTGCTTCTTGGTCCCCCAGTGCATGGAACCTCTAACTAGGGCTGGGATCCTCTGATTTCAGGGCATCCTGGAAGGTTTCTCACAAGCTTTTCTGATATTCTAGGACGAGAAGGTAGAGCTGCTGGTGGGTGGTAGATTTTTTTTTTTTTTTTTTTTTTTTTTGTTGCGGTACGCGGGCCTCTCACTGTTGTGGCCCCTCCCATTGCGGAGCACAGGCTCCGGACGCGCCGGCTCAGCGGCCATGGCTCACGGGCCCAGCCGCTCCGCGGCACGTGGGATCCTCCCGGACAGGGGCACAAACCCGCGTCCCCTGCGTCGACAGGCGGACTCTCAACCACTGCGCCACCAGGGAAGCCCGGTGGTAGATTTTTAAAGAGCTGTGACTTTCTCGAGTTTCAGTTGACAGATGATAGAAGCACCCCGTCCCCATCTCCCACCGTCTTATAAGTGGTCAGACGTGCCGTGTCGGCGAGAGTCTTGATGGGCTCTCCGTGTGGGAAGCAAACACTTGGCATCTTCCTGCTGCATCTATACAGTGGGCAAAATCCCTGCCTGCAGAACTGCTATGAGGATTCAATCACATACCTCAAACCCTTCACACGGTACCTGATGCAGAATAGCTGCTGAACAGATGTTAGCGACATATCGCTGCCCTGGGCCCCGCCCAAAGGTATTGTAAATGAGAGCACAGGTGGGGAGGACAGGTGGAGGCAGGTCATGGCTCCAGGGGCGAGCCTAAGATGGGGAGCGGTCCTGGGGTGGGGGCGGTCATCACCCACAGTGAAGGTCTGCTCCTCTGTCTTTTCCGCTTGGGAATAAGAGCCACCTGCAGACTTTGCAGGGAGGCAACATGTCACACAGGGTTTAGCCTGAGTCGAACTCAGGTTTGGTACGGATTCTGCTAGTAACTCAGGTACTAGTTAGATATTCCAGGCCAAGCTGCTTAACCTCACTGAGCCTTAGTCACCTTTCCTATGGAAGGAGATTCATCATACTTCCCTTAGAAGACCCATGGTCTTTGAGGAAAACCCCTCCACCCGGACCTGAGGGTGCAGGCAGGTGGGGATGCTAAGCCATCATCCAAGCTCCCGTGGTCCCCACAAGATAGCTCCCAGAGCCTCTGTCAGAGAAAGGCCAAAGCAGAGGCAGCTGGAAGATTTCTCTTCCCTGCGTGTGGATGAGCACAGGGGAAAGCCAACAGGATGATGCCACCATCTGTGGGCTTCCCACCCTGAGGCCAAGAAACGTAGCTACTGTCGTTAGACACGACCCCACCCAGCTTCCCAGCCCTTTGGAGGCAGAGAAAGGGGGTGGGAAACTCAGGTAGAGAAAGATTGGCTTGAAGGGAATTGTAGGCCTAGGAAGAGTGAGGACTCAGGCTTCTCATAACCAACACTCAGGATGAATCCAGACTCAGCCTATGCCTTGTTCAACCTCTCACTCTGGTACATGTGTGCTCATGGATACCTACAAAGACACACACTTTTAAAATTGGACACACACTTTTAATACTGTGCGAAACTTGTGCATAAGTCAACGGAAAACAGAGCCGCTTTACGTGGGAACTGAACACTTGGCATCTTCCCTGCTGCCTCTATAACAGTGGGCAAAATCTGTCCAATTGCTGTGAGGGTCAAGTCACATACATAAAACCCCTCCCCAGGTGCCTGACAGAGGGTAGCTGCTTAACAGGTGTCAGCTTTACGTTACTGCATTTGGACCCCTCCCAGGTCCACTCACACGCCACCACTCAGGTTGTGCGCTGCCCAGCTCCAGGAGACACCGTTCCCATACACTATGATGTGCATGACCCTTCCCGGATTTGGGCAGTGCACATCCCACACCACTGTACGTGGTAGGCCTGCTGAGGGCCTGCCCCTGACTCAGAACAGACACACATCGCTCTAGCCCATCCCTTCTGACTTTGACTCTCGGCTGGCCTTCCTATCCTTTCACTTCCTCTTTCCCCAGCTTTTAATCACTCCATTGATGGAAAACCAAAGTGGTGTAGCCACCAGGAAGGCAGTGTGGGCAAAACTGAAGGCAGTCTGAGTGTCTTTCCTTCTTCTCTCCAGGTTTACCTAAATCTTTAGTCTTTTATGTTTTAGGGCCAGTGGCTGATTTTTGAGACCAAGTGTGCTGCCTTCCTTGGCCCCAGGCCTGGGATCTCTCACCTGCGTCCTCAGGGGCCTGATTGAGCTATAGCAGCCAGCAGGTAGAAGAAGGATGTTGGGGGATAATGAGGTATTTTACTCAAGGCGAAGTTGAAGCAGAAAACCTTGGAGGCTGCCGCTGCTATTTCCACTTGAGTGCTGTTGAGTCTCGGCCCCCAAGTCATTTATCCGGTGAGCCAGCCAGGCGAGGACAGAGCCTGGCTCTCAAGGCCGGCCCAGTTCCCAATGCGCTAATGACACTTGACAGACACCAGATCCTAGCAATTTCCAAACAAAACCTTGATGCGCCCATCCCAGGCCTCCCGGGAAACACTCCATTGCTTCCCCAGGCTTTGCTCAGCTGGTCCTCACCGATTGCCAACAATCCCCAGCTGAGCGAGTCCCTTGCTCTCCCGCCCTCCCTCCCATCCTACCCCTTCCCTGCCCTCTCCATGTCCCCGTCTCTGCTTCAGTCTGGGAGGCCAAGTTAAGCTCCGAGAGCCCTCTGAGAAGCTGGCAAGATGGCGCCGCAGGCCCTGATTTATGCTGCTTAGAATAACATCACCTGTTTGTAAGGGCTTTATCGGGTTGCTGCAATAATGCCAGGGGTGGACCTGGCTGGGATGTGCAGATCCACCGTTTCAATGGTGCAGAGCTCCAGGGCTACTTCAAGTATTGTCCGCCAAATAGCAGAAGACGGGAGCTTTTCACTCAAAAAAGACTTTACGCAAGAACAAGACGAGGCAGACTCACAGCCAGATTGGAATCCTTTTAACTCTGCTTCAGTTCTCGTTCTTAAAACACGGGGAATTTTTTTTATTGTCTTATTATTTTAATGATGGAATAATTCATTTAAGGAAATATCATATATCGTCAGCAACCATGTACACACCACCCCCCTTAAAGGAAATAACGAATGTGTTGAAAACTACGAGTGTAAGCTCATCCCATCTCCTTGCCTCCTGCCCAGTTGTTGCTACCATGCTAAATTAGGTTCTTACTATCCCCCTGTGTCTTTATATACTACATTATTCTTTTAACTTTTTATCTCCAGATCCTTGCAGATTCACATGCAGTTATAAGAAATAACAGAGCCAGCCTGTATACTCTTCACCCAGTTTCCTTCAGGGGTCGCACCCTGCAACATTTTAGCACAATATCACAACCAGATCATTGATGTTGGAACAACCCACTGACCTTATCCAGATTTCACCTGTGTGACGTGCAATTTGTGTGTGTGTGTGGGTGTGGGTGTGGGTGTAGGTGCATGTGTGCAAGTCTGTGTGCATTTAGTTCCACGCAAGTTTCCCTCCTGTGAAAATCTGTGTGACCACGACCGCGGTCAGATACAGAACAGTTCTATCACAAGGATCCTTGTCACAGTCACGACCATCTTCTCTCTTCCCCTCCCTATAGCTCCTGGCAACCGCTAATCTGTTCTCCACTTCTATCATTTTGCCATTTTAACTCATATACATGGAATCATATAATAGGTAACCATATAAGATTGGCTTTTTTCCCCCACTAAAATCCCTTGAAATCCATCCAAGTTGTTGCATCTGTCACTCATCTGTTCCTTGTCGTTACTGAGTACTGTTCCGGTGAATGGATGTACCATAGTGGGTTTACTCATTCACCCACTGAAGGATATTTGGATTTTTTCCAGTTTGGGGCTGTTACAGATAAAGATGCTACGAGCATTTGTGTAGAAGCTTTTGTGTGAACTTAAGTTTTTATTCTTCTGATGCGAATGGCTAAGATTGCACTTGCTGAGTTGTAAGGTGAACACACACTACTATGTGGTACTGATTCACTTCTTTTAAACATATATTGGTATCACACTGTGCGTTTATTCTTCTGCAACTGACTTCCCTCTCAGCACATGTTCCCTCAAGCTTAGCCACGTTGATACGTGTGGATAGCTTCGTTATTTGCACTGATGTCTAGTATTCCATAGTGTGAATATACTGCAATTTCCTATCTATTCTAACTTCAATTCTGGAAGGCATAAAATCGTTACGAGGGAATGGGTTTGGTAGGTATGGAGGTGAGTTCTCTTCCCAGTTTTAGAACGGGGTGATATGGAACAAGCCTTAACTAGCCAAGAAGACAAGGCTTGGTGATTTAGCCTTGGTTCTGTCCACTAGATTACCTTGGTAACGTCGCTTAACCTTTCCGAGCTCAGCTTTTTCATCCATAAAGTGGGAATCTCAATAATAACAATAATATTTGCCCTAATACTTGTGGGAATTAAATAAAAATATAGTATGTAAATTAAACTAAACTAAACTAAAACATGCAGAATAAATAATTACATTTATTAGTTAATAACTATAATTAAGTACCTATTCTCACCAATGCAAAGAACAACCAAACTACCCATTCTGGATTTTTCACGGAAAATCCAGTTTCAAATAATCTCCCTCATTGTTCCTCTAAGTTGCCTTGTCAAGCCTGTCCTGCTTTGGGTGTCAGAAGGTGCCATCAGTAACAAGATCCAGGTGACCACAGAGGTCCTAGCCCTGATCTCCCTTTAAGGTAGCAATTGTCATCCCACTTTATAGATGAGGAAACTGAGGCTCAGATGTTGAGTAACTGGCCCAGGATCACACAAGAGCTGGACTCCACTGCCTAGTCTGGATTCAGAGACCATACTCCAATTTCCTCACTGACGTGAAGGGTCTCTGGGAAACCCAGAGCTGCCCACACGGCTTCGGTCCTGCTCAGGGTGGTCAGAGGCTCTTCCCTGCTCCCAGCAACCCCAAGAGCCACCCGCCGCCCTCCACACACACACATACACACGCCACCAGAGGCCAGCCCATCCGCATCCCCTGGCTTCTGGAGCGAGAGGCCTGAGACCAGCTGGGCAACCACAGGATGGGAGGAAGGGAAAAGGGAAGCAGGGAAGCCTGCGTGAGACCAAACACAAAGCCTTTAAATGTGCGCTGCTGGACTGCTGGGCTAACAACAGCCAGGGTGACATGACAACACGCTCCAAATATTTAAAATGTGTGAGTCCTCAGGAAGGAGAATTTTTTTTTAGCCTGAAATGAGGAGGGAGGCACTGGGGGAGGGGGCTGGTGAGCAGCAACCCTACAGGATTCAGGAGGAGAAGGAACTCGGATGTCGGACCCACAGCCCCTTCCCCTGGCTCTGCCTCAGTTTCTCCCCCTGTAAGTGGACGGGGCGGGGGTGGGGGTGGGTGTTGGCTGAATGTTCTCTGAGGTCAGCCCACGTCTGGAGTGTTCTTTGGAAAAACATTACAGCTTGTACATCTGATGTCAAGGTGCTGCCTGTCCCGCAGGGGAAGCAGAGAAAAGAATGGTCCCCTGAGGAATTCCCGTTGCCCAGAGGGTTCCAGGCACGGGGTCTCACCACCACCGCGTGATGCACCTCCTGCTTTTTCTGGCTCCCCTACCTCAAGGTCTACTTGAGCTGGGATGTTTCCGGGCTGCAAGGTGAGGAAACTCACCTAGAGAGGGAGAGGGTAGGATGGAGAGACAGAGGGGGACGCTCCGGGGAGGGACTTAATCCTGGTTCTGGAAAGGGCATTGCCTGAAGCCCTGTTTTCCCAAGTGAGATCCACTGAGCCCCAAGCCCAAAGGTCCACCGTCTGTGACTCCCTGAGCGAAGGGCCTGGGGGCTCATCTGTCCTGGGTACTCCACACAGGGAGCAGCGTCCTCACATAGGAGAGACCAAGAAGAGGCCTGCGGCCACCAGGCACCCCAGATGCAAACCAGCCGCCCTGAGCCCTTTGTCATTCAGTGGTCAGGACCCCCGCAGCTCCTCCCAAGCCTCTTCTCCTACAATCTAAGCCTGCTCTCACAGGGGACAGAGCCCACCCTGGCAGCGCCTCCTTCAGAGTTGCTGGTAGAAAAATATCTAACTTGAAACTCATCACCATTCCATGAAAAACAGAAAGGAGCTGCCGCCTCTGCCCTCCGGTTACTCACCGAGCTCTGCTCTCTACCCTTCTTGCCCCTACCTGGTCCACTCCATCCTCTCATTCCCTGACCCAATCAGGCCTCCTTCCAAGACGCTGCCCCATCTGGCCCTGCCCTTCTGTGCCCCACACCACTCGCTCCTGCACATCGTGTGCTTTCACATACATCACGGGCCCCCACCCCTCATCCCGAGCACACGGGGCCTGATGTGCTTCACAATTCAGGCTTCAGGTTTTAGGGAGGTGACGTGTTGCTTATCTCCTCTGGTGTCTAACATCCCAGCAAGGTCGGGACCAACTCTCTGCAGCCAGGCACATTAATACCTCTTCAGGGAGACCCATGAATATTCACGCCAAGCGGGGATAAATAAAAGACTATAAATAGCCTCATTCATGGCAGGTTTTGCCTCCAAATGAGCTCCATAAAGACTGTTTTCTGGTTTCCGTAGATAAGAGAGTGAGGGCCCGACTCAGTCTGTCCTGGCCTCACTTTACACCTGGGCTCTTCCCACTCACCTCCTGATCGTCACCTCCCTCCTTTGTCCGGAGTCCCCGCTACGCCCTGGTGGTTGCCTGCAGCCCCTGTGGCTCATCCTGCAGCTCACCTTCCACGCCGCCCTGAGAACACAAGAAGTCCCCTCCCTCCCCTCTCTGGGCCGCTCTTCCCCAGGCCAGCGCCAGGCTCACGGGCCTCCCACCAGCAGTGCGCAGCCTCTTATTTCACAGGCTCCTCGGAGGGTGAAGCTGGGCGATTCTTTGTCCTGTTGCGTGAGAGGTTTACACTGACGGTGCGGTGGGCGTAGACGGGGTGCTTGTTAAGACGGAGGAATCGCTAAAGGAGACGGAGGCAGATGTTGAGGTGTTGCTCGCCCCTGGCACTGCCTGCTCGGTGGACGAGGCCTGAGGCCTGAGGGCAGGTGCCAAAGGAGGAACTTGCCCAGTGAATGCCCCGAGTCACGAGCACAGGCAAGGCCACTGTGGAGCCCAGGACACAGTGAGCAAAGTAAAATGGGGGTGAGGGCAGGACCAAGCCTGCCCTTATGATGCTTTTGTGCAAATTATAAAAAGGCTCCCCCTCTAGGCAGGCACCTCCAGAACCATGGTCCAGCCCGTCCCTTGGCTCCGCACCCACCCGTGTGCAGGCCACCAGGTGCGTAATTGTACACAGTGGCCCCAGGAAGTGGCCTTCCTGAGTTTCACGTAGAATACTGGGGCTTTGGGGGGAGCAGGCTGAGTGCATGGCCGGGGGTGGGTTTGCAGTTCCAGGGGTGCCTCTCTCAGACTAGACAGTGGGAAGTCCTCTCTCAAATGGCCTTGATGGGCAGCCAACATGGGGGATCCCCAGCAAACTGATGGTGAGCTTGCCAGACACTCCCCAGAAGGACTGATGGGTGTGTTTTGCAGGGAGTTGTCCTTTGATGTTATGCAGATGAGGGGCAACACCCAGACCAGTGAACTTTTAAAGACCCCTTTGGCCCTTAGGTAGTCAAAGCCTAGTTTTCTAGAACTGACTGGCCCCTGACGAGTCAGAAATCTTCCTGCTGCTATTAAGAGAGGGGGCCCTGAGGTCAGGAAGGAGAGAGAGACCCAGGGGGGCTGCCTATTGCCCTCCAACATTCTGAATTAGCCCTTCTTGTGCCCTAGGCGGGACCCCAGACACACTAAGGAAGTACCGAGGTCAGAGAGCAGTAAGCAAAAAAAAAAAAAAGGAATGACAAATAAAGACAAATGGAGAGGAGCAAACGATGAGAAGGGCTCGCTTCAGCTCCCCATCCCCTCCGCACTTTCCCTAGAAGATCAAATTATGACCTGAAATCACTGGATACATATTTTATTATGTGGATAATTTAAAAGATTAGAGGGAGACAAAGAATTCATAAGCTGTAGTCACATTAGAAGATAAATTGTCTCCATTAATCTCTAAAGAAGGGAGGGAAAGAGAGAAATGAGAACATGTACGTGAGCAGGAGAAAGGCGGGCGGAGAAAGCAGAGTTGAGGAGGTGGGGACGGCGAGGCTTCTTTTCTCCCAGTCTCTTGCAGCGCCCACCACTCCCCAAAACAAGCGGAGGCTCCGCTCCAGAGAAGGCTGATTTGCATTGCAGATTTGTCTCAGCTGCTTTCTGCTTCTGTTGCCAACCAGAGATGGTTTAAATAACATGTATTGTTCTTCGTGATTCCTTATGCAAATGTTTCTGGCCTGTTTGTTATTCCTGAATAAATTCCAACGCCTGCTATCTGGGGCAGAAGCAGCAGCTCCCTCTCCCAGCTGTGCTAGGAATCACCTGCTGGTGGCAGGGTTTTAATGGTCCCAGCACCGCTCCAGAAGGCTAGCAATGGTGTCCCAGAGAGGCAAGTCCCACCCCAAGGCTCGAGAATGTCACAGCTGGGACAACTGCTAAGAATCTAGTCTAACTACAGGATTTTATGTGGAGGGAACCGAGGTCCAGAGGAGGGAAGTCCCCTCCATGACTGGGCTCACCAGGTTTCTCCCTGAGGAGGAGGCCTGGGGAGTGCTGGCAGCAGGGAGCCCTCTGCAAACACAAGCTGTGACGCCAAGGACCTGCCAACTGTGAAAAAACTAGTGAATAAAATGAACGACCTCAGATTTGATGAATGAATTGTGTGGGCACCCACTTTTTTCCAGGAATGGGATCTAGAAAATAAGAATGTTACGGAATCAAATCTGGGTCCGCTCACCCGATGTGCAGCAAAGCCAATCTACTGATACCAGTTGTAGTGAAGCGAAGTCCAGTGTTTACTGCAGGGTGTCAAGCAAGGAGAATGGGCCGTTCATCCTCAAAAGACCTGAACTCCTCTATGGCTTTTAGGGTTGGGTTTTAAAGACAGTGTGAGGGAGAGGGTTGTGGAGTGTGTGATCAGCTTGAGCTCAATTCTCTGATTGGTTGGTGGTAAGGTAACGGGGTGATGTTTCAGAAATCTCAATCATCAACTTTTCCGTTCCAGCCAGCCTGGGGTCTATGTGCTGGTGGTCAGCATGCAGTTAACTTCTTCCACCTGGTGGCGGTTTTAGTATCTGTAAAACAACTCAAGGATATGGTCCAGGATATTATCTAGAATGCTTGAGGAAGAACTAAAAGTCCTTCACTTTGTTGTATGGCTAAACCATTATATTTTTTTGTCTTGCTTAACTGTTTTCCTTTGTTTCTTCATTTTCTCACTTCTCTGAATAAGTTTTCTCCTTGGAACTTGGGGAAGGCCTAGGAGACTAAAGTTTTTCTACAAACAAGAGGCAGGGAACGCGGGGGCTATCCCCAGGAAGGCCCCACGGGGTCTTGCTCAGTTTCAAAAATACAAAACAGACCCTTCTCTCAAGAAGCTCATTCTCCAGAGCCCAGGCTAGAGCACGTACGTGAAGCAACACCACCTTCAGGGTTTACTTCCCTCTCACTTCTACTGGATCACACTTTTGCCAAGGTTGTCCTGGTCTTGTTTGCAAAAGAGAAGACCTGGAGGGGCTCTGAGAGTTCTCTTCAAAGACCTGGAGGCTGCCCAGGGACCAAGTCCAGAGGGCAGGTGTCAGTACAAGACACCACAGATGTTTTTCTGCTCGAAGAGAGGAAGACTGTTGGAATGCTTAGTGCTATCTCATCAAGGAATGGGCTGCCTTGAGGGGTAAGGAGCCAAGCAGAGGATGGACACTGCAGGATGCTGGGGAAGGAATTCCAGAGTTGGCTGGGAGACTAGACTGTGCTTCACAAAGTTCATTGATGTTATAGTTCCAGAATGTGTAGAGCACACAACACGTGATCTAGTAGGGAGAGAAAGGGAGAAATGAGGAGACTTCCAGGAGGAGGGGGCCTCAGACAGGCCCTTAAAGATGAGTGGAGTTTGAGTCATCAGAAAGGACAGATTGGAATGTTCTCAGCAGGGAAGCTGCAGGACCAGTTCCTTTTCTCGTGGGTGGTCCTGCCACTCTGGCCTCCTGCTGCTGACTTCCCAGGAGAAGTGCCAAGACAGCACATGGAGGTCAGGCAGTCAAGGCCTCAAGAGGAGCTCCCTGGGCCTGGAGCGAGGCAGGCTTCCAACCACCCACTGCCGCAGCCCTGGCCACTCAGCTGCATGTTCAGACTCTGAAGAGTCTGATGTCTGCCCCCCCAAGCCTGAGTTGGAGGGCACCATGTGCTTGTGATGGGGACAAATGGACTGCAGCTTGGATCAGTGTGGGTCACCTTAACCTTCAAATCCCATTACCCTCTACAAAGGCGATGCTGTCAGACATGAACTGGTCGATTGAGAAGTGGTGAAAACAGTCAGTGCTGGATGTGATTGCCACGCCCAGATGCTGCTGGAACCAGGAAATCAGTGGGCCCTAACTGGGGCAGATGGTCCAGAGGTGGGCACCCTAGCTGTGCTTCTTAGATCTGTGGGGACACTGAGCAAGTGAGTTCACCTCTCCAAGCCCTAATTTCCTCACCTGCGAACGGGAGGGAAAACACTTACGTCACAGGGTTGCCAGGAGGACAGGAGGAGATGGAGTAATATGTGTTCTCATGGGACAAAGATGGTGTCCAGCACACAGTGGGCACTCTCGTGGGACAAAGATGGTGGCCAGCACACAGTGGGTGCTCTCGTGGGACAAAGATGGTGGCCAGCACACAGTGGGCGCTCAGTAAATATCCATCCATTTGTTTTATATCCTCATTTTTTCAATGGTGATGGACAAGTAGTGGGATGGGGCATTTTATATGGTACATAAAAGGGTCTCCCATCTGGGGTAAGAGGAGTATCTGTCACCCCTAGAAGCTGTGCTCCACCAAGCCTGGTTTGTTCTCATTTTAGTGCAAAAGATGAGAGAGAAGAGCAGTCACCCAACATGGCCTTAAAGCCCACTAGATTTGGGCATAAGAATTCCAAATGCACATCTGAAATATGTAGACAAGTGATGCTATTCTCTTACCTTCCTCCCTAGGGTCCTAGGCTGAGTGGGGTGAGTAACTTCTTAACTCCACCAGTTTAGAGCATTTTTAGCAAGTCCTTGAGCCTTAGTTTCTCCATCTGTAAAATGGGCATTAGAACACCTACTTCATAGAGATGGTGCAAGGATTAGATGTCATAGTGCACCCAACACAGTGCTCGCAAATGGCAAAAAAAAAAAAAAGTGAGTTGCTCTCCCCTTCCCTCCCCTGCTGCTGATTCTAGCCCTGGGCTGGGGACCTTCCTCCTAAGCAAGGTGCTCACCCCTTTGATCCCTCAGTCTCCCTGGCAGTGGACTGACTATCATCCACCGATAACTGAAACTAGCAGCAGGACAGAGCAGAGTAGCAAGGGGAGAAGGAAGAAGCAGCACCGGAAAAGTCGTCAGCATTGATTAGAAAACTCTTGGTGGATTTACAAGGAATTAGTGTACCTTGTCTCATACCAGATGCCACACTGCTCTATCTTTAGAAACCTTGAGATGAGGGAAGTTTCCAGGCATGTGAGCATCCCAGCTCTGCAAGGTTGGCTCTATAAATACCCACCTAGCCGGCCTCAGCAGCCCTGTCCTCTGATCCAGAAACAGCCCCTCGCAGCAGCCCTGGCAGTCCAGCAGCGCCCGACACTGAGCAGGGCCACCAGCTCCCCACCTCCTGCCTCCTCCCCAAGGGCCACGCCACACCTCACAAGCTTGCTCTGGAGCCCCGGTGCCGGGGGCCGGGGGCAGGGAGGAAGAAGGCAAAGACAGAAAATAAGACCACTTTCCCTGAGCTTGGGGGTGAGAAGGAGGGGGCACGAGCCAGAGGGAGATGGTGCGGCGGGAGGGCTGATGTTCATTCTCCCTGAAGCGTGTTCTGAGCTTCTGCTCCACCAGGCAGCGTGCCAGGCCTGGAGGAACATGGTGAGGACAGACACGGGCCTGCCCTCGGGGGGCTCGGAGTCCGCTAAGCCCACAGGGCAGGACGCAGGCAGTCAGGCAGAACGCTGTCCTTCAGTGAGGAATAGAAACCTAATACCTGAATGGTTTGGGGAAATGGAGCCTAAAGAGAGAAGGGGGGAGATCCTCAGAAAAGCAAAGAAACTGATGCCGTTGCTCAGCTCTCTCGTCCATGGGCGCCTTTCCCAGTATCTCTGCACGTGGGTGTGTAGATGGGACATCCACCATTTGCGTGAAGCGGGTTTTTAAAATATTTTTTATTGACGTATAGGTGATTTACAATATTAATTTCAGGTGTACGGCATAGTGATTCAGTATTTTTGCAGATTCTTTTCCATTTTACGTTATTATAAGATAGTGAATATAGTTTCCTGTGTTATACAGTGAATCCTTGTTGCTGATTTTTTTTTTTTTTTTTTTTTTTTTTTGCAGTACGCGGGCCTCTCACTGCTGTGGCCTCTCCCGTTGCGGAGCACAGGCTCCGGACGCGCAGGCTCAGCGGCCATGGCTCACGGACCCAGCCGCTCCACGGCATGTGGGATCCACCCGGACCGGAGCACGAACCCGTGACCCCTGCATCGGCAGGCGGACTCTCAACCACTGCGCCACCAGGGAAGCCCGCTTATCTATTTTATATATAGTAGTTTGTATCTGTTAATTCCATATTCCTAATTTATCCCTTCCCCCCTTCCCCTTTGGTAGCCATAAGTGTGTTTTCTACGTCTGTGAGTCTATTTCTGTTTTGCATATACATTCATTTGTATTATTTTTTAAATTCCACATATAAGTAATATCATACCATATTTGTTTTTCTCTGTCTTATTTCACTAAGCATAATATTCTCTAAGTCCATCCATGTTGCTGCAAACAGCAGAATTTCATTCTTTTTTATGACTAATAGTCCATCGTGTATGTATATATCATATCTTCTTAATCCAATTGCTTGAGTCATGTTTTAAATGCACCCGGAGGGCTCCATATTTAAGATGACCTACAACAGCTCGTCTGTGATGAAGCTAATTGTGCCCCCTGTACACACACAGAGGCACCACACTTTGCCTGCTTCATCAGCCTAAAACATTCACTATGAGTTTCTAGAAGCTGGCCACCTCAGGCTTGGACGTCTTTGAAGAAGGGAGCCCCAGTTCTCAAAACATCCTGGGTGGCTTCCGTCCCCTGTGCACTGGCCGCGGAGGTGTGTCTTTGTGTCATTCTAGCTGCTGTCAGGTAGGGCCTCCCCACGGCCTCTCCATCACCCTGGAGGTCACCCAAGGCGGCGACAGCAGCTGAGGGATGGAGAGGAGGTGAGGGGGAAAGGAGAGACGAGGGGAGAGGGAGGACTGAGACAAGGAGACGACAAATGGGACTCAAGGGAGACAGAAGGGGAAGAAGGGGAGGTAAGTGGTCCTCACTTCTTTTCCTTTCCATCTGTTTCCTCAGTCCCCTCTCCTCTCTTCCTGCTCTTTACCCCAGAGACCCACCTCACAACACACACACACACACACACACACACACACACACACACAACACACACACAACACACACACAACACAACACACACACAACACACACACAACACACACACAACACACACACTACACACATAACACACACACAACACACACACACACAACACACACACAACACACACACAACACACATACACACACACAACACACACACAACACACACACACACAACACACACACACACACACACACACACACACACACACACACAACACACTACCCTCCACCTCATATCCTGGAGTCTGAGCTCCCCAACACAGATGTAAAAACCAGCACATGGGCCAGGCTCTCCAGTGGCCATGGGTGGGGTCTTGTTCTCCAGTGAAACTCCTAGGACTGTAGTCAGAGGTGGCCGTAGCGCTATGTGGCCTCAGCAAGACCCTAAGCCTCCCTGTGCCTCGGCGTTTGCCCTGTTGGTGGGTGCTCGTGAGACAACCGCACACGGCTGTGAGCCCTGGGATAATGTCCTCATGGCACAGGGCAGCTGTTCGATAAGGGGTGCGAAGCAATTGCACAGAATGACGTTGGACACGTCATGGGTTTCATCTGTGCCTGGAAACGGGCACGCGGACCCAGCTCCCATCACAGACTTGGTTCCCCGGGAAAGGCCTTCCTCGTGCCCAGCACCTTGACTGACATGGGAGGTATGAACGCGATTCCTGTAGCGTTCGGGGCTGTCCCCTGCGTCCCTAGCCGGTGACCCTCTCTCGAGACCCACCCGCCCTCCCTCTGGTAACTGGAGTTATTTTGTGACTTGGCACCAGTGGGCCTGAGGCACTATTGGGAGAGGTGGATGGTTTATTTGGAAACCCCTGTGTCACACTGAAGCAATCACAGGCTTGTTCCTCAGCCACTGCAAGGAGAATTAAATAGTCAGCAAGACTGCCAGGTTAAAAGTCAAGAAAGCAACTTTTAAAAAAACCGACCTCAACTCATTCTGTAATATTTCCTATTTACATTGAAAAAATGTCAATCCTTGGCTTTAGGTCTCACAAGAGACCAAGGATTTAAAGATACTTATGAGACAGATATAAATCTTTGATAAGACAATAACCACAGAGAGAGACATGCCTGGAAACGTTAAGTGGGCTGGATTTGGTCACAGTTCTTTCCAGTTTTCCTCGACTTGACTTACACACGTCTGGGTGCTCTGCTTACTCCCGTTTCCTGTATCTAGTGCAAGGTGTGTGTGTGTGACTCGAGCACTTTGTGTCTGTGCCTGTTGCTCACAGGGGGAAAGAGCAATTAGAAACGTGCTAATTATCCTTTCATTTTTACTTTGGTCCCCAAAGCCTAGATGTTCAGCTTGCATTTATCTTGGTGTCTGATGCCGCTGGGGTGGCTCCTGGGGGCCCCAGCACCGTCTACAGCTTCCCTTCCAGGAAGGCCAGATGCAACGCAGATCAGGCATCCAGGTGTAGTGTAGGAGTCAGGGCAGGAGCCCGGGGCAGGGACTGGACGTCAGGCAGGACTCTAAAGCCTTGACTGGACTCTTAGTTTCTTGACTCACACACCAGAGCTTGAGAATTAGTGTGCCCAGCATCACAGAACCGTGACGGGCTGGGCGGGGCTGGAGCCCAGGCTGCCCTGCCCTCAAGGCTCATGCCGCCACTTTATCCGGCTACCCGGAGGCTTTCCCCAAACTAGCCTCCTCCACCGCTGCCTGTAAGCCTGTAACTTCCCGGCTCCCTGCCTGTCCTGGCAGCCTCTCCCAGACTCTCAGTTCAGCTGACCATCTTGTGCAGCTCGTGCCATTTCGAGCTTTGGTCTGATTCCCTGTTATTCTCCACCTGGAAGCAGCTGAGCTTGTCCATCTGGCTCTCCCGGCTCCTGCAGCAGCCGCATACTCAGCCCCGTAGTGTTTGGCAGCCCTGTTGTCTGTCACCAGGGGCCCCTCCCGCGGCTGCCCCTGACCCCTCCGCCCACAATCAGAAATTGACAGAAGCCTGGGAGGTCATCCTGTCCAGTCTCCCACCTGGACTGCACACACACTATTCTAGTCAATGGAGCTCTCACCTGTTAAAGTGACCCCAAAGGGAGACGGCAGTTCACCCCGTTGATGCCACCTGGAAGCATCTGTCTCCCCCAGGAAGCTGAGACTTCCCAACTCACTGCCCAACCCAAGGCTTTCCTGGCAAAGGAGGAAACTGGCCCGTGGCAGCCGTCCGACACACAAGAAACCCTTCACACCTTCACCCCAGACCTGCCCGTCTTCAGGCTACTTCCAGCTCCTCTATCTGCCCCCCCGGGACCATTTCCAGGGCCCTAATCATCCTGGAGACTCTTTCCTCAAGACTCCGAAAGCCATCCTTAAACCCAGACTGTGAGTCCTTCCTTTAGGGTGACCTGAGTGGAGGCCCCTCAGCGACATCAGAGCCACTGGGTGTTTCCTCATCCAGGAGCACTGCCCATAGGCCACACGGCCCACCCTGCGGGCATGAGGCCTGGGCCACTCCCAGTGGGAGCCTGGCGGGCTCTCAACAAGGGCGAGCAGGAACCGCCCTAGCCGGGCCAATCATCCTTTCTGGTTCTCTGAAGATTAGGAATGGGTGGGGCTGGGCTCTCCTCCCCAGGAGGGTCTGGAGGTTGTAGCCTGCTGGGCAGATGGGATGGGGCCTAAGGGGCTTCCCTGGCTCAGCATGAGGTGTCCCTGTGTTTGGGAAACAGGACACGGAGCTGTCCACTGCACACTGGAGGATGGGAGGGTGGGGACAGGCAAAGCTTGGGCCTCTTCTCACAGCCATGCAGTTAAGTCATCAGGAGCTACCCCCAACATCAGTAAAGCAGAGGGGGTGGCCCAGATTCTGGTGCTTGGCTTGCATGGGCCCCTTTGAAAATGTCCTCGATGTTATGGACCACGCATACAGAAGCTTGCCCACGATTTTAGGGATGTGGCTGAACTCCCGGGGCCCCGTGGATCTAGATCTGCCCGGCTGGCCTCCCCCGTTCCCTCTTGCTTTGTCACTCGACTCTCTGACCGCACAGTGCGGTCACACTGTGACTCCTGGGTGGGCTGGAGTCACCTCCCTCCTTCTGCCCCAACTCCCGGGAACAAGACGTTCCGAGGACCCTGGGCTCAGCCAGACGAGAGGGAGTTTCCTTCAGTCTCTTTGACTCTGGCCACTAAGGGATGAGAATGGGTAGAAGACACTCCTTCTGTGCTTGCTGTCTCCTATCCTGGTGAAAGGTCTGCTCTCTTGCGCTGCCGTAGAAGAAAAATAGGACCGTGCCTGGCGTATCCGGGATTTGTGGCTGAAGTCGTGCCCTTTGGACGGCCTGCCCCGTTTCTCACAGTTACACACACGTTCCTTCCCAGAGGGCCGTGGATGCGGGAGGCGCAGTCTTCCGCACAATCCAGCTAGTCTCTTGGGGGAGCTCTTGGAGTCTAGCCTGGGAGAGAAAATACAGAACGGGGAGTCCCCCGGGGAAGGCCGGGGGGGGCCCCGATAATCTGTAGCACAGCCCTCATCCATCTCAGATCCTTATCGGTCTGCGGCCTGTTAAGCGCTCCCTGCCTGTCCATAACCCAGTATTACGGCTCTCTTGAAGAGGGCTTCCATTGGCCCATGATTGTTTGTTTATTAGTTGGGAGAAAATGTCCAGCCACAAACGTGCCCTTGGGCCAAAGCCAAGCTCCATGAAGCCCTCCCTCAGCTGCCCTCTAGGTCTGCGGTACTGGTGGATGCATAGGCTGGGGTCTGTCACATGCAGGTGGCCTAGGGGCTGCAGGGGTCCGAATGGAAGTTTCCACACAGCCGAGAACAAACAGGCAACCGTGGCTCCTTCCCGGCTGCTGCAAGGGCGGCAGGGGCGCCACAAAAGGAAATGTGACTGAGGATCCCAGGCTGGTTTGACCACAGGCTAGAGCCCTTCTGGGTGAGCTCCAGTGGGTCTTGGCTGGAAGCTGCTGACTGAAAGCTCTGACACCCGTCCCGAGTTGGGGCTACTGGGACCTCTAGGGGGCCTGGGCGTGAGTAACCGTTTCCTCCTGCTCTGGGTCCGTTCCCACGCTCTCTTGACCAACTTCCCTCACCAGGATCATGCAGACCTGGCTTCAAACACCAGCTCTGCCACTTATAAACTCAGATCTTGGCGAGTTGTTTAACTTCCCTGAACCTCAAAGGACTCCTGTAATCATCGGGGATCTTCTGATGGTGTGAGGTAAGATGCGGTAAGCGGCTGATCTGAAGCCTGTGTGTTCCAGGCCCCCAACACCAGGTAGCTGAGTGGCTCCTTTCTCCTCCTGGGGAGCCCGCACCTTAGGTTCACTCGGTGGCCTGTCTCGCTAATCTGTCTCCCCGAAACATCACTTTCCCAGTGGGCTGGGGGAACCCAAACCCCAGCTCCCACCTTCCTTGCTATCCCTCAAGTCAAATAATTTGCCCTTTTCTTTGGAAAAGTCTCACCATTAATCACTAAAGGGAAACAGAAAAGATGCAACCAGAACTAGCCTTGATCAGGCCCAGGCCCGAGTCCCAGCTCCAACAGAGACTCACAGTGTGACCTGGAACAAGCCATTCAGCACCCCCAGGTCCTCAATCTCCTCACCTGTCAAAGAACAGAGCAGTCCTAAACAAGCCTGGAGAGGCTCCCCTACCTCCAAAATACTGTTTCCTCTTAGAAACAAGAGAAATATCTTGCAGCATCCTCTAAGTACTATCTCTCGTCTATTTCCTGTGTTTACTGACCTCACACCATGTAAGAACAATGTTGCCCCACCGTTCCTGGGATGCTGGCGTCCCTCCCCACCCTCAGTGCTGTCTGTCTGTCCCACAGTCTTTGGACACCCTGTTCTGGAAGATCAATAGAGGTTCAGGTAACTCAGTGAGCCATTCACATCTCAGGGGAACTCCTAGGCACTGCCCTTCCCTCCATGGCTCCCAAGTTTACTCAAGCAAGGTCAGAGTCAATCAGTCCCTAGGGCATTGCCCTCCCTTTCTCCTCCTCCTTTCCTCACGTAATCATTGTACCCATCAATTTAAGCTAAGTGCAGCAGTGGTAACAAATGGCCTTAAATCTCAGTGGCTCGAGCAGCCAGGAGTTCTTTCTCGCTCACACTCGTGTTCCTGGTGGGTCTGCAGCGCTCTGCTCCACACGCTGTCCACTCCAGGACCAGGGCTGTTGCAGAGCAGCCCTACCTGGCTGAGGAAGAAGCAATGATAGGATCGTGCAACGGTTCTTCAGGCTTCCGCTTGGACCTAGTCCCCATAGCTTCCACTATTTCACTGGCTAAAGCAAGTCACATGGTCAAGCCGGCCACAGAGGCAGAGGAGTCATAATCTTCCCACAGGGATAGACAGTGAGTATCCCGACAATAGCACAGTCCCCACAGTGGTCCTCTAGCCTGCTCCTCTCATTTTACAGGTGCGGGGGAGGGAGCTCAGAGACAGGAGTAAATATCCCTGAGGTCACACAGCAATCAGCGGATGAGGAGGGGCTAGAGGCCAAGTGTACTGATGACCTCCCAGTTCAGATGTGGGATCGGGGCCAAGAAGAGACAGGTTTGAATTGAATCCCAGCTCTGTAATTCTGGACAAAGTATTTCAACTCTGAGCCTTGGCTTCCCTCTCCGGAATATGGGGTAAGGGTGTCAGTCTCCTGGCAGGGAGGTGGGCAGCTTGGGTGAGATTCAATAAAGTGTCACACTCAGTGTTTGACACAGAGAGATTTCTAAATACATGTTTGTTCTGGTCCCTTCCCTCCCTGTCAACAGCCCCAAACTCTTTCAGCTCATCCCCTTCCACTCTTTTTCCTTACCTGCGTCCAAGCCCACCTCTTCTTTGTCAAGAAGAGGCCAGAGAAGTTCCAGGCTGAGAAGCCTCCTGGTGTTGCCTCCACGCTCAGGAAGAAAAGGGTCCTCACAGCAAAGTCTTTCTCAAGGATCTGACGACTCACCGCCCTTTTACATGCACTATCTCCTCAAAGCCTCACCTTAGCCCTGGGCATTATTCCCATTACACAGATGAGAAGACTGAGGCTGAAGGTGGTTAGGGGCCCGAGCTCACCTGCCCTGCAGTAACCGGAACTTCTGATCGCTGCTCTACACTCTCCCACTGCACTGGAGGTTGGGCCTGTCCCCACGATCGCCTCCCCCTCCACATTCCCCTGACCCCTTGTAATGCGAAAAATGCCTCTGAGCTTCCAGAAGAGCCCTGGTGGCTTGGGCATGAGAGAAATGTGACTGGTGTAAAAAAATAAGAAAGAGCCTTCAAGAACCATTGTCACCAGTTCTGTTTGACCTCGTCTTATAAAAATTCTGTTTTCAACAGTCATGAAATGAAGGTCCAGGAAAGTCTGTTCAGGCAGAGCCACTTCCTGAGAGATCTGACAGTTAACATTTCAGGGATGTGTGTGTGTGTATATATATATTTCAAACATCCCTCTCAAAGACAGCTCTGGAACCTGTTTGGAATATGTTTTTATGATTAGATGAGGGGTGTCTGTGTGTGTGTGTGTGTGTGTGTGTGTGTGTGTGTGTGTGTGTGTGTGTGTGTGTCTGCGCAGGTGGCTTGCTGCTGTGTTTGTGTTCTCTCTCTCTCTCCTCTCTCTGAAGGGCTGTTTTCTTTGTTCTGGGAATCTGGCTCTCCTTGGAAGGTCTAACAACAGCACAGATGGTCCCAATTTATTGTCACCTTACCTGTCTGAGGAAACATCTCCACGCCCCGTCCCACCTCCCCACACCTGTCTCCCTAAGAGTCCCGGGAGGCCCCTTCTGCAGCCGGCCTCTGCTTCCTTCCTGGGCCCCCCCTCTCAAAAGCCCTCCCATTCAAACCTGGCAGCTCAGGCTGCCCCTGCCCTGGGGGTGGGGGGCAGACATCTCTGCTTTGTGCTCCAACTGAACCAGGAAAACTCCCCTGGTCTCCCAGATATCCAGCCTCAACCAAGTGTGCAGACCTACCCAGCCTGGAGAGAGACCTGCCCTGCAGGGTTTACCCAAAGAACGGGGGTCCCACAGAGAGCAAGCGAGAGACTCTGTTGTACTGATTTTGAACTGATTGTGCCGGAAGGGGAGAAATATGTCTTTATGGTGGAGGGTGAGATGGCAGGCTCGGCGTTTCCATAGCAGCAGGCTGGACCCCCCTGGGGCCCGGGGCCCCCCTCCCAGCGCTGCAGGGCCTACACTTACCCTTCCTGCACCCCTCATTTATCAAGTATTCTCTGAGAGCCTACCACACGCCAGACACTATTCTAAAACTCAGGGATATGGCAGGGGAAAAAAAGAAACGCAATTCTTAACCAACGTGTGGTGGAGGAACCGTTGGATCAGAGAGAAAGGATAGAGTCCTAGGTGAGGGTCAGTGTGAAAGTTTAAGTATGACTTGAAGGAGGTGAAAACTCAAGTAGGGCAGGTGTCTGGGGACAGAGCAATCCAGGAGGAGTGACCGGCAAGTGTGAAGCCTGAAGTGGGGCGAACCTGCTGCATTGGAGGGGCAGAAGGGAGGTGAGAGTGTCTGAAGTGAGACAGTACAAGGGACAGAGGGCGAGGTGGAGAGCTGACGGGAGATCAGACTGTAGCCGAGGGCTGCTCCAGTGCCTGGCCGTTACTCTGAGGGCCACGGGACCATTCAAGGAAGTTCAGGATCTGATGTATTTTAAACACACATCTGCTGTGTGGAGTATTGATGCAAGGAGGTGAGGATGGGAGCCAGGAGACAAGTTGGGAAGCTTCGCCAGGATCCTGGGCAGGAGCTGCCCGCAGCTCAGGCCACGGCGACAGTGGTGGTTGATTCTGGGTGTTTCATTTGTTTGTTTTGGTTGCGCTGCGCAGCATGCGAGATCTTAGTTCCCTGACCAGGGATCAAACCCGTGCCCCCAGCCCCGGGAGCATGGAGCCCCAGCCCCTGGACCGCCAGGGAAGTCCTGATTCTGGGTGTATTTCCAAAGTAGGAGCCAATAGGATTTGCTGGTGGCTCAGCAAGGGGCTGAGAAAAAAAAAAGGGTCAAAGATATTTCCATGGACTTGGCCTCAGCAACTAGAAGATGGGACAGGTTTGGAGGGGCCTCTTGGGGGTTAATTTTGAGTACATTATGTTAAGTTTAAGATGCCTGTTAGACATGGAGGCCAGGCAGACACATTTGGGAGTGGACATGCATGATGGGTGTGGAGCTGCACACGGAGGCCTTCCAGTCTCTATTCCCATTCACCATGTCCTCTGGTCTTCACCACAGCCTTTAGAGTTGGGTGGAGACAAGCTCAGTAAAGTCCAGCGAGTTTCCTGAGCTCACACAGCCAGTAAGAAGGGCCTAGAGAAGAACTCATCTCCTGGGAGGTTGTGACTCTTGACCTCGGGCACGTTACTCCCCGGATTCTCTGTTCCTCATCTGTGATTGGATCAGACATCACACATCAAACAGTAACATCAGACAAGATTTTCTTCTGAGGATCAAATGAGACAAGGGGCTCTAAAGAGATGCTAGGCCCCTTCTCTTCTCTTCTGATGTCACGTCCCGGCTTTCTCCAGCGTCTGACTTCCAGTTAAGATGCTTCTTAATCATCCAGGACCCCCAGGCTGTGTGTTTATTTTGATGACTTTCTTACAGAGGCTCATTTAAGAGGCCTCAACGTCACCCACCCTCTACCTGACTGTAAGAAACAAGTGGTTGCATGTTCTCATCTCTTTAACCCCATAGCTTCTAGAACAGTGCTTTGGATTTTGTAGATGGCAACCAGACAGACTGGAGAACCAGAATTATTTTTCTTGTACCCATTTCCCTCGCGTCCTCCCACGCTCCCTCCCACTGTTCTCTCCCTGTAGGTCAAGGCCATGCTCCTTTAAAGGCAGTCCTTCAATTCCTGTGACCTTGCTCAGGAGGAAGGGGGGATAGGGTAAAGTCTATGACAGAACACCTTCCCCTCAGCCAGTCAGCCTCCTGGGGGCCACAGGGTCTGAGCAGCCCGGCCTGACAAAACTATCCTGTGAGCCGCTTCTGCATTTTCTAGTAAAAAAGAAAAAGAATGAAAAGAAACAAGTGAAAGTAATTTTAACTGTATATTTTACTTAGCTCAATATAGCCTAAATATCATGGCAACCTATAATATAAAACTTAATAATGAGATGTACATTTTTCTTCATACCAAGTCTTGGAAATCTGGTATGTACTTTACACTCACAGCACATATCAATTTTCAAAAGCCACATTTTAAGGACTCGGTAGCCACATGTAGCTAGTGGCTACTATACTGGATCCTGAAGGCGTTAGGGTCAGGTAGCTTTCCCAGTTTATCAGGTGTTCCCAGGTCCTGGTTGGTCTTGAATCCCTGGGCATCCCACTTGGCCATCCATCTCCTGGGTCAGGAGGGAGCCTCCCCCAGGGTCCCTCCCTCTCCCTTCCCGTCCTCTCCCTCTTTTTAACACATTCTTTTCCTCTTCAAAATCCCATCTGCCTCTGTCCTGGCACATGGTCACAGTCCCTGTCTGATGGCCTGGTTAAGTGGCTGCATTTGGGGAAGGGGAAAACAGGGCACTTCCAATCCTGAGTGTGGGGCAGAGGGGGAAGTAGAGAGCATGCTGGCCTGGGTGTTGTGCGGGCATCTAAGAAAGCCAAGGTGGGGCTCCCCTGGTGGCGCAGCGGTTGAGAGTCCGCCTGCCGATGCAGGGCACACGGGTTCGTGCCCCAGTCCGGGAAGATCCCACATGCCGCGGAGCGGCTGGGCCCGTGAGCCATGGCCGTTGAGCCTGCACGTCCAGAGCCTGTGCTCTGCGACGGGAGAGGCCACAAGAGTGAGAGGCCCGCGTACTGCAAAAAAAAAAAAAAGAATCCATCTGCCAGTGCAGGGGACCGGGTTCGAGCCCTGGTCGGGGAAGATCCCACATGCCGCGGAGCAACTAAGCCCGTGCGTCACAACTACTGAGGATGCGCTCTAGAGCCCGCGAGCCACAACTAATAAAGCCTGCGCGCGTAGGGCCCGTGCTCCGCAACAAGAGAAGCCACCGCAATGAGAAGCCCGCGCACCGCAACAAGGAGTAGCCCCTGCTCGCCGCAACTAGAGAAAGCCCGCGTGCAGCAACGAAGACCCCACGCAGCCAAAAATAAATAAATTTATTAAAAAAAAACAGAAAGCCAAAGGTGACCTTCATACTTGTGTAACCCTCGCACCTAATTAGGCTAAAAAGAGTGAGAGCTCCCTTCCCGCCTGGAATTCTATTACAATGGCCCCTTCCAGGCCTTGGCTTTAGGAGGATCTAGGGTTCAAACGGGACGGGCATGGAGAAAGCTTCCCCTGACCCCTTTCTTTCGCTTCACTCTCCCCAGGATTTTGTGACCTCACTTCAGATTGCTCCTCTCGGCCCTGGTCAAGTTCATCCCAAGCAAATTCATTGATCTTGGAGTTTGCTTAAGCTTGGGACATTCCCCACTGTCACCCTTTACTACCCCATACCAGACCTGAAGCCTGGAAACTTCTGTGGAACCCTGAGACATCATCCCTCAGCTAGGTCCAGCTCCCATCCACCACTCCTTCCGACCACCTGTCCCCCACTCACACCCAGACACCCGCAGGCGTGGAAACTCATCCTGCACCGTTAGTCCTGGTGGGCCTTCCCTGTGTCCCCAGAGCAACCCCTCCATGCTCCCTCTTCCCCTCACCCATGACTCTCTTTGTGCGAAATGGAAATGATAGCAGAATCTGCTTCATAAGAGTTACTGTGAAGATGAAAGGAGTTGTGTCTGTAAGGCTCTTAGAATGGGCAGAGCGCTAATGAGTTTGTTTCAGGATTCCCATAACAAGTGCGTGAGACAGGCATTTTAACCCCATCTTAGAGAGGAGGAAACTGAGGCAGAGGAATGAATGACTTCCCCAGTCTCCCAACTAGGAGGTGGTAGAGCCCAGACTCCAGTCTGGGACTTGCCTCTCTAATTTCAGAGTTTGCCTCATCACGTTAAGCAGCTCCAGTGAAAAGAGAATGCATGGTCTCTGCCCACAGGAAATGTAATGCAGTCAAGGAGACTATAAATGCATGGAAAATTCCTGAGACTCTTATATAACGGGGGAATCCAGAGGGAAGGAGGCTGAGGGGTGCGATGAGCTGTCTAGCTCTCCCAGCAGCTGTTGTCAGAAGGGTTCCAACTCTCTGCCCCCATCGCCCCCTCAGTGAGGATCCCGGCTCACCCCCTCACCACCCCCCCACCCCTCAGTGTGGGCCTCAAAGCTCTCCTCCTGGTTTGACTGACTGCCAGAAAACAAACAACAAAAAGCCCGGCTAGATTAGCAAGGCAGCATATGCTGCTCATGGGAACTTAAACAATTGCACTTCTAAATAACAGCTCAACATGGAATAGAAGAGCTGTCACAAGGCAGGATACGATTAATTGCCAAATGAAGTATTGAAATTATAATTGCAGAGGAGTTCAGAGGAGTGTGTGATTGCTGTGAGTGGGTTCGGTCAGGAGAGGCCCGGGAGGAGGGTTGTGTGAGATGGGTCTGCGGTGAGGACAGAGATGGGCAGGGCACAGCCTGGGCGAAGGGTGTTCCTGACAAGGGGCAGAGGTGGGAAGGTCTGGCTCTGATGTCTGGAGCTCCCAGGGGCTGAACTGCAGACGGGTCCGCCCACCATGGGCATCCTCTCGCCAATGACCCCACCCTCACCATGACCTTCCACCTGCTTTCTGGGCCTGTGGGGTCTGAATGCCAATTGTGGATCCTTCTCTGGTCTAGCCGCCTCCTGTGTCTGTGCCTCAAGGGCTCCATCTGCACAGTGGGTTGAGAGGCGTGTCTTTCACACATCATAGGAGAGAAAACGCGTGTCTCTCAGCCTGGAATGGAGAAGCACAAAACTGGCAAGGTCTGCTGCAGCTCCATTATACTGAAGTTCATTTCTACAAGGGCTCAAATACCCAGGGAGCCAGCTCACGCTTCCTGGAATGTGTCCTGTAGAACAGTGGCATAAGCACAGGCTGAGAGTTTACACAGACCTGCATCTCAAGCCCTGCTCTGTCTTGTGATGGCTGCGTGGTCTTGGCTAGCTTGCTGAACCTCTCTGAGCCCCCACTTTTCTCATCTGTAATGAGGAGCTGTGTGTGGCTATCTCCTGGTTGCCTTGAGTATTGCCTGCGATAAGGTAAACCAGGTGCCCAGCCTCTGGCTGGCCCGAGGTAGCCTAGCTCCATAAGCAATGGTGGTTATAGGCAAAGGGTGTCCTAACAGGTAATATCTCAAATAGCTGTTCTTGGGGTCCCCAATGGACAATGGCATAAAGGGTGTGACATCCTATCGCTGTCCCAAGTGGCAGGAATGCATCATGGTTAAGAGCACAGGTGCCAGAGGACAGAACAATGGATCAGACATAAGGGCTGGGCACATGGAGATGTGATCAGGGAATGGAGAGGAGCACTAGCCTGGAAGACGAGGATCTGAACCCAGGCCGAAGGACGCTGTACTGTGTGGTCACCGTAATGATAATTAGGAAGAATTTGCAGAGATGTAAGAAAATGGTACTTTATGAAAATGGCAGAATTATAAAGCAGTACACACACTCTGGTTGCAACTAAATAAAAATGTTAAGGTTAAAAAAAAGCAATCGTGGGCTTCCCTGGTGGCGCAGTGGTTGAGAGTCCGCCTGCCAATGCTGGGGGCGCAGAGTTCGTGCCCCGGTCTGGGAGGATCCCACATGCCGCGGAGCGGCTGGGCCCGTGAGCCATGGCCGCTGAGCCTGCGTGTCCGGAGCCTGTGCTCCGCAACGGGAGAGGCCACAACAGTGAGAGGCCCGCGTACCGAAAAAAAAAAAAAAAAAAAAGCAATAGTGGAACTAGGCGAGTGCGAGAGTGAGGCTAGGACTATTCTGAGTTGATACAGCAGGTGCTGTTTGCTTCCTGTAAGCCATTTTTCAACCTGTTTGTTTTTTTAAAGCCTTCCCTGAGGGTTGCCAGTACTATTGTATGGGGCCCTTTTAAGTCAGTATGATCGTTTCCCAGACTTCCATGATGCTGTTGAGGTCCTAAGTAATTGATACAGCAGTTGTGATCAATAAAACACTTCACCTAAGGAAAGAACTGTCATTAGCTTCTCGACATAAATGTGCCTCATCCGAAGGGCGGGGTTGGGGTCTCTGCCTCTTCTCCTGACCGGACCCTTTGGAGGGTGAGGCTCAGGTTTGGCGGCAGGTGTATTTTACGGGGATGGAGCCCAACGTGTCTAATGAACAGGCCCCCCAGGTGGCAGTCCAGGAGTGCTGCGTGGGAGGCCGCGACCCTCCCTGGTCCTCCCAGGTGAAGAGTTGCCAGGTGAAAAGGTGCTGGAAGGCAGTGCAGCCTGGTCCCCAGGGAGGAGCGGGGGGCGGGGGGGGGTGCGGGGGGCGTCATGTGGAGCAGAGTGGGCGGAGCGAGGCCGACCTTCCGCTCACGTAAGAAGGAACTTTCCAGCGTTCAGAACCTCCTGCGAAGCCATGGATGGATGACCGGCGGTCACGGGGCTGGGACGGGGGAGGGGCCGGGAGGAGCCAGCGGGAGGTGGACCTGGATCCCTGGCTCATCAGAATCACCGAGGGGGTCGGCTGGGGTAGGAAAACACAGATTCCTGGAGCTCTGCCCCAGACCCACTGAATGGAAGTCTCCAGCCTTGTATCAGAATCTGCGTGTTTGGAAAAGCTCTTCCGGGTTCTGAGGCAGGGAGCGAGGCCGGCCCTGGGAACCGCAGGCTGACGTTGCCCCTAGTGGCCTTGGAGACACGGTGCTCCGAGCCCTTCTGGGGAGACGCAGCTGTGGGCCCTGGGCTCGGCTTGGTGCTTGCATGTAGCGCAGCTGCCACCCTCCTCCTACCCCAGCAACCCCTGCACCCCCCCCCCACCCCAGGGATGCTCTGATGGGGAGCCCCTCGCAGCCACCCCCTTGGGAGAGGGTGGAAGAAGCTGTCCGGATGCTGCATAATTCTCCCTCCTTGCACTCGCCAAGCCAGATCGAAAAGCAGACAACGCGGGGTTGAAACCGCATATTCCCAATGAATGTGTGCGGAGAGTCTGAATGTCAGCTGACAAACAGAATATCACTTTTGCTTTTCTTACAGTGAAGTTCAAGTCTCCATTTCCTCCAACTTGAATAAATTTACCCTCAGTCAGTATAAAAGCTGCTCCTGTCGCCCAGGATCTCACACAATCTGAGGCTTCAAGGAAGACCTTCTGGTGGTTCCTAAGTGGAACGGTCCACCCCTCAGCTTTCTCGTGGGAAACAGAAGAAGCTGCTGTGAGGAGGCAGTGAATTAATACCTGTAAGGTAAGTAGACCAGGGCCAGGCACAGAGCACTCAGTAACCGTTGTTATTGTTGTTGTTGATCTGTCTCTACAGTGTACTACTGAGACACCCATTTTCCTGCCTTCATGATCCCTTCAGGCCCACATCACTCTTTTTTTTTTTTTTTTGCGGTACGCGGGCCTCTCACTGTTGTGGCCTTTCCCGTTGCGGAGCACAGGCTCCGGACGCGCAGGCTCAGCAGCCATGGCTCACGGGCCCAGCCGCTCTGCGGCAAGTGGGATCTTCCCGGACCGGGGCACGAACCCGTGTCTCCTGCATCGGCAGGCGGACTCTCAACCACTGCGCCACCAGGGAAGCCCCCACATCACTCTTAGGGCCCAGGAACATTCAGGAAGAAGCCAGAAAGCTCCTCTAAGCTCTTGCTATCTTCCCAATTTGCTTTCACCAAATAGTTCCCAGCTTCTCACTCTGCCCCAGGCCGTTCTGGGGGAGCCCCTGTCCTTCCCCTCTCCCGGTGCCCTCAATGGCATTTGGCACAAGTTCACGTTAAATCTTGCACCAAGGCGTGCAGCAGCTTCTGAGGCTATCAGGCTGAAATGGGAGATGGGGAAATAGAGGGAGAATAAACACATTTCAGTGAGTGGAGCTGGGATTTACATCCAGGTGCCTGGAGGGTCCAGATTCAAATCTCTGATGGAGCCCCGAGAGCCCCCAGCTTAACTACCCCCCGGGAGGCTCACAGAGACTGTCAGCCTGGTGGCTGATGGTGGCTTGGTGTATGTGTACAGGGCCGCCCTCCAGGGCCACTCCACTTCGAAGGAGCCTCCTTGGGGACAGAGAGCTCGGAGGACTGGTCCTCTGGTGATAAGTTCTGTAGACCTCCAAGGAAACATGAGCTAGAAATGTTGGGGTGAAATAGAGGCTTCCGAGTCCCCTCAAGTCACACCCACAAGCCTCAGGCCCACTCCATCATTCATTCAGTCAGTCAATCCATCAGAGCACTGGGGGGACACAGTGAAGAGTGCTTAGAGACTCCAGGATGGGCCATTAGGTTTTATACCCTGGCTCCTGTCTTCGTCCACGTGCGCATCACTACAGGCCATCAGGTCAGAGGGCCATGCCCTGAAAAAACCCTGCTGGCAGTGATGGTATAAATATATCTCAAATATTGCATGGGACATATGTGTCCTAAAAAATTATTTGCCATTTATCTGAAATTAAAATTTAACTACTGGGCTTCCCTGGTGGCGCAGTGGTTGAGAGTCCGCCTGCCGATGCAGGGGACACGGGTTCGTGCCCTGGTCCGGGAAGATCCCACATGCCGCGGAGCAGCTGGGCCCGTGAGCCATGGCTGCTGAGCCTGCGCGTCCGGAGCCTGTGCTCCGCAACGGGAGAGGCCACAATGGCGAGAGGCCCGTGTACCGCAAAAAAAAAAAATTTAACTACTCGCCCTGCGTTTTTATTTGCTACATCTGGCAACCCTACTTCCCAGGGGCACCCATCTCTGATCCACGGCCCCCAGGAAACCAGCAGCCTGCATTTTTCAAATCCTGTAAAGAGTGTTCACCCATGTACAGAGAGGATCACAAATGCCCCAAATCACAGAGGTAGTGAAAGCACAGTCACAGCTAACACTTGGTGCTTTCTAGGTCTTTCTATGGGCCGGGCACTGTTGTAAGTGCAGACCTGTATTACGAGTACTAATTCATTTAATGCTCACAACAAGCCCTTAAGGGAAATGCTATTACTACGCCCCTTCTACAGGTGAGGGACCTAAGGGCCAGAGAATTAAGATCACACGGCTAAAAAGGGCAAAACCAGGCAGATCTGGGGCATGAAAGCAACTCTCCAGCCTGTGACACGGACTTTAGTTTTGATAAAAACGGGTCCTGGACCTATACTGAGAAGAAGATAGCACAAGTGCATTTGTGGGTGCTGGAGCTGCCAGATGGGCTGCGCCACCAGGCTGTCTCCCTCTCCAGTGTCATATAGAATTGTTGAATTGCATATTTATCATACAAACACAGCTCCATTTACATTCAGAATACTGACAGAGCATTAACCAGCTGCCGGTGCTGTCTGTCCTGGGCAACGTTTGGTGCACTGCCACCAACAGGCAGCTTCACAGACACATGGGGACGTCACTGCCGGAGCAGGAACAGGCTGGGCTCCCGCACTGGGTCTGCTCCCCTGGCCTCCGCAGGCCTGTGTAAGATCTGCACCACTTCTGACACTTTACACTTGGTATTCTTAATGGTGTGTGTACTGCCTGTCTCTTCCAATAAAAGTCGAACCCCTAAAGCAGAGAGCATGCCTTCCATTGATCCATTTACTAAGTGTTTTTTGAGCACTTACTTTGTGCCAGGAGCAAGAGCTAGGGACTAAGACACACTGTCCCTATCATGGAACTGACAGCCAGTGGTGGCAGGGCTGGGTGGCCGAGACAGTGAAAGAAACTAGTATCATCAACTACGATGCATTCTAGGAGGGGTGCTGGATACAGAGAGGAGGCCGGCAGGGGCAGGCAGCTGAGCCATGGTCAGGAAGAGCTTTCCAGAAGGTCAGAGGCTGGGAAGGGGAGCCTGCTAGGGACCTGGTGGATGTCAACACGCTGTCCACTGTCCGTGCTACCCGTGGCCAGGCTTGTCGGGGGAAGGGAGGAAGTGGAGACGCAGGGGGCAGGCAACATTTTCAATGTTCCCCTCTTTTCCCGGGAGGGGAAGGGAAATAGAGCAGAGGCTAAAGTGGGGTGATTCGGTTGTTGCTTTGGTTTTCTGGGTGAGAGACATTTGAGGATAATTAAATACAGAGGGAAAGGATGCTGTGCAGAGGGAGAGGTGGAGGATGCAGGAGGGAGGAGGGAGGGCGATCAATAGCACAGGGCTGGGGTGGGGCTGCAGGCGTGGGGGGGGGGCAGCTCCCGCTCACTACTCCAGCGGGAGGGGTGGCAGCAGACGCAGCCAGGGAGTCTCAGCTACTACTTCTGTCTTCTCTGTGATGGAGACAGTAATCCCCCAATGGGTGGTGACTCAGGCAGAAGCTTGAGGGCAGAGGTGAGGGACTGAAACAGCCACTGTGCGGGACAGGACGAAGCTGAAGACGTTCCCGTCCCTGCTGCTAGCTCAGAACACGGCCCACGTTTGGTGCCCCAGAATGTTTGCTGACCTTGACTGAGCGGACTCTCTGCGCCCACCTGCGGGGGTCCCACCACCTTAGCCCAGGTCTTACTATGGTCTGCAAGGCTCCTGAGACCTGAGCCTGCCCACAGTCCCTCATCTGCCGCGCTCCCCTGACTCCCAGGCCCACCCTGGGCCCTCTTTCTGTCCCTCCTGCCCTAACCCGCTAGGGGAGGGACATTCTCATCTGCCAGCCGGGGGTCTGTGCAGCGGCCCCTGCAGTCTCGCTCCCGCCCCAGGGCCTTGGCACCTGCCCTTCCCTCTGCCTGGAAAGCTCTTCCCCCAAATCTGCCCAAAGCCGCTCTTCTTCTCTTTCAGCTCTGGTTCCTCCAGGCATCACCCTCAGAAAAGCCTCCCCCGCCTACCTTTAGTAGCTGGAGCTCCTGGCCCCTGTCTATCCCAGCATCACCCCCACGACTCCCCTGTAGCTTTTATTACTGAGGGTGTTGGCATCTGTCACTTATTTAGTGCTTCCTCTCGGGAGAATGTGACCTCTATGGGGGTCAGATCTAGTCTGTCTTGTCCCCTGTCTGGTACATAGGAAGCACCTAATGCCTATGGAACAAACGAATGAATGAATGAATGAACTAACAGACCCTGCCCCAGGCACTGCTGACCTCAGTTGTCACAGAGAGAGCAGCTGAGGCTTCCCGGGACCCCCTTGGTCCTCCTCTTCCTGTCTATTATTTTTCCTCCTAAATTGTCTTCTGGGAATTTTGATGAGTTGGATTAGATAGCATAATCAAGATACAGTGGTTGTTTAAACAATACCCCTGTAGACCACCCTATGGCTTTTCTAAAAGGCATTTTCACCAGACATTTTCTCTTCTGGGGATTAGGGCTTGTGCAGTAGGCCTTTAAAATGTGGCTGTTTGGTTTTTGAAAAGTGATTTCCTACCTCTGGGCTGTCAGATGCCCACTTCATTCATATTGAATAGACCACTTCCCAACCCCATGGTCCAGGCAGCTTGCGGAAATCACGGCATCTTTCCTCCTCTCTAGAGAAGCTGCTGGGAACGTGAGACCCAGACCTCCGGGGGAACAGGGAGAACGAAATCTGCTGGTAATCCATTAACTTGTAGCTTGAACCGAGAGCAGCTTACTGAGAGCCCACACTGCTCTACAGGCTTTTCCGTGCCATAGTCCTCAGGAATGCCACCAGGTAGGCATGTCCCTATTTTACAGATGATGGCCGAGGCACAGAGACATTTAGGAACTTGCCCTAAAGTGACACAGTGAGTGGAGGGGCCAGGACTTGGCTCCATGGAGTCCAACACCAAAGCCAGCACCTCACTGTCTATTTCACTTTTCTCAGCCTGTCCTGAGAGCTGTGGACGGGATGAACAAGGGACTGCAGGTGCTGCCCTCTCCATCCCTCCCTCCCTCACATGCCAACACACAGGCCAGTGCCCAGAAGCGGGCAGGAGAGGCCCTTGGGAACCGGGCACCCGGCAGGAGGCAGCGGAGCAGCCCAGCTATTGGCACCAGACAACCAGGGTCGGATCCCAGCTCTCCCTTCTTCTAAACACTCTCCGTTTCCGGGGGTAACACCCTGCGCTTCTCAAAGATACATTCCATGTATGACTTTGGAATTCCTTGGAGAAGCTAAAAAGACAAAAGAGCTCAAGTAGGCACACCCCAATGAGATAAATCCAGACGCTGAAAAGTGGGAAAGGGCCCTTAGCTACAAGTCAGACCAAAAGCCATGTTTTAGGGATAAGGAGACGGAGGCCCGCAGCGGGGAGTGACCTGTCCAGGGCTCAGGATATGTCAGTGGAAGAGCAGAGCCCACTCCTTCCTCCCCTTCTCTTCTCTCCCCTCCCCTTCCTCGTGCATCACTAGGGGAGGCGTGCTCCGTGCCACGTGCCACGTGGCGTATTCCTCTCCCTGCCCACAGACAAAGGCCTGCCCTGCTTGGCAGCCGGGCCACAGAGAAGAGGGGCCTATTGGGACAGGGATGACAGCCACGCTTAGGGGTCAATGTCGGCTCTCTACTCACCATCCCCCTGCCCCTAGAGAGATTTGGGCGTGAGAAAATGTGTGAGGGAAGCAGTTATGAGAGGAAATGAAGGTTTTAAAGAACTTTTGCTGTGGTCTACCTATCTCCCTTCAAGACAGTCAAGAAAAGTTTTAAGTGACACACTGGTTGTTAAATAGGGTGCTACTCAGAAACCAGATCATGAGGGTCCCAGCATCGCTTCATAAGCAGTACGTTTTTGGGCACCAACTATGTTCCAGGCACTCAGGACACCAAGCTGTCCTGGAAATCATGTCTCAGAGTAGAGATCTGAGTCACTCAGGACCCTGTCTTTTATCCAGCAAGTCTGAACCTAGACACTACTCTGGGAATGACTATTTTCGGTCCCTGTAGGCAAGCATGGCTATGGCATTGCTCCCCCTCCCACTTTCCAGGTGTCTATGTATATTTGTCAATAGAGCTTTGGCTGAAAATAATAGAAAATGCATGATAGAGGTTGAAATAAGGATTTATTCTTCTCACTTAGCAAGAAGTCTGGAGGTGGATAGTTGCTGTTGGTGCTAATTAGGTGGCTCCATTCATTCAGCGCTAACGTCTCTAAGGTTCTTCTGATCCTGATTCCCTCATGATTGCAATATGGCTGCTGAAGCACCAGCCATCAGATTCTTATTCACAACAGGAAGAATGGAGAAAGGATCAGGAACCTCACAGTAGAGTTCCATCTTTGTCTTTTTTTTTTAAGTATTCTTTTTTTAATTTATTATTCTTTATTTATTTTATTTTTGGCTGTGTTGGGTCTTCATTGCTGCACACGGGCTTTCTCTAGTTGCAGTGAGTGGGGGCTACTCTTCATCCCAGTGCACGGACTTCTCATTGCGGTGGCTTCTCTTGTTGCAGAGCATGGGCTCTAGGCGCCCAGACTTCAGTAGTTGCGGCACTTGGGCTCAGTAGTTGTGGCTCATGGGCTCCAGAGCACAGGCTCAGTAGTTGTGGCATACGAGCTTAGTTGCTCCATGGCATGTGGGATCTTCCCGGACCAGGGCTCAAACCCATGTCCCCTGCATTGGCAGGCGGAATCTTAACTGCTGCACCACCAGGGAAGCCCCCATCTGTGTCTTATTAGCTAGAATTGTGTCTCCTGGCTACATCATGGGAAAGGGCACTGGTAGGAAATAGGTTAGGAATGGGGCTTGGGTCAGGCAACCCACGTTATCACACTCTCCTGGGCCTACTTTTATTTCTGGCAAACTCAGC
The DNA here is from genome assembly GCF_949987515.2 of Delphinus delphis. Lineage (NCBI taxonomy): Eukaryota > Metazoa > Chordata > Mammalia > Artiodactyla > Delphinidae > Delphinus > Delphinus delphis. Next base: position 131,179,077 of record NC_082683.1, read on the forward strand.
TGAAGTTACTGTTATCTAAAGTGTAAGTTGAGAGGCAGAGGGGAAGATGGCGGAAGAGTAAGACGCGGAGATCACCTTCCTCCCCACAGATACACCAGAAATACATCTACACGTGGAGCAACTCCTACAGAACACCTACTGAATGCTGGCAGAAGACCTCAGACCTCCCAAAAGGCAAGAAACTCCCCATGTACCTGGTTAGGGCAAAAGAAAAAAAGAAAAAACAGAGACAAAAGAATAGGGACGGGACCTGCACCAGTGGGAGGGAGCTGTGAAGGAGGAAAGGTTCCCACACACTAGGAAGCCCCTTCGCGGGCGGAGACAGCGGGAGGCGGAGGGGGGAGCTTCGAAGCCGCGGAGGAGAGCACAGCAACAGGGGTGCGGAGGGCAAAGCGGGGAGATTCCCGCACAGAGGATCGGTGCCGACCGGCACTCACCAGCCCGAGAGGCTTGTCAGCTCACCCGCCGGGGCGGGCGGGGCTGCGAGCTGAGGCTCGGGCTTTGGTCGCAGCGCCGGGAGAGGACTGCGGTTGGCGGCATGAACACAGCCTGAAGGGGTTAGTGCGCCACGGCTAGCCAGGAGGGAGTCCGGGGAAAAGGTCTGGAGCTGCCAAAGAGGCAAGAAACTTTTTCTTCCCTCCGTTTCCTGGTGCGCGAGTCGAGGGGATTAAGAGCGCCGCTTAAAGGAGCTCCAGAGACGGGCGCGAGCCGCGGCTAAAAGCGCGAACCCCAGAGACGGGCGCGAGCCGCGGCTAAAAGCGCGGACCCCAGAGACGGGCGGGAGACGCTAAGGCTGCTGCTGCCGCCACCAAGGGGCCTGTGTGCGAGCACAGGTCATTATACACACCCCTCTTCCGGGGAGCCTGTGCAGCCCGCTACTGCCAGGTTCCCGGGATCTAGGGACAACTTCTCCGGGAGAACGCACGGCAGGCCTCAGGCTGGTGCAACGTCATGCCGGCCTTTGCCGCCGCAGGCCCGCCCCGCACTCCGTGCCCCTCCCTCCCCCCCGGCCTGAGTGAGCAGAGCCCCCGAATCAGCAGCTCCTTTAACCCCGTCCTGTCTGAGCAAAAAACAGATGTCCTCCAGCGACCTACACGCAGAGGCAGGGCCAAATCCAAAGCTGAGCCCCTGGGAGCTGTGAGAACAAAGAAGAGACAGGGAAATCTCTCCCAGCAGCCTCAGGAGCAGCGGATTAAAGCTCCACAATCAACTTGATGTACCCTGCATCTGTGGAATACATGAATAGACAGCGAATCATCCCAAACTGAGGAGGTGGACTTCGAGAGCAAGATTTATGATTTTTTTTCCCCTTTTCCTCTTTTTGTGAGTGTGTATGTGTATGCTTCTCTGTGAGAATTTGTCTGTATAGCTTTGCTTCCACCATTTGTCCTAGGGTTGTATCTGTCCGTTTTTTTTTTTTAATTTTTTTCTTAATAATTAATTTTAATAACTTTATTACACTTTACCTTCTTTCTTTCTTTCATTCTTTCTTTCTTTCTTTTCTTCCTTCTTTCCTTCCTTCCTTCCTTCCTTCCCTCCTTTAGACAACAAATCATCCCAAATTGAAGAGGTGGACTTTGAGAGCAAGATTTATGATTTTTTCCCCTTTACCTCTTTTTGTGAGGGTGTATGTGTATGCTTCTGTGTAAGATTTTGTCTGTATAGCTTTGCTTCCACCATTTGTCCTAAGGTTCTATCCATCCCTTTTTTTTCCTAAATAATTATTTTTTAATTTAATAACTTTATTATACTTTATTTTATTTTACTGTATCTTCTTTTTTCCTTCCTTCCCTCCTTCCTTCCTTCCTCCCTCCCTCCCTCCCTCCCTCCTTTCTTTCCTTCTTTCCTTCTTTCTTCCTTCTTCCTTCCTTCCTTCCTTCCCTCCTTTCTTTCTTTCTTTCTTTCTTCCTACCTCTACTAATTCTTTCTCTCTACTTTTTCTCCCTTTTATTCTGAGCCATGTGGATGAAAGGCTCTTGGTGCTGCAGCCAGGAGTCAGTGCTGTGCCTCTGAGGTGGGAGAGCCAACTTCAGGACACTGGTCAACAAGAAACCTCCCAGCTCCACATAATATCAAACGGTGAAAATCTCCCAGAGATCTCCATCTCAACACCAGTACCCAGCTTCACTCAACGACCAGCAAGCTACAGTGCTGGACCCCCTATGCCAAACAACTAGCAAAACAGGACCACAACACCACCCATTAGCAGAGAGGCTGCCTAAAAACATAATAAGTCCACAGACACCCCAAAACACACCACCAGATGTGGACCTGCCCACTAGAGAGACAAGATCAAGCCTCATCCACCAGAACACAGGCACTAGTCCCCTCCACCAGGAAGCCCACACAACCCACTGAACAAACCTTAGCCACTGGGGACAGACATCAAAAACAATAGGAACTATGAACCTGCAGCCTGCAAAAAGGAGACCCCAAACACAGTAAGATAAGCAAAATGAGAAGACAGAAAACCACACAGCAGATGAAGGAGCAAGATAAAAATGCACCAGACCTAATAAATGAAGAGGAAATAGGCAGTCTACCTGAAAAAGAATTCAGAATAATGACAGTAAAGATGATCCAAAATCTTGGAAATAGAATGGACAAAATGCTAGAAACATTTAACAAGGACCTAGAAGAACTAAAGATGAAACAAACAATGATGAACAACACAATAAATGAAATGAAAAAGACTCTAGATGAGATCAATAGCAGAATAACTGAGGCAGAAGAACGGATAAGTGACCTGGAAGATAAAATAGTGGAAATAACTACTACATTGCAGAATAAAGAAAAAAGAATGAAAAGAACTGAGGACAGTCTCAGAGACCTCTGGGACAACATTAAACGCACCAACATTTGAATTATAGGGGTTCCAGAAGAAGAAGAGAAAAAGAAAGGGACTGAGAAAATATTTGAAGAGATTATACTTGAAAACTTCCCTAATATGGGAAAGGAAATAGTTAATCAAGTCCAGGAAGCACAGAGAGTCCCATACAGGATAAATCCAAGGAGAAATACACCAAGACACATATTAATCCAACTGTCAAAAATCAAATACAAAGAAAGCATATTAAAAGCAGCAAGGGAAAAATAACACACAAGGGAATCCCCATAAGGTTAACAGCTGATCTCTCAGCAGATACTCTGCAAACCAGAAGGGAGTGGCAGGACATACTGAGAGTGATGAAGGAGAAAAACCTGCAACCAAGATTACTCTACCCAGTGAGGATCTCATTCAGATTTGATGGAGAAATTAAAACCTTTAGAGACAAGCAAAAGCGAGGAGAATTCAGCACCACCAAACCAGCTTTACAACAAATGCTAAAGGAACTTCTCTAGGCAAGAAACACAAGAGAAGGAAAAGACCTACAATAACGAACCCAAAACAATTAAGAAAATGGGAATAGGAACATACATATCGATAATTACCTTAAATGTAAATGGACTAAATGCTCCCACCAAAAAACACAGATTGGCTGAATGGATACAAAAACAAGACCCATATATATGCTGTCTACAAGAGACCCACTTCAGACCTAGAGACACATACAGACTGAAAGTAAGGGGATGGAAAAAGATATTCCATGCAAATGGAAACCAAAAGAAAGCTGGAGTAGCAATTCTCATATCAGACAAAATAGACGTTAAAATAAGGACTATTACAAGAGACAAAGAAGGACACTACATAATGATCAAGGGATCGATCCAAGAAGAAGATATAACAATTGTAAATATTTATGCACCCAACATAGGAGCACCTCAATACATAAGGCAAATACTAACAGCCATAAAAGGGGAAATCGACAGTAACACATTTATAGTAGGGGACTTTAACACCCCACTTTCACCAATGGACAGATCATCCAAAACGAAAATAAATAAGGAAACACGAGCTTTAAATGATACATTAAACAAGATGGACTTAATCCATATTTATAGGACACTCCATCCAAAAACAACAGAATACACGTTTTTCTCATGGCATGGCATGGCGATGTCAGCTCGGTGCTTTGTGGCCGCCTGGAGGGGTGGGATGGGGAGGGTGGGAGGGAGGGAGACGCGGGAGGGAGGAGATTTGGGAACGTATGTATATGTATAGCTGATTCACTTTGTTATAAAGCAGAAACTAACACACCATTGTAAAGCAATTATACTCCAATAAAGATGTTAAAAAAATAAAGTGTAAGTTGACAAGAGTTTAAGGGGCTGCCCCCTTAGGAGGAGACTTAGTGGTCCAAAATCCTTCAAGACACAAAGATATGAAGCTGCAAATAGTAGGGAAGCAGGTGGGTGGATAAATATGTTGAATCCAGTCCTGCCTCAAACTGTGCTCGGTGGTGAGCCCAGCCACATCATCCCTTGATGAGGTGTCCAGCAAATGTGCCAATGAGTGGTGAGTTACAGATGGGAGCATGTCTGTAACTGCCCACTTTCTCAGGTCCCCTCAGTACTTCCAGAGATGAGAAAAAACTGACTTCTTATGGGAAAAGGGTTTCTCAGACCTCTTCTCCTCCAGCATCAATACAACCACCCAGGAACAGTTAGTTCAACTCTATTCACAGAGATGTAGGAAGCACATGGTACATGCCAGGTCTTGGGTGAGGTGAGCCATAAGACACGTGGAACATTGTCACCACCCACCCCATCTTGCCCTCAGGGAACCCACAGTCTAGATCAGCACTGGATTACCCAACAAAAAGATAAGACAGGCATCTAGGAAAGCCGAAGCTCCAGTCCAAGAAGACATTTGATTTTTAGCATAGAAGTGTGTTTTTGTCATCTGTTATTTTATGGTGTATCATCGCTTAACTTGAATTGTCTGTGGTGGCAGGTGGGAGACACCTCTCTCTAAACATACCCTCAGTGGGGTGCTCCCCAAGGGCAGGCACTGTATTCACTCTCTTTTTGTCGCCAGCACCTAGTGTGTGAGTGCCAGGGCTCAAACGTCTAAATGCAGCCCTGCTACATCTTGTCTGTCCTGCCGGCACAGAAATCCTTTACGGCATCTTTCTCAACCAAGTTATAAGGTGTCAAGTTTTGCCAGTTGTGTCACAAATGAGCTGCTACTAAACACAGTCTCAGAACCTAAGTTAGCAATGATGTTTTAAAAACTATGAAATATTTCAGACATACACATATTAGATGTCAGAGACCACTCAGGCTAGTCTGTATAATCAGGTCACTTCCACGGCTCTTGCTCTGATACATTTTTTAGGCCAGAGGGAGGAACGCAGCCCCAGGGCATGTGTGGATGGGTTGTATGTCACTGGCTTTGTCCAGCGAGAAGTCCAAGTGCTCTTCAGTGTGAGGTCATGGGCATATAGGGAGGGGGTGGGATCAAAAGTGTGGTGCTTAGAAGTGCTGGGATGACAAGCGAAGGGGCTCCAGGTGACCCCTCAGGAGGCTGCTCAGGCCTTTGGTGAAAGGGTGGGGAAGTGTGCAGCAGAGAGCCTCCTGAGGGGAGGCAGAGAGGGGTAGGACTCCCCCAGGCCTGGCTTCTCTGCTCCTAACCAGAGTCAGAAACACTGATGGTTCTCCAAGGAGGCCATGCATTCCTGGTTGTAATGGCTCTTATGATGGGTTTGAGTCCAATGCTTGTAAACTATGTTGCTCCCAGACACTCTGGGAGCTGCAAATTTAGCCAGACCTAAATGAATATTAATCATCGGAGCCAGGACTGCTTTTTTGTTTTGCTTTTAGATGCCTCTTTCTTTGCTTTTAAGTCCCACCCGGGGAGATCCTGGACAGTTGCTCAGAGCCCCTCTCCCTGATCTCTAGGGCAGGGAGTGGAGGAAGGAGGGTGGGAGTAGAGGGGGTAGGAAGTGAGTGGGTCTAGGATCCAGAGGGCATGGGCAGATGTGAGCTGGAATCCATCTTCTGCCATTTCTGCAGGAAGAAGGAAAGCAAAGCAAACCAGTCCCTGTGGAATGGGCAGCTGGGTAGTTACATGCCCCTGACTGTTCATCTCCATCCTTACCTACAGGTGACCGAACCAGTGGTGGGCAGTTGACTCAAGGGGAATCAAACCACAGTTTGGTTGGTGGCCTGAACATGGACAGAGAGGTTAGTTTTCCTTTGTTTTTTTTTAAATTTTGGGGGGAGTATAGTTGATTTACAATGTTGTGTTAGTTTCAGGTGTACAGCAAAGTGAATCAGTTGTACATATACATATATCCACTCTTTTTAAGATTCTTTTCTCATATAGGCCATTACAGAGCATTGAGTAGAGTTCCCTGTGCTATACAGCAGGTTCTTATTAGTTATCTACTTTATATATAGTAGTGTGTATATGTCCATCCCAATCTCCCAGTTTATCCCTCTCCCCACCACCCCCTGCTAGCCATAAGAGAGATTAGTTCTTAATCAGGTCAGTCAACTCTCCCACTTCAAACTCGAACTCAGAAATTCTCTCTCTATCCACTTAAAAAAAAGATAGTGAGCAGGGGAAGCTGCAGCTAAAGAACTGGCTGCGTGAGAGAGCATGGCCATATGGGTCCTGAACATGCTACCCCGAACTCCTTTATCACCACCATCACGGTAGTCCCGAGACCTCTAGGTAGATGGAGGGTCGAGGAGGGCAGGTGGGGGGAGGAGGTGTGCTTCTTACCGCACCCTGCCCGGCTCCACCAGGAACCGCCCTCGCCAGGTGTGAGCTACTTCATAGATCTCTTTCCAGGAAGCCGAGAGGGGCCGACAAGGTGGTCTCAGGGTGGGGAGGAAGGAGACCCTCCTGCAGCCAGGTTTTCATCATCTTGTTCCTCCTCTGCCAGCCACCAGCTGTTATCTGGGGGCAAGTGCCCATTAACCTGCCTGGGTTTCATCTGTAAAATGGACTAGTTGATCTTGAAGATGGTATTTGGCCATCTCAGTTGGTGAACGGTGCTCTGAAAGAAGTAACTGGGAAAACAGAGCGCGTGCGCGCGTGCGTGCGTGCGTGCGTGTGTGTGTGTGTGTGTTGGGGATAGTGGCTCCTTTGGTGGGCTGGCAAGGGGACCCTCCTGAGGATGCCACATTCATGCCGCAGGAGGGGCAATGGACGAGGGAGAGTGGCGAGGCTCTGGCGCTCCAGCAGTCTGGTGGGAGCATCCTCTCAGGGTGTGGGACCTAGTTCTCCGTCACAAAGCTGTCTTGAGTGCCTGCTGTGTGCCAAGTACCACAGTAGGTGCTGGGGAAGAAAACAAAACCACACAAAAAACGAAATGAAAAATACAGTGGCTGCCCACAGGGGAGCGCTCCACTGATGGCGTGAAGTTTAGTGGGAAATAAGGCAGGAGGGCTGAAGGCGTTATCAGTTCTGGTGCCTCCCGGACTGTGGTGGAATCAGAAACCGACACCCTCCATCTTTTCCTTTATTGAAACTGGCAGCACCTCTGACTTCCCAAGGAGGACATGACATAAAGAGGATAATGCTGACAGACCAGGTGGGGACAGGTTAAAACTTAGTTGGAGCATGCAGGTACCTGTGAGAACAGGACACATGGAGTTCCCAACAGGAAAAAAACAAATCAACTATCTTGGAAGCAACTATTTATTCAACACATTTTATGGAACACCTGCTATCGACTTGGTCCTGTCCTAGATACAGTAGGGCTGGGACTTGGTGACTGGCTGGGTGAGGTGACACGTACCCAGCTCCTCCCTCCACGTGAACCTCAGGCTCTGCAGACACCCCACGGCCTCACAAGCATCTCAGGTGCCCAAGACTCAGGGCCCAGAATGGTCGGCACCACAGGTGGGGCTTGTCCAGAGCCTCCCTGGGTGCCTGGGGAGCTGGAAGGTGGGAGGGCTGCCTGGGCTCCTCTCCCCGCGTGGCTAAAGCGAGGGAAACTGAAGCAGAACCGTCAAGCTGTTCTGGTCTATAAATAAACCCAGCCTGTAAATATTGGGTTGGCCCAAAAAGTTCGTTCGGGTTTTTCCGGAGCATCTTACGGAAAAACCCGAACGAACTTTTTGGGCCAACCCAATACGAATGTGCCTCGGCGCTGTGACGCTGTCATAATCTCTCATTTTGCTCCTCTGAAGGGCAGCTCCGGCACAGGCGGCTGCTAGGGTCGGAGGAGAGAGGGGTGGGCACTCCGTGCGTTCCTCTCCCGCAGAAAGGGCAGAAACAGCGCTTCAGTTCTCACATTCGCGTATCGCCTGCTACACACAGGCATATGGCAATTCAACAGGGAATCAACGGCAGATGGAGCCCTTGTGATGCTGCCCGTGCGGTGGGGACACGTGTGCCTACGTAAATCACAGATCCACCTTTTTCATGGCACCCAACACAGAGTGCTGTGGATGTACGCGGCAGAGGCTGATTTCCACGGTGGACGTAGTGCTGGTGGGGGGACGGGGACAGGGACAGTGGGCTGTGAAATCATGGAAGGTTTCCACGGGGAAAGGGCTTTCCTGGCAGAGGGCTTAGCTTGTGAGCAGGCTGAGTAATGGCAGATTCAAGGATGTTCTAGGGTGGTAGATACAGAGGCTAGAAACCGTTTATTTATTCAACAAATACCTGGGTGCCCATTATGTGCCACTGCTGGGTGTTAGAAGCTCAAATGTCAGGGCCAGGAGCAGAAGTGGAATGGGGAGAAGGTAGGCCTTGCCCATTTTATGAGGACTTTGAAAATCAAGTTGAGAAAGCAAATATCTTTGAACAAACTAGGAGGGATGGGGCAAAGATCACCAGCAAGGGGATGACCAAGGTCATGTCCCTTTCCTCCAAGGGTCCTTAGCCTGATCCTTTGAAGAGAAGTCCCTAAATGAGGGAAGGAGGGGGACACACAGAGCTTCATTGCAGGAGGAGCCAATATAGTTCTGCGGAAACCCAACTTAGCAAAAGGCAAAGGAAACTGGGGTCACAGCAATGCTCAGAGGAGGTGTAGGGAGCCTGCCACCGATCAAGCCTTTGGACTCTAGGGGCTTTGGGGACCTAGTCCTGCCACAGGAAAGATAAATGCCTCACACCTAAGGTTGGCAGAAGGAGCGTCCTTCTGGAGAACGCTAACGGGACCTGAACATACAAGCAGAGAGATAAGGAAAGAAAACAACAGTGACAACCCAGCACTCTTCTTGAAGCTGGGCGAGGCCTGTGCTGTAAAGTCATCTGCAGGCTGGGTGATGGTGGAGCTGGCAGCTATAAAAGCTACACCACCGTATGGCTGTTTGGAGTGGAATTCATACCTTTTCCACAATAATATGTAAGAATATAGTGATACCACAGGTAGCATATTTGCTGATGATTTTGCAGAGTGTTGGAGAAATATGATTATAATATAATACAATATAATTACAAACAAGGTCTCCTAACCCAGACATCCTCTCCACAAAGGTAGTAGAGAAAGAAACCCCTGCGATGACTGAATAAGTGTGAAGCCACAATGTGATGTGCATCACAGGCAATCCACTAAGAGATTGCAAAGACAAAAAGGAATCTCCCCCTCATCTAGCCAAGTGGACACGGCCCATTACATACATGTTCCCAAGGTGATCAATCACCAGTCTTCAAGTAAGAGGACTTGACAACATCTGTGTCGTGCATAGCTCGTCCTAACTTTATTTTGGTAACTGGGGAGACCACTTGTGTTGGTTTGATCTGGAGGAGAAACAAACTTCTCATACCTTTAGAACAAAAGGTAGTTTTGCAACTTGGAGCAAGGTGCCCACAGAAGTTAGGGTCTTACGGAGACAGGGGAGCTATCTTCTTGGACGTTTGTGTTTCAAAAAACGTCTCCCAGGTCCAGGAGAAAACATTCCTGAATTGAGACACTGGCAAGAGGCTTACTTAGCCGTTATAAATATTTATACACATATGAAAAGGACACGGAAAGAAGTTCTGAAAGAAAAAAAGCATGTGTCTTTTCCCTTATTATTATTATTATTTCCCCTTATTTTCAACATGGAGATTTAAGCCTTATGTATTTATGGCTGCCTTGGGTCTTTGTTGCTGCACGCGGGCTTGCGGCGAGCGGGGGCTACTCTTCGTTGCGGTGCGCGGGCTTCTCATTGCGGCTTCTCTTGCTGTGGAGCACAGGCTCTAGGTGCGCGGGCTTCAGTAGTTGTCGCATGCGGGCTCAGTTGTTCCGTGGCATGTGGTATCTTCCCGGAGCAGGGCTCAAACCCATGTCCCCTGCATTGGCAGGCAGATTCTTAACCACTGCACCACGAGGGAAGTCCCAAGCCTCATTTATAATTTCTATTTGTCCTTACAATTTCCTCCCTTGTTACTATAAAATAATAATGTTATAATCTTCTAATTATTTCCATTGTGGTGTCTACCTTCCTCTGGGCAACTTACAGTTGCCTAAATATCCAGTAAGTCCATAGTAAAATGCTAACAAAGCAATTACCAGAATTGCAATTTAACGTAAGGATGAATTTAAATATTCAGTATAGCATATACAGAATAACCCAACGTTAAACTGGTGACATTAGACCAGTCTTTTTCAGTCTTTCTGTTTGTTAATTAGATGTTCTTCTTTTCTACATCATCTTTCCAAACAAACCAGTTAACATTTTTGTGTGTGTGTAAAATTTAGAGCTTGAGTACCTGGGTGCATATTAATTAGTTTCCTTGTTATTATCAAAAACTACTACTAAAGATGGTCCCACTTGGACTCTGCTAATAATCGGGCTACTGGACTTAAGTCCAGACTGTGTTCATACTGAGAGTACAATTTAGAGCTGATGAGAAATATGTGGTGTGGGGACCGTTACTGGAAGCGCAGAAAGAAAGAGTAGGGTTTGTTTTCTTGTAAATGTGATTTTCAAAGTAAGTGGAATAATCATGGCCGTGAGGAGGACAGCCAGGCAGCCTATGAGAATAGTAATACATTTTCTAGAATATTTCTTTTCAGTTGAGGCCAATACCAACTGGTTCCTCTGGAAAAGTTAAGTGTTAGGTCCTTTGAGGGAACCACAGTCCAGTCCTCCTGTGGTGCTGGCTTCCCATGGGAAGCATGAATCCAGCTGAGTTGTCCCTTCACTTTGGTAGCCTATGGGTGTGCAGCAGCAGATAGGGTCTCCTCCAACTTGGTGACAGCTGTCTTTCTTCTGGAACACCTTTATGTAGATGAAGTCTCCCAGTTGACAGGGGTGGCCAACTTCCTCTTGGCAGGTCCTTTCAGATCCTTGTGACTTTAAGTCTCAAGGTTTCTGGGAAAAGAGAAGTCTTGAACACAATTTTAAGTATTGAACATAATTATGAGTGGATTCCATTAAATTCGACACAGAATATGGCCTCAGACCCAAATTCATAGGCCTGACACACATAAGCTCAAAAGAAGACATTCCATGCCTGCTTGCAGGGGCCGTTCTAATTAATTTCTAACAAGACTAGTGATAAAGCTCTAGGCCAGTGTTAACCTGCTAGATGGTGAATTTTATTCAAGGTGTTTTTGTTTTGTTTTAAGGTTTGATTCACTTGTTCTCCTTGTCTAGAGGACTGGGGCTTATAGGAATCTGCAAACGTTTGTATAATTCCTGAACAACGTAGAAATAAAGTGACTTCCTCTGATTCAATATAGTAAGAGAGCCTCTGCCACTGCCTGGACACTGGCTTTTGAAGAGGAAAACACTTCAGGCCACCCAAACATGGTATACACCATAAGTAGACACAGTCTCTTATCTTCTGCAGGCATTACTTCTATGAAATCCAACGGCCACCAGGTTCCTGTTAAAGCTGGTCAAGGAGAACTTTCTGTGCTTACTTTGGGAGTGGGCTGTAAAGAATTCTGTTGCCAAATAACACATCTCTTTTTAACATGTTTTGAATAATTTTACCTTTTTGGTAAGTGTAGTATGAGTTCAGTGCCTTTAAAATACCTCTTTTATTCCGGTGATTTTGTGGACGACACAACATCAACCGAGCAAAAGGGCACTAGTTTGTGTCAGGTAATTCCCCTAGTCCAGTCAAATTTCTTTTAGCCCCTTTTATATTCTTTTTGTCCGATTTCTTTTGCAAGGCATGGTTTTAAAAATGAACAAACATTTCTTGTTGTGTTGAAAGTGGAGCTCTGCCATGTTTTAACAGCAGCTTTTGCAGCTGTCAGCAAAATGAGCTACTGATATCGGAACAGGCAGTTGTAAAGCCCCTAACAAATCAGCTTTCGATTTGACGTGAGATTTTTTTCATTCTAAGTCAAAAGTCCTCTATTTAAAAAAAAAATTTGCATGACAGATAGCAAACACATATTTACTGCAAATATAAATTTTCATTTAAATTCCAGAATCAAAAATTGCAGCTCTAGTAACTATTAACTCAGCAGCTTGTCCCGATTTAATTCCAGACAGAACATAAGCCTCCAAGATTTCGTGAGAAGTCACTACATAGGAAGGCGTAAGTTGTCGTTCTTATTCTGGGTATATGACCCAGCAGCAAACATGATCAAATCTGTATTTTGATCTGAGACATCTGATGAATCAGGTCGAGGCCTAGTGTCTTCTTCTATTACTCATGTACAATCATGATCATCTACTAGACAGGATCTTGAAAGAGGGTTTAGGAGACTGCAGCTCCCAAGCACAATATTAGGACTGGATACCAATGCTCACTCACAGTTAGCTTGATGGTGCACTGACAAATGCTGGGTGTATGCACTTGTAAGATCACTGTCATAGCAGATGGACGTGCATATAAGTCAAATGCCCCAAGGTAAGAGGTTGGGCCTTTTCACTAAGGATGGTGGCTGCTGCCACTGCCATTGCTCAGAGGCACCTAGGCATTCCCAGTACTGCAGCATCTAGAAAATCTGAGAAATAAGCTATTTGTCTATGGCCTAGTCCCAGTTTTTGAGCCAATACTCTACTAGGTAGTAGTGCATGTTCAAACAAGTGGAAAGGTTTTTTCAAGATCTGCAATCCCCAAAGCTGGGGGAAAGGCTATAGCCAATTTCAGTTGTTCAAAATCCTTGTCAGATTCTAAGGACCAGACCAGGGGTTCCGGAGAGTTATCATGGAATTGCTCTGTCAGAGGTTATGCATGCTTGGCAAAAGCTGGGATCCATTATCTATAACACCCAACTAGTCTCCAATATTGTCCAAGTTGTTTTCTTGTAGCTGGCTGTTTTATATGCAAATTTGGCTGACTCCCGGACTGTGACACTTTATGGCCTTCAGCTGACAATAGATGCTCTAAATATTTACTTCGGTTCAGCAATACTGCAGTTTTGTCTAATGAGGCCTTATGATCCCATGAAGCAAGGAACTGCAATAAAGCCAAAGTAGCAGTTCTGCATTGTTTTTTAGTTTCTGAGGCTACCAGCAAATCATCTATGCATGGTATGCTCACAGATCCCTCTGGTGGAACAAGTTGTTTCTCACTTTTCCTGTAAATGAAGAGCGAAAATAGTAGGGGGGTCTTGAAACCCTTAAGGAATTTTTTTCCCCACAAATATTGGGCTCCTTCATAAGTAAAAGCAAACAAAAATTTAGCCTTGTCCACTAGAGGGACAGAAAAAAAAAGCAGAACACAGATTGATCAGAAAGAAATATACTTTGCAGACAATGGTACTGAAGTTGCAGGGTTAGAGACTACAGGGGTTTATGTGACGACACATTTATTTCTCTAAGATCTTTTACAAATCTATATAGTGATCGAGTATCTTTATCACATTTACATTTCTTCTTTACTGGAAGTATCGGGAGTATTAAAGGGTGAACGTTCCTTTTTAATTATCCCTAACTTTCTAATTCTTTTATACTCAGCTTTATTCCTTCTAATTGAGCTCTTGACAAAGGATATTGCTTATACATGGCCATAGCTTATCTTTCCTGTAAGCTATTTTTACTGGTTCCAAATCTCGAATTAAAACAATCCCATAATCCCTAGGGCTCTGAGTGATGCCTCAATTTGTTTCGGGGTGCTTTCCAGCATGGTGTGAAACTGCCACTCTTTGCCATCCCCCTTTTCTTCCAGAGGGTACATAGCAACCAATTCACCTGCATCCCCCTTTTTTCAGGGAGCTCCACGAACACTCCATCCAGAGCACAGAATATAGTGGCCTTCAATTTGCACAGCAGGTCTCTCCCTAATAGGTTTACAGGAGAATCTGGAGAAAGTAAAGCACACATGCTCCTCAGTAAGGCTCCTGTCTGTATGGGAATCACAGAGGAAAAGGAACAAGACGCCTAACCCAAAACACCAACAGCTTGTACTATCTTTTATCAGATGGAAAGTGAGAAATGTCTGAGGAAGTTGCAGAATAACTAGCACCGGTATCTACCAGAAAAGGCAAGGATAACCCAAATAAAAGCTATTGACATATTTGGTTCCTCACTTCCCACCTCTGAGATTCCCTCAATCTGTCCATTCTGAGCCATTTGCCAAGTATTTCCTAGCAAAGGGATCTGCCTTTCTCTGTAACCTCCACGTGCTCCCATTTCCCTTTATGGTCCTTCCAATACCCTGGCATTTTGCAAAGCAGTTTTCTCCTCTTCCTTTGCTGTCTTCATAGGTTGGCCAGAGTAGGGTTTATTCCCTTTAGCGAAGAGTTCTAACTAAGCAGCGAACACAGCAGTCTTTAATCTCTCCTTTTCTTCTTTGTCTTTCTCTGGATTATCCCCAAATTGAGTAGCAGCTGCTAAGATTTGAACACTAGTCTATGCTTGCCTGACACCTTTTCCTTAATTTGGGTTTGGAGAGTTGGCAAGAGAGCCAAGAGAAAGGTTGTTATGACTAGAGTGTGGATTTGATCTGCCCCTGGGTCTACGCCCATAAAATTAGAGAAAGCAGCAAACTGAGGATGGAAATCAACAGAGGACTCACATCCTCTGCTTACACTGCCCACAACTTTTCCCAGCTCACCTTGATTGGAAAGGTGTCCAGTCCTGCCATCATGGGTCTCTCATGCCATCCATTCTTCCGGGGTTGTAGGGAGCGGTGGAGAGTCGACTTCTCTCAGCACTATGCCCTCTTCTAGGTGGATCACTTTCCGGTCCACAACGAGCTTGCTCCATCAAATACTCAAAATCTGCTGGTGCCAGAAGTCCCCACAGCAGCTAGTGCACATCCCCACGCGGGGCTGTAAACTGAAAACATGCTGACGAGCATTACTGCAAACTTTCGTGGATCTTCCTGGAGCGTGGGAGCGAAAAAAGCCTTTAGATGAATGACGTCAGCAGGGGAGGTGGGCACAGAAACTCAGCATTTCCTTTGTGTCCGAGGGGCTTGGGTAGCTTCTCAGCTGCGTCAGCTTTGCTGGAGATCCGAATGGAAGGGCTGGTTTTCTTCACATTGAGGTAGGATTATATGGCACCGTGGTTTCTTTTCCCATCTTTGTATTTATCAGCCTAGCTCCTTGCTCTTTTCTCTTTCTCCAAGGAACCAGTGTGACTACTCTCCATCCTGCTACCTTCATAGGGGGACACAATTGTCAATCATCCCAGGATCTTGATCATTTCCCATTTCTGCCTTTCCAGCTACATGGTGTGTATATAAAAAGGGACTCCTGGAGGTGGAGTACGGTCTAGGACATGAAGTGGACTCAGGGCTAGGCCAGCAGGCACACGGTTCTGCATCCTCAAGCAGGGCAGGTAACACATTATCAGTTGGGAAAGTCGAATCTTTCTTAGGGAAACCCACTCACCAAGGGAACCACTGTCTAAAAGATCATCATCTACACATTCTCAGGAGTCAGTTTGAGGCAGGGAGAGTAAAGCGCGGCAGGAGGAACAGAGGGGATGAG
The DNA here is from genome assembly GCF_949987515.2 of Delphinus delphis. Taxonomy (NCBI): domain Eukaryota; kingdom Metazoa; phylum Chordata; class Mammalia; order Artiodactyla; family Delphinidae; genus Delphinus; species Delphinus delphis. The sequence goes on from NC_082683.1 coordinate 131,194,748, forward strand.
ACAGCAGAGAAAGGCGGAGGAGGTTTCTGGCAAAGAGGAAACACCTTTAATTCCCACATTCCTGAGTTGTGAGGCTGGCAAGAGGCTTATTTAGCCATTATGAAGAGTTATACATATTTGAAAAGGACAGAGAAAGAAATTCTGAAAGAAAAAGGAGAGGAAGTCTTTCCCCTTATTTTCAACAGGAAGAATTAAGCCTCTTCTTTCTAATTTGTATTTGCCCTTGCCGTAGGCAGACAGGTGTTCTACCCGTTTTTCTCTCCCTCTGAATAAATGAAATAGGATCGTATTTTCAGATCTGAAATAGATCTGAAGGAATGATTCCATCTAGGTCCCTGCCTTCTGGCAGTGAGTGTCTAAATCATTTAGGACCAATAGTTGTCTGATCACCTCTGATGTTCTCCCAGGTGGAGATGTCACCCACCAATGTTGGTAGTGGCTTTCAGTGTTTTAGCAACTTGATAGGTTCAGAGTTTTATTTTGCCTATTTGAAGTCCTTTCTGCCATAAATTATCAGATAAATAGTATTAGATAAATTTAATTAATTTATCATCAAAACTAGAAGATTCTTCGCTGTTTTGACAGGGTCGAGATGTATACCTGTTCTCGTCCTTGAAGATAACTCTCACCTGTGGCATTTAGCAGGTCAGTGGACGTAATCTAGACAGATTCAAAATTTTTAGAGTGCCACTTAAATCCTACATCCTCTATACAACCCATTTAACACTCTAATCTGCCCTTTTAACAACCTTTTCACTATAATATATACAGTAATTAATTTAACCCTTTTGAATGTTTTGTTTAAAAAAATAATGCTTACTTCACAGGATTACTATGCTATATAAAAATTATTTTCACAGGTGTATATCTTATCTGCCTAAAGCTCCATGAAGGGATCATGTCCTGTACTATTTGATATCCTCCAGAACACCTAGCAGTAAGAACTAGGCCTAGTGGGGTGGGGAAGGGGTATTCCATTGAGACAGAATTCAGCTCAATCTAGGAAAAAAACTTCCTAACAATTAGAACCATCCAGGAAGGATGTTTCAGGAACCAGTGAGCTCTCTCAAATGCTAGAGGTACTTCAGTGGAGACTACAAGACTACCAATCATGGTACCCTATGAGGAATTCCTACATTGAGTAGGGTGTTCAGTTCACTGGTTGCTTTGGAGAGAGGACCGGCATTTTGACTCTGAGAGGAAAAAAGAAGGGATTACTTAATGCAATGTACTGCGACTGAGGTCACGAGGGTTGGATTTCTGCTCTAATGGCCTTACCTCTCCATCCCCTTCAGTCTAGAGGAAAGGTGAAACTAATATCAAGGTTCTCTGGAGATTCTCAGATAATGGAGAAACAAGAATGCAGAGTTAAATAAACACTTGGTGTCACTAGACTGCTTACCGTCATATACCAAGGAGAGGTGAGGAAAGGGAGAGACAAAGAGACATTCCTCTTCTGCCATAAAGATTTGTTACAACACAATTAGACAACCAGAGTGTGGCTAGATGCTGGAAGATAAGAACACTTCCTGGGGAATGAAACCTTGGGAAAACATCTTTGGCCACCACTTGTGGCTCTATGGATGTGAATCCTGTTTGCCACGATAACCAGTCTCTTCTCTTGCCTTCAGTCACAATTCCCCCTCCCTTCTCTACTCTTGTTGCCTGTGCTGAGAAATGAGACTGAAAAGACCCCAGTAAAGGTGATGCCGGTTTTTAGCCTGCAGTCACCTAAATCCTACTCTAAATCTTCTCTAGGGAGAGAATGCACTAAGCATGTGGTAGGAGAAGGGACATTTCAGAAATTTCACTGTGGGCATTTTCCTAACTTTTCATGGCAGCTATGATGGTGGCCTCTTGGCAGGTCAGCTCACAGGCAGATGTCATGTTCAGAGAGCACAGGAATAAAGCCATTTTACGGACACACTGAGATTTCCAGAACAGCTAATCTAACCATTCAACCTTCCATCCTTTTGTTGTTGATTGCGATTTTTATAATTTATACTTAATTATTCTTCATAATGGAAAGAAATTGAAGAGTGATTACCATTTTAATATGCATATGCTAATACTACCCTGTATTCAAGGAATGCTTTTTAATTTCCAAGAGTGCCAGAGGCCTTTCCAGAGAAGATATATTACTGAAACTGCAAAGCTTTGCAATTCAGTGACACAGGAACATCACACCCCAGTTCTAAGAATAGAAGGGTGCCTTTCCCAAGGGAACCACAGAGCTCATGAGAAGTCTCTCCTGGGACTGGCCAAACAGAATTTGAAAAGTGGAAATGAGGACTCTTTCTTATGGTATAACACTGACCAGAGTTTGGTCTTTAAACATGAAAAATACTGAAAAAATATAAAGTGCTTACTAACTGGGCTGGCATTTAACAGTGGTTAATTTGCTTAATTTAGGAAAAAAGTCATTTTGCTGCATCTTTCAAAATTTAACCCTCAAAATTTGCCATAAAATAGGTATGAATACTTCTAAGAGACTCAGGCATTCCAAAGAAACATCAGTCAGGTTCCAAGTCTCCATGAAAGTGCTATGAGCTTGAGGAGCTCCTTTTATATTCAGAAAATAAATTTCAATAGCTGAGGATGAAAGAACCAGAAAGGAAAGGGTGGGGGGATTGGGGGGAGCCAGCTTTGCACAATATCCTCTGCTTTCCCACAGACAACAGGCTGCCTTAAGCATAAATCTTTCAGAGTATTCAGTAAACATAATCTCAGCCCCAGACCTCTCAGGTCTCTCTGTTCAAGGAGTAAAGATCTTCATATTCCATTCAAACAGTAAAACATCTAAAATGTCTTACTGTTTACTGAGCTTTAACAGAAAGAGTGCCCCCTGGTTCTGTGCAAATACACGTACCAAGGTAGGTCAACACTGCTTGTGCGCACTCCTGTGGAACTGCTATCAATCCAGCAACAAAAAAGCTTTAGTCATGTGGTGTGCCCTCCAAAATGGCCTTCCAGGTTCCTGTGGTAGAGACACACCATTATGGAAAGAGAACCCCATTACTGCAGAAATTCTTTTATTTACTAGAATGCAAGTTCAGGAGCGATTGGATTTTTCCTGGTTTTCCTTTTTCTTTTCCCCTGTCTCTGCTGTATGGTGAGCACTTCAGAATACAGGTCAGCAAACCTGGGCCCGCAAGCCAAATCCAGCCGGTGGATTTTTGTATGGCTCATAAGCAACAAATGGCTTTTACATTTCAAAATGCTTGGGAAATAATTTTTGAAAATATTGTGATACATGACAATTAAATGACATTCAAATTTCAGTGTCCATTCGTTGAGTTTCATTAGTACCCAGCCACACTCATTTGTTTACATTATGTCTAGGGCTGCTTTCACATGCTACAATGGCAGAGTGAAGTTGTCGTGACAAAGACCGTATGGCCCACAAAGCCTAAAATATTTACCATCTGGGTCTTTACAGAAAAAGTCTTATGACCCTTAGCCTGGAAGAGACTACCTCATTATAGGCACTATTTGTTGAATGAATAGAGTCACCCTATGCAAATGGCTATGGGACCTTACTCATCTCTTTTGAGCAACAGCCCGTATCCATTACAGACCACTAGCTGAGGGTACCAAACTGGGAGTGAAATGGATTGTTATTAGGCTGCTATTCCACCGAAGCTCACTCACAAAAAAGTTTCTGGAATAAAACATTCTTTCAGGTGTATAAAACTAAAGGTGAAGCCTCACGTTTAGAATATACAATTACTTGTGTTTGCCTTGGTTTTTTCCCTTGAAAATCCTGAAGACTAGTTTTTATGTGGTTCTTCCAAAAGGCTCCTAAACCTCTGGTCACAGATTAGTACTGACAGTAGGACGAAAGCAGGGCATATAGGAAAATCCATAAAATCATTTGCAGAGAGACTGCAAAATATATCACACAATAATTGATTAACCTAGACTGTTACCACTTTTGGGAAGTTTCACTTAGAATTCATGAGAACCCCTACCCAGTCCCAATGCAAGATCTCCTTCAGAACTTGGGCACTAGGGAGTTTGATTCAAAAACTGATCAAGGACAGATGACTCACAGAGAATGGAGGGCAAATTAAAACCATAAACAAATGGGAAGATTTCTTAATTCTCATACTGAGAAGCTGTAATGATCTCAAGTGAAAAGAAACATAATTGTAGGCACTCAGATGTCTTAGTGACTAAACCATAAGAATGACAATGGAATTTGTATAGTATAATCTTATTTATTAACAGAGATTAGCATATCATTTTCAGTAAGTAGAATTTAATATGTAGAGATAAATATGGAGTACAGAGGTTTACTTTTGCAAAACTACACAACTTCTTAGTGATTAAGTTGAGACTGTAACTTAAATCTCCTCTAAACTCCATGTTTGCCTCCATTTTTGTTTGAAAGTGGTCCCTGGAACAGATCATCGTGGTTTATTGTGTACTTCTCCAGCTTCAACTCACACTACTGTCTTGCACTTTGTTTTGTACATACTGGATCTATCCTCTTAACTTTTGTTTTTGATAAACTTACCTTAGAACAGCACTTTTAGATTTACAGAAAAATTGCAAAGAAAGAGTTCCCATATAGCCTACACTCAATTGCCCTATTATTAACATCTTACATTAGTATGGTACATTTGTTACAATTAATGAATCAATACTGACTGATTAATGAATCAATACTGATCAGTCAACCGAAGTCTATACTTTGTTTAAATTTCCTTAGCTTTCACATAATGTCCTTTTCTGTTTCAGGATCCCATCCAGGATATCACATTACATTCAGTCATGTCTCCTTAGGCTGTGAGTTTCTCACTTTCCTTGTTTTGATGACCTTGACAGTTTTGAGGAATACTGGTCAGGTATTTAGCAGAATGTCCTGCACTAGGGATTTAGCTGATATTCTTCTCATTTAGACTGGATTTATGAATTTGGGGGAGGAAGATCACAGAGTTAAAGTGTCATTTTCATTGTATGATATCCAGAGTACATAGTATCAACGCGACGTAACTTTTGATGTTGACCCGGATCACCTGGCTAAGGTAGTATTTGTCAGGTTTCTCCACTGTAAAGTTAATCTTTTTTTTCTCTCGTTCCATACCAGACTCTTTGGAAGGAAGTCACTATGCACAGCCCATCCTTAAGGAGTGGGGAATTATGTTCCATCTCCTTGAGGATGGAATAGCTACATAATGTGGAATCCTGCATGGGAAACTTTTCATTTATTTATTCAATCATTTATTTATATAAGCATGGACTCATGGATATTTATATTTGGGGTTATAATCTATAATCCAACACTAGTTTATTTTGTTGCTCAAATTGTTCCAACTTTGGCTACTAGAAGCTACTCGAGTCTTTTTCTTTGCTTCCCTTGGTCTTGAATGTTCCTTTACCTCTTTTCAGGATTCAGCTGAGATGAAAAATATTCCTAAGTCCCCTATCCTGATCCTAATCTCCCACCACTCTAGATTATATATTTTTCCGGTACATCTAAAATTTATGTCTACTATGGTACTCACATATTTATACTTGTGTGTCTCTCCCACTGGACAATAAACTTTTTGAGGGTAGTGATTACGTCTTATTTATTTTATATGCTTAGTATATAGTACATAGTGCCTCACCTACACAAAGCAGGAGCTCAACAAATATTTCTAGAATGATCACTATGATTTTCTCTTTAGTCCAAGAATCCAGGAGTGCCTAACATCTTAACCAGAAGCCACAAAGGAGCTGGTTACTAACTGCTCTGGTAGGAATTACAAGGTGCTACTATTGTAAGTATTAATGTCAGTCATGAAACACATGTAATACGATAGGCTCAGGATCTAAATTAACACTTCTGCACGTCTCATTTCTAAGCAAGCAGACTTTTCCTGAATATTAATCCCAGTTACGTGGGCATAATTACATTAAGGGCAATGATAAATTACCTTTATATTTAGAACCAAGGGTAGGCAGCTTCTAGTTTTGCTTAGCTTAGAGAAGTGGTGTCCTCAAAACAGCACACAGGAATTTGGGTCATGAGGTTCCCAAGTGACTTGCTGCTGGTTGAGGACTGCATAACCACTGAAGAAATAAATTTGCTGAGTTGCATTCTTTGTTGTCAATACATATTATGAGAAGATGACTTTAAAAATCAATCAAGAATCTTCCAAGATATAGGAGTTAAGACGAATTCTAATAAGCTGAAACAGGTTTTGAGGTTGGATCATGCTAGTCCAAGCCACCATTAACTCTTGACTGATCACCTTCCTAACTGCACTCTTGCCCTCATCTATCCATTTACCATAAATGAGATTGTGTCATTCCATTTAACACTTCCACTTAACTGCTTTTATAACAAAATTCAAATTTTCAAGCATGCCCTAGAAGTTTCCACATATCTTTTGGGCTCCTTCACCTCTTCAAACTCATCCCACACTCATCTCTTCCTTGACTAGTAATGGTCCAGCCATGCTCATCTTTCTGAGGTCGTGGCATGGTCCCATAAAATTTTTGATGTCTAGTACCTCAATCTTCTTACAAGAACTTTTCAAAGTTTTTCAGTCCTTAATGTTTCTTATGCATGAGTTCTGTACCTAAGAACAAAGGCAACTTTGTCTAAGAAACTCCTACAAATACACTGAAATAAAGATTAGAACATAAAAACCCATATTCTTCATGAGTTAGAAGCTTTTTTGGTGTTAAAATGTGTATTATCTTTAAGCTTTAGTTAACTAATATGTTATTTTTCTAAGAAACAGTAATATTTGTTTGATTTTGACATCCTGCAAAGACTAACTCAAATTTTAAAATGGTTTCTATTTACAAGGAAAAGAGTTAAACACAAATTTAAATAAAACAACACTGCCTTCTTAAAATAAATAATAAGTTATTAAAAAATTGAGTCCCTTTGATAACTAAAGGTACCTTACTGCAACCTTCCAAATGTATGAAAATTAACATAACCATACAATGCTGACAACTTGAAATAAAACAAAGAGACCAAACAAAAACCATAATAATCTGCTTCTATTTAAACACATTCAAAGAGGCATTAACTCTCTGCTTCTATTTTGATGACTTTCTGGGCATATCTGCCTAAGTAAAGTTCTTTAAGTGAAGAATCTACATGTGAATATTCTTTCTATATTTTTGTAAAAGGACATTCATTAATCTCAGAAAAAAGCCCAACTGACATGTTCTGGTTGATGACAAGTGTAACTTTTGAATGATAGTGACTTTTTCTCTCAGAATTGAGTCCAAAAGTTATCAGGTTCTTAACTCCCAGAAGTTAGTTAAGATATAATTGTCTTGAAGCTCTAAAAACTGAAAAATTTCACTTAAGTTTGAGGCTTACTCATTTGGCAGTAAAAACTGACCTGAACTACTGCAAGACTATTTTTAGTCTGTATTAATCTCATATAACGTGAACATTTATACATTTTGCTGCAGAAATATTAATGTGTTTGAAAACAGTATTGCTCCAGACTCTGTTGGAGGGTGTTATATAAAACATAGTGTATGTACCCTATTACTTTCCTAAAAGTCAGAAAGTTCTAAATTCCAAAACGCATTTGGCCCAAGGGCTTCAGATAATGAAATGTGGACCTGCAGTAGGTTTCAATAATTTTAAATAGAGGGACACATGGGATATTCTGATCACCCTTATTATCCATATACTTATCACACCAAGCTTTTCCAAGTGTCTATTTTTATAAAATACATGTGGCATATAATTCTGTTTATATCTTTTTCTAAAAAGTGTTCAGACTTAAAGTAGCTCAAACAGAAAGCTTCACATTACTTTTGCTTGACCTGCTACTCTTAAGTTCTTTCCTTTTACAAATTGAAAACAATGTGTGAAACTAACTAGACAGTCTAAGAGATTATATGGCTTGGAAATTTGGATAATAGGGCTTCAATTTCTTTTCCTCTAAGTGAGAGCCTGGCAAACCATGGTCTGTGGGCCTCCACCTATTTCATAAACAGCTTATGCCCATTTGTTTATATATGGTCTGTCTGTGGCCGCTTTTCTGCCACAATGGCAGAGTTGTGTAGTTGTGGCAGAGACCATATGACCTGCAAAGCCTAAAATATTTACTATCTGGCCCTTTATGGAAAAAGTTTGCTGACCTTTGCTCAAAGTTGATCACCCCATGATGGTACTAATACCTATGACTATCTGATAGCCATGATTTTATAAAATAAGTTGGTTTGTGTACATTTAGGGTTTATTTAGGGCCTTATGGGTAACATTTCAAAGGAAAAGACAGAGATAGCTGTCACAGACTGATATTCCCTTTCTGTTTGAATGTGGTCTCAACAGGTCAAAATGTTAGACCCTTGGCCAGATCCAGAGGGACTGAGGAATCTGGTACTTGCTGATAATATAAATCTGGTCAGAGAATGAAGAGAGAACTTCATAAAGTAATTAATCTTTCTACCTACTGTAAACATTAAATTCACAGAAAGAATCCATATACTTTATGTTGATATGCATAATTCCGAAGAGGTGGGGAAATATGGACCTTAAAAATTATTCATCAGTATATTATACTATAGTTCATGTGTGCTACTTCTTGAAAAGATAAAATTATCTCTTGCCACATTGGACAAAAAGTTTCCCAGTTCAGCTGTGGCTCAATAAACTTTTATTATTTTTTGTTATTTATTTTTATTCAAAAGAATTTGTTTCCCTATCACAAAAATTAGATAACCATACCACCAACAGCAGCAAAGTCCATAGAGTTACATGGATGGTGGAGAGTTCACTGGGTATTCCCAATGTCCCAAAGGTCATAAAGGAGGGAAAAAAAGGAAAAGAAAAAAAAATACTCAAAACAAATCCAAAACCCATGATGACTTTGGGGAGAGACATCACACGACAGTTTCTGTCTTCTCTTATTGTCAGCTGCAGATGTATTTCAGCCGGATCAAGTACAATTCAACTTGAGTAAACCCTTCATACCAACTCTAGCACCTAATAGGGAGAAAGAAGAATCAGTATAATAAAATAGTTTTAAAATATAGGAAGAGTTTAATCAGTCTTTATTATATTGTAAATGGAGAACCAAATCAAGTAGACTTTTCCCAACTGCTTTGGCTAAAATCAAAGAATTTGAAGGGATCAGACATGAATCCATTCTTACTTTCAATTCAGTAGCTGCATGAACTCTTTCAGATTAGTTATCTCCACAGTCAACAAAGGAGCCTTCAAGATAAACTACATAAAACACAGATAAATGACCTGACTGATCCATAGCATGAATATAACATTTTGGAATATTATGTTGGTATCTTTCCACATTCATAAGAAAAAGTTTAAGTACTGCTGTTTAGAATTTTAATCCACTTATTTCTTGCACTGATAAACATTTTATAGTGATCAAGGTATACAGGACCTAAAATCTTGTCTTTTCCTATTGCTTAATTTATTTTCTAGTCAAGCATCTGGATGTTGAGATATTTTGTTAGCTATTAGACTTAGAGTAGTACCTTATCATACAAAAAAGTTGTGCTAAAACTAAAAATAAGAAGAATTATACTTCAATAAAGATGTATAAAAAATAAATAAAATAAAGAAGAAGCAATGATCAGTTATAAAAGGAGTAGAAGAAATGGCTGAGAAAGGACATCGAACATGCGGACAATTATGAGCACTGTCAAAAAGGATTATGTTAGATGGAGACTGTAATTCTAGGTGGCAAAGAATTAAAGGAGCAACTTATCTTCTGCCGTGCTAAGGCCTGACTTATATCTGTGCTTTCATAATGCTTTTTGTCTTTACATTTGCCAAGCAGGCTACTTTACATAAGAGGTCAATGCTATTGAACAAAAATCTTAGATTTGTCGCTGAGACCCTATAAGTGTGTATGTAGCTTTGAGCTTTCTGTAGAAACATTAGCAATCCCAATTGCCTCAAAGGCCAAACTTGTTGAAGAATACAGTACAGCTTTTTCAATACATGTCTTGCCATGAGAATAAAGAAAAACTGAGAGACTATAGAGAGCCACTTAAAACAGAGATTCCAAGACCTTCTACCATCTTGCTTGAGGCTTCCAGAACACAGCCTTGGCTCTCTAATGAGGCTTTCCAAATAGAGAAACTGGCTGCATAAAAAGAAGTATACCATGTAAATTAATTTGACTAGCTAACAGTGCAGTTCTGCTTTGAGTTTGCTCATTTCATCTCTGTAGGACAATGTGTGAGGCTTGGATTTGCTCTCTTGGTTGCTGGGTCATTCTCCGTTCAGGATGAGTGGAAGGAAGCCATGGCAAAATTAATGCTAACTGGCAGGAAAATAGATACATATTATTTTTAAAAATGCATCCTGACACTTCTGTATCAGCAGAGAATATGTGGAAAGAACTGGTACCCACAGAATAAGTGCTAATCAAACCCAGGTACTAAAAACCTCCTCCAAAATGGTGTTTTGTTTAAAAGCTCACTGCTTAGCTCAGGATTTATTTATCCAATGTATTGTGCCCAAGTGCTGAATATCCAATGGTATAACTAGATAAAATTTTTATTTCCTTGAACTCCTAACTACGAAGAAAAGTATGTGGAAAACTATGTATGAATTTGGGAATGAGACTGTGAGCAAAGAGACATGAAAGTTTTCAGATTACACCAATGGCATGATCACATGATCAATCAATTTTCAACGGAACACTAGAATACCTTTTCTTTCCCTAGCAACTGAGCAAAAATCTCCTTGTCATGGAAGAGAAGGAAGAGAAACGCGAGGAAGAGAAGAGTAAAATCAGAGTAAGACATTTTAAAACCTGGTGAACGTCTAAGCATCTGATGCTGTATCTTGGATCTTGTTCCCTGAACACCCTGTGGGGCAGCTGCACTGGCGTGACAGAAGCTCAGCAGTGCTCGCCCCACTGTGAATGCTTAACAGTCTTCATCTGTTTTTCATCCTGACCGCCTTTCAATCTCTTCAGCATTCGTATAACCTCTAACAAGTACTATCATCTTCCCCATAGTTGCAAGCTACCTATTCTTTTCCCCTTCAATCAAAGCCATTTCCAAGCAGACAGAGACCCATGATTTGGCATGCTCTCTAAGGCTTAGTACAACTCTACATTTCCATGTTATAGTTATAGTCTGTTATAGCCTAAAAATGGAGATGTATAAAATAGCTTACCTTAATTGTACCCTGACTGTTAGCAGCAATCAGCACATTGGACTCCTAGAAAAGAACAAGAACTTTTAGAGTATAGAGAAGGATTTCCTGGAGGGCAGTCCAGGAGAATAATTTAATCTTCATCCTTCTTTCTTCACTTCACCCTAAGACGCCAATACAATCTAAACTGGAAAACCAACTTTAACATGTTTTTAACTACGAATTATAAATACAAAATCCAATATTTTGAGGATTAAGTTTTAATAAAAACAATTAAGTTGGAAGCAGAGTAGGAAACTTTTAAATGTAAAGAAAAATAAAAGAGAAACAGATTGCCACTAGGAGGAAAGCCAAGAGAAACAAAGACTGAAATAAAAATAAGAATAACTTGAGAAAAACAAAGTACACAATCCTTTCCACAGAAAACTCCCCCTTCATTCACTTTCTCCCATAAGACACCAGTAATTGGCATAAATCTCTATTGCTAGCTATTTGGTATTAGAAAAACAAAATAAAACAGAATGTGAATATTCATCTGGGAGAAAGAAGGCTATCTTTCTTTTTAATTATTCTATCACTCACTATATGCATTTTTAACAACCTTGGTGATTACCTGAAATAGAATGCATGTGGTAACATATTTTTAAAAATATTCTAAGCCTTAAGAAAAAACTATCTCTGGAAGGTAGAAAGGGTAGAAAAAGAAATAGACAAGACTGAGTTTACCAGAGAGAATCTCATTGAGTAGGAAGAGCTAGGACATGCCTTCCATTGGAAACAGAGTCTAATAGGCTCTGAGCTTGGGAGTATAGACAAGTCTTTTCGCTTTTAAGAGCAGGCGGCCAGAAGGAGGTAAACAGACTCAAAACTGCCATAGAGGCCATATGGCTGATGGGAAGACCAAGCCCAAATAATAGCTTTCAAAAACAGAGAAAGTGGTCAAACTTCACTGAAGGATAGGATCTGTCTGAATACCCTACAGGTTTCATCAGAAAGTGATGAAGAGAAGACAGAACACTCTTGATCTGTATTCTGGGAAAGTTATTTCAGCCAACTTGAGTTAAACCTTAGTTTCTTTGATACAAGGCATCTGTGCTCTACAAACTTCTACATTCCTATCTTTTAACTTTCTCTTTGATTCCTAGTAGAGTTACTTTTGAAAAATGTTCACCTTGTTGCTACTGGTGAAGAGGAAATAAATAATTTCTTCTACTAACCCCCAAATTTGGGGGATCAAAATATTCCTTGAATGCAGTCAGTGGTGATAGCATCAATGGTCAGTTGTATCAAGAAGGAATAAAGACATACGTTTCTTCTGGAGGTGGGCATGGGAATTGCTGATGATGGAGTTTGGAACACACAACCCCCAAATATGGTACCGTGGCATATTGAATATTTCAAGCCAAAGGAGTTTGAGAAAATGGCAGAAGCAGGAAGGTCACTCTGACCTCCCATATCCCTCACCCTTTTCCCCTAAAACAGGTCATAAAACCCTCATGTGGGAGGTGCCCTCCCTATAATCAGAGTAAAGGAGCATCCTTATCTCCAACGACAAAGGAATGCTACAAAGAATCCAAATAAACAGGCCTTGCCAAGTTTCCCTGCGGCTTACTACTCCTGAGTGCAATTACCTCACACCCCTGAACCTATCACATTGCTACATGACTACCCACTCTTCACAAACACAGCAGAAAATACACAGGTCTATATCCTTGGGTCTTCTTTTCATGACATAAATTTGTAATTCTTAGTGGAAGAATGTGTGAAAAATGTGATATATTATCATACAGTATGAAAGAGTATGCTCAATACATATTAAAAAAAATCTAGTTAGATCACATAAGAGGGATTTGAAGTCTGTACAATTACTACACTAAACCCAAGAAGGAAGACATCTGATGACTACCCAACATAAATAAACGACGTCTTTTTATAACCCAAGGACTATTATGGCATTAAGAGGTGGCCATATTAGGTGCTACCAGAGTTAACTCTAAACACCTTTTCCTGTGGAGACAGATAAATATCTCATTTACAAATAAGCCAATGCAGAAAGTGATTGCCCAGTTGGAATCGTCTTTTAGGACTAACATATAGGTGACAGAGTGTCCAAGGAAATTTTAGAAACACTCAAAACTATTCAAATTAACAAACAATGAAAGAAAAATAATAGCTTCACTTCTCAGTATGCCCCTCCCTCCAAAGACCATGAACTTATTAAAAAGGGATTTAGGATTAAACTGTCTTTCAGATAGTTAGATATCAGCTTAAGATAAATGAATTTTTACATGCAACAGAAAAACAAAACCAGGTATTTTACTTTAGCATAGAGGTACAGAAGTGATATGTACAAGGTTATCACTGTAGGTTTTGAGTAATTCTTGTTTGCATTTTGCATGACTAGTAATTCTTAGCTGTAGCTGTACCCTGCCAGAGCCCTAATGTAAGTTCTGGTTGAATAGGTTGCTTTTACTTGCAAAATAAAATTAAAATGCCAGCCAGTAATTCTCATTATTTTCTCCCTCTTTCTTGGAAACAGGCAGTTTTGCTGCAAAGCCCTCCTCAAGGTTAAGATAATAATGCAACTACTATTTTCTTCTTAAGATAAAGAGATTAAGAAAAGACAATGGAAAAATTAGCAGCAAGTTTTTTATAAAAGCAGAAGACACATACATAAACATATACCAACTTGCTTATAAAGTCAGAGATATATGTCCACTTATACTAAAACAAAACTAGCATCCACTGGAACAGTTTCCTCTTTGCCAGCTTGCCTACAAAAGTGCCATTATAGCTACTACATTAAAATCCTGAGCAAGTTGAGAATTAACAATTATTCACTTAGTTTGCAACTGGAGGATTTATTCCTAGAGATAATTGATTTTAAATGTGAAGCAATTTCACTAGATATATGAATATGTAATTAAAAACACTTCTATTTCTGGCTGTGATAGAATAAATGGAATGGATTTGCTCTCCTACTTTAAGCAACTAGAAAACTGAACAAAATACATAAGACACGACTGGACAACAGGCAGTACTGGACTGTGATCACTACAAGAGGAGAAACACAACAGGTCAGTCCTATAATCCCCCTGGCTTTCTGCTTGGAGGCAGTTTCTGGAACACATAGCAAGGGAAGGGGAATCCAAATAGAGCACAGAGGAATCTGAGCAGACCATAGCAGACTAAGTTGAGGAGACAGAGGTATAAGCACAGAGTATCTGTAGGGCAGCTGGAATTTGTAGGGCAAAGTACCACAGAAGAGAAAGCTACTTAAAAGTAGAGTTCCAGGAATCTGTACTGGGGTCCCCTTGATTGTACATCAGAATAAACAACTGTGTGTTCACAGGGTGAAACTACACAAGACCAGGCAAATAACAATGAACAGGGAAAGTACAACTACTGAGAACCTACAACATTATCAAATGCCAGAGTTCACACAGGGTTAGGAGATGTTTGAGTTCTGACCAACCAGACTGAAGAGAACATTCAGTGCCCTCAATGAACATTCAGGGCATTTAGCAGAGTCCCCAGAAGGGTCATGCCTTATCAGTAGGGCTAAACTAGCCTTAAGGCAAATGTTTCTCTAGACCAGGGATCAGCAAACTGATCCTGTGGACCAAATCCAGCCCACTGCCTGTATTTTGTATTTCAGTTTTAGTAGAACCCAGCCATGGTCATTAGTTTACAGTTGGCCCTCTGGTTCCACATCTGCAGATTTAGCCAACGGTGGATCAAAAATATTTTGAAAAAAAAAAATCTAGACAGTTCCAAAATGCAAGACTTGAATTTGCTATTTGCTGGCAACTATTTACATTTCATTTACAACTATTTACATAGTATTTACGTTCTATTAGGTATTATAAATAATTCAGAGATGACTTAAAGTATACAGGAGGATGTGCTAGATTATATGTAAATACTATGCCATTTTATATAAAAGACTTGACCATCCACAGATTTTGGTATCTGTCAGGGGTCCTTAAACCAATTCCTGTGCATACCAAGGACTGAGGGTATATATTGTCTATAGCTGCTCTTGCACTACAGTAGCAGAACTGAGGAACTGCAACAAAGACCATATGGCCTGCAAAGTGTAAAATATTTGCAATATTTAATTGCAAGGACTAAAATATTAGTCCTTTAAGAAAAAGTTTTGCTAATTGCTACTTTAGAGTCATCCTAATAAAGAGTGTCAAAAGAATCAAGTTTATCTCCAAAAACTTAACTTTCTGTCAAAACAAACTTCAATACTCTTAAAAAAATTCAACAAAATCTAGACATTCAACAATAAAGCATTCACAATGTGCAGCATTCAAGCGGCAACAAGCATGACCTATAACGAGGAAAAATTCAATGAACAGAAACAGATCTAGAAACGACAAAGACTATAAAAGTAGCAAATGAGGACTTTTAAAGCAAGTATAATTATATTCCAATATTTAAAAGGAAACAATGAACTTAATGAGAAGAGAAATGGAAGACAGAAGTATAAAAACCAAATGGAATTTCTCCACCTGAAAAGTACAGTATCTGAAATGAAAAATTAATTGGGTGGGCATAACAATAGTTAAAACAGTGAAGAATAAAACACCAATAAATGTGACAACACAGAAAAAACAAAATCCCAACTGAAGCAGAGGGAAAAAAGGCTGGGAAGAAAGAAAGAAAAAAAAGATTAGTATTTGAGTGAACAGTAGGACAATATACAATCTGGTAAATGTGTAATTGGAATCCCAAACAAAGAAGAAGGGGCAGAAAAGGTATATGAAGATATAAGACTAAAAATTTTCCAAATTTGAAAACTGTAAACCCACAATCTAAGAAGCTCAATATTCCAGTGGGAAAAAAGCACAGCACCACGTTAAGACATCACATCATAAACTACTACAAATGAGTGAAAAAGAGAAAATCTTGAAAACTGCCAGAGAAAAAAAGGACACATTATGTAGGGAGATTAGAAGGGGGAGCTCCCACATCCTATGATGATGATAGCAGAGCCCAGCAGGAAAAAGAAAGACTCCCTTTTTTGCCTGGCAAGAGCTCAGCCAATGAGAGACCGTCACAACTCAGCTAAGAAAAAGTCATGGACTCTTTGTTTACTATAGCTCCCCCAACTTCCTCTACCCTTCTATAAAAGAGTTCTCTTCTCCGTTTTTGCTGGGAACTTGCATGTGCCTTGCCATGACTGTAGACCCTGAATTGCAATTCTGTGATCCTGCATAAACCCACTTTTGCTGGAGAAATAACTGACGGTCTATTTGTTTCAGGTCAACATTTCAGTGGCCCATATGGGGATCCAGACAAGACCCCCGCAACAACTCCAAGGCTGGTGAGCAAATAGGTACAGTACCCACACTGAACCCATTGTCACTAACTGCTTTTCTTGCAGACCTTGGGGTTTGAGGGTAAGTTTTTCTCTTGGATTTGAGCTTGCACCCTCTTTGTGGTTTTGAAGCTCACAAGGTTTTATTCAGGATATATTGTAAGGCTTTGTCCTTTCTGCTTAAGTGCCTGTTCTGTAGGTAAGTACTCATTTGGCACTTTGGGCTGATTATTGAAATCATGCTGTCCTGGCAAAAACTGCGAGCCTTCAGTCTGTTCCTTTTGGAACAGGGGGTGTTTCATTGGAACTGTGCCAGTTAAGCCTTTGGCCTGACTCCTTCAGGATTGGGCTGCTCTAGTGGAACTGTGCTATTAAGCTTTCAGCCTGCCTCCTTCAGAATTAGGCTGTTTCATTAGAGCTGTGCAGTCTTCAGCCTGGCTCCTTCTGTACCAGACTGCTCCCTTAGGACTGGCTGGTATCATGTCTGCAGGCTGTTTGAGCTATTTGAGCTGTTTGAAAATTATTCTTTTATTCTAGAGAAAAACTTGGATCCCAGTTACCTAAATATTTTGAGGGTGTCCCCTGCCCTGAGGGGACTCTGGCCAATTTTATATTTAAAAACCAAGGTCCTTCTTCAAGCATTTTTTTTTTTTTTTTGTGGTATGCGGGCCTCTCATTGCTGCGGCCTCTCCCGTTGAGGAGCACAGGCTCCGGATGCGCAGGCCTAGCGGCCATGGCCCACGGGCCCAGCCACTCCGCGGCAATGTGGGATCCTCCCGAACCAGGGCATGAACCCATGTCCCCTGCATCGGCAGGCGGACTCTCAACCACTGCGCCACCAGGGAAGCCCTTCATGCACATTTTTAACTAAATGGACCAACCTAACCAAAGACAATTTAGAACATCAATGGCCATTATAGGGAACTTTTGAAATCCCTAAATTTACTTTTATAAAAACCAAATGAGGGACTTCCCTGGTGGCACAGTGGTTAAGAATCTGCCTGCCAATGCAGGCAACACAGGTTTGAGCCCTGCTCTGGGAAGATCCCACATGCTGCAGAGCAACTAAGCCCGTGCACCACAACTACTGAGTCTGTGCTCTAAAGCCCACGAGCCACAACTACTGAGCCCGTGTGCCACAACTACTAAGCCTGCGCTCTACAGCCCGTGAGCCACAACTACTGAGCCCACGTGCCACAACTACTATGACTGCGCTCTAGAGCCCGTGAGCCACAACTGCTGAAGCCCGCGCACCTAGAGCCGGTGCTCCTCAACAAGAGAAGCCCACGCACCACAACATAGAGTAGCTCCTGCTCACTGCAACTAGAGAAAGCCCACGTACAGCAACGAAGACCCAACACAGTCATAACTAACTAACTAACTAAATAAATATATTTATTTATTTAAAAAACCCCAAAAAACAAATGACTCTGACATCTTTTATTTGTTCCATTTCTGATGGTACTAGAGCTGACCCTGGAAACACTGATCATCTATCACTACTGAATCAGCTAACACCCTACTTATAGGCAAAATCTCTAAATAATATTGGCAAAATTCACAGCGCACCTCCCATCAAGATTCAAACAGATTCCTCAAAACCTCTCCTCCAAATTAACCAATATCTTTTAAGTAAAGAAGCTCTTCAAGGCATAAAATCCCTGATAGATTACAAGGCTCAAGGTCTCATTATCCCTTGTACTAGTTTCTGTAATACTCCCATTTTACTGGTGAGAAAACCTAAGGGCAGAGGGTGGGGTTTTGTCTAGGACTTTTGAGTGATAAACAATGTTGTTATCCCTCCATGCTCTGTTGTTCCTAACTCTCGTATGTTACTAACATCCATTCCCACTGGAAGCAGATTCTTTACTGTAACAGATTTATATAATGCATTCTTTAGTATTCCAGTTGAAGCTAGCCAATACCATTTTGCCTTTACTTGTGAAGAAAAACAACTCACCTGGGCAGTAATGCTTGCTCAAGGTTTTACTGAATGTCCTTACTTCTCACAAATCCTGGAGGCTGATCTGCATGATATAAAGTTCCCTAGAGGTTCTACTTTGTTGCAATATATGGATGATTTGCTTCTTTACTCTTCTTCTCAAGCCTCCTCACAAGATAGCATCCACTTGCAAAAGCTTTTAGCATAAAAGGGACATAAGGCTGCCAAGGAAAAATTGCAGTTTGCCCAGATGAAGACTCAATATTTAGGGTATCTAATATTAGAAGAAGGGCTACACCTAGATCCAGAAGGTTTCACGGTGTCCTAAGTTTATCAAAACCCCAAACTCAGTCTAGTTGGTTACTGCCAAAGCTGGATTTCAAATTTCTCTCTTATGGCCAAACTTCTATATGTTTTACTTGACAACAGCAACAACCCTGAACCAATTTTATGGGAAAAACTGGATGACATAGCCTTTAAGGCCTTAAAGGAGAGTTTGATGAACCTACCTACCCTTGGGCATCCCAATTACCAGATTCCCTTTTTCCTTTTTGTTTGTGAAAAGGAAGGAAATGGGGCTTCCCTGGTGGCACAGTGGTTAAGAATCCACCTGCCAATGCAGGGGACACGGGTTCGAGCCCTGGTCCGGGAAGATTCCCACATGCCGCGGAACAACTAAGCCCGTGCGCCACAACTACTGAGCCTGTGCTCTAGAGACTCCGAGTCACAACTACTGAGCCTGAGTGCCACAACTACTGAAGCCTGCACGCCAAGAGCCCATGCTCCACAGCAAGAGAAGCCACCGCAATGAGAAGCCCGCGCAAAGAAGCCGCGCATTCTTTTTGTTGCAACGAAGAGCAGCCCCACTCGCTGCAACTAAAGAAAGCCTGAACACAGCAACGAAGACCCAACGTAGCCAAAAATAAATAAAATAATTTAAAAAAAAAAAAAAAGAAATGTCCTTGGGGTATTCACCCCATAACACAGGGACCACCACCAACCCAGAGGGTATTATAGGCAGCAACTGGACCCTGTGGAATGGGGATAACTTCTTTGCCTTATAGCCATTACGGCCACCAAAAAAATCATTGTGGGATCCCGTTTAATGAGGTATGCTGTCTTTAAAGGAACCAAGAGCAGTGAAACCCCTGTCATGGTCCAAAGGGACATTTCTACAAATGATAACTTAGAAAAACTGGCTAGAGAAGCCCAACAATTGACCTCAGAAAAGGAAAAATAAGATTGGAAATTAAAGTTATTAGTTTAATAAAAAAAGAAACCTCTGGTTTGGACCAGGTAACAATCCAGTCCTATTGGAGACTCTAAAATTCCCACTCCAGACCACTGTACATGCATTAAACTATTGGTTTATTGATAAAATAATAGCATTCATTAATCAATATTGGTGGGGAAAACATTAAAAAGGCTGCAAAAAGTGCCTAACTCACTTGTCCCACTTGTCTAAAATACAACACAGGGTAGCCTGTTCATACTGCTCCCACACATTTCAGACTACCTAATGGACCATTCAAGGTCTGGCAAGTGGATTTCATACAACTTTCTTTGTCTTGTGGAAATAAATATATTTTAGTCATGGTCTGTATTTTTTCACACTGGACTGAAGCCTTTTCTTACAGACAGGCTACTGCCTCTTTTGTGGCTAAAGTGCTCTTGGAAAAGATTATCCCTACCTGGGGAACTCCTCTTGAACTTCATAATGATCAAGGAGCCCATTATACTGGTTAGGTATTTCAACAAGTCTGCACTGCTTGGCTGGTTTGACAACACTTTCACTGCACTTACCACTGTAAATCCTCTGGTTTAGTCGAATGCACTAATGGCATTACTAAGACTAAACTGGAAAAATTCATAAAGGCCCTCCAAATTCCTTAGCCAAAAGCACTGTCATTGGTCTTTCTAAATCTTAGATCCACTCCCTTTTGGAACTCAAAAACTCTCACCCTTTGAGATAGTCATAGGATGCTCAATGCCCTTGGCTCCTGCTTCTTTACCCAAAACTGATAAAAGGAAAGATACTCAATTGTTTCTATTAAAACTAACCATGTTTTAGTACAGCAGTCTTTTCACAATGTGCTCCCAGAAGATGAAGGCCTTAAGCATCACACTTTGCAACACAGAGATTTCATCTATTGGAAAAGATACCTCCCAGAAAGACGCTCTTCAACCTTGCTGGAAAGTCCCCTATCAGGTACTACTAAACAACCCTTGTGCTGCCAAACCCCAGGGAATAGACTCTTGATTCACGTGACACAACAACAAAAAAAGTACCAAACCCTAACTGGACCTGTATATCATCTGGTGACCTGAAAGTAAAGATTTCCCAGAACTGAAGCAGATGATATCTGATGAAACAGCTTTCCCAAGATATCTGGACCAGGCCTGTTGGAAATTTGCCTGCACAACCTTTGATGATGACATAAAACTTCAGATGATCTCCAATGTCTATGATCTTGATAGCATATGGTCTTTTCTTTTCTTTTTTTATTTTTATTTTTTGCGGTACGCGGGCCTCTCACTGTTGTGGCCTCTCCCGTTGCGGAGCACAGGCTCCGGACGCGCAGGCTCGGCGGCCATAGTTCACGGGCCCAGCCACTCCGCAGCATCTGGGATCTTCCCGGAAAGGGGCACGAACCCGTGTCCCCTGCATCGGCAGGCGGACTCTCAACCACTGCGCCACCAGGGAAGCCCTGGTCTTTCCTTTTTTTTCATTAAATTATTATATAATTTAGACAGTAAGTATGGTCTATTTTTGCTTCTTTCCATTAGAATACATTTGATCACAATTTTTTCTTTATACAGCAGGTTCCGAATAGTCATCAGTTTTATACACACCAGTGTATACATGTCAATCCCAATCACCCATTTCATCACCCCCTCAACCACAGCCCCCCCACGGCTTTCCCCCCTTGGTGTCCATACGTTTGTTCTCTACATCTGTGTCTTAATTTCTGCCCGGAAAACCGGTTCATCTGTACCATTTTTCTAGGTTCCATATACATGCGTTAATATACGATATTTGTTTTTCTCGTTCTGACTTACTTCACTCTGTATGACAGTCTCTAGATCCATCCACGTCTCAACAAATGACCCAGTTTCGTTCCTTTTTATGGCTGAGTAATATTCCATTGCATACATGTACCACATCTTCTTTATCCATTCGTCTGTTGACGGGCATTTAGGTTGCTTCCATGACCTGGCTATTGTAAATAGTGCTGCAATGAACATTGGGGTGCATGTGTCTTTTTGAATTGTGGTTTTCTCTGGATATATGCCCAGTAGTGGGATTGCTAGATCATATGGTAATTCTATTCTTAGTTCCTTAAGGAAAATCCATACTGTTCTCCACAGTGGCTGTATCAGTTTAGATTCCCACCAACAGTGAAAGATGGTTCCCTTTTCTCCACACCCTCTCCAGCACTTGTTGTTTGTAGCTTTTCTGATGAAGCCCATTCTAACTGGTGTGAAGTGATACCTCACTGTAGTTTTGATTTGCATTTCTATAATAATTAGTGATGTTCAGCAGCTTTTCATGTGCTTCTTGGCCATCTGTATGTTTTCTTTGGAAAAATGTCTATTTAGGTCTTCTGCCCATTTTTGGATTGGGTTGTTTGTTTTTTTAATATTGAGCTGCATGAGCTGTTTATATATTTTGGAGATTAATCCTTTGTCCATTGATTCATTTGCAAATATTTTCTCCGATTCTGAAGGTTGTCTTTTCATCTTGTTTATGGTTTCCTTTGCTGTGCAAAAGCTTTTAAGTTTCATTAGGTCCCATTTGTTTATTTTTGGTTTTATTTCCATTACTCTAGGAGGTGGATCAAAAAAGATCTTGCTGTGATTTATGTCAAAGAGTGTTCTTCCTATGTTTTCCTCTAAGAGTTTTATAGTGTCAGGTCTTACATTTAGTTCTCTAATCCATTTTGACTTTATTTTCGTGTATGGTGTTAGGGAGTGTTCTAATTTCATTCTTTTACAGTAGCTGTCCAGTTTTCCCAGCACCAATTATTGAACAGACTGTCTTTTCTCCATTGTATATCCTTGCCTCCTTTGTCATAGATTAGTTGACCATAGGTGCGTATGTTTACCTCTGGGCTTTCTATCTTGTTCCATTGATCTATGTTTCTGTTTTTGTGCCAGTACCATATTGTCTTGATTACTGTAGCTTTGTAGTATAGTCTGAAGTCAGGGAGTCTGATTCCTCCAGCTCCGTTTTTTTCCCTCAAGACTGCTTTGGCTGTTTGGGGTCTTTTGTATCTCCATACAAATTTTAAGATTTTTTGTCCTAATTCATGTAAAAAATGCCACTGGTAATTTGACAGGGATTGCACTGAATCTGTAGATTGCTTTGGGTAGTATAGTCATTTTCACACTATTGATTCTTCCAATCCAAGGACGTGGTATATCTCTCCACCTGTTGGTATCATCTTTAATTTCTTTCATCAGTGTCTTATAGTTTTCTGCATACAGGTCTTTTGTCTCCCTAGGTAGGCTTATTCCTAGGTACTTTATTCTTTTTGTTGCAATGGTAAATGGGAGTGTTTCCTTATTTCTCTTTCAGATATTTCATCATTAGTGTATAGGAATGCAAGAGATTTCTGTGAATTAACTTTGTATCCTGCAACTTTACCAAATTCATTGATTAGCTCTACTAGTTTTCTGGTGGCATCTTTAGCATTCTAGGTGTAAGGTTATTTGAGATTTTTCTTGTTTCTTGAGGTAGGCTTGTATAGCTATAAACTTCCCTCTTAGAACTGCTTTTGCTGCATCTCATAGGTTTTGGATCATCGTGTTTTCATTGTCATTTGTCTCTAGGTATTTTTTGATTTCCTCTTGATTTCTTCAGTGATCTCTTGGTTATTTAGTAACGTAGGGTTTAGCCTCCATGTGTTTGTGTTTTTTCCCCTGTAACTGATTTCTAATCTTATAGAGTTGTGGTCAGAAAAGATGCTTGATATGATTTCAATTTTCTTAAATTTACTGAGGCTTGATTTGTGACCCAGGATGTGATCTATCCTGGAGAATGTTCTGTGCGCACTTGAGAAGAAAGTGTAATCTGCTGGTTTTGGATGAAATGTCCTATAAATATCAATTAAATCTATCTGGTCTATTGTGTCATTTAAAGCTTCTCTTTCCTTATTTATTTTCACTTTGGATGATCTGTCCATTGGTGTAAGTGGGGTCTTACTGTTGATTTCCTCTTTTACAGCTGTTAGCAGTTGCCTTATGTATTGAGGTGCTCCTATGTTGGGTGCATATATATTTATAATTGTTATATCTTTTTTTGGATTGATCCCTTAATCATTATGTAGTGTCCGTCCTTGTCTTTTGTAACATTCTTTTTTTTTAAAGTCTATTTTATGTGATATGAGTATTGCTACTCCAGCTTTCTTTTGATTTCCATTTGCATGGAATATCTTTTTCCATCCCCTCGCTTTCAGTCTGTATGTGTCCCTAGGACTGAAGTGGGTCTCTTGTAGACAGCATATATATGGGTCTTGTTTTTGTATCCATTCAGCAAGCCTGTGTCTTTTCACTGGAGCATTTAATCCATTCACGTTTAAGGTAATTATCGATATGTATGTTCCTCTGACTATTTTCTTAATTGTTTTGGGTTTGTTTTTATAGGTCCTTTTCTTCTCTTGTGTTTCGCACTTAGAGAAGTTCCTTTAGCATTTGTTGTGGAGCTGGTTTGGTGGTGCTGAATTCTCTTAGCTTTTGCTTGTCTGTAAAGCTTTTGATTTCTTCATCAAATCTGAATGAGATCCTTGCCCGGTAGAGTAATCTTGGTTATAGGTTCTTCCCTTTCATCACTTTAAGTATATCATGCCACTCCTTTATGGCTTGTAGAGTTTCTGCTGAGAAATCAGCTGTTAACCTTATGGGAGTTCCCTTGTATGTTATTTATCATTTTTCCCTTGCTACTTTCAATAATTTTTCTTTGTCTTTAATTTTTGCCAATTTGATTACTATGTGTCTCGGCATGTTTCTCCTTGGGTTTATCCTGTACAGCACTTGCTGCACTTCCTGGACTTGGGTGGCTATTTCCTTTCCCATGTTAGTGAAGTTTTCGACTATAATCTCTTCAAATATTTTCTCGGGTACTTTCTCTCTCTCTTCTCCTTCTGGGACCCCTACAATGTGAATGTTGTTGCATTCAATGTTGTCCCAGAGGTCTCTTAGGCTGTCTTCATTTCTTTTCATTCTTTTTTCTTTATTCTGTTCTGCAGCAGTGAATTCCACTATTCTGTTTTCCAGGTCACTTATCCGTTCTTCTGCCTCAGTTATTCTGCTATTGATTCCTTCTATTGTAGTTTTCATTTCAGTTATTGTATTGTTCATCTCTGTTTGTTTGTTCTTTAATTCTTCTAGGTCTTTGTTAAACATTGCTTGTATCTTCTCTATCTTTGCCTCCATTCTTTTTCCGAGGTCCTGGATTATCTTCACTATCATTATTCTGAATTCTTTTTCTGGAAGGTTGCCTATCTCCACTTCAGTTAGTTGTTCTTCTGGGGTTTTATCTTGTTCTTTCATCTGGTACATAGCCCTCTGCCTTTTCATCTTGTCTATGTTTCTGTGAATGTGGTTTTTGTTCCACAGGCTGCAGGATTGTAGTCCTTCTTGCTTCTGCTGTCTGTCCTCTGGTGGATAAGGCTATCTAAGAGGCTTGTGCATGTTTCCTGATGGGAGCGACTGGTCAGCATATGGTCTTTACATAAAAAGTGCCTAAGAGGTCTCCCTCCTATCTCTCCTTGTTACTCAAATGTGACCTCAATAGATTTACAGTCTCTGCACTTTCCCTCTGTGTGAGACACTACAACCAGGAAAAGTCTTTCCTGGTGTCGAGGGGAAAAAACTACTGAAACTGGAAAACCTCATTCATGTTCAGCAATGCTTTCACAGAAAGGTCTTGATCAAAAGGGGGAAATGTAAAAGACTTAAATAGAAACCTCAATTAAAATAGAGTTGGAAGACCAGAAGGGGCAGCTCTCACACCCTATGACGAGAGCAGAGCCCAAGAAGAAGAAGAAAGACTCTTTCTTCTTGCCTGCCAAGAGTTCAGCCAATGAGAGACAGTCACAACTCAGCCAATAAAAGGACAAAGACTCTTTGTTTACTATAGCCCTCACAACTTCCTTTTCCCCTCTATAAAAGAGTTCTCTCCATTTTGCTGGGGACTTGCACTTGACTCACCATAGCTGCAAACTCTGAATTGCAATTCTTTGATGATCCTGCATAAACCCATTTTTACTAGAGAAGTAACTGGCAATCTGTTTTAGGTCAACAATTACATACAGAGGAACAAGATCACAAATTTGTCATCAGAAGCAATGCAAGCCAATATGATATATCTTTTTAACATGATGAAAGAAAACACCTGTCAACCCAGAAATATTATTTAAAAGTAAAGATATTTTGAGACAAACTAAAGCTGAAATAGCAGCAGATATGCACTGTAAGAACTGTTAAAGGAAGTTCTTATAACACATGAAAACTCAGATTTAAACAAAATGATGAAGAGTGCTTGAAATGATCAATATGTGGGTAAATATAAAAGATGTTTGCTTATTTATTTTTTAGTTTTCATAACAGATAATTGCATGTTTAAAGCATAAATAACAATGCATTATGTTATGTTATAATAAACAGAAGAAACATATAGGACAGCAAAAGTACACAGGATAGAAGGGGAAAATAGATGTATATTGGAAGGTTCTTCCATAATATAAAGTGGTATAATCTGATGACAGACTATGATAAGTTAAACATGAATATTATAAACCTTAGAGAATCCACTAGAAAAGTAAAAGAAACAGTACAGCTAATAAGCTATTAAAGGCGATAAAATGAATTATAAATACTCAATTAAAAAAAGGAAATGAGGAATACGGGGACAAAGAACAGATAGGACAAATAGACAACAAATAGCAAGATGGCAGACAAATACCCAACAAGTAAGTGTAGATGGTCTAAATACTACAATTAAAAGGCAGAGATGATAAGACTTGATAAAAGAGCAAGAGCAACTCTACACTGTCTATAAGAAACACACTTTAAATTAAAAAAAAAGATATTTTTAAAACGAGAAGAAGACATACCATGCAAACATTAATTGTAAGAAAGCTGTGATGGCTCTACTAATATCTGAAAGAGTAGACTTCTGACCTAAATAGACATTTCTCCAAAGAAGATATACAGACTGCCAACAAACACATGAAAGGATGCTCAACATCGCTAATCATTAGAGGAATGCAAATCAAAACTACAATGAGGTATCACCTCACAGCAGTCATAAGGGCCATCATCAAAAAATCTACAAACGATAATTGCTGGAGAGGGTGTGGAGAAAAGGGAACCCTCTGGCACTGTTGTTGGGAATGTAAATTGATACAGCCACTATGGACAACAGTATGGAGGTTCCTTAAAAAACTAAAATTGGAACTACGATACCACCCAGCAATCCCACTACTGGGCATATACCCAGAGAAAACCATAATTCAAAGAGTCATGTACCACAATGTTCACTGCAGCTCTATTTACAACTGCCAGGACATGGAAGCAACATAAGTGTCCATCGACAGATGAATGAATTAAGAAGATGTGGCACATATATACAATGGAATACTATTCAGCCATAAAAAGAAACGAAACTGAGTTATTTGTAGTGAGGTGGATGGACCTAGAGTCTGTCATACAGAGTGAAGTAAGTCAGAAAGAGAAAAACAAATACCATATGCTAACACATATATATGGAATCTAAAAAAAGGAAAAAATGGTTCTAGAGAACCTAGGGTCAGGACAGGAATAAAGATGCAGACATAGAGAATGGACTTGAGGACACAGAGAGGAGGAAGGGTAAGCTGGGACAAAGTGAGAGAGTGGCATGGACATATATACACTACCAAATGTAAAGGTAGCTAGCGGGAAGCAGCTGCATAGTGCAGGGAGATCAGCTCGGTGCTTTGTGACCACCTAGAAGGGTGGGATAGGGAGGATGGGAGGGAGACGCAAGAGGGGAGAGATATGGGGATATATGTATATGTATAGCTGATTCACTTTGTTATAAAGCAGAAACTAACACACCACTGTAAAGCAATTATACGCCAATAAAAATTTTTGTTTTTGTTTTCTTTCTGCGGTACGCGGGCCTCTCACTGTTGTGGCCTCTCCCGTTGCGGAGCACAGGCTCTGGATGCGCAGGCTCAGCGGCCACGGCTCACGGGCCCAGCCGCTCTGCGGCATGTGGGTTCTTCCCGGACTGGTGCACGAACCCATGTCCCCTGCATCAGCAGGCGGACTCTCAACCACTGTGCCACCAGGGAAGCCCCCCAATAAAAATTTTTAAAAATAATAAATGAACTAGTACTTGATAAATAAAATAAAAGTAAAAAAAGAAAAAGAAAAAGTAGACTTCTGGGAATTCTCTGGCAGTCCAGTGGTTAGGACTTGGAGCATTCACTGCTGTGGCCCACCTTCAATCCCTGGTTGGGGAACTAAGATCTCACAGGCTTTTTTGTGGTGAAGCCAAAAAAAAAAAAAAAGAAAGAAGAAAAAAGAAAAGGTAGATGTCAGGACAAGGAACATAACCAGGAATAAGAGTATTTTATAATTAAGTAAGGGTCAATTCTTAAAAAAATCCTAAATGCATATGTATATATGTAAAACAGAGCTTCAAGATACACAAAGCAAAAACTGACAGAACTGAATTGGAACAGATAACTCCACACTTGTGTTTGCAGATTTCAACACTCTTCTGTCAATAGTTCAAAGAATAAGTAGAGAGAAAGTCAAAAAAGATATAAAAGATGAAAAACAGTATCGGAAACAAATTGAACAAATTAATATTTACATAAAATCTTAAATGGCAAAAATACGCATTCTTTTCAAGTGCCTGTAAACTATTTACCAAGACAGACTATGTGCCAGACCATTAAACAAATCTCAGTACATTTAAAAGAATGAAATTTTACAAGTGTGGTCTCTGACCAAACAGACCTAGAGCAGAAATCAATAACAAGAGACACCTGATTATCATTTATGATAATAAATCTTAACAAGCTGACAACTGAAAAAGAAATTTCCTTCTAAGGGTATCTACAAAACTCCTAAAGCAGAAATCATATATAATCATGACATATTCAAAAGTTTTCCCTTTGGTGAGTAACAAGATAACGATGCCAGATATCAACATTTCCATTCAGTATTATGCTAAAGCTCCTGGCCATTGGAATAAGTCAAAATGAATAAAATGTATCAAGGTACCAAAATTGGAAAGGTAGATTAAACTTTCATTACTTGTGGATCATATTATTATGTACATAAAAAATACAAGAAAATGTAGAAATGCGTAATTAAAATTGATGAGTTTAGCAAGATTGCTGGATTTAAAAATGGGGACAGTAATGCACCATTCTTCAGGGACTGTTATGATACCTTCTTTCTCTCTTAAAATAAAAAAATGGTTTACTTGAATAGACAGAATACATGTGTGGTAAAAATCCAAACAGTACAAAAGAATAGAGGAGAAGTGAGCATCTCCCACCTCCCTGTTCTGAGTCCCTGGAGCAATTACTATGATTAGATATGAAATCTTTCCAGATAAATTAGCATCATTACTGTGAAGTTCAATTGTATGGTAATTATCTACTGATTCTTTCCTCTTCTTATCTTGTTTGAGTTTAGGGTATCAAACAACTCTACTTCCAATTTGGAATCTCATCCTTGTTAAAGTGACAAGCTATATTTTATATTCAATTCTAAGCCCCTTGATCACCTAAGAGAGGTCTTTCGGCCTCTCTTACCAAAAAAAGCAGCTCCACAGAATTCACTTCTGTATTCTGGGACATATTAGTAATTGGCCATCAGAACGAAATGGGCCTAAATCTGTATCCCTAAAGTCAAATTAACAAAATATGCAGACAAACTATGCTATACAGAGAGCTCAAGTGGCAGAGTGGAATAAACACAGTCACTGTAGTCAGAAACACTTGAGTTCAAAGCTCTAACACTTCCAAACTATGTCATCTTGGACAAGTTACCAAACCTCTCTGAATCTCAGTCTCCTCAACTGTAAAATAAAACTGAGCTAATGAAAACTGAGCTAACAGAGCTAAGGGAAGGGAAAAGGGAAGAGGGAAGAGGGAAGAGGGAAGAGGGAAGAGGGAAGAGGGAAGAGGGAAGAGGGAAGAGGGAAGGGAAGGGAGAAAAAGTTGAGGGCTTCCTTGGTGGCACAGTGGTTAAGAATACGCCTGCTAATGCAGGGGACACGGGTTTGAGCCCTGGTCCGGGAAGATTCCACGTGCCGCGGAGCAACTAAGCCCATGCGTCACAACTGCTGAGCCTGCACTCTAGAGCCCGTGAGTCACAACTACTGAGCCTGCATGCCACAACTACTGAAGCCTGCGCACCTAGAGCCCGTGCTCTGCAACGAGAAGCCACCCAATGAGAATCCCATGCACCGCAACGAAGAGTAGCCCCTGCTCGCCACAACTAGAGAAAAGCCCGCACGCAGCAACAAAGATCCAACACAGCCAAAAATAAAAATAAATAAATACATTTATTTAAAAAAAAAAAAAAAAGAAAAACTTGAGCTACGTGAGTTGTTGTTATGATTAAATGAGACACATGTATCTGGCATATAGAATGCATCTTATAAGTGTTTTTAAGTGACGGAAAGTTCTTTTTAAAAAAGAGAAGGTAGTCAAAACTGTTAAAAATCATGAGAAGATAAAAGATTGTTTAATAATAATAGGTTATTAGATTTGGGCATTAGATGATATTAGTGACCTCAGAGGCAACTCTACCTAATGGTCAAAACTGTAGGATAAAGGGCCTTTGCACAAGTCCCTGGAGCTAACTCAGCCTTTAGAACTTAGCTTTGACAGAAGCTTCTGGAAAAAGCTTTCCCTCATCTCCAAGGTGATATGGTAATTCACCAAATTGCTTCTACAGAGAGAATAAATGTCCATTATCCCAGCACTTTCAGGATATGATAGTGGCTTCACCATAAAGTTAATTAATTTCATGCCATTTAAACTCATCTATCATTATCCATCCATTTATCATCATTAGGGTAGATATTACATGCCAAACATTGTGCTGGGTACTGGAGTTCTGAAGATAAATGAGACATGATGTCTGATCTTGAGATTATAAACTAGAATGGACTTTTAAAAAGAAAACTACTACGTGTATTATTATAGTATAAGAAATACAGAGTTCAAAGGGTAATTGAGGAAGCAAGAAGGAAAGTGGGAGAGATGAGAGGTTTCACAGACAAGGCCACAAATGGAACATGGAAGAGTAATAGTTGAAATTTCTCAAGAGGAAAGATGGAGGATATTTTAGGCAAAGGGACATGGTCATGGAAATGCCATGAGTTTGAAAGAAAATGGTACTTTGGGGTGATGAGAAATTGTGAATCAGCCTGTGTATTAGTTGATGAGATAAGAACAATAGGTTGGGGTAAACATGCAAACTAACTCTCTTATACCAGAGTCAGGATTTTATTTATGGATAACAAGGAGTCAGTAGCAAGGAGAAGATAGGATTAGATTTACTCTTGGTGTTCTATTCCCTCAGTGATGTCTCAACCCCTGACCCACCCCCCAGGCCCTAGGGTCATCCTTAATCCTAACACTTAACGAAACTCTTCAATTCAAATGTATTAAGTTCAGCAACTGAAATTCTTGGAAAAAGTAAAAAAATAAAAAATGTAAGTTGTGTGCCAGTAGGTGAGAGATAACTGTATCCTCAAAATAGTTCAAAAGATTTTTTTGAAGTGAATATATTGAAATACCTTTAAATAAACATGTTTGTAATATGTGAGGTCAACTTTAACATTTTTAAAAGGAAACCGAATACAGAAAAAATACTAATTAAATCGTTTAATAACCTATCTAACTGAACTCTCTACTTCTAATCTCCTCTCATTACAATGTACTCTACATAACTGCTATGAAAATATTCTCATGTGATAATCTCATCTCCCTGTACAGTGGGCTTTAGCAGCTTACTACTCCCTATAGAAGATAGCACAAACTTCTTTTTCTGTATACTCTGTATACTGTATACTCTGGTATCTCTCCAGCTTCATTCCCCAAGAGTTTCTATCCCAACTTCTTACGTGTACTATATTAAAAATTTCCTACACATCTGTTACGGTTTCCCTCATCCACACCTTTGTTCACACTTTTCTCCAACCTGAAGGCAGTGTAGCAGAAAGAGTATGCGTTTTGGAGTAAGGTAGACGTGGATTCAAATTTCAACTCTACTACTCCTTATTCAGTTGTGTTCTCTTGGGTAAATCAGTTAACCTCTCTGAACCTCAATTTCACTGGTAAACAGACATCAAAAGTATATAACTTAAAAGATTTATAGTGATGATTTTGAATTAAGATAACACTTATTATATAATGCCTGGTTAGTAGTAACCAGATGCTGGTTTATGGTCTTCTGTCCAGATATGTCCTTTCATTGTCTTAAGCCTTCTGAAACCCTTTTTGTATTTATGAAGACCAGCACAAAAGCCAGTATCTTCATAAAGCCTTTTATAATTCTCCCATTTGGAAGTAATCTCTCCCCTCTAGGACCAATATTTTCAGGGATAATTATCTTGTAAGGAGTTCTTTCATTCAGGCTTATACCACAGTTATTTGTTTAAAAATATTTGTGTTTACTGGGTTGTAAACCATCTAAATGCAGACATTATATTTTTTACATTGCAAAATTAATATTTGATCAATTAAAAACAAGTAGCTATCTAGCTATGTCGATTAATGTATAAAATATTGAAGATGACAGCAACATTATTTATCAATAATCATTTACCTTGAGTTCCCCACCTATCTCAATACTTTCTATATATTTTCTAATTTTATTCCACAATATTATGTAGAAGATACCATTGTTCTGATTTCACAGAAGAGCAAACTGAGGCATGAAAATGTTAGTAACTTGCCCAAAGGTTCAAAGCTAATATTTAGAGGAGAGGAAGGAAAGCTGGCAACTTGATTCCAGTAATCTTTTTTTTTTTTTGCGGTACGCGGGCCTCTCACTGTTGTGGCCTCTCCCGTTGCGGAGCACAGGCTCCGGACGCGCAGGCTCAGCGGCCATGGCTCACGGGCCCAGCCGCTCCGCGGCATGTGGGATCTTCCCGGACCGAGGCACGAACCCGTGTCCCCTGCATCGGCAGGCGGACTCTCAACCACTGCGCCACCAGGGAAGCCCATGATTCCAGTAATCTTAATCAGAACACCACCCTAAGACAGAATTTAGAAATGACACACGCCTCCACCTACCATTTAGATGTTTAAAGCACAACCTTGCTCAATAAGGATCTCAAAAATTTCAGAAACATTTTCTCCCCCAAAACAATTTTATGGTCTGTGTTGTAAAACAAAGGAAGGAAAGTTCCTTGAAGCTCTTTTTTTGGGGAAAAAAAAACACCTAGACATATAATCTTTAAAACTGAGTCTCTCTTTCAAGTGATAG
The DNA here is from genome assembly GCF_949987515.2 of Delphinus delphis. NCBI lineage: Eukaryota > Metazoa > Chordata > Mammalia > Artiodactyla > Delphinidae > Delphinus > Delphinus delphis. Next base: position 131,227,637 of record NC_082683.1, read on the forward strand.
AACACTATTAGTGACACGGCAAATGTGAAGTATACTGAAATACTATTCACATTTGTCCTCTAAAAGCAAGAGCTGCAGTTGAGATAGCTAGCAAAAACTAATATAAGCAGTCTGTCTTCAAGCTTGTCCTACAAGCACTGAACTTTCTTCTTAAAGCGTTCACTAAGTTAAAACTGTACGTGCGTTTAAGCCCTTTAGACAAGCACTTGACATGATGAAAAAGATAAATCACTATGTACGACATACAGTATCTGCAAATACAATTCCCTAGGGGACACAGAGCAGTGTAGAAGATGGCTGAATTTAATATTCTTCCTCAAAGATATACATATATCTTTAAGGAGGAATATTAAAAATATATGAAGAAAGAAGTATATAAAAATTTGAGATAACTAGCCTTCAAACAATAACAACCACATTATATCTGTTATATCACAATCTACCTTATATGTTAGTTCCTTAATATTCTCTCCATAGAGGCTCTTGTTTTATTTGGTATTCTCTTTTTTATGAACACAGATATCTTGTTTGCTCATTGCCAATAAAGAGTGTTAATTTGGAGTATGACTGCAGTGTTACTACAAATAAAAGACCATACATACTTCAGGTTCTTTTCATACCAAGGTTATAAACACAAAAATAAAAGTAGGGCCTTTTGCCTCATTCTTTTCTTTCTTTGAGGTGGGGTGAGAGATCGGTAACATTTGTATTCAAAATGCATCTTGAAAATTAAAATGGCTTTTCTCCTCACGTAGGAGTTCATGGATTCTGTGTACAGCTGAATCTGATTTTCATTCAGGATCCTATAGCCACAGAACACTTTCAAATGAATTTGCCCTTTAAGCTTTTCTGTTTATTTATGACCTACAGTTGCCTTATGAGCATCCTCTTCCTCTCCTGTGAGATGAAATGCAAATATAATATGCAGAGATTCTTAGGAGGTTTTCTTCTAGCCATGTTCTGTTAAGTGATACTATTCAATTGTCCAATTTTTCCACTCCTTTGTATTTCCTTCAAACCATCCCAAAGCCTTTATATACTTCCCTGTGGTACCCTCTGATTTAAATACAAAGAAAGAAAATACTCCAAGTGCTAACATTTTGTTGCTTCACCAAACAGAGCTGTAGTGGATTTCCTGACAGGCAGAATCATTCTTCTATTAAAACCACTTATAGAGGTTCTCTTTTATCAAGTTTCTCTTCTTTTTTTTTTTTTTTTTTACCCAGGCTTGCTGTCTTCAGAGACGCCAGGACCCAGGGTCAGTCTCTGCACAGCTGTTTCACTTGTTCCACAAATAGTTATTGAGCTCAGTGTCAGGCTCTAGCTTCAGTGCTGGGGATGCAGCCATGAGCAAAGCAGATGGGGCCTGCCCTCAAGGTCTTTTTTTTTTTTTTAAATTTTATTTATTTTTTTATACAGCAGGTTTTTATTAGTCATCCATTTTATACACATCAGTGTGTACATGTCAATCCCAATAGCCCAACTCATCACACCACCATCCCCACACCCTGCCACTTTCCCCCCTTGGTGTCCATACGTTTGTTCTCTACATCTGTGTCTCAATTTCTGCCCTGCAAACTGGTTCATCTGTACCATTTTTCTAGGTTCCACATATATGCATTAATATAGGATATTTGTTTTTCTCTTTCTGACTTACTTCATTCTGTATGACAGTCTCTGGATCCATCCACGTCTCAACAAATGACCCAATTTCGTTCCATTTTATGGCTGAGTAATATTCCATTGTATATATGTACCACATCTTCTTTACCCATTCATCTGTCGATGGGCATTTAGGTTGCCTCCATGACCTGGCTATTGTAAACAGTGCTGCAATAAACATTGGGGTGCATGTGTCTTTTTGAATTATGGTTTTCTTTGGGTATATGCCCAGTAGTGAGATTGCTGGATCATATGATAATTCTACTTTTAGTTTTTTATGGAAACTCTATACTGTTCTCCATAGTGGCTGTATCAATTTACATTCTCACCAACAGTACAAGAGGGTTCCCTTTTCTCCACACCCTCTCCAGCATTTGTTGTTTGTACATTTTCTGATGATGCTCATTCTAACTGGTGTGAGGTGATACCTCATTGTAGTTTTGATTTGCATTCCTCTAATAATTAGTGATGTCGAGAAGCTTTTCATGTGCTTCTTGGCCATCTGTATGTCTTCTTTGGAGAAATGTCTATTTAGGTCTTTTGCCCATTTTTGGACTGGGTTGTTTGTTTTTGAATCTTGAGCTGCATGAGCTGTTTATATATTTTGGAGATTAATCCTTTGTCCGTGGATTCGTTTGCAAATATTTTCTCCCATTCTGAGGGTTGTCTTTTCATCTTGTTTACGCTTTCCTTTGCTGTGCAAAAGCTCTGAAGTTTCATTAGGTCCCATTTGCCTGTTTTTGTTTTTATTTCCATTACTCTAGGAGGTGCATCAAGAAAGATCTTGCTGTGATTTATGTCAAAGAGTGTTCTTCCTATGTTTTCCTCTAAGAGTTTTATAGTGTCCGGTCTTACATTTGGGTCTCTAATCCATTTTGAGTTTATTTTCGTGTATGGTGTTAGGGAGTGTTATAATTTCATTCTTTTACAGTAGCTGTCCAGTTTTCCAAGCACCACTTATTGAAGAGACTGTCTTTTCTCCATTGTATATCCTTGCCTCCTTTGTCATAGATTAGTTGACCATATGTGCGTGGGTTTATCTCTGGGCTTTCTATCTTGTTCCATTGATCTATGTTTCTGTTTTTGTGCCAGAGTTATTCCTGTTTTTGGATCTCGGAGTTACACGCATTTTACTTTTGTCTGGATCTGACTTATCAGGAGAGTCCCCCAATTTGCCCTGGGTGGTTATTTACCTTAATACAGACATAGATCTATGCTGCACATGGGGAGAGCCCACAGAAAGACATTCAAACATTGGTTCCAAGATGATCTCCAATGGTTTTTAAATAAATGCCACTGGTAAGACAGGTTTTTTTTGTCCCTGACCTTTCTTTCAGCATGTGGTTTTTCAGAAATGACTTAGTAAAAATGTATGTAAAGATGTCTAAGAGAGAATGAATACAAAACCACAATCTATCAATAAGAGGTCCTGCTCTTTAAAATGTTACAGTCAGCCTTCCTGCATTCTATAAAGGATCTAAAACTGAGTGAATTAGTTGTTTGTACTGTATTTTCAAGACAAACAATAAATAAAATTTGTGATCATTTTCAAGACAAACAATAAATAAAATTTGTGATCCTAGAATTTAAGGTTCTCATTTTACTTATCTCATTGTCTCATTTTACTATCTTACAGTGATAGTTAAAAACACAAGAACAGAAAAAAACACCCCAAAACAAAAAACAAACTTCTACCATCATCACATAACTATTTATTGAGAACTATAGGCCAGTTACTTTGTTAAGGACTATATAAATTATTTCACTTAATGCACATACCAATCTGTTATATCTATTACAGATATTTATCTATTTTTATCCTCAATGTACAAAGGAAAAACATGGTCTTAAAGGGACTTAATAATTTGTCCAAAACCATACACACAACTATAGCATAGCAAAGCCATGATCAACATATGGAGACTGATAAAATACACCAATTGATGGTTTTTAGCATACTGATTTGGTAAGTTTATCATATGACTGGCCCTGACCTGAATTTATAAACTCAGAAGGGAAGGAGAAAAGAGTTTTAGGTGAGCATTTGATATGTATGGGAGAACCTCAGATCTCAGACATTATATATGGATATTACATCTTAAGTCTCATATACCTAGATTCCTAAAAGGCTTATTATACAAAGAATTTGGTCTTTTATTTATCTCCCCACAAGTATGATTTTAAGTAATATCATTAGAGAAAAGGACTTGGCCACAGAAATAAGGTGGAAGGGAGTATACTATGTAGTCAGTACAGTCAGTGGCGGTGCCAGGCTAATACCCACCCCTCCAACCCAATTCAAGATCTTGGAGACTGGAGTTTCTTCATCACAAGGGAACACTTTCAAGATTACCCAGTTAAACACAAATACTCTCTTTCCTCCCCATTGGTATCCTTTCTTAGGATGATACTGGGTCCCTTTCTAATCCCAAACTATAAAGGCTATTATGAATAAAACATATAGTTATAATCTGTGATTAACAGAATAATGGGTCATTATTTTAGTAAAATATATTACCTTCATCACACTTCAACTCTTTTTGATTCATTTAAACAAATACCGACTCTTATAACTAACTTACCTAATAGGAGGAAATGAATTATACTGCTAATCGAAAGAACTTCTAGATTTGCTGGCTGGCTTATTATATTTTCAATTCTAAAGCTTTATAAATAAGAGTTTTCTATAAATAATGAAAGTATTCCATGTTGAAGATTTTTTATAATCATTCTAAGACAAGGTGGACCAGATATTCTTATGGCAAACAGATGGTGTTCTAGGTGCTGGATATCTCTTACATTGCATGACTAGATTTAAGAAACAGTAGCATGAATCAGACAGAAGACATAAGTGCATATGAAATTCAAATTTTATCTAAAGGTAAAAGAGCCGAAGGTGATCATGAATATAAACACAAAATGATAGCCCATTAAATTTTACCACTGGAATCTGTCTGTACCAAATAAGTATGAAAATCAGCATTCATTAAACATAATTTGGTATAACGTGTTTCTCTCTCTGGGAATACAGCCATATACACATATACAGATTAGTCTAGTGAGTATAATTTCTTCGTAGGGCTTCCTCTAAGATGTTTGGCTATTTTGAAAGTCTAACTTAATACAGAAAGAACTTACTCAAACTTCAAAGTAGTAAAAAATCATGTCTAAGTGTCTGTTTGGAAAGATATGTATATACAGACAGAAACACACAGATACACACACACACACACACACACACACACACACACACACACACACACACACACACACACACACAGAGGAAGGAATCACCTACCTACCTACACCAGAATCACCAGATTACCATATATCCTCTCTGCCCCCAACTTACTTGTTTTTCTGATAAGACCTAATCATTTTATTTGGTATCTGAAGGAACTTGTATTCACAATTAGAACATACCTAACATGTACTGTTATCAGGGGTGGTTATCAAAAATATTTTAAAAACTTTAACCAGACTCATCAAGTAAAAAAGAAAAAGGGCCCAAATAAATAAAATCAGAAATGAAAGAGAAGTTACAATCAACACTAAAGAAATAACAAAGGATCATAAGAAATTACTATGAACAATTATACACTAATAAAATGGACAACACAGAAGAAATGGATAAATTCCTAGAAATGTACAATCTCCCAAGACTGAATCAGAAAGAAATACAGAATATGAACAGACCAATTACCAGTAATGAAATTGAATCAGTAATAAAGAAAATTCCCAACAAACAAAAGTCCAGGATCAGATGGATTCACATGTGAATTCCACCAAACACTTAAAGAAGAATCAATGCCTATACTTCTCAAACTATTCTAAAAAGCTGAAGAAGAAGGAATGCTTCAGAAAGCATTCTACAAGGCCAGCATCACCCCGAAACCAAACCCTGACAAAGGTATCACAAGAAAAAGAAAAGTACAGGCCAGTATCACTGATGAACACAGCTGCAAAAATCCTTGACAATATATTAACAAACCGAATTCAACAATACATTAAAATGATCATATAGCATGAACAAGTGGGATTTATCCCAGGGACACAAGGATGGCTCAATATCTGCAAATCAATTTGCACAACACATGAACAAACTGAAGAATAAAAATCATATGATCATCTCCATAAATGCAGAGAAAGCTTTTGACGAAATTCAACATCCATTTACCATAAAAACTCTCAACAAAGTGGGTACAGAGGGAACATATCTCAACATAATAAAGGCCATATAAGACAAACCTACACCCAACATCTTACTCAACGGTGAAAAACTGAAAGCATTTCCTCTAAGATAAGGAACAAGACAAGGATGTGCACTTTTGCCGCTTTAATCCAACATGGTATTGGAAGTCCTAGCCATGGAAATCAGAGAAGAAAAGGAAATAAGAGGAATTCAAATTGGAAAAGAAGAAGTAAAACTGTCACTGTTTGCAGATGACATGATACTATACACAGAAATCCTAAAGACGTTACCAGAAAACCACTAGAGCTCATCAATGCATTTGGTAAAGTTGCAGGATACAAAATTAATATATAGACATCTGTTGTGTTTCTAACTATAAATAAAAAACTATCACGAGACTGAACCAGGAAGAAATAGAAAATATAAACAGACCAATCACAAGCACTGAAATTGAGACTGTGATTAAAAATCTTCCAACAAACAAAAGCCCAGGGCAAGACGGCTTCACAGGCGAATTCTATCAAACATTTAGAGAAGAGCTAACACCTATCTTTCTCAAACTCTTCCAAAATATAGCAGAGAGAGGAACACTTCCAAACTTGTTCTACGAGGCCACCATCACCCTGATACCAAAACCAGACAAAGATATAATAAAAAAAGAAAACTATAGGCCAATATCACTGATGAACATAGATGTAAAAATCCTCAACAAAATACTAGCAAACAGAATCTAACAGCACATTAAAAGGATCATACACCATGATCAAGTGGGTTTACCCCAGGAATGCAAGGATTCTTCAACATACGCAAATCAATGTGATAAATCATATAAACAAATTGAAGGAGAAAAACCATATGATCGTTTCAATAAATGCAGAAAAAGCTTTCGACAAATTCAACACCCATTTATGATAAAAACCCTCCACAAAGTAGGCATAGAGAGAACTTACCTCAACATAATAAAGGCTATATATGACAAACCCACAGCCAACATCGTCCTCAATGGTGAAATACTGAAACCATTTCCACTAAGATCAGGAACAAGACAAGGTTGTCCACTCTCACCACTATTATTCAACATAGTTTTGGAAGTTTTAGCCACAGCAATCAGAGAAGAAAAAGAAATAAAGGAATCCAAATCAGAAAAGAAGAAGTAAAACTGTTACTGTTTGCAGATCACACGATACTATACATAGAGAATCCTAAAGAGGCTACCAGAAAACTACTTGAGCTTATCAATGAATCTGGTAAAGAAGCAGGATACAAAATTAATGCACAGAAATCGCTGGCATTCCTATACACTAATGATGAAAAATCAGAAAGTGAAATTAAGAAAACACTCCCATTTACCACTGCAACAAAAAGAATAAAATACCTAGGAATAAACGTACCTAAGGAGGCAAAAGACCTGTATGCAGAAAATTATAAGACACTGATGAAAGAAATTAAAGATGATACAAACAGATGGAGAGATATACCATGTTCTTGGATTGGAAGAATCAATATTGTGAAAATGACTATACTACCTAAAGCAATCTACAGATTCAATGCAATCCCTATCAAACTACCAGTGGCATATTTCACAGAACTAGAACAAAAAATTTCACAATTTGTATGGAACCACAAAAGACCCCAAATAGCCAAAGCAGTCTTGAGAAAGAAAAACGGAGCTGGAGGAATCAGGCTCTCTGACTTCAGACTATACTACAAAGCTACAGTAATCAAGACAATATGGTACTGGCACAAAAACAGAAATATAGATCAATGGAACAGGATAGAAAGACCAGAGATAAACCCACGCACATATGGTCACCTAATTTATGACAAATGAGACAAGGATATACAATGGAGAAAAGACAGCCTCTTCTATAAGTGGTGCTGGGAAAACTGGACAGCTACATGTAAAAGAATGAAATTAGAACACTTCTAACATCTTACACAAAAATAAACTCAAAATTGATTAAAGACCTAAATATAAGGCCAGAGACTATAAAACTCTTAGAGGAAAATATACACAGAACACTCTATGACATAAATCACAGCAAGATCCTTTTTGATGCACCTCCTAGAGAAATGAAAATAAAAACAAAAATAAACAAATGGGACCTAATGAAACTTAAAAGCTTTTGCATAGCAAAGGAAACCATAAACAAGATGAAAAGACAACCCTCAGAATGGGAGAAAATATTTGCAAATGAAGCAACTGACAGAGGATTAATCTCCAAAATTTACAAGCAGCTCCTGCAACTCAATATCAAAAAAACAAACAACCCAATCCAAAAATGGGCAGAAGATCTAAATAGACATTCTCCAAAGAAGATATACAGATTGCCAACAAACACATGAAAGAATGCTCAATATCACTAATCATTAGAGAAATGCAAATCAAAACTACAAAGAAGTATCACCTCACACCAGTCAGAATGGCCATCATCAAAAAATCTACAAACAGTAAATGTTGGAGAGGGTGTGGAGAAAAGGGAACCCTCTTACACTGTTGGTGGGAATGTAAATTGATATAGTCACTATGGACAACAGTATGAAGGTTCCTTCAAAAACTACAAATAGAACTACCATACAACCCAGCAATCCCACTACTGGGCATACACCTTGAGAAAACCATAATTTAGAAAGAGTCATGTTCTACAATGTTCACTGAAGCACTATTTACAATAGCCAGAACATGGAAGCAACCTAAGTGTCCAACAACAGATGAATGGATAAGGAAGATTTGGCACATATATACAATGGAATATTACTCAGCCATAAAAGGAAACAAAATTGAGTTATTTGTAGTGAGGTGGATGGACCCAGAGTGTGTCATACAGAGTGAAGTAAGTCAGAAAGAGAAAAACATATACCATATGCTAACACATATATATGGAGTCTGAACAAAAAAAAAAGGTTCTGAAGAACCTAGGGGCAGGACAGGAATAAAGTCGCAGAGGTATAGAATGGACTTGAGGACACAGGGAGGGGGAAGGGTAAGCTGGGACAAAGTGAGAGAGTGGCATGGACATATATATACTACCAAATGTAAAGTAGATAGCTAGTTGAAGTAGCCGCATAGCACAGGGAGATCAGCTCAGTGTTTGTGACCACCTAGAGAGGTGCGATAGGGAGAGTGGGAGGGAGATGCAAGAGGCAGGAGATATGGTGATATATGTATATGTACAGCTGATTCACTCTGCTATAAAGCAGAAACTAACACACCATTGTAAAGCAATTATACTCCAATAAAGATGTTAAAAAAAAAACCTATCAGAACGAGAAATTAAGAAAACAATTCCATTTACAATCGCATCAAAAAGAATAAAATACTTGGGAATAAATCTAACTAAGGAGGTTTAAAAAACAAAAAAACCTGTATTTGGAAAACTATAAGACACTGATAAAAGAAACTGAAGATGACACAAACAAATGGAAAAATATACCATGCTCATGGATTAGAAGAATATTGTTAAAATGGCCATACTAACCCAAGGCAATCTACAGATTCAATGCAATTCCTATCAAAATAGCAATGGCATTTTTCACTTAACTAGAACAAAAACTTCTAAAATTTGTAAGGAAACACAAAAGACTCCAAAGCAGTCTTGAGAACGAAGAAAAAAAGCTAGAGGTATCATGCTCCCTGATTTCAAACTATGGTAGAAAGTTACACTAATTAAAACAGTATGGTCCTGGCATAAAAAAAGATATAGATCAATGTAACAGAATAGAGAGCCCAGAAATAAACCCACACTTATATGGTAACTTATTCTATCACAAAAGAGGGAAGAATATACAATGGGGAAAAGAAAGCCTCTGCAGTAAACAGTGTTGAAAACACTGGACAACTAAGTGCAAAAAAATGAAACTGGACACCTTTCTCACACCATACACTCAAAATGGATTAAAGACTTAAATGTAAGAGCTAAATCCATAAAACTTGTGGAAGAAAACATAGGCAGTATGCTCTTTGACTTCAGTCTTAGCAATATTTTTTTGGATATGTCTCCTCAGATGAGGGAAAGAAAAGCAAAAGTAAACAAATGGAACTATACCAAACTAAAAAGCTTTTGCATAGTGAAGGAAACTAGCAACAAAACAAAGTGGCAGCCTACTTGAATGGGAGAAGATGTTTGCAAATTATATATCTGATATGGGTTAATATCCAAAATATACAAAGAACTAAAACAACTCAACATGGAAAAATAACAATCTGGTTAAAAAATGAGCAGTACAACCGAACTTACATTTTTCCAAAGATGACATAAAAATGACAAACAGACACATAAAAAGATATAATCACTAGTCATCAGGAAAATGCAAATAAAACCCACAGTGACATATCACCTCACACCTGTCAGAACAGCTATTATTAAAAAGAGAACAAATAATTGTTGGCAAGGATGTGGAGAAAAGGGAACCCTCCTGCGTCATTGATGGGAATGTAAACTGGTCTAGCCACTATGGAAAACAGTATAGAAAACATTTCCTCAAAAATATTAACAATTTAACTACCATACGATCCAGCAATTCCACTTCTAAGTATTTTCCTACAGGACACAAAAACACTAATTTGAAAAGATATATGCACCCCCATGTTCACTGCAGCATTATTTACAATAGCAAAGATATGGAAGCAACCAAAGTGCCCATCAATAGATGAATGAATAAAGATGTGGCATGCGCGCGCACGCGCGCACACACACACACACACACACACACACACACACAATGGGATACTACTCAGCCATAAAAAAGAATGAAATCTTGTCATTTGCGACAACATACACGGATCTAGAGAGTATTATGCTAAATAAAATAAGTCAGAGAAAGACAAATACTGTATGATTTCCCTCATATGTGAAATGTAAAAAAACAAAATAAAGGAACAAACATAACAAAACAGAAACAGATTAACAAGTACAGAGAACAAACTGGTGGTTGCCAGCGTGGAGGGGGGTTGGAGGATGAGTGAAACAGGTAAGGGAGACTAAGAGGTACAGACTTCCAGTTATAAAATAAATGAATCATGGGATTGTAATATTCAGCACAGGAATATAATCAATAATATAATAACTTTGTATGTGACAGATGTTAACTAGACTTATCATGGTGATCATTTTGTAATGTATGAAAATATCAAATCACTATGTTGAACACCTGAAACCAATGTAATACTGTAAGTCAATTATACTTCAATAAAAAACAAATTTAACAACAGGCATAGGCACCAAGCTATCATAAAAAATCATACAGCTATACCATTACATATCTGATTGTCCCTGTTTTTAGTATACCCTTGGCCATAAAAGTGCTGAGCAAAAATAACATAAGTGAGTAAAAAATCATGAAATGGTTTATTAAAATGAAGAACAGAGTAGAATAAGGACTTCTAAAGAGCCTAGAAAAATAAGACTACTTACTCAACAATGGTCTAATGCAATAACCGGTCAGAATAAGAAATTTGGGATTTCAGAACCACCAACAAGGATTCTCACACAATTAGTTATAAATAAACCCAGCAATGGCTTACATACCCTGGTGCTGTATATCACACCTCAGTGCATTAGAAATGCCACGGCAGCTCCTTCCCCTGTTTCCGTACCCTTCCCCACAACTTACTGCGGAACACACACGATGAAAAACTAAGATTTCAAATTTAGTACTAGGTTAATACTTAGTAGCAAGCTTTTCCCCGGAAACAGTCATTCCTGAAATTTGGTTATAGACTTATAAGATTACATAAACTGTATTTTGGAAAAATCACTTTCTTAATGACAAATCAATTCTTAATGATTCATGGAAGCTAACTCTAAATACTTTCGTATCTAAAATATTGACTGACCTTTTCTGATAACCCTGGATTAGTTAAGCCAATGTGGTCCCTCAGAAAAATAATATTTCTGTGTTCATTCTACTTCCTGGTTATAGTTTCCTTAATCAAACAAAAAAAAATAATATCTAGTTTTTAGAAACGATAATATACCTCAAAAACTAGTTAAGATGGATGCAGAAGTAACCACACCTGGTAGTCTGTTAATAATGTAGTACACTTAATCAGTAGAGATAGTAAACAAAATGGCAAGGAAAGCAGTACTTGGAGTGTTGGTTTTAAAGGCTGTATGGAGGGGAACGATCAGACTTAGCCAGCTGTCCTAAGCCAGACAGAGACCTCCATGTTAATGTAGGATCACTGCAATTTGTAGACAAAAGGCATTTTTTCATTTGTCCACATGGTTGGTTCCTGCAGGTTCCATTTTTGCTGTGCTTCATTATTAAGAAGGCTTTTGTTATCCAGTCTTTTCTATACCAACCTCCTGTCTGCATGAAATCCTCATTTTAAATACACTTTAATGCATTCAAATAAACTACAGGAAAAACAAAAACAAAACCCCCCCAAAAACATCATGATTCAGAGAATAGAAAGATTAAAAAGGTACACTTAGCATACAAACTCAAAATGATCATTATTCAGGAAGAAAAGGTTGTAAAAACCATGTACAAGAGAAAGAGGATTGAAATACACAAAAATATCACATCATTTTCACGACCCTTCCTTCGTTCCAAATCTTTCCTAAGTCTTCTCCCTTCTCACCAAGCAGCCTAATCAACTTAATTTTCCTTGCAATGCCAGACAACTTCCCTCACGTATCAATACCTCTTGACCTTGGAAGCGCTCCTGAATAAAGCTTGAGAACGAGGTGCTTGCAATGGCATATCTGACAGGGAAAAATGACTCTTTATTGCTGATTAATATAAAGGAGGGCCTCTGAGCATGGAACTATGCATTTCTAAGGGCGCTATTTGCAAAATTCTTCTAGAGTACTCTGGCAAAGCTGTTCCAAGAATTCTGTACTCTTTTAGGAATACCATGTAATGCAGTAGAAACAGCAATTAATTTAAGACAAGGAGAACTGGACCTGCATTTTGGTTCTGCCATAGTACTGTCCAACCCTCTTAGAAATTCAATTTCTTCAACTATAAAACAGATAATCTTAAGTACTGCATAGAATTTTTATGAGACTCAAAGAAAACACAGTAACGTACCTAACCAAAAAAGATCTGGCATATTTTAGGCACCAAACAAATAAGTGGCAGTTTTTCTTATTAAGACGTTGTAACCTAAATTTCTTTACAATTAAAGGGCAGTTTTCTCAAGTATGACTGTACTACTGTATTAATTTCATCACCAGATTTATGATCTTATAAAATTGATTAAAAACATAATGTAGACTCTCCAGATTAAGACTTAAATTTTATCTTAACTGTAACTCTTTCCTAGAAAATGAAGTAGCTTTTCTTATGGCAGTTGCTAGTGTTGACATTTTTTGCTCTCAAAGTAGAAGCAAGAAATATAACTAAGGCAACACTAATGACATACAACCTTAGAACCAAATACACTTGAATGACAGCTGGTACAGGGCATTCTATAAGTGCATGAGTACCTGTGAGAAACCAGAAACCAAGGAAATGAAATGCTTAAGAGAGGACTAGAAAAGTAGGGGTTGGGTTGGGACAGGATGAGAGGATTTAGATAAATGGAAGAGAGAGGACAAGGCAATATAGACATATAAGGAACAACGATGAGCATAAGTTCAAAGGTAAAAATAGGAATAGGATGGGACAGTGAAGAAACTTTTCTAATGGATGTTTTGTGCTTAAAGAAAAACAACAAACAGAAATAAGGTTGGACAAGTAGCATTATTCTAGATTCTTGAAAATCTTGAACACAGGCAACAGTTTAGATATGATGCCTAAGATCAAATACACAAGGAAAAAGGAATCATTAAAGAAGCAGATAGAGGAGTAACAATTAAAAATCATGTCTAAGATTATACTTATTTTAAAGGTTGACCTCTTAATTAATTACTACTAAATTTAATTCTGAGCTAACCTTTGAATCAGTTCTTCTATTATACTTTTTTCTATAATTGGAATTGGATTTTTTAAAGGATCATATTTAATAATGAGGGCAAAATATAATTTTTTTTTTTACTAGACAAAGGTATCTGAAGTGAAAAAGTTAAAATAATTGACAAGTTCACGTAATATATTTATCAAATTTTCCCCTAATTTTTAACGAGGGCCAAATATACAAGTTGGAGTTACATGCAAATATTGAGTTTGAAAGAAACTTTTCTGGATCAATCAAAGGCAATAGTAATAAGCAATGTTTCACTCTATCTGAATTCCTCTGAAAAATGATTAAGGACATAAAGGGATTAGAAGTAATCTATGGGAGTGGAGGTAAAAGAAGAAACAGGAATGGGGAGACGAAGTGCATAAGTGAATGAAAAGAGACAAATATAGGAGATATTTGAAAAAAAGTATTGTTGTTTGATGAATAATTAGAAAAAAAGATAGGTTGATAAAATCTAATTTGTTAAATTCAACAAATATTTACAAAGCAAATACAATAAGGGGGAAAAAACTCAAAAACTGATATCTTACAGCACTTTACTACACATGAATTCCATGAGTAGTGTGTTAAAAATGGAGGTTCTGGAGCTTCTGGCTTGGAGATACATGGAAGTGATGAGAAGATGGCTTGCGCAGAGAGGGCACAGAAGCCCCATGCCTTATACCCCCACCAATACCTTTCCCTATGCATCTTTTCCACTTGGCTGTTCCTGAGTTGTATCCTTTATCATACATTGATAAACATTTGGTCAAATTAGGCTGATTAAACGTAAGGATGTGCGGCCTTTTGGGAGATAGATCTTTGACTTAAAGCTCTGATGAGCTTTAAGATCCTGATTTTCCACAAGCACCAGAAGAATGTTCTAGCCTTTATTTCTGCCACTGAGGAGATCAACAAGAACCCCAGCCTACTACCGAATGCTTCCCTTACAGTCGGTCTTTAGAGCTTCCAAAGTGGAAAGCCTCCTTATGTGGCTCTTGGAAGGGTTTGAGATAGTACCTAATTACTCCTGTGAAATGAAGAACAGGTCTGTGGTGGTCACTGTTAGAAACACTTTAAAAACACTTTTTTTCCCCCTTCCCAGATGAAAACACTATTGGATCTCTATAAATTTCCACAAGGCTGATTATGTAGGGAATGGAAATCTGCTTCTTTCATGTAATTCTAGGCTTTTTAATAAAATGAAAGAGAATTATGCATCCCATAAAAAAAACAACAACAAAAAATGGAGCTTCCTGGGTCTCTCCCTCAAACTCTGGCTTAGTAAGTTTGGGGTTTAGAAATTTGCATTTTTAATACATAACTCAGGTAATTAGTAATTCTGAAGTAGATGATCAGTAGACCATACTTTGAAAAACACTAGTATAGATAATGGAAACTCTCTATAAATGCTGAACTCAAAGAAAGGAGAAATCTGCATCTTTCTACTTTTGGTCAGGGGGCTGGTGAGAGGGAAGTAGAGAGAAAAGATTTACTTGTTTGTCTGTTTGTTTGTTTTAATTTACTGAGTGCCTATTTACCAGATCCCATGCAAGGCCAACATAATACCAAGATAAATAGGACAAGACTTCTTAACCTATGAAAGCTTTTGAGTTCAACGAGAATGATTATACATGTAAAGGTTATTCGTAATACTTTTACAAACCTATATAAATTTATTTGGTTAAAAGATATTATATTCAGTACTGGTATTTGAATTACACAAGTGGCTCACAGAAATTGAGAAGTAAAGTTAACTTCCCAAATGGAAATCTATGAGAATTTAAAAGAAATAAAATGGAATGGGAAACAATATTGGGTTGTTACCTATACTAGTGTAGTTTACATACACTAGTAATTGTCTTATTCTTCTCTTTCCTTTCAGTCTCCTATTCCCATATTTTAAACTAGTCCATGAAAGTGTAAAGTACATGAAATCAGCACAACTTCACAGAATACAGTTTTGAACTCTTTGCCTACTTTTTCAAGTGACATTATACCCCCAATGGGTTCAAGTAAATCTGAGGTAAAGAGTTTTTTGAATAATGAAAATTATTCAAAAAATGTTGACCTTTACTGTATGCAGAGCCACAAGTTCTTGAACATTACACATTTAAAGATATTTACTGTTTATGAAGTGATGGGTAAAAAAAGATAAGAGCTGTTTTTATAGGGTAACTCTGTAAGATTTAGAGATAAGGAAAAATACAATGGACTTCCTTATGAATCAGGAGCTCCCTGTCACCAAAAGTGTTCAAAAAGTTTGAAGGGTACTCCATTAGGAATATGATATAAATCATTTCAACGATGGGCAAAAGGTACAGCTAGATCAATCAAATGGCAGTCATCCGCTCAAAGAACGCGCCACTACTTTTGTGGCTACAAAACCCAGCACTGTACCTTAAAGGGCTTTCAGTCTAATGACATTACAATATGTAACAAAGAGAGGTGCAGGAAAGGGTAACTAGGCACAGTGAGCAGCAAAGTCAAAGGCACAAAGGTTAAAATTCAAAAAAACAAACAAAAACTCCATCAGGGGTGTTTGAGGATCTTTAAGCAGTTCAGTGTTGCTGAGGTATAAAATAATGCCTATGCAAGTGGTAGGTGACCATACTGGAGAGGTAGGTGGCGGGCCTGATGAAGGAGGGTGTTGTTAGATGTCACATCAAGAAGCTTAGATTTTATTCTGTAAGCACTGGGACTCCACTGAAGGAGTTTAAGCAGCGCAGGGTAAATGAGCCTGGGACTACTGAGAAGTAACTGCAGGGAATGATGAAAGCCTGAATTAGTGGTGTCAGAGTAGCAGGGGTAGAAATGGATGATGGATTCAAGATATGTTAAAAAGAAAATGGGATCGCATTTGTGCTTAGATCACATACCAAAACTTAAGATTCCAGTTTTTAATGGTTAAAACTTTGTACTTGAATAAATTTGATTTTGAATTTATAAAATGCCAAAGAATAGGACTGTGCTTAATAAAATTAAAAAAAATCAATCCAACATTTCCTGTGATAGTAAATCATAGCAATAGCCTATATTATTGGAATTTCTACAGCAATTCATAAGTAGAATGCCAAATTGGCATGAATGTGTGTCTTCACACCTGTCAGCTGCATAAAATAAATCTGGCAAATTTTTATAGAAACACCCAATATTTGAGATTAAATAATCAAAAAGTTCCTAATGGTTAAGATCAGATCACATCACAATTTCTGGATAGCCTAAATATTTTCCTCACACTTTTAAAATTCTTGCCTCTGGCTAAATGTATATTGAGACTTTCATTAGAAAACTAATTTCAAATAGATGATTCCATTGCCACTACCAATTCAGATACTGGATTGCCTTTTGTAATTGAGATTACTTTTGTCACTAGATTGAATGATTACATGTGATATGGGGGGGTGGTGGTTACGGATGGATATATACTGTAAATCATATTTTGAAAAAGTAATCATCTCTAAAATGTTACAAGAAATAAAACATCTATTTACTCTTAACATAGTTCTGAAATATGCTGACAATAACACAGTTCTGAAATATGCTGACAATACACAAGTTTAAAGAGCAAGAACAGAAGTCTATGATAACTGATTATTAAAAACTCCTTATATTTATTTATATCTGTAGACGTAATTCGAGTCTTAAAAACTAGAAAGCTGAGCTTAGAGATGGAGAAACCTGGAAAGAGTACTGCTCCTGTGCTTACAACAAGAGCTAGACAACCTCAAATTAATGACATTTCTTGAAACTACTAGAGAACTGCGTCACAGTCACAATAAGCGAAAATGAGAAGAAACTGGCAGCTGCAGGGAGAGACAATACCAGAGTATTTGCTTACCTGGCACAGAAATAGTTGGATAAGCCAGTAGGGAGATTAATGTTTAAGAAAATGCTACAGGGTAGCTAGCATGAGCACGTGAGGCCCCTGCTGCTGTAAACAGTGTGTGTGCATGGGGCGGGGGCGCAGGTGGTAGAATACTCTTCAAACTTTTCCTCCATGAACCCCACCAGGGAAGGCTGGAGAGAATCCTGAGAAACCTCATGTGGTGTTGGCTGGAGGAAGGGACTAGCGACCCTCTCCAAAATCACCCTGGTGCACATCTACTATGTCTCTACCATGTTCTACTTGTTTTGAGAGGAACGAAAATGGAACTTTATGTACTTAAACAGAAAAAAGAATCTTACTGAAAAATATGTGTGTTAACTGGTCATGCAAAATGTACAGTTACTGTATTTTCTTAACCATTGACCTACTAAGTTTCCCAAGGAAGGATCTTTTGTTTCAAGATTATTACATCAAAAAACTCACATGATAATGCAAAGCAGTTAGCAAGGCAATTATGCACAGAACAATAAATGATTTTCCATTTACAAAAACAGCGAGTATATAAAAAAGCCAATATATATAAATAGCTCAACATCCTGTTTTGTTACTTTTTACCTATATAATAACACAAGCATTTCATTTCACATTCTTTTTTTTATATACCCTATAAACACTCACAGAATCTATCACCAGGCATACTGAATCAACAGACTGTAAGACAGGACACAAATGATAGATTCAGTCCTTTTATTTCAAATTCAGATATTTCACTATAAACGATTCTTCCTACAAAGCTCCTGTTAAAACATGCTTTATATTTTTTCAAAGTTATATTGATAACCCTTGGCATAACCCTATAAAATATACCTTTAAAGATAGCTAATTGAGGTTGAAACTTATTTTCACAAACACATTTAATATCTTAGATGGGAAAAAAAGATATTTTTATGGTCTTATTTACCTGCTCTTGCTTTTTATTTGTGAGATTATGCAGATTATTAGCAATTTTTATGGAGTTACTTTTTAACTATGTATTAGAACTCTTCTGTTCTATACGTAACATTATGTACCGTGCATAAACGTAATGTCATGTGAGTTAAAATGCTTGTTCACAGCCAAAAAGCTCATTTGAGTTTTACAACAGGCAATAAATCTGGTGTTACCTACTTTTATACAAGATGAGGAAACAAATAAACAGAGGCAAAGTGATAAGGTTTCTCTCTCTCTCATAAAATAATAGATAACACAAATCTAGATTGGAAGAGGTAGAGGAAAAGAATAAAAGAATTAAAATAAAGAGCTTCTATACAATTATTCTGTGACTTTTTCTTTGTTTAAGTCTGTCAAGATATATAAAAATTAATGTAAACTTCATACTAAGTGAATTAAGTCAGGGAAAGACAAATATCATATGATATCACTTATATGTGGAATCTAAAAAAATGATACTGAGATAGGAGGTAGATGGGGCCCTGGGCTGGACAGCTGGAGTTTGTCGAGCGGAGTAAATTGGAGCTTTGTTTTCCCTGACACTCCAAAGACAAAGTTAGGCCCCGAGCTGAGCTCTGCTAGAGTAAAGAGATAAGACGACCACATCTATTACCTCCCCAACTGCACACGCACAGAAAAGCTCCTCAGGGGTCAAAAAGGGAGGGGCACGACCCCATAATAAATGTTGTCAAATCTCCCACAGGCCTCTGCACTGAAATCCATCTTGGCAAAAAGATGTGCATGCATGTTGGAGAGATTTCTAGGGCAGGTCAGGTGTGAAAAAAGAAACAAGATAACTGGCCAAAGGTAAACAAAGACCTGGAAGAACTGCCCTATATAAATGATTTAACCCCCTCTTTACTGCGCTCCTCATTAGGGAGGACACCCACACCCTTTCTCTCTGGGTGTGTATTTCTGCCTTGCTTCTATCTTAAATAAATAAACTGTTTCTCTGTGTGCTCTCCCACATGTTATGCTGTATCTCTAATAATAAACTTTGTACCTGTTTTTGCAGTTTTTGCCTCTTTGAGGAATTCAGTTTTCAAATGGGCAAGAGCCGGGGGAACTTTGCTTCCAGCCTCTAGCCCCTGGTGATCTAGCGGCTAGGATTCCTGGTTTTTTCAGCCAGGCTACCCAGGTACAATTTCTGGGCAGGGAACTAAGACCCTGCTTCAAGACCACTTGCTGCTGTCTCTTCGAGATCAATACAGATAAACATTCACAAAACATAAATAGACTCACAGAGAACAAATCTGTGGTTACCAAATGGGAAGGGAGGGGAGGGTAAATTGGGAATTTGAATTTAACAGAGACACACTACAAACTAGTATATATAAAATAGATAAACAACAAGAAGCTACTGCATAGTACAGGGAACTATAGTCAATATCTTGTAATAATCTATAATGGAAAAGAATCTGAAAAGGAATACATATATATATATATGTATATACACACACACATATACATATATATGTGTAACAATCACTTTGCTATATACCTGAAACACTGCAAATCAACTATATTTCAATACAACTTTTTAAAAAAATAATGTAAACTTCAAAGTGAGGGCAGAAAAAATATTTATAATTTTTAATAACTGGTATTGCTAGTACAATTTAATTCACAGCCCTATCAAGACAACTTGCCAGACTACATTTTTTCAGCACTGTTTTTTTTTTTTTTTTTTGCGATACGCGGGCCTCTCACTGTTGTGGCCTCTCCTGTTAGCGGCCATGGCTCACGGGCCCAGCCGCTCCGCGGCATGTGGGATCTTCCCGGACCAGGGCACGAACCTGTGTCCCCTGCATCGGCAGGCAGACTCTCAACCACTGCGCACCAGGGAAGCTCAGCACTGATGTTTAATTACTAATGTTTTGATCCCTTTTTGGAACCCAATAAAAGGAATAAACTCTCTTTTTAGAAAAATAATTACATGGACATGACAAACTTTTTCATACGCTTTTAGTGGGACCTGAAGATCCTTGTGGGGTGGGTTCCATGAATTCAAAGTCAGTTTTTCATATTCTTTTAGCTTTTCACATGCTTTTAGTGGGACCTGAAGATCCTTGTGGGGTGGGTTCCATGAATCCAAAGTTAAGAGTTTTGTACTAGAGGAACTGAAAAGCCCCAAAGGACCATAAACAGTAATCAAATGTGGTAACTGCTAATCTGATATACACATTTGATTTAATAAGGAGCTTTAAGAAAAAAGCTCAGTCCTGGAAAACTAGTCAATTGTATCAACTAACTCAGCACTAGTCTGAAGTGTCAGAATTACCACTCATTCTATCCCTTTTAGTATTTCAATATTAACAGAGCAGTGAGAAGGGTGCTAACTCATGAAAATATTTAAAGACTATTAGTTATATGTACAAAACGTGAACACTTCTGCATCTGTGCTTTCATTTTACACATAGGTTAAGTTGTACAATCAAAACTTCAGAGCAACGTTAGAAAGGAAAACAACATCAATCTATGATTTTTCCATTTCATAATAATCCTTTAAGATACTAAGTGATTAGAACAGAAACTCTTCATTAGAGGAACATGGCAGAAGCAGAGGTTATTAAGGTGCAATATAAACTAAAATATAACACTTTCTATTAATCTGTGGCAGTAAGAGTCTATCAGAACATTCACTGATATTTTTTGCCAATTAATGCAAAAAATAATGCAGTAATTACAGTAACAGAAATATCACATTAAGAGTTAATTAGTAAAGAACATGGGAACAAACGATGTTCAAAACATTTTAGAGAGGTTTTTTTTAATGACATATTTATTTTTCTTTCCACTGTTATTTGTAAAATATTCATATGTAAGAGCTATAGTCCTTGGAAGGTGTTGCAATTCACTCAATAAGAATTTCTAAAAATAGTCAAAATTCATTTTTTCTTTGAAAACTGCCTTTAGTAAACTTTTTGCCCCATCTTCTCAACATCAAGAAAGTTTCTATTCTGATGTGAGTTATGTCCAACTGTCAGAGGATTTCTTTCCTTGGGGTTAAAGGACACCCTGGAATTGGAAGCAGTTATTTCATTTGTGAGTTTAAGAGCTGAATCAAGAGAGAAATAATGCAAACCAAAGAGTTTCTCAGACAGTTTGCTACACATGACATAAAACAAAGTTTGATTTGTTGGTTGACTTACATATAAACAATATGATCTTACTATAAGCATATTTGGTCTTACAAATGGCCACTGGGAAACAGAAGTCTAGTATACAACTCCTTCAAATTAAACAGGGAAATGAAATTCAAACATGTTAAGTGACTTACCTAAAATGAAAAAAGCTAATTAATTGCTATAAACCTAGAGGCATCATCCCTTTAATGAAACAGTAGATCTTGCCAATTTAAGCTCAAACCTATCTTCCAAATTCTTGAACCGAAAGGAAAACCCTGTCAGCAGTGCCGTTCTATTCTAGCCTACGGTATGCACTTCTGCTAGCACTACCTTTGTGGGTATTTTTTTAACTAAACTAAAACTACAAATAAAAAAATTGAAGTCAGTCACTCTTCTACAGTCCTTTACAATTGCACAGATAAGATTCAAGGTTCTTAACAGAGTCTAGAATGACCCTTAAAAATCACTCCTCCTAATCTACCATTTCTCACTTCATTCCACTTATGTCGTTAAGTACTAGCAGTCTCCAAACACACTGCACTCTTCCATATTCTCAAGCTTTTGCACATGCTGTTCCCTCTGTCTAGAAATACCTGGAATAGATTTGGATAACTTATGCAAATAGTAATAAGCAAGATACTGAAACAGGATAGATACCCAAATGTTAATTTCCCAAATTTCACACATTAATTTATTACTCACAGTAGCTACCATTTATTTACTATATGCAAATGTTCCATGTGCATGATCTCATTTGTTTCCTAACAACACTTTAAATATTCATATTAACCCACTGCAAAAATGAAGAGGTAGACTCAGAGACGGTAAGGAATTTTCCTAAGGTATCATAACTAGTGACAAAACCAAGGTTTATACCTAGAGATCAGATCTCAAAGACTGAGCTACATGAAAATATAAACATATACACATGAATCATCTCTTTTTCCTACCATCATCTCCCCTCCCTAAAAACCAGTGTTAGCACAGTTAAAGGAAATTGCAGTTTAAAAACTGGCCTTTTTTGGAAATCAAAATAATAATAGATATTAAAAGCTAAAAAAATATCTGAACACTTTGTTCCAGTTTTTTCCCTCCACTTATGGGATTTTATATTACAAATATAATATTACCAGATAAAAGCGGAAAAACAATATGTCTGAAAACAGCACAAACTTAGAATTGAGAAAAAAATCAGAGGTAGTCTAAGTGTTTAATAATAACAGACAAATAGTAATTGATAGTATATATAAATGCTTTCTACTAATATTATGATGCAAGGTGAGAAAATGCTTAGATGTAGTTAGATGTAAAAAGCTAGATACAAAATATACCTGTACATACTGTAAAATTAAAATTGTAGGCTGAAAACTGAAAGGACAACATCAAAACGTTAACTGCAGTTCTGTTCAGGTGGTAGAATTACAGGTCGTTTCCCTATTCTCTATTTTGTAAAAGTTTTGATTAGTGGAGAAATACATAACACTGTGAAGCAAAGATGTTAAGGGCTAAGAAAGGTCTTTAGGTTTCTTGAATAAGATATAACTGGATTTGGAGGGTCCAAGTGCTGAAAATGTTTCTGCTTTGTCAGACATTACTTTATACATTACAACAGGCTGAGAAGGAAGCTTGTAGTTTTTTTGACTCTACTGATATATAACTTGTATATTTTAACAAGAATAATAAAAGAAAACTGCACAGGGGCTTCCCTGGTGGCGCAGTGGTTAAGAGTCCACCTGCCGATGCAGGTGACACGGGTTCGTGCCCCGGTCCGGGAAGATCCCACATGCCGCGGAGCACCTGGGCCCGTGAGCCATGGCCGCTGAGCCTGCGCGTCCGGAGCCTGTGCTCCGCAACGGGAGAGGCCACAACAGTGAGAGGCCCGCGTACCGGAAATAAAAACCCCAAAAAACCCAGAAAACTGCACAGTAATTCAAACGCAAATTGTTCATGCAAAGAACAAAAAAAACCTC
Organism: Delphinus delphis; assembly: GCF_949987515.2. Classification (NCBI taxonomy): domain Eukaryota; kingdom Metazoa; phylum Chordata; class Mammalia; order Artiodactyla; family Delphinidae; genus Delphinus; species Delphinus delphis. The sequence goes on from NC_082683.1 coordinate 131,251,299, forward strand.
ATGCTTATTTTAAAAAGTAATTGCCACTTATCAATTAGTAAGAAACATGGCACCTAAACTATGAGAGAATCTCTTCCTAAAGGTTTATTCGCATCAATTCCGAGCCAATAGTTTCACTCTTAACTTAGGTTGATGAAAACCCTTACATCTAAAAAACAGGGCGTAAAAAGCTCAAAAGTAACTTATGTTTTTGATAAACCTCATCCAATAGAAAAAATACACCTTCCAACAATTTACTAATATTATCAACAAAACAAAATCTTTCCCCCACATTAGTTGTATTAAATGAGTACGTTGAAAGTTAATGACATTTACACAAAGACTAACAAAAAAACCAAAACCCCAAAACTTCCAAGTTATTAACTTTGAACAGTGATCTTTTTCTCCATATCCCTAAAATAATGATTTGGAAAGGATAAAGTGAAAAGGAAAAAGAGAAATAAGTAAAAGCACACACTAAATATATAGAACAACAGACACTGGTCAAAATTAAGTGGTTTTCTTCACTCTGCTTCATTACAGAATGACTGAAAACTGGTTTTTTAAAATGATGAGTACTCTGATGGAGGATATAAAATCTACAGGGTAACCAGGCTTTTCCCTACCAATAAGACCAGTGAAATCCCCAAAAGGAACCCACAATTTGTTTTGCTATCAATAACTTATCCTTTCCATTACTGAAGAGAAACATAGTTGTCAGATCTTTAAAATCCCGCAAAATGTAAAAGGCATAGAATTAAAAGGTCTTAACCCTTTATAAAACAGAAACTTTGAGGAAATGAAAATATTCCTTAGAGATTCCTTATTGAAATTTGAAGTTCCAAGGCTAACTTATTAATTGGAAGAGGCATAAAGCCTCTTATATTTTATTCTTTTCAAAATATAAGATAAAAATATTTTCAAATGTAAATACCCAAATAAATCTCTAGATCAATTATCCATTCTTATTAGTTGACATTTTGGATTACTCTGAACCACTACAGTCTTCCGTTAGTACAAACATCAAGGATTATCATCTGAACTACAAATTTGGTTAGTAAAAAATTATAAGGGCTCACGAGTATGATTTGTGAAACTTAAATGACTCTTGGCTGCTAAAAATAGGGATTATATATATTCAGTTACATATTTCAAACTAGACAAAGATATTTAGATACTCTGGCACGAAATAAAGTATTTTAATTCTTATTTACCAGGTGATACTACTACCATACAATCCATAAAGACTTTTTTTGAGAGATAAAATAATTCTTATCAATTTTTTTTAAAAGATAAACTCTTGGGTCTCCTAAAATAAACCAATGTTTGGAATGTTGTGAGAAATAAAAAGACACTAAAAGAAAAGACAGGGCTTCCCTGGTGGCGCAGTGGTTGAGAGTCCGCCTGCCGATGCAGGGGACACGCGTTCGTGCCCGGGTCTGGGAGGATCCCACATGCTGTGGAGCGGCTGGGCCCGTGAGCCATGGCTGCTGAGCCTGCACGTCCGGAGCCTGTGCTCCGCAACGGGCGAGGCCACAGCAGTGACAGGCCCGCGTACCACCAAAAAAAAAAAAAAAAAAAAAAAAAAAAAAAAAGAAAAGAAAAGAAAAGAAAAGACAACTACTATTATTTTTCTCTCCCAATCTCTGGAAAGCAACTTACAAAGATATGTGTGGTGAATCACAAAGCCATAGCTCTAGATACTCAGGATTTAAAACAGCAAATTAACAAAATGGAACTGAATCTTGAAGTCAGATTGATGTTTTATACAATCTATCCCTAAAGCTTCCTACTTTCATCAGAGAGTCAAAGATCTTGAAGGCAAATACAAGCATAACTACCTACCTATTTAATTCTCAACAATGTGTAAATACTTGGTCATTAAAACCAAATGATTTAGATTTATCTTCTACCTCATCTTCATTTTATGGTTGGCTATCACAGTTCAAATAAAGAATCTATATTTTCATCGAAGTTGATCTTCTTATCTACAGAAAAAAAAGGACTAAACAAGGCACAAAGTTAAATGGCTTCTTTACAGCAATTATAATAGACTGACTCTTCTACATAATCAAATTATTCCTGTGTTCAGTAGTAATAACTTTTCTACCATTCTGGGAATAGTCAATGCCTACTTCTGATGGCTTTAAGTGGAAAAATGCTGCATAAAATGGGATTTAAGATACAATGGAGTAATAAGAGATACGAAAGGCACAAACCCCTGTAGGGATCATATCAATATAGGAGACTGTCATAAGAACAACAGAGATTAATGTGAGACTGTGGAAGTAAAATACAAAAATATATTTCTTTTCCCCAGATAAGATGCAAGTTTGAATTAGCAGGAAACACTTTTCTCTTAAACAGTTGCTGCCCTTGATTAATTCTGCTTTAAGTAATTGTTAAATATATTTTTATTCAGTTAGAAAAGAATAATCACATTTTTTCATATATACACTTCAGCATATGAAACCAATTCAAGTAGTATTCGTTAAAAACGTTTAAGTCAAGGAAATGATATCCAATATTCATTCTCTTTCCTTTCACTACTGCTATGGAAATTTGTAGGAATTATCAAAAGATAAATATTTAGATACCAAAGTTAAATTCCTTCCCATCTCAAAATATTTTGGACACTCTTAAACATGGTGGGATGACAATGAAAATTATTTATAGGTTAATGGCATAATTCAGAATGCACTCTCAAATTAGGATATTTCTTTTTTCCCTTAAAAATGGCAAAACAAAACCCAAAACCAAGTAGCTTAAAGATCTGTGTCGATTCTATTCTTCAAAATTGGCATACTTCAGGACAAAAACTATTTTTAAAGAAGTATTTAATGAGGAAAAAAATTATAAGAACCATTCTAATATAAGTCAAATTCCATTATAGTACATATAAAAATGAAAATAATGAAATATTTTAAATATCTGTCGACCTACAAACCCACTAAATTATTTTGTTGATTTCATTACATTTTCACCATAAAATATTTAATGCAAGAAATGTTTTCACAGGAACTGTCCATACAGTAGTGCACCTTAAGGTTAAGGAATATTTACACTTAATGTAGATTTAAAGAAGAGATAAATTACAGGTTTGCTTCAGTTTTCCACAACCTTCTTGTCTCCTCTATTTTCTACTCCCCTACCCCACTCTAGTCTGGACACTAAGGGATGAGTGGGGCACTTAGGAGAAGACGGGAGCCACAGTCTTCCTGGAAGTCAGGGTCCATGCTCAGAATCTTCTTTCCTTCCACGCCCAAGACAGACAAGAGTTCATTCAGATTGGCCCTCTTCCAGTCAGGAAAATTTTCTAAAGTGTTATAAACCATCCAGCTAGAGGGAAGAAGAAAGGAAAGGAAAGATAAAAGAAAAGGAAAGAAACAGAAATGAAGAAAGGAGAGAAGAAAGAAAAAGAAGTTCCTATGTTGTCTTCTCAGTGTTCACTGAAGAATTTAGGATGAGAAATAGTTTATAAATGTGGGAAATCAATATATATTAAAGGAAGATTTTTTTAATTAAAGAAAAGAAAAAAGACCGCATCTTATTCTTTTCTGTGCTTCTTCCTGAAAAGGGTAAGGGAGTAGCAAAATCTAACAGACATTAGATATTCGTAAGTATAATTATCCCCCCTTTAACAGATGCTTGAGAACCATTAATGCCTCTTGGTTATCATGTGTACAAATCTCCAGTGGTAACATAAGTCATCTGTTTCCAAAATTGACTGTTCACATAATTTTCTATGGAGACCCGGGGAACTTTTCAAAATACAAATCTCTTCTCTCTTCCCCTCCTCCCCCAGAGTATGGACTCAGGGGTCTAAGAAAAGAACTGTTTTGTTATATTTATTTTTTGAAAGATCCCAAGGTGATTCTGATGATCAGTCGGTTTGAGAATCACTGTGATAGATAATTATTTTATCACAGATGCCTTCTGCATTTTAATGGACACAGATTGGCTTTTCACATATATTTTAGCTTCCTTAGTTTAGTGCAATCTGATGCTTTATACACAGTGTTTAGTAAGTCAGAGAGGGATGCCTATCTCTTGGATAAAAGCATATATAAATTGGAAAACAGATATGTAAGTCTTTTTGAGGGAAGACTGAATTGTGAAATAGCACAAATGCAATGGAGAAAGGGAAGGACCGGTAATAAATACCAATTCCTCCATAGGTGCAGGCACTTTATCTCTCACCTCTACTCCAGCATTTCCTTGGTTTCAAAAACCAGTATTTAATTAATCATGCAACAAACAAGGTAAAGGACAAGTCTGAAGGATTGTATCCTTCATTACAAAAATTATATATTAATGATACATTATGTGAAAACCATCTGCTTAGTGGTAATTTAAAAATGAATGTTACTAATAGCAAACACTTTAACTTTCGCTATAGGTCAAAAACTATTCTAAACCCTTTATGTACATTAACTTATTTTAACATTATAATAACCCTAAAGGGAGGTTATTACTATCATTAGCACTATATAGATGAAGAAACTGAAGCACAGTGTAGTTAAGGAACTTGAGCAAGGTCACAGAGCTAGTAAGTGGAAAATCTGATTTTAACCTCAGTGGTCTGGCTCCATAGTCTTTGCTCTTACTCTATACACTATGATGCCTTTTTTCAAGTAGTTTGCAAGCCAGCAGAGGATAGGAGACATGAACACAAATAACGGTACAAGGCAGTGTATTAATTCATTCAGGAAATATTTTTAATGGATAGGAATCATGAGAGATTTAGGTGAAGAAAAGATCTCCATGAGAACACAAAGTTTTAGTTAAAAACACTTCACAATAAATGTTTCATTTATGAAGTTTTATTTGTTAGAAATAAGGACAGAAAGAATATATTTCACTATTTGATGAAAAAAGATGCCCTTGCCTAATATAATTATAACTTTGTACAGTATGGGTGATAACATTGTTAACAAATTCCCAGGCTAAGTTTGCTGGATTTGGTTTCAAAGGAGGGAAATCATTATCCTGTCATCCTTCACTATTGAGTTAGAGAAATTTTCAATATGACTTCTGGTGTTTCAATCCACAAGAGAAAAAAACCCACCCTTAATAAGCAAAGCTTTTTCTGAGGATACAATGTGTGTACACACACACACACACACACACAAACACACACACACACACACACACACACACACACACGTCACTTTTGAAGAGCTATGAGAGTCTTTAGTGTCATTTACAAGCATTGCCTTTTACCATTAGATATCTATTTAGAATTGGTGACCCAAGGCTAGATAATCTTGTACGATGTAACAGCCTCAGCGGGAGTCATCATGGACTCAAGGTCTGCCTCCAACAAAAATATGGTGTCCCTTTACACAGACATGATCACTTAACAGAAAGTAATTTGCATTCTTGAATTAATTTATATTTCATTCCAATAGTTTCAGATAAGAATTATTCCACAGAATTGTTCCACAGATACAGAACATATATAATCTCCTTTACCTAACTTCCAATCTCTGAATAAAGGCAGTGATGATAAAAAGACAAGACAGAAATAAAGAATAAGAATATTGCCCAAATTTACCTTTGCTTTGTAGCATTACTTTCAAGGTAGATGTGGGGTGTAGGAGATAATGGAATAGATATAAATGACTAATACCAAATTGCCAAAGGACTATAATTATAAAACAATACCTCAGTTGCATAGTATTTCCTTTTCAAGCAAGAATTTCTTAAGAAACAAACAAAAAAACCAGTTCTCAGTATGTAAGCACACAATTTGTAAAAAATCAAAAGTTAATGTTTTAGAAAATTGTTTATTGAAACAAATGATTAAAGAAGATTATTTTACTAACAAGAAATTTTCAGACTGGCAAAGATACTGACATTATATTCCATGTTTTATGGGCATGGTCAAACTGAAACCCCTGGACTTTCTCAGTGCAAGACCAAATGGAAATAGATTGTTCTAGAAGGCAATCTATCAGTTTTAATCAGAAGCTATATGAATAAAGCTATCCATTTAATAAATCTCAAGTTCTCTTCTAAAGAATTAATTAGAAATTTAAAGATTTATTGGAAAAATATTCAAGAAGTAGTAAAAAGTAAACATGAGTATCTTCAACAAAACAACAGTATACCAGTTATGGTAAATCCTTAGACTAGAATAATATGGAACCATTTAAAACACTCTTTACAAAATATATTCAGACCTGGGAAATGTTCGTGACAAAGGCAAAAAAGGTAAACAATACATGATAATATATAAAAGATTCACTGTTATTGGGAAAAAAGTTCCTTTGAATGGAAAAATTACGTGGTTAATTACATTAAAATGTTCATATTAGTTATTTCTGGGAAAAGCGTTATCTGATATTTTCTTGTTTTTCGTTTTTCTAAATTCTCTAAAACATACGTGTATTCGTTTCTTTCAGTAATAAGCTACTATAATCATTAAAAAAACCCAACCCAAAACCTAAGATAATGTTCCAAGATGATCGCATTATTCTCCACCAATGCACTTGCCAGGGAGATTCACTCTGACTCCATACTCTCCTAATATAAAGCTGCAAAAAACTTTTTTTGAATCAACTCTAAATTAGTTTAAGGATAATTACTTAGTTAATGAATTATCCAAATCATATCACTACTGCCTTTCAGGAGGAGGGGAGGGAGGGAAGGAAGAAATAAATCTTTTGTTAGTCCACATTAATACCTGCTAGAAATTGTGAGCAAATAGAATACTTTAGAAAGAAAGATTGAAACTAGAACAAACATGAACTGTTGATTACAGACTTTAATGATCCAGATAATGGCTGTGTCCAGTAAGTATCAGACAGCAAACATTACTACATCTGGACAGAAGAGGTTAAAATAAATTATGAGGTATTTTTCAAGGAAGTAAAGTCACAAAATGAATTGAGATTGTAGTCTAATAGCCCACCATTCTCTATATTCAAAAGTATAGTTGACTGCTGTATATGGAAATAAAAAGCAAACTACACTTATTTCAAAGATAGTGTAATTATTCAAATGGAATGTATTTGTATGTTCAATCATATATGGATATAATACATTCAAGTACACAGTTTTAGAATTTACAATTGTTTCTTCAAATAAATGAATAGTAAATTTCTTTTATTACATCAAGTTAAACAAGCTCATTTCATCTATATTTAAAAAATAAGCAGTGGGGAAATTAAATTCCAAAGCCCAAATAAAAATAGAGTGATATGTGGTATTCCAAGTAGTTATTTCTCACAAATTCCGCCTTCTTTTTAAAAAAAAATCATGAAGTTAAAACTGAAATAGGCAATGCAAATAAGATTTACTCTTGGGGGTTAAAATCCTAAGAATTTGGCAATAACAGAATATCCATATGTCAATAATTCTAAATTACTAAAGTTTAATTAAAATATCTTCAAATGAATTAAAATAATAAAGTAAAAACAAAATATAAAATGAAGGATTCTGCATTCTTCATTAGTATAGAGTAACTATTACCATCTCTAAGTATTCTAGAGAGGACCTATGTTGTAAAATAAAAAAAATTCTAAAAAGAAGCATTTTCAATACAGTTCAAACAAAACTTATCTTAAAACTCCTTTGAAAAGTAAATGTGGTACAAGAGGTTGTGGCACTTTAATGGTAGAAATGCTGGAGCCACTACCTTTGCAAGCAAAGCTAAAGAACAAAGGACAGAACACTGTCAGCAAACCCTAAAGTGACTGAACAAAACTGCTTTTAGAAACAGGGAAAGTATTAGGAAGAAAAAGAGAAAGGACAAAGTACTGTCCCTCAGATTAAAAGAAACAACTTTAGACATATTCTCTGTCTTTAAACAGAAGTAATTAAAAGCAAATATTGTAAGCCTAGAAGAAAAAGTAGACTACACGGCAAAGGTGAAGGTGGGAGAGAAGCATCCTGCTAACTTCCACAGCACTGTGAAATAAAAGGAGAAACGCAACACAATGAACTTGACCAGTATCTTAAAAAAGGGCAGTATATAGCGTTCTTTCCATTTTATATGCAGAATGGTAGAAGTAAAAAGAGTAGAAATTATATATAATCTTGGCTGATTACTCAAAACAGGACTTGAGATTACTGGTTCATTTTCAGCCAGAAGTAGCCAAAAAGAAAAATAAATGTATCTAGATTATAGGAAAAAACAAGGCTAGACAAAAATTTAATCTGCAGGAAAATATCCTAAATTTTTATAAACCCAAGATACTGTCTTAAGAGAATACATCTGTTTGTATTTGTGCCTCTTCCTCTACCACTCATTCTTAATTTCTCATTCCCTCCCTATGACTAAATCACTACCATAAATGGTAACATAAAGATACATGCAATTTTTATACCATCATTAATTGAATAGTTTTATGCTTTCTATTCATTCATACAGTAGATTTGATATACCACTAATATACGTCCAAACACTAAAAAAACTTTCAAAGTTAACCTATTTCATAAGTGCCCTTAAACTGACCTCTTTCTTGTGATCAAAATTAGGTAGGACAGAAATAAAGCATAGAAAGACAATGAAATGTTTGGCTACTGATTTCACGTCTTAAAAAAGTAATCTAGGTGAGATTAAACATTGTATTATTTTCTTATTCCCCAAAACAGTTCTCTGTACTTCACCATCTCTGTCTCCCTTTCCTCTCTTTCTTAAAACCATTCCAGTCAAACTTTTGTCTTAACCACTCCTATCATTTTTTTGCTCATCTTACTTGTATCAGTAGCATCTGACAAAGCTTAACCAATTCCTACTTTTTTTTCTTTTTAGTTGTCACGTCTTATAACTCTTTTTTAATTTATAGGTTTCCTTTCATCTCTTTTTCTCCCTTGCAATTTATGTGTTGAAGAAACTTGATTGCTTAACAGTTTCTGATAGTCTTGGGGATTTTTCCGCTTCATTACCATGGTTCTTTACCATGTTCCTTTTTCCTCTGTATTTCCTGTAAGTGGTTAGGTTTAGAGGCTTAATCAAACATGGGTTGAGTTGACTTCATAGGGTCCCCTCCTTCAGGAGGCCCAATGTATGGCATCTGTCTCTCTCTTTGTGATGCTGTAGCTGGATGCTCAGATCCATTGGTTAGGTTGCAAAATGAGATATTCAAATTTTATCATTACTGCTTTCTTTTCTTTTTATTGTTTTAAAACAGCTTGAGATATAATTCACATACTATACAATTCATCCATTTTAAGTGTACAATTCAATGGTTTTTTTGTATATTCATAGATATGTGCAACTATCACCACACTCAATTTGAGAATATTTCATCACGTCAGGAAGCAACCCCGTACCCTTTAGCTATCCTCTCCCTATCTCTCGCCCACCTAAGCCCTAAGTAACCACTAATCTACTTTTAGTCTCTATAGATTTCTCTCTTCTAGACTTTCATATCAATGGCCAATTCCTCCTCCTTGAAAAACCTTCTTCACTTGGCTTCCCAGGCACCAGTTTTCCTACTATTGATAACCACTCCTCGGTCTTTTTGTTGATTCTTCCTCATTGCCTAAATCACTGAACATTGAAGTACCCTCAAATAAGGTACTCATACTACTTCTAATCTCTGATTACACTCCCTTGGAGAGATCTTATCCCATTTCTTGCTTAAATATCATATGTTGACAGCTACCAAATTTATATGCCTAGCCCCACAATCTGCTGTGAACTCCAACTTGGCAGGTCCACTTACACGGCAAGTAATACCTCAAACTTAACCAGTTCACAACTTTCCTGTGAATCCAAAATTGACATCTCCACTTAGTATTTTTAGTAACTCTCAAATCAGGCCGGTCTAGAGGTCAACTCCTGGTCTCCTCCCCTGATCTTCTCCCATAAGACAGTTCCTCTGGTAATCTTCTCCATCTTAAGGAATGGCAATTCCACTCTTATAGATGCTTGGGGAAAAAACCTCAGTGTCATCCTAGACTTTTCTCTACCGTTCTCCACATGTAATCTATTGGCAATTCTATTTATTCCAGTTTCAAAATATGAACAAGATCTGGCTACTTCTCACTGGCTCACCACTATTTAATCTTACCTGGATTATTACAACAGCCTTCCTGATTCCTTATGTCTGTTCTCTACAAAACAGCCAAACTGATTGTTAAAAAATTTAAGTCATATTGTATCACTCCTTTGCTCAAAATCTTACAATGGCTCCCAACTCCCAGGAAAAACAAAAATCCTTACAATGGTAAACGTGCTCTATTGAAACAGCTCTTCTTCACTGCTCTGAAATTATCTACTACTCCCCACCTAGACCACTGTAGTACAGCAACGCTGGCCTTCTTTCTGTTCCTGGAACACTAATCGCATTCTTACTTCAAGACCTTTGAACTGTTTACTACACCTGGAATACTCTTTTCCTACATTTAAATATGGTATACATCTTCATCTCCTTCTAGTCTTTGCTCTAATTCAGCTACTCAGTAAGGCATTGTCACCACCAATTGAAAATTACAACTCCCTACTCTAGCACCCCCATCCCACTTTCCTGCTTAGTTTTTCCCCAAAGCACTTGTCACCTTCATATATATGTATTTTTTTTTGTCTGCTCCAGCACATAATATTCTAAGTCTCCTAAGAGGGCCAGAACTTCTTACAGTTTTGTTCTGAGTTTATCTCCAGTATGTAGAACTGTGACTGCACATACTAAGTATCTGCTGAATAAATGAACAAAGGAGTGTCTCACTCCTTCTGCCTCATATAAAATAAGGGAATTAAGTCATTTTTTGTAGCTAATCAAAGTGACAGTTATATAAAAGTCAGATTTAAATTAAATCTGGAATGGTACTGAAGTGAGTTACAGAACTTTTAATCTTTTTATTGTGAAATAAACAAGTTCCCTGGTGATGCTGCTCTTTTGGTCTAGGTAGCATACTTTAAGAACTTACTTTGAGGGTCATCCTATGAACTACAATATGCATCCTTTCAGTCTAACATTAATTAGTTCTTTTGCCACCTTCCTTGACAAAACAAGGACTTGAGAACATTTTAATTACATTTATACTTCTGACTTATGCTATTATTGTCAAGTACTTAATTCTATGTGTGTATTAAGTCCAACAAGACATCATTGCTTTATACAGTCGACATGCATTTAGATTTACTGCATATTTACCATTTCTATTGCTTACCATTCCTTTCTGCATGTCTTGCCTTTGTCTTCATTTTCTGCATTTTTTTCCTTCTGCCTTAAGAATTACCTTTAAAATTTTCTTTAGTGTAAGTCTGCTGGTGGCAAAATCTTCATTTTCATTCATCTAAAAATGTCTTTATTTTACCTTTGTCTTGAAAGATTTTCATTGGATATGGAATTTTAGATTGGCAGGTATTGTCCTTCACACACTGAAGATCTGGCTCCACTATCTTTTGATTTCTGCTGCTTCACTGAGAAGTTGGCTGTCAGTCTAATTACTCATCCTTTGAAGACAGTTTTTCTCTGCCTTCCTTTAAGAATCCCCCATTGTATTTTATTTTCAGCAGTTTTACTATGATGTGTCCCACCACCAGCAGGGGTCACAGGATCAGGCGCAGTTAGTTTTAATCTAGCAGCTAGTTAGCTTTATAGAAGGATATAAGATAGGATATTCAGCGTGCACAGCATCTTCACACTCATCAGGAGGCCAAGCAAGTATTCACATGCACAGCTTCTTAGATCAAACCACACAGAGTGAGCACAGCTGCCAAGGACAGCTGAAGTGCAGGTGGTTCACCTCAATACAGAGGTGTGCCTTGGTTTCCTGCCAGTCTTGTATCGCTCTCATTGCATAGATGTAAGGCCAACATGTCAACTCACAATTCTCTCAGTCCAGAGGCAATACAGATGAGGGTTCATAATAAATTTAAGAGATAACTAGCTCTTAGCACATAACATTCCTTATTTGTCTTAATTTATTTCCACAGAAGAGTGCTATGAGAAGGCAGACCCAAGGTCTGATTTTCAGCAGGCCTAGGTCTGTTCAGGGTCCAGATCTGATATTAAATCTGTACTCACAATGTAGGTTTCAAGTCATTTATTCTCTGGGGTATGAAGGCTTATTGAATCTCTGCCTTACTGTCTTTCATCAATTTTGTAAAGCTTTCAACAATAATGATTTCTAATATCTGCTTTGGCTGTATTATTTCTCTCCCCTCCTTTTAGGTCTCCTATTGAATATGTTCAACTTTCTTACTTCAACCTCTATCTCCTTTCTCTTTTTTTTTCATCTCTCCATCTCTTCATTTTTTGTCTCTCCATGCTTCCTTCTGTATATTTTCTTCTAACTTTCCTAAAAGTTCATTAATTCTCTTTTCAACTGTGTCTTATCTTCCATTCAACCCATCCACTAAGTTCTTAATTTTGGTAATTATATTTTTTTAGTTCTAGAATTTTCATTTTAAAAATACTTTTAGTGGCTTCCCTGGTGGCACAGTGGTTGAGAGTCCCCCTGTTGATGCAGGGGACACAGGTTTGTGCCCCGGTCTGGTAAGATCCCACATGCCGTGGAGCGCTGGGCCCGTGAGCCATGGCCGCTGAGCCTGCGCGTCCAGAGCCTGTGCTCCGCAATGGGAGAGGCCACAACAGTGAGAGGCCCGCATACCGCAAAAAAAAAAAAAAAAAAAAAAAAAAACCTTTTAATTTCCCAATTGAAATTTTCAACCTTGTCTTTCATCTTGTCAGCATGGTTATTTTCAGGCTATGTGTTATAATATACAGAGCTGCTGTGATTTTGTTTCTATTGTTCAATGCTTATACTAAATTTATTCATGTCGTCTTGGCTTTTCCTGTGTCTCTTTATTTTTTGTTGTGTCCTAGTTATATTTGCAATTTTGAAAAACATAAAATTCTGAGATGATCTTCTTTAGAAGGTTTTCTTGCAGAGAGGATTTAATTTTGCATTTGTTAACACTAGCAATCTAAGATCACCTCAGTTTACTCAGGATTGATATGATCTGAAGTTGAGTTGCAAAATCACTGGGGGCTTATCCTCTACTGCTTTACCCTAGACTAGAGCCCTTTGGGGACCTAAACCAAGGTAAGTTCACCCAAATGGTGGTGAGCACTAGACTGCATTCCCTGTGCCCCCATGAAGCTACCATAAGTGCTCAGCCATTCTACCAAAATCGGCAAATGCTCCCAGGGGAAAAGAATACTCAAAAGCCAGGCTCACATTCCTAGACTGGTAATTCTTTTCTATCTTGTTTACTTTCCAATGACTTAAAACAGGTTTTGGTTTTTAAAATATATATATTGAATACTTGAATACTCTAACTTTTCCACTTCTACTTAGCGGGAGGGTTGGTCCAAATCACCTAGTCTGCCATTGCCAAAACTGAAGTTGAGTAATAGAACTGTAAACAAGATAGCTTAAATATACCTAATTAAACAGATGTCTTAAAGTAACCATCAAGTAGAATTTTTTGGTGTCAAAACTAAAACCAAGTCAGTACCTAAAAAGCTATTTTTAAAAAGATGACATTAATGCATGACTAATGTTTACAAAATCAAGACAATAAAAACGATTATTTCTTCATATAACTTATGAGAAAGCCTGCACTTTAAAATGTATAAATAAATGACAAGTTTGAGGAAACTGTTTTTTTGGGCAACCTAGAAGTGCAACTTGCTTGTTAACTGAATGTGTTTAAATATTCGTGTATAAATGTATTTTGTAGAGAGAAATTCTACCCTGAAATAGTATTTAATTAGGTATACATACAGGCCACTCTCCTTTCCCTACATCAAATTTTTTCCTTCTAATACAATACCAGGTTCAGCTGAATGTTTACTAAGCCTATATTGCATGTGACTAATAAGGAAAATGAGACACAGTGTGTTTTCTGGAGAAATTTCCAGTCCTATAGGAGAAGAGATAGAGACAATGTGATAATGCTGTAACAGAGGTATGCACATGATGCTATGGGCACACAGGGGACATCATGTCAGCATGAAGTGACATTCCAATTACTGTTCCATTTGTGACATTTCAATTACTACTTTCTAAAATGCCTGTTTCCTTTGGTGATGCAATACTAAGCAAAAAAGAAAATGTATATAACATACCAATTTATATTTTAAACTTAAAAAAACTTACCTGTGTATACATAAACATAATGCATTATATGAGACACCAAGGTGAAAAAACTGATATAAAAACTCACCCCATCTGGCAGTGCCCTCCAGCACACAGCACTAACGAACTCATTTGTATCATCTTCTTTTCGGTCTTTGTCCAGAACACTTTTGACCGTATCAAACTTAAAAGTTAGCAAAGTCTTAGAAAGTCCTTTATAGTACAGGTAAAGAGAGTTGTTCTCACTTCCTGAAAAATATTTAAAAATAATTTTTTTAGAGTGGGAGAACTTAGAATTAGGATATCACATTCATAAGGTAACTATCACTCAATGTTTAAGTTCAAAGACTAATAATAATCTTTTATGTAAAATATGAAAGACCAGAGCACAGGATTTCTTGGGAATCATATGAGAAAAGGATTCACAGAAAAAAACTTATACTTTCCTAACCTAAAGAAATAACCCACTGTCAAATGATATAACAATACTGATACAAAAATCATTTTAGCAGAGGTCTAGAGAAGAACCAGAAGTGTGTTATTATAGCATGATCTTGAATTACATTTATAAAGATTTTTATCTAGAGGGGAAGAAGAAAGTTATAGCACTTAAAAAGGCAGATTTTAATAATCTACAAAACTTATTTCCCATTCCCCAATAAAAGTTGAGTAGTCTAGAAACCTATATTTTTGAGCAGTCTATCAAAGTAAGAGATTTGCTTTGACAGGGTTTAGGTTCATATACATGTAGAGACAGTCAACTTTACTGAATAAAAGGCCAAGTCACTTGAAAGTACTGACGAAAGTTCATATATTCAGGCATCAGATGTATTAAAGCATTTGAACAGTACCAAATTTGACTTTTCTACTGCTAATTTAAATTTGTATAAATTATCAACAATGAAAGTCCTAGAAAAACAGATCAAGACTACCCAAACAGCCTGTTTATTGAAGGGAACATTATATAGGGGAAAATGAACATCAAGCTTTAGAAGACAAATGTCTCCAAAATTAAGATATCAGCAGAAACGAATATTTTCTGTCTTCTACATAACATCTATAGAAATTATATTTTACCGGAGAACAACTACAAAACGTATTTAACAATCTTATGCTATTTCATGTGGTCAGGGCTTGTGCTCAGCGAAGGAGAGAAGGACTAATGCTTCTTCTAATCTGAGGAAAATTCAACATGCTATCTTCTGAATGTATAGATCATTTCCTGAATTGGTATGTAGTCTATTCCATTGAATGCAATTTCAGTGACAGATATCTATTTAAAAGTTCCAGGAAACGACAGTTTCACTTACCACAAGCTATATAATCTCCATTGGAAGCGAGGCCTACAAAGTTTTTTTCATTGATATGACCCTTGAAGGAACGTAGACAGTATGGCTTCCCTACATTCCACAGCTTTAGCTGGCTGTCTGTTGAACTGAGATAAACACAAAAAGTTAGAACAACTTTAAGATCTCATTACATGAAACCCATCACTACTAATTAGAGGCAATCCGGTTTGGTGGTTGAGAATGCAGACTCTGGAGCTAGACTGTCTGAGTCAGAATGGTCAATATGCCATTAGTTTGCTTTTGACCTTAGGAAAGTTATACAACCTCTTTGGCCTCAATTTTTTCATCAGTTAAATGTGAAATATAATGATTCCTATCTTATAGAATTAGATGAATTCTATAAGATACTGCAAAAATTAAATTAATTCATTCTAAATGCTTTCAATAGTACCTGGGCATGTAGGAAGTAACAAATATTAGCCATCATACCATCACCATCAAACAACAACAGAGCTCTACTGGCAGCTGTGCTTAATTTCAGTTGTTCCAGTTGATTTGATTTACTTTTCAACTGTTGAATTATATTAGTATACTGAATATAAACTATTGATATTTTCACAGCTTAGTTGTACCTACAGGGGTGGAATACTATGAATGGTTGAATGGTCTATATAGTTTATCTTAATAAAATAATACGCAAATGCAGCTATTAATCAAAAAATAATTGAAAAAATCAAAATCAAAAAAATATAAAATAAAAATCAAAAAATATAAAAATCACTGCTAATCCTATCACACAAAGACAGTCTTAGGATTTGAATAAAATATCAAGTTTTGGTTTTCTTCTGACTTTTTGTTACAAAAATTGGATCATAACAACACATATTATTTTGTAAAGTGCTTCTTGCTTGTTCAACAATTTGTTTTACATTGTTTATGTAAAATAAATATGTTTCCATATCTTTATTAATGACTACACAATAAATCATCTTTTCTCTTGCTCTAACATTCACAAAATAGGGCACCATGCTAAATGTTTTACATAGATTATTTTACTCGGAGATTCACAACATAAGTAGTAGTATTAGCTCCATTTCAGAGGTGAGGAAACAGATTTAGAAGGTTAAGGATATTTTCAAGGTACCACAGCTAGTAACTAGTAGAGCCAAGATTGAAATTGTCTTATCTCAGAGGCTACACTCCAAACACTTCTCTATTGCTTCTCATCATTTTTCAACATAACATCTATTCTTAGACATTTATGGGGTTTTTTTGTTTTTTGTTTTGGCCACGCCACGTGGCTTGTGGGATCTTAGTTCCCCAACCTGGGATTGAACCCAGGCCCCAGCAGTAGAAGCGCAGAGTGCTAACCACTGGACTGCCAGGGAATTTCTGACATTTATGTTGTTTTAAATTTGTTTTTTGCTCAACAATATTGCATTGAAAATCCCTTTATATGTATGTGTGTGTGTGTGTGTGTGTGTGTGTGTGTGTCACAGCCCAAGAATTCAGAGGCTGCAGCAATATGTATATAGTTTAATATTACTTTTTAATATTTCCAAACATACTTGTGGGTAAATGTCTTACATACTTCTAACACAAATATGTCCAAGAGGAAAATCATCATGATTTATAAAAACTAAGAAGGAAAAAAGACTGGTGAATATACAAACCACAAATCTGTATTAAAAAGGTCAACTATGATTTCCAATTTATACAATTAAGTATACATATACTTCAACTAGTTGAAGTCAAACTAATTGATTCAACACTGATAAGTCTGAAATTTAAGAAAAATACTTTTAACATATAATCATTCATATTTGAATCTGAATAAAATTTTAATTTACTGCCCATTATTACTCCTAAAGATGGGATACTTTTTGACTGGTTACCACTTAACTTAGATTTGTGAACTAATTTCCTCTATTAACTCCTCTTAGAAAGCTCAGCTCTCACTTTCTTTTTTTCCCTTTTTGTAACTCAATTCAAATTACCTTGTTAAATCAACTCAAATTACCAAGTTCTTATCTAGAGCAACCAGTATGGAGGCAGATGTGGTGGGAGATCCCAAGTATAAGGCACTGGCATTAATAATCTCCTAAGAGATATTAGAAACTATGTGAAAGAAAGAAAACAATGTACAATTAGGCTTGAGAAGAAATAATATGTATGAAAAAAAGGAGACTGAGAATGGGTATTTACTAGAATAATACAAAATAAAGAGAACAATGATATGGATAACAGAAAGAAGGGACTGTCTCAGTAGAAAAGCTTACTTAACAGTATTTTAGCAACTGAGCTTTATTTACCTGGTTGACATCTTGTTTCCTTCAACAAAACAAAAGACAACTAAAAGCTTATTTTATGATTCTCTAGTTCAGAAGGCTTCTCAAAGGATATTTGTCAGGTGTAAGCAGTCACATTTAGAAAGTTCTCTTCAAAACATATTTAAAACTCACCACGAAATCATTGGGAGATCAAATAACATGGAATCATGAAAGTCAACCAAATATTGTTGAAAACCAAAAATGATACTACTATACTGCAATATAGATCAATATATAATAACATATTAGTGGTCTTAAATAAATAAAACACTTCTCATTCTACTGCATCAACTATATTGCTTCTCTCTTTTTAAGGAGCAGGGGCTGAAATCCAATCTGAAGTTCAAATGTTTAAGGGGGTAACATTAAAAAATAGTATCATCTGGATTTTATTCACAAATAACATATAAAAGTGAGCAACACAGACTAGAATATATATGTATTTTAATTAGACAAGTTATAAAAATCTACTATTTAAGAAAAAGTGCATATACCACAGTGTTATTCTTCACAAAACCCACAGTGACATTACAAACTGGTAAATGATGGCATGTTAAATAAGCTCAACTTCTGAAAAGGGTAATACTCACGCAGAGACAATTTCCTCACCACTCACAAACTTTGCATAAGAGACTGCTTTTCGGTGTCCTTTGAATACCATGATTGGCTGTTTAGTGTTACGAAGATCATAGTAGTGAACACAGTGATCTAAAATAAAACAAAACAAAAAGAGAAAAATGTAGTAAATGAAGAAATGGAAGGCAAAGCTTATTTTAACTGGTTTGGGTGTTTTTCATCAAATGTTTAAGAAACAATATCCCACCTATAACAGTCGGAAAACTAAGAGCAATGACTCATTTTCAAAGATAAGAAGATACAGCAGGTTTTCTGTTTTGAATCTAGGAGACTATGGTTGTATAAAAAAGTGTATATACATATGCCAAAGTCAGTCTGAAAGGGAGTTCCACTGATATTTCTTGAGATCCTGGCTCTAGAAACAGTATTAAGGATTCAAAATAACTGGAAAATTTTTAACGTATCCTTACATTTTCATGGCTTTATAAAAGTAATGTAAACATTTTGAGTTTCTGGTTAAACAAAATGAAATATAATTTTATTCCCCACATTTGCTTTTTAAAATACACTTTCTTGAGACACATTTTACATATAATAAAAATCTACTCACTGTAAGTACATAATTCAATGATTTTTAGTAACGTTACCCAGTGCTGCAACCAACACCATAAATCAGCTTTAGAACATTTTCTTCATCCCAATAAGATCCCTCGTGCACATTTACCACCCACCACCTAGGCAACCACTGTATTTTACCTCTATACGTTTGCCTTTTCTGAACACTTTATATAAATGAAATCATACAATATGTGACTTTTATGTATGGATGGCTTCTTACACTTTACATGATGTTTTTGCAGTCCATCCATGTTTTAACATGTGTCAGCAGTTTATTATTTTCTATTGCTGAACAGTATCCATTGCATGGATATACCACATCTTGTCTGTCCACTCACCAGTTTATGGATATTTGTTTCCATTTTTTGGTTATTGTGAATAATGCTGCTATAAACAATCGCATTCAAATCTTTGCATGGACATTTATTTAGGTTTCAGGTAGATATCTGAAAAGTGTAATTACTGTGTCACGTGATAATTCTGTGTTTAACTTTTTAAGAAACTGGTCACTGTACCATTTCACATTCCCACCAGCAATACATGATGGTTTCAATTCCTTTACTTGAGTTCTTAGAAAATTTTGGCAACACATCCGAAATGTGTTTTGCAAATATTTTCAACCTTTCTGTTGCTTATCTTTTTAGATAAGTACAGAAGTTTTGAACTTTGATAAGGTCCAATTTATCTTTTTTTCTTTCATAGAACACACTCTTGGTGTTGCAAATACAAAAACTGACTAATCCAAGGTCTTAAAGATTTTTCTATTTTTTTTCTAACAGCTTTATTGTTTTGGTTCTTACGCTTAAGTCTGTGATCAATTTTAAGTTAATTTCTGTGTGTATGGTGTGAAATAAAGGTCTTAGGTCATCTTTTTGCACGTGGATGGATATGAATCCAGTTGTCCCAGTATCATTTGAGAACAGACTTTTTCCCCAATGAACCGCTTTGGCACCTCTGTTGAAAATGAATGGACTATAAATAAGGATTTTCTTTTGGATTCTTAATTCTAATCAACTGATCCACAGATGTCTACTCTTCTGCCAGTACAACAATGCCTTAATAACTACAGCTTTGTAATTTTGAAATTGGGAAGAAAAAGTCCTCCAAATTTTTCTTTTTCCTCAAAATTGTTTTGCTCTTGTTTGCCCCAACTGGTATCACAGACTTTGATAGTTGTGACACTACATCTGATTGTTTTAACAATACCCTGGGTACAGGTCTTTTCCCATGGAGACTCTGAATCAGGTCAAACGGAAACAACATCTTGCAAATGGAGCTTTTTCTTTTCTAGTGAGTTGTAAGTCAGGTCAAATAGTGAAAGTGATCTGGAAATGGGGATTTTTGAGAAGCTCCGAAACCAGTTTTTACCCCAGTGGTGACAACAAGGCTGCTGGTTTTCAAAGCTTCCATAACTATAATGTTGGTTCATTTTTATAAATTTGCCAGTATTTTTGTTGCTTATATGGAAAAGTATTCCCACATTGCAGTTTATGTTTATTATTGTAATTGCATTAAGTGATCACCTCAAATGACAGCATTCAGCTTATCCTGTGGAAGTACAAATGTATAGCTGTAATCTGTTCGGCATGTGTTAGAGTAAAAATGGAAGAAAAAAATCCTCCTTCATCCGCTGTGCTCATGTTAAATTTATCAGTAAAAGACAGTAAACTTCTCTCTTGCAGTAAATAATTCAAAATTGAAAAACATTTTAGTAAAATAAGTCTTTAATTTTTCAAGTTATCTGAAAATAATGATACTATAAAATAGCATACTACAGTATAATGATGTACTACCTCATTCTCAGGCTAATAAAAAAACAAAAGGGGATGTAATATGTAAAAGATATAGGGGTATAAGTAAAGGTTAAATTATGTCATTGTGTATTGCAAAAAGATTTTGCAGTAGCTGGAATGAGAAAAGTAGTGTGGAGACCGAGTAAGAAATGCAGGTGTTTCTGTAGACATGGCAGCCTGAAAAGAAACTGTACCGCAGTACTCAGAACCAGCTTACCATGTGCGATTTATTTTCAGCAAAATATATACTAGCTATCACATTACTGTTATTATGTCATCATGTTGGGTTTCTTTTCTTTTTTTGGTTTTATATTTTCACTGTATTTAGTTAGAATCTGACTTGACTTTATAGTTGCTTTAAGAGCTAGGAACACACAAAGGTGATCTTCAGTTGTACATTTGTGCATATACTTTAGCAATATTATGGTATAAATAATTTAGGTAAGTAGGTTAAGTCCTCAATAATTTTCTTTCCTTTATAAAAGGGAAGTCTTTCTGAAGTGTCACTATAATTCTAATAGTCTTAATAATTTGAAGATATAGTATATGATCCCATCTCTATTTTTCTTTTCTCCCTTTTTTACTTTGAAAAATTTCAAATCTGCAGAAAAGTTGAAAGAATAATACAATGAATACCTTTGTACCTTTCAATCTAGACTCACCAACTGTAAGCATTTTACAAAATTTGCTTTATTCTCCCTTCTAAAAACAAACAAGCACACGTACTTTTTTTTTCCCTTGAACCATCTGAAAGTAAGTTTTAAATATCAGGATACTTTACCCATAAAAATGTCAGCACCCACCTTCTAAAAAGAAGGAAACTCTTCAACAATATCATATGTCATACTCAAGAAATTAATACTGACATGAGAATATAACTTAATATGTATCCTGTATTCAAATATCCCAACTGCTTAAAAAATATCCTGAAAACTATTTAATTTTGTTAAAGGGTCACACACTATATTTAGTTTCTACGACTGTCATTTTATATATAACATTTTCATAATACTGTTATTTTTGAAGCATCTAGGCTACTTGTTTTGCAAAGTGTTCCACAAGTCTAAATTTGTCTGAATGTTTTCTCATTATTATGCTCTTATTACATAGCTTTGACAAGATTACTATAAAACTGATGGTCCTTCCTACTGCATCACATCAGGAGGCATATAATGTTTGTTCCATTGGTGGTCCTAAATTTGATTGCTTAGTTAAATGCCCCATGGCCTTGTCAATGTAAACAGAATCTGTTTCTTTTTCTTTAACTTTTTAATCAAACTATGCTACTTGTAAAACCATGGAGAGGAATACCAAGAAAGAACAATTTCCAGTACAATGAATAATTTTCCTATAGGGATACTAAAAAAAATAAACCAAAACAAAGCAAAACACCCAAACAAACACAGTTTCACCATTAATAAGGTAATCATTGCTGATATGCTAAAATAATAGGGTGGAAATAATTTGTCTGGAATAGATGTAGAAATATCTTATTGAACTTAATGTTTAATGAACAGTTCATTACCTTCTTCTAAAGTAAGAATAAACCAAGTATAACTGATAAGTCAAAGTTTTTAAATACAGTTTATGACACAGCCACCCTAGACTGTGTTCCAAAAAGCAAGAAGCCAATATGGCCAATCAGAGATCAAACTGAATTTTTAAAATCCTCGATACTATTTTCAGGTTTCCCAGATGCTTGAGAATTTATAAAAATTCTCAATGTTCCAGCTTTTGGATGTCATCAAGATAGGGTTGGGATGAGAAAGCAAGTTGGAGAAATCCTTAGAAAGCATTCCTTAGGCAGGGCAAATAACTTTAGTATTTAAAAACACACAGGTCGGGCTTCCCTGGTGGCGCAGTGGTTGAGAGTCCGCCTGCCGATGCAGGGGACACGGGTTCGTGCCCCGGTCCGGGAAGATGCCACATGCCGCGGAGCGGCTGGGCCCGTGAGCCATGGCCGCTGAGTCTGCGCGTCCGGAGCCTGTGCTCCGCAACGGGAGAGGCCACAGAAGTGAGAGGGCCGTGTACCGCACAAAAAAACACACAGGTTCACTGGTTACTGATATTTATCTCATATAGCTATCATTACTGTTCTTAAAAACAATAATTAAATCATTTTTACCTCCTTTAAGCCTTTGATGATATCCTAACATACCACCTCAGAGATCTGAAAGAAAGCTAATCTTTGGAAACAGAAAGATCAAGCAAGTATAAGTTAAATAATACAAATGCACATGGAATACTTTGGAAGCATTTGCTTTTAACACCAGCTCTGAATCTGGTTGTTAGATCTTTGTTCATCATTTGAGAAAGAATCAGAAACTGTCATTGCTTATTTTTTTACCGTATATAAAACCCTAGAAAGACATATTAACTTTAGCCCACTGTTATGTACGCTTTACTTTATGAGTCACCCCTCCTTACCAGTCTGCAAAAGATGCACAAGCAATTGTGATATTCTCCTAGTGTCACAGAAGTAGCAACTATCTATCTGTACATTAGAGATTAAGCCACAATCATCAAATCAGCAGCAGTTAAAAACAAACGAATAAGTTTTCCAGTTCTACACATAAGGTGCTTAGAAGTTAACACTCCATCCTAACAACAACTAAAAGGTAAACAGACTAAAAAATCAACAACTATTCTAGGATCCATAAGAGAGGTGAGGGCCAAGGTCAACCGCTGACACAAAGATTGGAAAGACAAAAGCAAATACAGGGAGTCATAGCTTATCAGAGCAGAGACTCGCAAGGAGAAATTGCCATGGGGAACCAGAATCTGGGTATAAAAATTTGAACTGTAACAGGTGAATTGCTGAAGGCTCAGCGTGGACAAGTCTAAGAGTTAAAAATTCCAGAAGGATCCAGTCATAGGAGTCCTCCATAATTTTGTCAGATTTATTTCTAGAAGCTTGATCAGGTTCTTAAAGGCAGAATACAGAGGATTTTTAGAGCAGTGAAAATACTCTATATGATACTATGATGATGAATACATTTGTCCAAATCCACAGAATGTACAACACCACAAGTGAACTGGTGATTATGATGTGTCAATGTATATTCATCAATTGTAACAAATGTACTACTCTGGAGGGAGATATTGATAATTGGGGGTTATGCATGGGTAGGGCAGGAGGCATAGGGGAACTCTCTGTTATCTCCCTCTCAATTTTGGTGTGAACCTAAAACTGTACTAAAAAAAAAAAAAAGTCTTTAAAAAGAAGTCTCAGTTATGTAACAATATATTTTCCCAAAATTAAAAACAAAAACTCAGTTAAGAAAAAGTAGCAGAAACATTTATAATATCCTCCCTGGCTTAACTTACTTAGAACTTCAGGATATAAAACTGATTTAAAGTAAGAGCTGCTCTGGTTAGAGCCCAGGGAGGAACAGGAGCCCTTTTCTAAGCCTCTTCTCTCCCTACATTTGGCTTTCCTTCCCCCCTGCCAACTCTTGAGAAATCTGAAGAGACAGAATTTGAAAATTAATAATTTTATTATTGATCACTATGAAAAAATGACTTCCTCTATTTTTTCCCAAATTTATCTCTATTTATGGTAGGGAGAGAGTATATTAATGAATTTTTAATGCTTAATTCCAAAGTTCATGGGCAAATAAATACTTTTACAAATCGCTACTATGACCACTCCCAAATCCAGTTCAAAATATCAATAACACCTATTTTTTTCAATATCTATTTGTGTATGTTCATGATTTGTTGGTTTTAATTATCTCTGATGGAAGAAAATGTGTTTCCCCTAAAAGAGTTTCTCTTGTGCTGTCTCTAAAACTAGACCGGCAACAGGGAAAATATTGTTTAAATCTTCATACTCACTAATATGACCCAGTACAATGTTCTATACATAGACATTAGTGGTTAAACAATGATATCATTGTAAGCTTTATCAGTTGGAAACGCAGAAAAATATGTATCACGTATAGAAAAGTCTTAATGTTTGTGTTTGTTATTTGAATTCATCTGAAAGTATACACAATGAATTACTTGTGGAATATATAGTTTTATTACCATACTGCTGTAGTAGGTTACAGATAAACATAAACCACACAATCTAAAATATTCACAGTGGCTTATAAAACATTAAATAAGCACAAAATGTGGGCAAAATTTCCTGGTTTCACAGTTTGCCTTCTTTAGAATCAGTCTCTACATAACAAAATGTGTGTTAATTACCAGGGAAATTTAAGGATCTGTTTTCCTCTTCTGCTTAGTAGGTGATATTTTTTAAACAATTAGATTTTTATAAAATTATTCAAACATCATAAATCTAAATTCAGAGGCAATGTCTTGCAAATCTAAATGGCTGTAGAAATATAAAATGGGCATGCCCACACTAGAAATAAAAGACTGAAATACATACTCAAAATGCAGTATAGAAAATTATTTCCTCAACGTAGTAGAAAATTATTTCCTAGTTTGCTAAGTTTATGTATAGCCAAACTAACCACCTGTAAAAATATGTGAATATTTACTTTGTGAGAATTAATTTGCTTCAGTCTTTACTGATCTGCTTTACTTCAATCTCTTTTCACAAAATGGTTGTCTAAATTAATGGTAGTAGGAAAGAACCAAAAGAAAAAAAAAAACTAAATAGTTTTTATACAGCATTTAGCTGAAAACCTTTAAAATTTTAATAAAATAACCCAATCAGGGGATTTGGTCTTTGAACTGGTAAATTTAATTTGTTTCAATTTACTGTGTTCAGATTAGTCAGATGTTTGGATTAACTCTCATCACCTTAGTTTTTACTTTTTATCCTGGCTTTTTCTATGGTTCTTCATTTCCTTGTTTCCTGCCTGCTATAGATTGAGTTCTTTTTAATACAGATTGAGTTTTCTCTCCTACTGTAGGTTTCGAAGTAGAGATTCTATTTCTATTCTTTAATGATTATGCTTAAAATTGTAGAATGAACGTATGACTTGAAGAACAAAGTTAATTAATATTGTTACACAGATTATACAAAAACCTTAGATTGTTTTCCATTTCATCAATACTCCTCCAAAACCTCGGTTACACTTTGTCCAGATTTTTACTTCCATCTTTTTAAAACATCCAAATTAGTCTCATTTTTCTATTATTGTTGTTGTTGTTTTATTCAGTCAATGCTAAGATTTACCCACATTTATGAATTTCTTTGCTCACAAGATTTCACTCCTTGTATTTTATTCAATTCTTGATGTAATTCTCTTCTTTTGTCTGTTTCTCTGTGGTGGGGGCAAGAAGAAGCATCCTATGCCATGAAGTCAGTGGTTAGAATTCTCAGGGGTCCAGCTCCTCTCTACCACTCAGAGCCCAGGCTAAGACAAAGTTTCTGGAGATTTCCCCATGTAGATACGCAGATAGGCAATTACAACACCCTAGGTACACACTTCCCAGGTCCACACCACCTGTTCCCTCCCCACTAACTCTTCAATATCCAGGTCTCTGGATTACTGAGGCCAGCAACTTTCCATCACCACCAGGCAACATAACTTCAGCTCACATGTTTACTTCTCTGGTTTTTCTATTCTGCTTTGTTTGTGACCCTTTGTGATTTCAATATTTTATAAGCTATGCATCTAAAATAATATTTTATATATTTTATCTAAAATAATGATTATGTAAAATAAATAAAATGTTTATTGGCAGAGGATTTTCAGTTTATCTAGTCTATCACACTGTTAGAACCAGAACTCCCTTTTGAGAATTTTATTACTTCAATTGGTATAACCATTTGTGGCAAGTTTCAAAATAAAAGACTGATTAACCCTTCACTACGTCAAGTAACTACTTATCTGGTGTATTTCACAGCTGTCCCTCCATTTCCAGAGGTACTTTCATCCAACCCAGGGTATTATTATTAATATAAAGTATATTTCTATATTAAGTGTCTTTCTATAGCAAGTGTCTTTCTATAGCAGTAATATAATAGGTAGACTCCATGCAAGTAAATGATTGAAAACTAATCTAAAATGGAGAATTTAAGTGCAAAAGATAATGTAGATTTGGGGTTCAGTCTATTTAATGACCTCCTTTATGCTTTTTTTAAAGTCATAATGAATCCTATTATCTCAATAATAACAGTTCATAAGAAAAAACAATTTGGTTTTTCTCTTTTACTAGACAGATTTGGTCCTTATGTTTTGCTAAATGCTATTAAAACAGAGACTTAGTATTTTAATTCAGTTATGTTCATCAGACAAAAACAGCTTTCTTACTATGACACATAAAGGGCCTTCATTATTTAGCCTACATCTGCATTTCCAAATTCTTGTTCCACCAATTCAGGAACCTGTAAATATTTTTAGCTTAGTTATTCTTGTCCCAGGAGAAGACAGAGGGGTACACATGAAAATGATATAAGGAGCAATTTCAGAATACAAATGCTTGGTCTCCTCTCTGAAGATTCTAATTCAGTAGGTCTATGATAGGGCCCAGACATGAATAATGTTTCAGCTTCTCAAAAAAGACTGATATGTCTCATAATGTAAAAACACTATTCTAATGCTATTTTTTTACAACACACTATAACTTATTTGCTTGTCTGCCTTATCTAACTGTAACATCTTGAGGGGTAGGATTATTTATTTTTGTATACATAGTAACAAATACAAAGTTATTTTAAAAATAAGTGTTTGTGAAGTTAATAAATCAATGATATAATTCTGAGGAAAAGAATTCCGTATCCTGATTAATGTGATAGAGGGGGTAATTTTTTTTTTCTAATGGCACATGGTCTAGTTCCTCTAATCACTATTTACTTTCCCTTTAGGGACTATAAGAAATCTTTAGATATATGTTACACATTGGATAAGCAGATCTGTAATTAAAGTGGAGACTACAAAGTTCATGTGCTTAGGCTGATCAGTATCATAACATTCTATTTGTGGATCCGGAGTGCAGCTAAGTATCACTTACCTGGTGGTCTCACAAGATGTTTCAACCCAGAATGACAACAGCTTCCTAATACTAACACACCCCTACTATGTGTCTTCTAATATACTTTTATTCAGAGTTCAGTATTCTAGAGTTATACAAAATCAAGTGGCTGCTTTTGTTTCTATTTTCTGCAATTTATATCTGGAATAGAACCATCTTTTTGTATCCATGCATCCATCCTCCACCTAACCATCTGTCCATCCATCCATGCAGGTAGGGTTATTAACATCTTAAACTTATCACAGTTCCAGAGCTAATTAAACCACAGTTTTTGGTTGCTTGAAAAATCTTTGTTTTTATTTGTAAAAAAAGATTTTTTGGCTGGATACAGAATTAGGGGTTAAAAAAACTTTTTAGCACTTTAAATGTGTGGTGGGTCCATTGGTTTTTGGTCTGTATAGTTTATAATGAGAAGGTTGCTATAACTTTTATCTTTCACAGTATATTTCTCTGTCTTCAAGATTTTTCTTTGTTTTGGACATTTTGACTATGATATACCTAGGTATTTTTGGTCTGTTTGTTTTTATTGTGTTTGAGGTTCTGTGAACTTCTGGTATCTAAGGTTGGTTACCTTTCACCCATCTTGAAAAATTCTTGATCTTTATCTCTTCAAATATTTCTTCTTTCCTTTTCTTTCCTTCTGCTTTTACAACTCCAATTACAAGTATGTTTGACTGTCTGACATTGTCCAGCAACTCTTTGCTACTGTGTTCTGTCTTTCCCTCCCGCTCTTTTCTTTGTGTTTCACTCTGGATAATTTCTATTGACCTATCTTCAAGTTCATCTAGTTTTTTCTTAGTTTGTATCCAATCTGCTGATAAGCACATCAAAGAAGTCTTTGTTTCCGACATTAAGATTTGTATTTCTAGTATTCCCATTTCACTTTTAAAAAATACTTTGCATTTCTCAGGTGAAATTCTTCATCTTTTCAAGCACATTGTTTATCTTTCCCACTGGATCCTTTAACATGTAATCATTTATTTTAAAATTTCTGTCTCATACCCCAACATCTGCGTTATCTATAAAACGAATGAGTCCTTTGAGTCTTGACAACAGGATGCTTATTCTTACTTATTTGTATACCACATACTTTTAAATTAAAGGTAAGAGATCATACATAGAACAGTAGACTCTGAGGTAAACAGTATTTCTGCCTGGAAATGAGGACCTCTTTTTCTGTCAGGCAATTAGTGTGATGGAATCAACTATCCTAGTCAGTGGTTGAGCTGAGTTTTGGTTTTGGTTGTTAAGCTCACTGTTGTTAAGTGCATCACAGGCTTCAAATTTTTCCAGCAATGAGCTGTCATCACTTTGTGCTTAGTGTGGTCCTGGGGCAAGAGAAACTCTTCTCAGTATTCCTGCTCTACTGTTACTTTTCAACAATTCCTGCATGTCTGAGCCTAGGAGAGGGTCTTTCTCCATGTTACTGCCTCTCCCCTGGTGGTAGAGGACTCTTTCTTGTTTTTCT